>NC_050480.2:104658279-105357446 GCF_012460135.2 Molothrus ater | reverse complement strand
TCTGGAACCTATAGTTATAGAACTGTTATAAAGCTTTAGTCTGAAAATTATAAACACATTGAACAGTCACATGTAAAAAAGAAGGTCAAAAATTATTTTTTCCATGGCTTTGTATGATTTTCTATGAAAATATACATAATGTGGACACATAGGGGTTTTTTCCTACTTTAAGAGCACTCTGTGACATTTTTGCCAATTTTGTGTATGGAAAACAAATCCCAAAGTGAGAAACTAAAAGCATCAGGAAAGTACTTTAATTTCTAGACCAAATTTTTGTCACTTGTGTGATTGGTGTCATGGGATCTTCACTTATTTTGCTTGGAAAGTGATTTTCAGTCAAGAGCCATGTAATTTATATTTTATTTGGACACTAGTGAAATACCTACACATATGTAAGGCATTGCTCAAAAAGGACAGTTTTGTTTAGACTATTGCATAAAAAATACAACTACATTATAAAGAAATTCTCTAACAGTCATTATACATTTGAGTAATCACTATGTATAAAAGAGTTCAAACAATATGGTAGAAGGCAGTTCAAATCCAAGAAGAGGAGAACACATCAGTAATTGTTTTCTTTTATTTTGTGCAACAATTGTTTGCTTTGGAACAGTGTTTTCATTGTTGTTATGAGAGAGCATTAATAGACAGAAACCTAGCCATGATGAAGGCCTCAAAAGAATAAATCAAGTGTATAATTTAACAAATTATAAACAAATAGAATTTATACCCCACAAGTGCTTACCACATTCTATCTTGATACACTAAGTTTTTGTTAAAAACAGTCTAGATGACTGAAATAAGATTTAGCATTATATTTCACAATGTACATATATCAGAGATAATTTTAACAGATGCAAGTTTAAAAAGATCTCAGATGCTAATTTTGTGCCCTTATTACCTACAATCACTTCAAAACTGTTGTGTTTTATTTAACAAATGGCCTGATAGAATTTAGTGGTCTTGGGGTCATTGACACAACCCCAATCTAAATGTCAACTCTGTCTTTTACTTTATGGTTTATCATACTAAAAATAAGGCACAGATTTGCATGAACTCAGTGCTAGTTTTACTTGCCCCACTAAAATGAAATGGTTTGACAAGAGGTAAATCTTATTTTATTTCTGTCATCCTGGAAGAGACTTATTGTGTCCCTAAAGAGAACATATCATACAATCTGAAAAACATTTTGACCAATGTTTTTAATAAAATTGATACATTTTACTATCTGCTACTCATGACATCCTGGTGATGAAGAATTGCCTAAACTTTTGTCCTACTTTAGCTTGCAGTTAAGCTTCAAGACACCCAATAGGTAAGATTTAAATATGAAATTTATATCGAACAGTATGTTGCAAAGTTTACCAATCTGTGGGTTTTTTGTTGTTGTTTTTTTTGTTTTTTGTTTTTTGTTTTGCTTTTTTTTTTTGTTTCAAGGAGAAATAGACCACTCTTATATTAGCATTTCTACTCTCCAGAGCAAATCTGCTTTCTGGAGTAATTTTGTGAAGTACATAAATTGCACATCATTGCTGCTAGGTGTAGGTACAAAAGGAATGCACAACAGATTTTATTGCTTTTAGTAGGCACAGAAGAGATGCTATTAGGTAAATTTTGTGTTCAAACAAAGTATGTTGGCTTAAAATTAACGGGCATGGGGGATAGAGGGCACACAGCAATAGTTTTGGGTAGCGGACTTTATTGCTGTTTTGCTGCTGTTTAAGAGATACAAGGCATAACATATTACAAGAAATATATTCAGTCATGTTCAAGAAAAAGGTAAAGAATGATGCATGTAAGAATGAGTTCAACAGACCAAAGGAGAAAAGTCTGCAGAGAAGTAGGCGTTACAGCTGCCTCCAAAAAGGGAAAGAACAAAGCCATGTTTATAAAGTTTCAGTGTAAACTGTGATATGTTAGCTGTGATAATTTTGACTCAAACACTAACAAATGCTGTGTCATATACATAAATTACTACAAACTAAAATTTAGGAGGCACAGCTACAAGAAAATGCTCAAAAATCACCTGTAGTGTTAATGGATTAGTGATGTTTCTAGCAGTCATACCAAGAAGCCAAAACAATAGCAACTTTCAAAAAATATGCATATCTACCATAGATGTAATGAAAATATTTCTATCAACCAAAAAACGATTATTTTAGTAAAAATGTAAATTCAGAAAAATTTTCTCCTATATGCAAATTAAATTTTGAGTGCAACTTTAAAATTGTACATACAGAAATTCTGTTTGAATGAAAAAAGTAACACTATTTCAAACAGAAGACTGAAAAAACATTCAAGAAAATGAAACCATCAAAAAATTTTTAAAATAATGCATAATAGTTTGAAAACCTCTTTTTAAACATTACTTTAAAAGCAATTTGAAAAGAAGAGGTTTTTGTGAACTTAGCCATAAAACAGCTCAATTATGAACTGCAAGCTTATCAGTTATTACATTCATATCCATGCTACCACTTGAAAATCTCTAAATGCAAAGCCTCAAAACCAAAACCAGTCCACAGTACACTATGTGGGTTTTTACTGTCTTGATTTCATAAAAAGAGAGAAAGAGTGCCAAAACCTTTATTTACTAACCCAGAATTACTGTTCAGCACTACTCTGTTCAAATCACACATAGTCTCTTTTGGATAGTCATCCAAATGTTGAAGCTGATCCTGCCAAGATTTTAGCTTCATTGCAAAAATTCTCTGTTACCTATTTAGGACCCAAAATCATGGCATTCATGTACAATCTAGATCTTCAACAGTCACATAAGATCTCATCAACAATTACAGTTTTCTTACCTTCCCTACATACCACCATGCAGTTGGTAAAGACATCTGTGCATCTTTTGCTACATCTGTGTAGAACCAAGTGTTTCTTGGGCTCCATAACCAAAAGCATTCCCAGAGGAACAATATCAAGCAGCAGTTGACCCCACCAGCATGGCACTCAGTTAATACACTAAGAGCCACAGAGAGCAATCAATAAAGGCTCCAAAACTGCCCTTTGCAACAATCCCACGTGGAACAAAGGTGAATTTTACTGCCGTGACTAGGATTTTGACCTAGATCTGTCACAGATAACATTTTGCAGTCATATGGCACCTGCCAACTTTCATCCCTAAGGATTTCAAGCACCTTTCAATATGGCAATACTGCCACAAAAAGTAATCAGGAAGACATTTTAAGAAGTATACCTAACCTTTGACACTGAACAGACTAATTTTATTTTCAAAACTGAGTAAGAGGTTTGGGTTTGTGGGTTGTTTTTGTTTTTTTTTTAAATAGCCTTCTAAGGAAAATTCTAAAGATAAAAGCTACAGAAGTTTAACAAATTAATAATGACTCTCCTTTGAATAGTCAGCCCTGAAAAGTATTGCAATAAGACTTGTGTTTAACAAGAATATATTTACTTTCAAGGGCTAATATTTTGAAATCACATACTATTTTTAACAAAAGGTATAAAAGCAATATTCTGAGGTACTCATCTTTCATTTCCAAGGAAAAACTATGTTTTTCAGGGCTTTATGCTTAGAATAAAAGGGGTCTTATTTGATAAACCAATTTTGAATTCTGAAGGTTAGGTCACAGTTATGCCACCCACATAACAGTACATGAACGTGTGCCATGTCTGTGGATGCTGGCAAACTTTGTGCATTCTAGCTGTGGCTGGTTTAGTTCTTCCAAGATAAAGGATATAACAGATCTTGCAGTCACTTGGAAGATAAAGCCCACAAGAAACCAAAATATAGGCTGAAAATGATCCCTTGTCCTTCCATACCACCAAAGACTCATGCATCCACAATTTTCAACAGACAAGGCATCTTTCAATGTTTCTTATACCACAGGAACTTGCAGAATTCAAACCATAACTTTCCTGGCATTTGCTGTTGTTCTGTTAGAGCTACACAGAAGTAGCCAGAAGTTGTTTCCCTTTACAGCAATACCTTCCTTTAGAGAGGCAAACAGTAGTAAAGCAGTGTAAGGAAGGCAATTATCTGGGCTAGTTACCTGCCACCATAGTCTGCAGGGGTCAGCCTCTGCTGTTCGGCCCTCTAAATATCTTCATGGAGCCAGATACCCCTGTGTTTAGCTAAGAGCCTAGAACTCCTAGCAGCATGTGTACTCATTTAAAACATGACCATGCCAAGGGTTATTTTGCTCCTTGGAGACAGACGAGAAGGAACACCTCATATCAGCCATGCTCACCAACGTGCAAGGAGAGGGCACAGATTAAAGGGAAGTGCAAGGGAGAACCTCTTCCATGGTATGTAGCAAGGATATATTTAGTCTTTCAAAAGTGAGTAAAAATTTGTATTTCAATGTTCTGAAGTCAGGCACAGATCAGAAAAATAACATGAACACCACGGATACATATACTTTCCCTTAAATGTTAACAATAACCATATGGACTTCAGCCTTTCAAAAAGATTAGAATTAACTTTGTCCATGTAATAGCAGCTACATCAATATCCAGTCCTTTCAGCTTGACCTCTAAAGACAAACCTAAGGCTGCCTGTGATTCAGGCAGCTTATTTGTACCAAGCAACAAAAAAGCTCCTTGATAAAATAACCAATTCTCAAAACACAACTCATCCAAAACAGTTGCTTGCTAACACCTCAGCCCTAGAAATCTAAAGGCTGGGCTTCTTCTAGGTTTGCTTCAGAAAGGCTGTTTCTGTCACAACTCCAGAGAAACAATGGCAACCTTCCCTAGACTTATTAATACCTAGATTTTAAAAATGCAGTTGATCCTATGGATCCAATAATTACATCCAGAGCAACCTGTTCTTAGGTTCAAAGCACCTGCCTCCATACAGCATGAGAACTATTGTGACTGTTCCTCTTACATTTCTGCTTGTAAACTTGTCCTCCTTCTGCAAGGGAGACAGGCAAAAAGACCATAGATGTTCAAAAACTTCCTATGCTAGAGTCTTACATAAATTTTTTGTAGGGCAATGGGTATGTTTTACTAGCTCAGCTGTGAGCTCAGTCCAGGAAAAGCAGGGCAGGCTTTATAGACAGTGACATTTACCATATTTGGAAAACGCTTACAAAAATCTTTCATGTGCTCCTCCTTTCACTGTCCTGAAACAAGCAATTAGAACTGATCACAAATACAAGACAGGCAACTATTTCCACTCCTGCAATGCTATTGCTACTTTTGGATAGACAGCATTCAGCAGCTTCACATAATCATGCTTTACTTCAGATTATCATCAATGGGGTTTTTTTTCCTCCTAAGTGTTTAGCTTCTAAACTTCTGAACCAGTGAAGTTCATTTGAGTTTACACAACTACAACTAAGGGACAGTTGTGGCCTCTAGTTATTTCTTTCACTTAGAGAGATTTAAATCAGACCTTTTGATCTGAAAAGGGTCAATAAACATGACAAATCCTGAGAAGTGCCTTCCTTAAAAATAAGTAGTACTTGCAGGTGTCTATCAGCTGTCAGGAACTGACATTGCCTGCAGAAAAAAAGGTGTTCAATAGAAAAACAGTCTTTGAAATGGAATTAAAGTCCACAAGGAACTCTGCTATAGACTTTCAAAATCATTGGTTGTACTGAAATTCACTTGCAACCAGAACCATAGTTTAAATCTCTCACAATATTCTTGGACCTTGCTGAATCAAAACTGATAAGCTATACCCAAGATGAGGGGAGGAGAGTAAATGTGGTTTGGCGTTTTGGGGTTTTTTGTTGGTGTTTTTTTTTTAATAACTTGGTTTAAGTAATTGGATCCTGTAGTAACCTGGCACCTTCCCTATCCAGGGAGCAAGGTACAGCTTAAGCAAAAAATATCCTCTGAGTTTAGATTTAATGAAATATTTTAGAGAGCATTTTTTCTAAATTAATCTCTCACATGATGACATTGACTAGATATCCCGCTGAACAGACAAAACCTAAAACAGGAATCAGTATCAAGTAGTTTATCCTTAATAGGTCTGGCATGCCATTCTATAGAAAGATACCATTAGTGTCTGCTGGCATTGATTTAATTAATTACTAATCAGAAGCCATGCCAACTACTTGACACAAGTCAGGGTCAGAGCCAATTTTTTATAGGCACATGCTCAGTAAACTGCACGTCAACATTTTCTTTTACCATCAGGTAGATGAGCAGAATTTCTATACGTTTATTTATGAATGAAAAGATAGATGGGTGGACAAAATAGGAAAGAGTTTATTTCACTGAAAAATTGTTTTTCAATATCTGAAAATAATGGCTACTAGAGTAACCTCTCAAAATTTCATCAAATTGACAACTTCCCTGGTTCAATGATGCAAAAATATATTTTCTTTCCATTTTGGACAGGCCAGGTGTAAGAAGAATCCAACAGTCAAAAATTTCTGCAGAGCTGCTTTGTTTCTCCCACTTACATTACAAAGAGGTTGTTAAAAACAAGTTTCTTTTATTTTTAAGTCAGTTGTAATTGTCAATTTCCGCTATTTTCCCCTCCTACAGTACCTTGGCTTCCTTTTCTTTATTCCTCTTTCTTCTCTACCCAACCAAAAAATAGAAGGACAAATTTTATCATTTCTTCTTCATTTTCACCACAGTGGTCAAGCTAATCGAGTGTGTGGGCTGTTGGGTCTTTTCCCCAGTTTATCCATATTGATTTGTTTTGCCATGTTTTCAAACAGGAGGGTGAAGGTGTCAAATTACATTTAACAAAAACTTCAAACAATATAGAGGTTGAGAAATAAAGCAAGCACAAAAGCAAAAGATCCAAGCAAATTTCTAGCTCCAAAGAAGGTACTGCCTGCCTCTGTAACACACAAAAGTGTTATTAAATGTCGCTGTACATTAACAGTGACTGTTTTCTCACCAGACACAGTTAAACAAGCACTTGCTGTAGCACTTTGAAACTCAACGTGACTGACTTAAGAAGGAGGCACACTTTGATCTACAGTATAATTCAATATTAAGGCTGCAGGTTAGTATTCCTAAACTGTTATATTATACTAGAGTATTCCTTTCAGTATGTTTGTCAATAAAAGTTGACTTAAAATCAGAATAAGGTAGCTAAACCATTAGTACCAATACTTAAACCAGGAATGACATACACCATGGGGGCCATAGTTTACTGCAGAATAAAACTACTAAATACTTAGATCTTTACAGACTAGGAGAAATAAGTTATTTATGCTATACTCACAGTAGCTGGACACCCAGACCTGACATTTTTCTTAAGCAGTACATGAAAATATTCAATAGTTCACGTGCCTCAAAAAAAATCCAATTTTTAATTCAACAAATCTGTAACCAGTTTAATTAAAAATTCTCAGACTCCTATTAAAATATACATATTTCTAGTCAAGTGACCAGAAAACAGCACATTCAGATTTTAGCATGTGCTTGAGACTTGAGACTTAGTCTGTGATTAATTGTGTGGTTTTGGGTGGTGATTAGCAAGAAATCAGCCCTAATAATACAGAGTGGAAATAGAGCAACAAATTTATTAACACGTACTCTAAGGAAAAAGATCCTTGGAGAGTATATATTTAATTCAGGCCAAACCCAAACACCTTTAATGTACTTCAGTTCAGCACAGCTGTTTTGAATACTCACTCTAAACTCTGTTAAAGTTTCAAGCAGGGTTCAAGGGCTTCCTGAGTGGGTGTGTATAACAAAAATTAACATCTGCTATGCTTTTAACATATGATCTTTATGGTACCTTATGGTACCTTATGTTAGGGCAGCATCCAAGGGTTTTTTTATGGAAACTGAAATCAGCTTCCTATTTTTAGTGAAAAACCATGTAACTACTTTTTTTGCATTATATTTGATAGAGAAAAATGATTGATTTAACTAATACTTCTTGTCTGACTAATTAAACACTTTCCAAATATGAGCCTATGCATATAGGCTGGAAATGCAAATGTACACACATTGAGAAGGACAGTGCTTAGAAAATAAACAGAATATTGTAAGCAATTTTTGAATTTGCAAAAAAAGAAAGAAACAACAACAAAAAAACAACATTAGAAAAGTCCATGTTTGTTTCTATATAACTAAGTTTAAAGTATGAAGCAAATTAAATTTTTATCACCAAACACATACCAGTAATACTGTGGTTTCTGGTCAGCTTTAATTTGTGCTTTGTGAACTGACTGTATCATTTAAGTTCAGGAGCTCACGATTTCTTTCTAAATCAATACAGGAATTAAACTAAAATTTGATCAATTTCTTCTTTAAAATTCTTTTTAAAAGTTATTCTTTTACATTTAATGTAATGCTGAATAGATTCATGGCTACGGAGAGCAGTAGAGAGAAACATTTATGATGTTTTGTAACAAAGATTGGGTGTAAGTAGAGCTATTATTTTTTCAGTTCAATACTCTGAAGTGTTTTCCAAACTCGTTTTCTATTTGTAGCAGTTTTTATGAGAATAGCATTCATAAGACTATAATGTGTATGGAAAGAGTTTGCACTAAGGTAACAACCTGCAACTAGAGCCTGACAAAACAAAACGTTTGTTTTAAATCAGTACTGCTTGTAAGATGAACCTGCCATTTAACAACTCACTTATCAGTTTTCTTCTTCTTCAGCTTTGAATTTACAAGTTTACTAGCTCTTTTCCATTTTAGTCTTTTCCTGACATGCTACCTTTTCCTAACATGCTACCAAAATTTTTTCTTGTACGGTTGTTGATATGGTAAGAAAATGAACATATTCATTATTCTAAGTTCTATATTTATTCTGCTATACCTGAAATTACTTAGCTTGTCATGTGATATACTGCACTTGGAGGAAAAAGTCTGACCTGAAGAACAGTCAAGGGTAAATAAACATGGGATTCTGAGCAAAGAGGAGGAATTCAATTAAAGGCAGTTTTAAGACCCTGCTATTTCTTTTTGACATATTACAGATCCAGATGTAAAACTTTCATATCAACTTTTATTTGTTAGTATTGCAGAGACTACTAAAACCTGAAATCAAGAATACCTTTTAGTTCTTGTAGTAAAATAACTGCCTCTTTTCAACAGGAAAACAAAATTTATAACACAACTATAACCAGACATATGATTGCAAAACCTATTGCTACAGCCCAGGAATATTATTTTTAATAGTAGGTAAAAGCATTGGACATACATCAGCCACTACTGGATATAGCTTCCTGCAAGTAAGTGTCAGGTTAAATAGCTTTGTTCTGAAATAAGTGGTGAGTGAAATGCTTATAATTCTTTCACTGACAGAGCTAGAAATAGGGTTCCCATTTTTTTCTTGAATGCTTGAATGAACACTGAGCGGTATCAGATAACTTTTCTTACATACTTATGTACAGCAGTGACATACAGTGAACAGGCAATTCCAACAAGGCAGTTTTGTACTGATGGGTTTCCATAAAAAAAAAAAAAAGAAAAAAAACTACCCACAAAAACAAAGCAAAAAAGAACCCAAACAAAGAACCCAACCACATTTTGTCAACTTACAGATTTTGCAATGAAGTAAATATGGAATTATTTGTCTCAGAAAAGCATCTCACTAATGCACTACTTAGATTTCATATTTAGTTAATATGCTAAATATTTGGCTTCTGGCTAACCTTGTGAAAGGCAACCATTAGCTTATTTCATAAATATTTCATAATATTTAACATTCTTTTATTTTGTGTTATGTCTCTAAATAGTCACAGAGCTTATCCTAGCCTACTGGCAAGTTGTAAGAAGTAACAAGTAGACATCTTGAGTCCACTAGGTCATGAGATATTCCTAATACCTCGAACTCATCAGTCAATCACTAAGGAAAAAAATCTGTCATTGTTGAGTCTCCCAACCAGCATTTTCTGGCTGCTGAATGGGACAAGACCAGCAAGATTGCATATTACCCCATCTGTCAAAAGATCTGATTGATATTTGGAACTCTCAAGAGAGGACTATTCAGTGCTGCATTTGGGAAGTGAGAAACTTTGCAGCAAACAAATTAGGTTATTTAATGAAGTAAATACACATTTGTGCTCCAGCTACACTACTGCTTATTTGAGGAGAGACTTAAAGCATGGTTTTACAAGCCACTATTTACAAAATAGTTTTCATTTTTGAGGGCAGCTAGACTGAAGTCAAGGAAGACTCCAGCTAATGTGAACTTTAAACAACAGAAGAAAAAAAAATTCTGATATAGAAAGAACATATAAAACATTTTACATAGATCTGCATTTAGCCCAGCAATGGGATTTTTTGAGACCTAAGTAAAAAAAATAACAGCTGACACATTCTCCACTGCAAACTACCAAAAATTGTTTCATATTCTCCAGAAAAGTGTTAGACATGAATGTCTAATGTGCCTGTGCTAAAAAGTTATAAGAAAATTTAACTATAAGTGGATGATTTGACCCACTCACCAGTTATTTTGCATTCTTCTGCCTGAAACTGCAGCACATTAGGAGACACATGCTGACTGAAATTTACTTCCTGTAGCTCCCAGAATAAAAAGAAAACCAAACCAAACTTTGATGAGTATCTATAGAGAGCTGTCTACTTTCATATAGCTTTACATATTTTTAGCTGAAACCCAAGTGCCATAACCAGCTCCAGCAGACAGCACATATGTATCAGTGTTAACAAAATCTCAAAATTTACATAACTACTGTGTTCCTTTCCTTGATCTTATGTACTCTTACCTAATTACTGTTTAATAAATACTAATAGCTCCCTGTAAGTTAAAAGTTACTTTGTATATAGAAAACCTTCTACAGCAATGAAAACAATTTACATGAAATACTGTGATGTTTCAAATTCTTGCCAGTAGAATGGAAATCATCTTTCTGTTTCATTTAAGATAAACCATATAACAAGGACCATACCACTCTGAAATATTAAGACAAAACCTGCTTTGTTCTCCCTTCTACATTTTAACGTGCATCTCTTCAGTGGGTTCAGGTTACCATTCACAAAGGGTGGCAATATTAAAAGCAGGAGGATAAAAAAATAATCATGGTCTAGCCAACTGAAATGAATTTCTTTCTTGACTATTGAAATTCATTACTTACATCCAGCATAGAGAGAATCTCAAATGTTAAAGAAAAAAATTTCTTGCCACAGACTCATTATCTTTTCTTACTCCCCATGTCAACTTCCTTAACTTGTGGCCTGTTTTTCCCCCCTAGTTATAGAATGTGGTTTGCTCTCTAGGTGATGTTCTGTTCCTTGGGGTTTTTTTTCATAAGCAATAATGTTTAATTTGTAGTCTAAGCAGAAGACAATGAAATGTTGAATGGAATTCTGGACATTCTCATTCACAATTTAACCCATTGTCCAACAAATAGTTCAAAAATCTATAATTAACTATATATTTTTGTTATCTTTGATTGTTGTCACTGTGGATAAGACTCCATTAAGTAAAATGAGTTTCAGATCAGAGAAAAAGGTATGATCAATATTTGTGAAGGTACTTAAAAAGTGCATATCTGTATAATATCAAAATTTTATGCATCTTTGTGATATCTATATGAAATTTGGTGATTAGCCTATCACCAGAATGGTACTGTAAGAAATCAGTCCTTCACTCTTGACTTATTGCTGCTCAGCTTTTAGAATAAAGGAGCAAAAGGAATACTCTGAATGTCATTTACAGATTTGCTTCTACCTTACACTCTCACAAAGTCTTGAAAATTATTCTTGAAGTGATGCGCCATGCAAAGTTAATGGCTGTAAAGAAAGTTAGTTGCCAGTGTATTGACCAGAAGCTTCTAAAACGTCAGTGTGATTTGTAGTATGGATCACTATCTCATCTCATGAGAGAGAAAGTATGTTAGCAAAAATTGATGAAGCCCAATGGTAAATTCTACTCTCTCACAATATAAAGCCGACTCAGTAATGGTGCCAAAAGCAGATTACATATTAGGGTATCAAATAAACCTACAGGTTTTAAGAGGAATGTGAAAAGATACAAAAAAAATATACATTAAGATAGCAGAAAAAGCAGGAAGAGTAGTAATGATACCAGAGAATCACATTTGTAAAAAGAATGGCTAATTGAGACATTACCTGTATTAATTGAAAATTGCTTGCATAACCTCATATGAAAAAGGGTAGAGTTTAGGACAGATGGAAAACACAAAACCAAACTTCACACATTTTATGACATGTGCAGATAGAATAATTCTAACCTTGCAGGAAGCCAGACTGGATGACTGCTCTCCTCTCATGTTATCCAGGTCTATTCATGCCCATTAATTGAAATTTTCCCTGCATGGGGAGGCTTTGATTCAAAGCTGGCTCAGGTCTATAACAGCACACTCACTAAGTAAGGATTGCTAGAATTTCCTAGTTCAAACCTACTGTCAGTATCACCAAAAAAAAAAAAATCTGGTAACAAGGTTTCATTAAAATAGCTAATCATCATAGGCCCAGCTTTTCCCCTCGTTTGCTATAGCAGTTTCTTGCTCCAACTTATTTTAGCAACTTCTGCTACTGCACACTAACAAAAACTGAACATATTCAAAACCAAAATTCAGAATTCTATAATGAAGAATTCAGCTACAATCTTCACTGTACCTGTAAGGCATAATCTATCATAACAAAATATTAACATTAACTGAGATTCCATAACCTAATGATATCAAATCTCACCCAGACATTTACTTTATTTCTAAACACCAGAAAACTACTTATTTCACCTCCTGTTTGAGAGATGAGTCTCAAGATAAGCATCTTTAAATGTCTTCTGAGGAAGCCTAGAAGTTTGCTTGAAATTAATGACAAGTTTTATGATGGTGAGAGCTAAGCAAAGTAAACCTCATCCTGTGTTTCTGAATCTCTGATAAGTAGAAATTGGTCTCAGGAACACACCTATTGTACCTGTCCATTCCTTGTATTCCTTTTAACACACACAGTTTGAATAAGCATAGCTCAGGCATGTCATAACCAACTACAATTAAAAATCAAGGTGAGTTCTACAATGGTCATTATTGTCATCCTCCTGTATAACCAATTTGGACGAGATTAGAAGGCAAAATACAAAAAGGCAAGATCACTGTCTCATTGTGGAAATTGTACTGAAATTAATGGCCATTTTCTATCAAGAATTAAAGATCTAAAGTAAGACTGGAATGCTTTCATCTATAAAAACAATTTAGACAAAAAAGCCCAATCAGTGCTTGCTTCCTACTTAACACATAAATTGGAAATGAAGTTATTTTCATCTAGCAGGTAGAAAAAAGGGTGCAGAAAAGCTAGCCTTATCCCTAAAGGAAGGTCATCCACATTCCTGTGCTGTGGTTCCATGCTGCTGACCCACTGAATGGTTTTGATACATTCAAAAGAACATTCAGTGCAACTCCTTCAGCAAGAAGGAATAGGAAGTCAACAGGGAAGCCTTCTCTGCAAAGGAAAAGGATTTTTATAAAAGAACAAAGAAGGCAATTTGAAAGGAAACGTGATGCTACCAATTCAATAATGTATTGCACTGCTGAATTATGTGCTGTGCTTAAAAATTAATAAAACAGAGCAAGTTTACTTGCTTCCTGTAAGTAAATAGGTTATGCAGTTGTGTATATTTTGTGAGCTAAATGAAACCCATCTTACATCATAACCTAGGGGACTGGCAAATGTCACTACACTAACAGAGATGATCTTTAAGTGCAAGTCAAATGAAGGTTGTAATAAAAACTTTAAAGGTTCTTCAAAACAACCTTGTTAGATTTAGTCACAGAAGTAGTCCTTAGTATCACTTTTCTCATAGTATTTGCATTCTTTGAATTTAAGCAGTAACATGCTGATAATATGGTAGTTGTTTCAAAATAGGACTCACAACATCTCACCTCTCTGTTTGTATCCTGTGAAGAAAAAAATCTCCCATGTATAAAAAGCCTCCCATTACATTTTCTTTTACCACCATCTCAATATTTCAGTTTTGCACACTGGGTATAAACATTATATATATATATATATATATACACACACATATATATATACACATATATATATATATTCCATCTGTCTTCTCTAATATATTTCTTAATGATTGTTTTTTATTAATAAAATGCCACTTAACCTTAGATACACTACGAGACAAGTTTATCTGCTGAATTATTGATATAGTAATTGGTTAATTAGCTCTCATATACATACTCTGAGGACAGCATTAATACCCCAAACTTACAGAAGGGAGGGAGGTAACAGGGCAGGTGACTGACATGGCCAGGGTCATTGGAAACACTAAAAATTGGCTGGCTTCTGTCCTGTGCTTTGACCATGTCACTCACTAATACAATTCTGTCAAGAAAAAAAAAAAAATTTACATCCAGAGCATATGGTGCATCACAGCAACTGTCTGCAGCAGTTCCAGAAAGGTACTTGGAATAATAGCTGTTGCATGGGGTGGAACACATCAGATTTAATGACAGAGAATGAAAGCAACACATTTTGCTTAAAGTGATTAGCATTATCATCTTTGGTTTAGTAAACATTTTTAGCATGAAGGAAGCTAGCATATTTTACAAACAAAAGGCTGGCATGAGGCAAGAAGTGATGAAGTAATGCTATGGGACTTGAGGGTTCATGCAAATGACAAAATTGTTCCTGGTCACGAAGGGTGTCAGGCCAAAACATACCCAAACACTTGAGCAGTTTGAACAGCTTTGGGAGATGTAGCTGCCTCAAATCCCTGCATAGAGGCAGGCATAAGTAAGATAGATGTGTTTTTCTTGTCTGTTAGTTATTTCATTTTGACTAATGTGGACAGAGACATTTAATTTCTCCTCTTAGCATGGCTGCACTGGTAGGGTTGAAAAGTCCTCAGTGACCCAGGTGGTTCTGCTGCCTGCACAAAATTTTTCCCCAGATCTGGCCAAGTTCCCTATAGGATCTTCCTAGGAACCTGGAGCAAAATGACAGCAGATCAAAATGATTGAATACTGGTTCTAAATGTTACATCTGAAATAATAACCAGGTCCAAGTAACTGCTTTTCTGATTATTTTAATATCTGATTTCTTTTTTTTCAAACGAGGTCCTGGAGTCATGTGACTACACATGACGTTTAAGAAAAATGTGGGTTTATCATTAAAAATTGCAAGCTCCCAATTCTCTTGATGGTAAAGAAAAGCTTGCAGATGTGTCCGTAGTGCACTCTCCTGATACCAGCAGGCAGTAATGTACACTCAGACTTATTTCTCACTTTTTGGGGCTGTTGAAACCATCTGGTTGACCAGAGATATCAGATTCATTTCAGAACTGAACTGTCTGTGCATCTTTTTCTTCATTCTTATTAGTTGTTTGCAATTAGTTGAGTGGTAAATCAAAAGTTACAAACAGAAATGAGATCAGCAGTGCCTGGAGGAAGACAGGCAAGGGCAAGCAAAGTCTGCAGAGCCCTCACTGTATGATTCCACAGATTCACATTAGTGGGTATCACCCAGCCCTTAGGGATTCCTATCCTAAGCTTCCTTTTTCAGTATGTTATAGGCAGACATAATTTCTAATTGCCTCACTGTCTAGACCAATTCTGCAAAGGTCTTGGCTGGACTTGTAGATCTAATTGCATTAAATAAAAAATTTTAAAAGGTACTGTC
The DNA here is from genome assembly GCF_012460135.2 of Molothrus ater. NCBI lineage: Eukaryota > Metazoa > Chordata > Aves > Passeriformes > Icteridae > Molothrus > Molothrus ater. The sequence goes on along the minus strand of NC_050480.2, from coordinate 105,341,928 downwards.
TTGTCTGATGCACCAGATTTTAATATGAGAAGCTTGATGTAATTCATATATTTATTTCATTATTTATGCTATGATTTTTAGGCTTAAGTGGAGTTAGCACATTCTCCTAAATTATTAGGTCAGAGATATTTACAGAAAAATGCTTCTCCCTCTTTGTATAGGCAAAACATTGGCATGTTTCCTCATTATAGACCCTACAAATAATTTTAGTAGTCAGTTGGCCATCATACACTAATTATAGAACTACATTTTCTGAATTTTTTTTCTCTGCAAAAGATTTTACTGTGTTCAGCAGAATAAATTAGAAGCTATTTCTCTGAGTATCACTTCATATGAGTTTTATTAGGCAACTCCGCAAATCTCTGGATTAAATAGTAAACAAACGTGTTTCTAAAATTTAGCATAGAAACAATTACAATATTTGAAGATGGGGTATAAGGTAAGAAGAATAAAACAATTAAAAAGTATATGACATTGAAGAGTCAAGGACTGTGAACTCACTGAGATCACTCTACAAAAGAAATAAGAATAAGAAATATATTTCTCACCTAAGCTAGTCAACGTGATCCCATGAAAAGGTTCATACACATTGTACAGTCCTTTACTTATGTGACTGCAACCTAAACTAGTCCCCTCTGAACACTGGTAAAATAATCCAGACTATAATCTAAAGAGTGCCAAACGTTATGTATGGTGATAGAATAATACATTAAACTGTATCTCTTAGTGACAGAAGCACACAAAAAACATATGTCAGGAAAAAAAAAAACAGAAGAAATACATAAAATTTTTAAGTCATAACCTCTCGTGGGTGGATCTTATTTAGGTAATGTAGTTACTTATCCACTGGACTGAAATCTGAACACCAGAGTATGCTCTAGATTGTTGGGAGATGGAGGGCACAAATGCATAAAGTGAGCTAAGAGTTAATAATTGGCTGTTGCCAAAGGCAGCTGGAGTCCTCCTCCTCCTCCCTTTGTGTCTTACCCAGCCTTTTTATCCAGACTTCCAAAGTCTTGTTTCTGGCACTTGTTTGCTTCTTCAGTGAGCTCATTTAATTAATTCATTAGCAGAAAACCAACCACAGAAAAAACCCTAAAACTGCTGGTTTGGCAAGTTGCATTGACTCACTGGAAGCAGGGACAGACGAGGGCCAGGAGAGGCAAAAGGGGAAAGGATAGGTTCACAATGAACCTTGGAAACAGGAGGCAGAAGTCAGCCATCAGCACCAGGCTACTAAGCCACCATAAAGGATAATCACACATGACCTAGACATAGCAAGTAAATACCAAGTTGTCCTAGGGTGACGTTATGATGCTTGTATCCCCATTCATGTGTTCTGTTAATGTTGGATATTATGTTCTGTACCTTTAAGACCGGCTCTGAAGAGGGAAAGTTTTGTTTTGGTTTTCTTATCAGCCTGGCGGGACACAGAGACTGCAGCTTTTGCTTTTTCTGCTTTTCGCTTTGCTCTCTCTCGCTCTTGCTTGCTTCTGCTCATTAGCTAGTTTAGCTAAACAGTCCAAATTTCTTCCTGGACTGTTTCTCCTTTCCTGTTTCTGATCATTTCGAACCTGCTCCAGACTGGGACCTGGGAAACACCAAGAGTTTGCACCTTGGGCTGCAGCAGCTGCCCCAGCGCCGGGGGGACTGAGAACAGAGCGACCACCCCCAAGAGAGACTTTCTGAATTTGTCATCTCTTTTCAGAGCGGTGTCACCCGGTACTGTTCGTTCTGTGTGCTGGGGGTGCCTGTGCCTGTTAAATAAACAGGTTCTTTCCACTCCTCTCCGAGAAATCCTTCCCGAACCGGCTGGGGGGAGGGGCCGTGTGGGTTTGCTTTCTGGAGGGGCCCTAATTTGGAAATTCTCCTCCAAATTTCCCTAAACCAGGACACAAGTGATTGCCTTCCCTTAAAATACAGAACACCAGCTGCCCACCATGCCAAACTCTTCCTACTTCAAAAGCATGCTACAAAGCAATCACAGCACTGAGCAATTTCTTTGTATTTGTATTGTTGTCTGCCATAGTAGAAAAACATTTCTTCATTGCTAGCTATGAAATGAAGCCTGTATTGCAGGTAACTGTGTGGCTATAGAAAATAAGCACTGTCTGACTAATCTAGTGGCATGTTACAATGGAATAATTACATGAGTGGATACAAGAACTACACATGGCATCTAGTTAGACTTCTGTAAGGTCTTTAACACAGTCCCTCACAATATTCTTGCTAGAGTCTATCTCAGTACTGTATATTACACTCACAGAATATTCTGAGTTAGAAAGGACCCACAAGGATCATCTGGCCCACACAGGGATCAAACCCACACCCTGGGCATTACTTGCACCATGTTTTAATCAACTGACCTAACCTTAAGCTTAAGTTCTAATACCTGGAGAGTATCTACTACAAGCCCCTTTTCTTAACCAGACTGAAGGCATATATTCTGTATTATATGCCTCACCTTTAAAACAACACTAATGTTTTAAAGATAATTTTGCTTCACAATCAGAAAACATAGTCTGCTGATTAATTTACCACTCAAAGCAGTCCATTTTACTCTTTCTAAATTGAGAGACAACTAGATTTATAACATTTCCTGTTTCTTATTTAACCAACCATTCAGTTTCCCATTCATCAAATTGCCTTATACCAATTATCACAGACTCATGCTTTCATCCAAAGGTTCCAATTTTACACTTTAGCAAAACCTGTCTGATTTCCAGAAAAAGCTTCTCACCTTTTATTCTTGAAAAACCTTTGTTGAGTTCCAATGAGAGATGGAGCTGTGCTGTTAAAAAAATTACAAAAGGAAGAAATTGACAAAGCAACAGAAAAGGAACATCCCTTTGCCTTACACAAGAAAAGAAAGAGGTTTACAGGCTAGGTTATAGGAGCATGCATGATTTAAGTGTTAGCAGATAGCACATTATCTGCAATTCCGGAAATCCAGTGAAAATCCAGTGAAATCCAGTCTGAGTTGGAAGGGACCATCAGGATCATCGAGTCCAACTCCTGGCCTTGTGCAGGACACCTCAAGAATTCTACCATGTGCCTGTTAGCATTGTCCAACTGCTTCTTGAACTCTGTCAGGCGTGGTGCTGGGATCACTTCCCTGGGGAGTCTATACAGTACTCAACCACCCTCTTGGTGAAAATCCTTTTCTTGATATCCAAACTAACCCTCCCCTGACTCAGCTTTATGCCATTTTTTTGAGTCCTGTCACTGGTCATGAGAATGACAAGATCAGTGCCTGCCCCTTTGCTTCCCCCCATGTTGAAGACCACTTTGAGGTCTTCACTCTCCTTTTCCTCAGGCTGAACAGACCAAGTGACAGAGTCACTCAGCTTCTTCTCCAGACCTTTAACCACCCTCATGACCCTCATTTAGACACTCTCTAATAGCTTAATGACTCTTTTATGTTGCAGTCTGTCCCCAACAGACCAAAACTGTCCCCAACACTGGCTATCCCCGTGCAGAGCAGGACAATCCCCTCCCTTGCCTGGCTGGCAATGCTGAGCCTGATGATGCACCCCAAGACACCACTGACCCTCCTGGCTGCCAGGGCACTGCTGGATCATGTTCCACTTGCCATTGACCAGGACCCACCCCATGTCCCTCCACAGCATGGCTCTCCTGCCTCTCATTCCCTGTCTGTACACACAACTAAGGTTGCCCAATCCCAGATGCAGGATCTTGCACTCAGCCTTGTAAAACTTCGTATTGTTGGTGACTGTCCATCTCTTTAGTTTGTTGAGGTCTCTACCCTCAAGGGAGTCAAGAGCTCCTCCCAATTTTGTCATCAGCAATCTTACTTAGTGTTCCTTTGAGTAGCTAATTACCTGCCAGTTGGTATCATGTGAAGGTCATTAGGGTTATCAGCAATCAGAATAATAAGAGAAAGGTGAAGCCACTTTGAAATTTAAATTTGAGTTGGTTTACTATAGTCTTTTGAAAGACAGTAGGTATACCTTTCCTAATTAAGAAAAAGCTGTCATATTTACAGACTTTCTTAGATATAAACTATGTCCTGAAAGGAAATGAAATTAAGTTGTTCATTCTATAGATATATGTATAACCTTTTTTTCATTCCACAAAAAAATACTTCCACCATCAAACATTAATTAAAGAATGACTTAAATTCTGACATCAGTTTCTAGATTTATCCTAAAAGGGAATAACCTGAATCCATCTTTTATCCCTTGAGAATTAAAAGAGTTCTTTTCATTACCATTTTCTCCCCAAGGTTAAAAATTGTTTTAAAATTCAGAACAATCCTCATCCTTCTGCTCTAGTCAAGGCCCAGGAAAAACTGTTTTGGCACCTACAATTAACATCACAATTCCCCAGAATAACGAAACACTCAGTGCTTTTGCTCTTTCTCTGTTTCATCTGTCAGACTTCTATCTTAACATTGCCAAATCAGGTTTTTCTTTCTGTATGAGCTAAAAAAACTAAAAAAATCAGAAGGTTATTTAATATTTTGCAGACTATAATGAATATGAAAGCAAATTAAGAAATTTCAGCATAGTAACTCCTCTGTGCAATGCAAAGATCAATAGGAAGGCATAGGCAGGCACTTTGAAACAAATTCTCAAAAAATCCTCCTTAAAACTTCCCCTACAGACACCTATTCTGAAATTAATTGACTATCACATACTAAAGTAATGGAAACCCAGAATACCATCCTCAATTTTTAGGGACTGATTCTGAATTTATGTTATGCTTAATTAAAATACAAACATTCTACAGACCTCTCACTATTAAATGGTGCACTGAATAATTCATCTTTCATGAACAGTGTGATATTTTGGAACTAAATGCATACTGCTAAAATGGAGATTGTGGGTGTTCCTCATTTCAATTGCTGCAGTAAATCTGAAAGAAATGAAGGAAAGACAGCAGCAAGAAAAGACAAAAAACTGTCCTACTAAAACCAGAGTCTAAAAGCCAGCGCTGCTGATATCTTTGGTGTGAAACTAACAAGACAGCAGTGATGCACCTCTACTATGTATCACAAAAAACTGAAAGTTACTCATTTTTAGATCAAAGCTGTATTATTTTTAGTAGGAGAAGATGGAGACTTGTTTGATTTTTTGTGAAACAGAGCTGTGGTTGAGCTTCACTGGACACTGTCATATCCTTATACTTTTAAGTCAATTTTTTTCACTTAAATGAAAGCCTTTGTTCAACTTCTCTGGAAATACAGAGGAAATACTAAAGTAGGGAAAAGTGCATTTGGTGTTTTAAGGTTCCTTTGCAGAGCAACAAAAACACAAGGAGAATTTCTTGTAAAAATCTTCATTTAGCTGCAGGGGAAAAAAAAGTGTTATTAAGTATAGTCATATTCCATTTCTAAAGGGGAATGCCTTGACCTATCTGAAATTACGTTCCCTTTCAAGGAACAAGCTTCTTCAGTGTCTGATTATATGCTATGTTCTAAGTCTATGTTGAGTTCAATTCCTTGCAAATATATATCTTCTAAATTTCAGAAAATCATTTCACTTAACAGTGAAATATTTGTTAATATTCATATATCTTTTTCTTTTAACTACTTTACATCAAGGTCAGAAATTGAGGTCAGAGAGAGGAAGGCCATACTTGAAGAAAATGCATTCTAAACTTTCCATTTTAATTAGTTTCAGAAGAACTCTGTGCCTTTCTAAATCATAGATCACTTAGTAAAAAATACAGAAATTTTTTCATTGTAACATATTTACATTTATGAGTATTTCCTTTAACATAATCTCTTAAGCACCAAGAATCTAACCTAAACTTGATTTTTGACTTGTACCCTGCAAGTCTGAACTGTGTTTTACATCCTGGAGTAGTGGTGTTAAAGAGCTGCTTGCAGCTTAATTATGCAGCTTAAAAACTCCCTCCAAGAGTTCATAATATTTCCTTAGAATATAGTATTGAATTTGTACTAGCATTTTCTACTACATTATTTCACACAAAGCTGCAGAGATAAAAATACTGTAACTGCATATGTTCACATTTGAGTATCATACGATTCTGACAGGAAGAGGTAAATATGTGGATTTCAAAGGCAGACAGTAGTATATCTTTCTGTCAAGTGAGAATTTTAAGAACTTCTAAGTTATAAGAAAGAAAAAAATAGAGATAATTTCCATTTAAGTCTAGTGGCTATGAAAGCAGACCTCTGATAGTAAAAATACTGTTCAGAAGTGGCTCAGGGTTGATCCCTTTAAACTATTACTACTTTCTGTCAGAAATACATAAACATGGGTCATATAGACATGTCTAAATGCCAGCTGCATAAATCAGTGTAATAACATGAAAATAATAGATTATTGAATGTTTTCCCAACAAATAAAACCCTACAGTCATTTACCATGTATGTCATGGAAGACATACTCCCATTAAAAGAGGCAAAATATATTCCTGTGGTGTTTGTCTGAAGGATGCAGGTTTCTCAACTCATTCCAAGAGCTGAGAAGAAAGAAACTAGCAGGAAAAAGAACTCATAGGACAGACATTTGCTTCAGGAAAGTTTCTTTACACTTTTAATTATTGTGAAATATAGACAGAAGGGCTTTTACCATGAAAAGAAATAATGTTTTAGGTAGACTTTGAAAGGAAAAGCACTGAATAAGTGGCCAAACTGGAGCTATAACCAGAAATACGTTAAGTATGGCCACCATAGCTGCATATTTACAGTTACATCTGTATGAGATCACTGTCCCCTTTTTGTCTCTTTTTCTTTATTGTATTCCTTTAAAGAAACTGAGAAATAGAATTTTCTTTTTTTGGGGGGGAAGAAGGGGAAGAGGTTATTGGAAAAGTTACAATAATATTAACTCATTATGCTAATTAGAGGACAATTATACTTTTTTAAAATTAATTGCATACATTGATTCTTTCTTATTTTCTAAATCAGTCCCTTTCATGGTTTCAGGTATCCCTGCTCTTTTAACTGGAACAAACAAAAAAACTTCTGCTAGCCCCACACAGGGTTAGGATAAGAAAGGATATCCTATCTTATCCTAAAAAGGATAAGATTTGAGATTACACTCAGCAGCTACACTCACATAAACATATTCCAGACAGTAAATCTGTGTTACTGCAGACGGTGAGGACACAACTGAAATCTTAATTTGACATTCAAAAATTTTTTTCACTTATGACAGCACAAGGGAAAAACACAGCTTCTCAGACCTTAAATTGGATGGGTAGGATTAGCAGTTAAAATATTTATTCATAAAATGAATATATTTGTTATAGAAGTGAAAGGCCCTAAATATAGAACTACACCATTTCTAGAGCCTTTTTTTATAGCAGAAGCACAAGCAGTGCTGCACAAATGTTAATACATCTTTTTTTAGGGTGAAATTTTGCTCTAGTTTGTTTCAGTTCATATGCATATAGGGTCAGGAAAGATGGGCTGAAAAGGGCTTACCCTTAATAGGTTTACCCATACTCCTTGTTGAAAAATACATTGTAGCTCCCACTTAAATGCACAACCAGGCAGCTGAAGCAAATCCATTATTTTCCTAAACAGAGGTTGGTTCAAGCCATAATTTTAATTATTTATTAATGAAAGAAGAAGTTGCTATTTTGAAATGTTGTTGAACTTGAACTAGAACTAAATTGGAATGACTTCAGCCACAGCTGAACAAAATGAAACAATATACTACTTCATCTCCTAGCACATAACACTGTCATTCAGATATGGCTATGGCCACCCTTGACACAGTTGGAAGAAATGTGAATAGGAGCAGAGACTAAATTGAATCTGCAGCCTGCTCCTGGAATCATGCTGAACTGGGGAAGGATTTCATTGCATTGTAGGAGGTTGCTTTTGCTTTTCCTGTGAGCAGCAGGACTGTGTGCCCCCAGCCAGTGGCTGCTGCTGACTACAGCATACACACAAGCCAGGTAGAAAGTTTGATTTACCATGCTTTCTTAGAGCAATGCTGGACTTCACTATTAGTCTGCTCTGCTGATAAATTATGCTGGACTGATGTCTAGACAATTGTAGAAGTGTAACCCCCATTAACTGCTGCTGCTGCAGGAGACTGGCTTTTGCTTCCATGGGTGACTGAAGTGTGATTCTAATAGCTTCTAAAGTGTCACAAAATTATGTTAAGGAGAAATACAAAGAAATGTTAGCAATATAAACAGGTATATTAGTGGCCTTAATATTTAATCGGCAAGTCCTCTAGGATTGTTTTTTCACTATTTTCTACATTAACATGCCAAAATATATTTGTTTTTATTTAGGTGTTGCTCACTAAGAAGTAATTTTCTACAGTAGTTCTTACCTTTTTTTTTTCTGTCTGAAGAGCAAGGGCCAGGAGTATCCCTATACCCTGGTGTTTCTATGGACAGCACAGTTTATCTACATCTTATGGTGCTCAGTCCACCCATACTGGTATGTACAAAGTATGAGATAGCTAAAAAGCCCATCTGCCTTTCTTTGCACACAACCTGTCACCAGGTACGCAGCGTTGCCACCAGAACAGATTGCAGTGGGCATGACTAATTTCAGACCCAGCCCAGGTACACACCAGGTAGTGCTTGCAGGGTCAGAGGTACAGGAAGAATAGCACTCATCCATGCTCCTCTTAAGTAATTACATCTTGCCACAAATTTTAAAGTGCTCTCCTAAAAATGAAGAAATATTTAAAAAAATGAACACGTGCTTTTCCTTTTATCATCTCTGATGGGATTTTTATTCAGCATAAAATTAGGAAGGAAGTTGAAAAGGAGGAAGTGACCAGTATGAAAATAGAGCCTTACCACCTCTAAAAGCATCTTGGATTAAAAAAAAAAAAAAAAAAAAAACAAAAAACAAAAAACAAAAAAAAAAAAAAAAAACCAAAAAAAAAAAAAAAAAAAAAAAAAAAAAAAAAAAAAACAAAGGAAGAACGAGGGGAAAAAAGTTACAGTATTGAGAAACAGTATGAATCAAGACCGCAGCTGACCAAAAGTTCTGTTTAGTTCGTAACAGATAGACCACAAAGAGTGATGGAAGCATACTTGCTTGGAAACTGATCACAGCTATATATTTATTAATTTGTTTTCACTTGTCAGAATTTTAGAGCTGTAAAATACTTTAAATAATAACAATAATTAGAAAAATGTAGCACCTAGAATTAAACCATGAGGTCATCTGGAATATTTTGCTGAACATAGAGCTGCAACAAATGAAGTTGGCTTTACAGCAGCTGTAACATCAGAGCCATCAATAAAGAAATTAGCTACTCACATTTGAGATAAAGGGCAACTTATGCTTACAATCACCCGATCCAAAAACTGCTGTGAGAGCAAAGCAAACATCCAGCTCATAAACCTATCAGTATAATTTTCTGGAAATAGTTAGAGGTCAGCATTGAAATTCTGATTACAGCCAAAAACATCAGTGGCTGAGGGAAGCAATTTAAGAAGTGGTGTCAGTTCTCATTGACCAAATAGTAAATCATCCTTTATTTTTGAGCTGATGTTAGGATACATAATATGACTAAACACAAGTCTAGAATTCTGTAATAAGTGAGGTGGAAACAATCTGTCACAATTTTCCTCTGTCCACAACGTGTTTTTGTCACTATTAAATGTGACTTTCATCCCTTCTGCTGTCCTCAGGTTGCCAATCACCAGCCTGACTCTGTCCTCAGCTTGTACCTTTGTGAATTGTGTGTTTGAGAAAGAAGAAACAGGTCAATGATTAGGAGATTTGTTATTTTTAATTCCTGGATTCCTTGACTTTCCCAAAATGAGAAGATAACTGTATGATTAAAAAAAAAAATCAATATACAGCAAATGATTACTAGAACTAGTGGTTGAATATATTTATGTGGTATATTCAGTTCAAACAACCTTATCACTACCAGACACTCTGTAAACTAAGGATATTTTAAAAAATAGCCAAATGTAAATTTTGTTTTACTGTTTGGAAAGACTACAAAACTCTGAGTATAATTTTGAAAAGCGGATGTTTCCAAATTTAAGTTAGAGAGCTCTTCAACTCCTTAGATAGAGTTGCATTTTTTAATCTCCTTTATTAGAGTATGAACACTCTGGTCATGAAAAGGCCATATTCAATCATTCATTCTATAGTCATTAATTATGTGTTTATTTAGCACATGCACTCTGAATAAATAAGTGTAAATAAGTTCTTTATAACTCATAGAAACTGTAGGCTTTGTAACCTATTTTGGTAGAAAAATGTTATGATATATATAGATATTTTTCAATGTTCTATAATTAAAAGGTTTTAATAGAGACTATAAATTTGTAACAGACTTTTTTATCCAAATATTTCAGTGTACACTTATATGGATTAGATAGTCTAAAATAACTGAGAAAAATCAAAGCAGCCGTGAGTGCTGAATCACTCAACTTAGGTATGAAAATGCTCTATTGCCTTCATGCTTGGGGAAGGGTTTCCAAATGCCTATTATGTGTGGTCAGATATTCCCAAATGTGAACAGAGCTGAAAATAAGAATATGGTCTATGAAACACTCATAACACTATACAAAAAAAAAAAAATACACATCTACAAAACTGAAAATCTGATACCTTAACATTGTCCTGTAATCTGATAGATGTCAGAATCAATTACCATTTTTCCTATTAAGTTCCTTCTGAGAGTGTCTAAAAATGAAAGACACTCTCTTTTGACTGCTGCTCATTTGAAATTGGCATTTTCATGTGGCAGATGGTGACCTTATCCCTGTGCTTTAGGAAAAATGATTTTTATTAAGCCTAAACAAGTGTGAACAGTGCTAATTTCCTGCAGCAGGCAGAATTTGAATGAGAGCATATAATGATTGGAAGAGTCCTGCCTCACCATATGGAAAAATGCACATTGTGCCAACACAGTAGATTACTAACAAGACAGTGCCTTACAAATAAATCCAACTTTCCATTTTATCAGTAGTCATGGAAAGCATATTTATTTTAAGATTTCTAGGAGCTGCTGAGGGTTTTTTGCAGCTACTTCATATCCTAAAAGCTAAACACTTAGTAACAGTGACATTGAAATGACTACATGAAACATAAATTGTAGTTAAAAACTATCAGATTAAGAGAACAACTTTTCATACCTGTCAAGACAGACTTAGTATCTCAATAAAGACTATATAAAAGTACAGATGTTTTGAAAGTATATGTTTGATATCTGCATTGTAGATTTATTAGTAAATTTGATATTGTGGATAATGATCTTACCATTGCCTCTAACCAGTAAGAAAGTATAAAGGAAAGAGAAAAAAATATATAAAATAAAGGGTCTTCTTGAAGGTACACAGTAACAGGACAAGCATTGAAATCCTGAGTAGATTACAGTTAAAAAAATTTGTGAAATGAACAGCCACCAATGCACAGGTCTAAAATTTGCCCTGCTTTGAGATGGAGATTAGATAAAATGACCTGCAGAGATTCCTTCCAATCTAAATTATTTTGTGTCTCTCTAAGGGCAGGCAGTAATCAAGAAGCAGGACTAGAAGCAGCATGACTTTCCATGAAATATCAGATTTCACTTTAGGGTTTCTGACTGAACCTGAACTGAATGACTTTAGGAATTCTGGCTGAATTGGAACATCAATTAACTGATCCAAGCAAGAAAGGTAGCAATTAATAATGTGTCTTAGGTCTTCTGAAAACTTTTCTTAATAATACTCTCTAGACTTTTTTAATATTTTGAAATATATAATGGAAATGTAAATAAGACTTCTAAAAATGAGAAATATTAACAGAAATTAAGTTTAACTAATTTAAAAAATAGTCCTTTCCTTATAGATTTAAATTTCGAAAATTTGAAACTGACATTGTGAATCTAATTCTGCAAGAAAATCATAACAGTGTTTTCCACTCATTGAGTACATGACCTTCTCAAAGAGGAAAGATAACATATTTCCCTCTCTTAACATGCTAGGAAGAACAGAAGGATTAAAAGTCACACTAGAAACTGGAATCCTTTTGCCCATTCCCTTTAAAATCAAATAGGATTGCCAGTGTTGGTTTCAGCTGCTTGGTAGCTTGTGAGAGAAAAAAATATTACAAACATACTAATGTTTATTTTTGCAGTAACTCTCTGATGGCTGTGACCTCTAGGTGGGACTGAGGCATCCTCTGTTTGATGAGGAAGTCAGGAGCACTCTTGAGGGCATTGAAGGAACTCAGGCTCGATAGAAAACTAAAAGTCACCACCTGACTTTAAAATGTCAGTGAAGATGAGATGAACATTCCTTCAGGGAAAACAAATAAAGCAGCAGAAGAGGAAGGTAGAGAGCAAAGCTGAACAAACTCACCCAAGGGGTTTTCCTCCTATATGATAGTTTTATTTTTATTTTTATGCACAGACACATTATTTAGGAAAGGTTTCACTTCCAAGAGTGAAAAATCTACTTCACTCTTATATCTGTTTCATTATATAAGAAATATATAATTATATCTGCTGCAGTACCTAAATACCTGATTACAAGTGCCTGAATTATTAAAGAAAAATATTATTTAGTGACACATCATAATGCAATCTCTCTCACATGACATTCATCTCTTAGTTGTTTCAGGGAAAGCTTGTATAATAATTTGATTAAGATTTATGCTTTATTCAGAAGTATAGATGTTATATGAATGTTCTTGGATACTGGGAAATATAAAATCCACATTTTGCTCAAAAAAGAGACGCATCTGATTAGTGGAAGAATTAGAAATGGTCATTCAATCACCTTGCCACGCTACAAAGGATACAATTTCTTGTAGCAATCAGACACTTCCCTTCTCTGGTCATTTCCCAGGTTGAAGTGAAGCTAGATCTATCCTCCCCTCATATTGTTTAAATGCCAGTCTCCATTCTATCTCAATCCTTTTCAGCCTTCTTTTACTGACTCTATGTCTGTTGTGCAATTCTTCTCTTTCTTTTATAAAAATGCACATCTTTTTTCCCCACCTTGCTAGAAATAGCTGTAGGTTTATACAAAAACAACAGGAAACAACCTCACTGGGAGGACAAGAGACAGGTTTTGGTTACTTAGAGAAACCAGAGATTACAAAGTCAACTGTTTGCAGTTTACTCAGTGTTGCTCAATGAGTTTGTACCTTTGGCACCTTTGCACCAGGATGGAACATGTTCACTCTGTGAAAGAACTGCATTTATTAGTCACCAGCGATCTCAGAGAGACCTAATGATGCCCAAAAGTAGTTTCTCCCTAGTATGAAACTGCAGGAAACCTTAAAAATAAGTTAAAACATAACTTCTTTAGTATGTGTTTTGATATTTTGGGTTTATTGCCAAGTGCACCACCTAGCCTCAGACTACTGTTGGTCAGGCATCAAGTTGACATGACAAGAAAGCAAGGTCAAGAGTACACAGGAAAAAAAGAAAACCAAAACAGGGAAAGACATACTTCTAGGGCTTTTTTAGCAGTAAGAAAATATATAAATAAATAAAGAGAAAAATTAAAAGTTTTACCACTAAAAGCCAGTTTTAAGATACTACTTGTAGCTAAGAAAAAACTGAGACAAAAAATAAAATAGACTTGAATAATAAAATATTCACTTAACTAACTCTTCATCCAAAATATTAATATTTCACATATTAACTGTTGGAATGCATTATAGTCTAAATGAGATGCTTAAGCATTTTTTCCCTAAAATTCCTTTGTTTTAAAGGAAATTGTTCATTGTGAGGAGTCTTCCAAGTTTAACTATGGAGAATGCAGTAACACTGCCTTTCAGAAATAATATTGGATCTCTTGGTTACAGTACTCCCAGCTTAAGCACATGTCACCTTTAGGATGCCTTGCTACCAGTCATTAGAAATAATGAAGGCAGATAAAACTTTATTTCCATTTTCTACTTCTCAATGCCTCACAGAAAGCCTTACATTACAGAGCAATGTAAGGGTCAGTCCTTTTAGACATCTGAAAAGAACCAATAAGCCACATACTATAAATTGGTTAGCTTTTTGTGCATGCTGAAACAGGGAAAGCTGCATTTGCAATTAGCACGACTAATCAGTGACAGGACTGAAGGAAACAGCATGAAGCTGAGTCAGGGCAGATTTAGGTTGGATATTAGGAAAGTTTTTCATCCAGAGGGTGGTTGAGCACTAGAACAGGATCCCCAGGGAAGTGGTCACAGCACCAAACCCGACAGAGTTCAAGAAGTGTTTGGACAATGCTCTCAAGCACATGGTGTGACTCTTGGGGTATCCTGTGCAGGGCCAGGAGTTGGATTCAGTGATCCTGATGGGTCCCTTTCAACTCAGATTCTGTAACTGCTAAATTTCATACAGCCTGGCAACTGTTTGTTTTTTCTAGGGAAAAAATGAAAGACAGGAACTTCATAATTAATGTGCATGTGTTTACATTTTAAGTGTTTCTTTAAGAAAACATAATATCCTTTCTTAGATCTTACGTATACCATCATCTTTCTACTACCCCATTATGGTACAAAGTCCTTAAAAATGGACCTCACCAGGCAAAGAAACCTTTGTTCAGTGATGGTGTCACCATTTTATCTCTATGTACAGTTTTAACTATTAAACATATATTAAAAATTTAAATCTTCTTTGCATGTTTATGCATGTAGTATTCCAAATAATACCATAGTGCTATCAAACTTTTATTTAAGGACATAGGAGTTAAAGAGAAGTTACATTATAGTTTTGTGTTAGGTTGACCCTGGCCAGCTGTCAAGTGCCCACCTAGCCACTCTCTCACTCCCTCAGCAGGGCAGAAGAAAAAGACAACATGCAAAATTTCATGGGTTGAAATAAGGACAGAGAGATTTAATTTACCAATTAATGTCATGGACAAAACAAACTCATCTTGGGGAAAATTAATTTATGGCTAACTAAACAAGCTGAAAGGTGAGAAACAAAAAACCACAAATCAAATTGGCATTTTCTCCAATTCTCTCATCCTCTTTTCCCCAAGTTCAGCTTTACTCCTTTCTCAACTGCTCTTGCTCCAGTCCACACCCACAGCAGCACAGGGGGATGGGCAGTGAGGGGCTATGGTCGGTACTGAACAGCTCCTCTCTGCATTCCTTCCACCTCACTCTTTTCCCCTGCTCCAGCATTAGTTTTCTCAGCAGGCTGCAGAGAAGATAAACCTGCTCCAGTGTGGGCCCTGCACAGGCCACAGTTCCGTCAGGGAACGTCATCTATTTCTGTCATGGTCCTCTCCACAGGCTGAAGGGAATACCTACTCCACAGATACCCTTTCCATGGGTGACAGGGTAATATCTACAACAACTGGAGCTCTTCCTCCCTTCCTCCTGCTCTGATGTGTCAGGATTGAGTGGACATGCCTGACTTTGCAGATGGACTCAGCTGTGTCACGTGGTGGGTCTGGTGGGGAACTGCCTGAAACCAGCTGTGCTCAGTACGTGACAAGACCCTGTCCCAGAGCCCACCCCCTGCTCACCAACACCTTGCCACAAGTACGAAGAAGTTTCAAAATGTTGGTCTTGTTTTGTTGATTTACGGAACAAAGCTGAGTTAGCTGCTGATAATCAAGCAAAAATAGGTAGGTGTTAATGTAAGACTAAAAGGAAAGGAAGGAATTACACTGAAAGGAAGTCAAGCCTAGTTTGAGGGAGAAATCACTTTGCTGTAGCTTATCTTGAGATAATTGTATTGCATTACCCAACTGTGTAACTCTCCTGTGTACTCTGCTCTGTAGAGAGGTTACACACAAATCTTGTGAGAAGTTGCACACAAATATGTTCCTTTAGTTCAGGTTTCTTCTCTTCCAAATTCCCTAATATACAAATAAAAACATGTTTTGACAAGCATGTATTCTGCATGAGAATATAGGAATAAGTTGTAACATTCCCTGCAACCAGAAGGCCTTCTATGACTGTCCTTCAGTGTCAAAATTAGATGAGAAAGCAATGAGGGAGAACAGATGTAGCCCTGTTCCTTTCAAAAGATCATGCACTCAATTCTCAATATGAATGAGAAAGGAAAACAGGGCATAAACTGAAAGGAATTGTGCTACAGCTGCCTGCATGTTCACAGATGTCTTCCTTCCCTTAATTTTTTTATACAGTAATATTCCATCTATTTTCACAGAAATATTTTTATTTACATTCTTGTCAATGATAATAACATTCCTATATATTTGAAATTTCAAAAGCCCTACTCCCATAGCATGTTGGTTGGAATTCAGCTTGATAACTTTTTTAAAAAGATATCGTTGGCAGTGACTCAGCCAAGGATTCAAGGAAGCTGTTCATTTAGATGGGATTTTTCTAGACCCTGGAAATGAGACTATGATTTTTCTCACTAAGCACATGATGTGCACACAAGGAAAAGATAGAGATAACCTCTGCATTCCTAGTATTTTCTTTATGCACATTGCCACTTACTCTTACTCAGCAGTTTGTGAGATGCCACAATGGCAGTGGCTTGAATGAAGAAATTCTAGAATGAAAGGAGCACAGGTCAATGAGACAGAATGAGGAAAGGATTTGATTTCTCTGAATTTCAGCCAGGCAAATCCCAGTATGCTTAAACCAGGGGTTTTTTAACAGAAGAAATATCATCTTAGGAAGTCCTTCCAATATATTTTCTTACAGTAACCCTTGCAGAGGTCAGAGACCTGAAGACTTCTGTAAGCAAACAGTACCATGTAAATATCCCAGAGACAGATCTTCAGATTACAGTGAGCAAGTCCAAATTGACAGGTTAAGGAGGGGAACTAAAGGTGGAGCAATAGAATAATTTCCTAGTTTGAATACTGACAGTTGCAGCTACAGTTTTAGCTTAGACTTTGTAAGGCAAAGCAGAATAGTTGAATATGTTACAGTGGCACTGTTTTGCACTTGAGTGATTGATCACTAAACTTGCTTTCCTGAAGCTAAAGGACCTAAGTGTTTTTTTCTAGAACTAAGCTGATAAATATTATGTCTAACATACCTAAGGGCACAAAAGGTCCTTTAAAAATGTCACTAGAACAAAGTGTACACTGGGAACTAATAATAGCAAAGAGAGGCTGAGCTGTTTTAGAAGTGCTGCAAGGGCAGTAAAAACAATCTGCAGAAACAGTCTTTATTACTTCATCTGCAGATGGCAAACTAGGTTTTGAAATATTACAAAATTTGGCATGAGTTTTTTTAGTTTGCTTCTTTGTATAGAACTAAAAGAAAAAACAATAACAAAACAACTGAGAACTACTGAAATACAAAAAAAGAAACCATGTTAATATAAAATTTAATTCCTCAAGATCACTATCAAGAGACAAATTCTCAGCAACATGAAATAAATAGAGTCTTTATTAATCACTGAATTATGATCTTTAACATACTGTAAAAATTAAGCAGGCAAATAGTTCTGTGAAACATGAAGTTTGTAGAAATTACACAGTGTGAATTATGCCATAAATTATATAGCCATCCTCTCTGAAACAGGATTTCCAAAATTTGTTTTAATGGAGTAAAATTGACTTCAATTTTTACACCTCAGTTCTTAATTATTCTATCCCATATAATGGGTAGAAGTCTATGTGTTCTGTATACAGACAGAAACATTTAACAGACCACAGGATGAAAATCTATTTCTCAGTTGAAATAAATAAAAACTTCCTAGGAATAGTCTGCAAAAATATGTCCCAACAGATCATCTGTAGTGGTCAACATTATATATCAGACTTTTCTGCATTATTCATCATGCCTAAAGAGTTAACATTCAAGTTTTAATAGAAATGCATATGAGTATTATTTTTAACTGTTAAAGTCCCTAAAGTATAACATATCACAAAGTTTAAAATTAGCAGTCATGTAACTCTGGAAAAGGGATTGTAGAACAAAATGTATAACATTTTAAAATCACCATCTGAAGGACTGCCAATCAACCAATTATAATTACATATTGTGCTTTTTAAAAAGAAACCCAAAATAGAAATCTGTCCTCATTCATACGCTCAAGTATGTCATTTTTAAAACTCTGTAACTTCATGAATTTTGAACTGATGTACTGTCTTGTCTTGCATCTTAAATGCAGAAGACCTGAGTTATATAAAGCAAAGTAGAAAGACATAAAATACATATTCTTAGAAAAATACCTGTTGTTTGCAGGTGAATAGTCCTACCTGGCTTTCTTTACAAAGGACCCTTGAATTCTTTGTAGTGTATACGCTCAGAAAATTCTCCGACAGGGTCAAGTAATGAATATTTAAGTGTAAACACAGACCCTTGGAGGTTTTGGAAAATAATACAACAAACAGCCAGTTTGTTGTATTGTATTTGTTTGTTTGTTTTTAAGCCATCATCTCTTTCTGCATATGACACAAGGAAAAGACATTTTTGTGAAGATAAATCCTCAAAGGTGTTAAAGTCACCAAACAAAAATACCTTCTCAATGAGAAGAACATCAGAAAAAAAAAAAAACTCATTTATCTTGGGTTTAACAAAGTGAAACAATAATTCATAGATATTCACCTTCTTTGTCCCTCCAAAAGAGTCCAATGGAACCTATCAAGCACTGAAGATCTAAACCTATTCAAAAATGCCCCATCTAAACAGAAAACAGTTGGGTTTTTTGCAATTTTAATTAACAAAATATGATGAAGTAAGGCATGAGGAACAACAAGGGGTTTTAAATATGCTAGTGAATCTCTGCCATTTATATTTTCAATACTGTCAGATGTATAAATAACTGAGACATTTACTGGGTTAAAACCTGATAGTCGCTTTACGTAATCTACGTCAAGTTATAACTCTTTCTGGGAGCTGAGGCATACTGGAACTTGTATCTTACTCTCAAATAGTCAACTAGACACCAAGTGTGTCAGTTTATGTATCAGCCAGAGAAAACTTATGTCTTCATCCAAATCACATTTACTTCCCTTGTTATTAATGTCACCCATGTTGTAGAATAGAACTTTTTAAATGCTTTGTAAAGTGGATGGCAATTTTATAGAAAAACTTGTAAAGCACCTTCATATGCTGAATGTGGAAGACAATGAACATCAATGAATATTACTGAAATAAAGATTAATTTCCAAGTTTGTGGCTTTCTGACAGCACTTCTACTCTGCACCTGACAGTAAAAATCACTCTGGTTGAGGTAGTATCAACACAAAGAGTAACTTGAGACCAAGGATATAGAAAGGTCCTAATGCTCAACTTCAGCCTTCATATCAGGATTCCCTCAAATCCATGGGTTTTGCCAGGAGGCTAGGAGGAGGAAAAAAGATATCCTAATGAGCAGAAGTTTCAGGGATATGACAGTGATATTTTCTGATGGAATATCTGAGCTATCAAGAACAAGTCCATAAGAGTATGCCATCTGTGAAAATAAATGAAAGGCTGGCACAGACTCATGCCTGTTACCAATATCAGCAAGCCATTTTTTCAATAAAGCCCTTCCAGACTCTATGGGTTAATCCTGTTTTTCCTGTAAAACTTCCCCTCCCAGTTCTCAATTGCTGCCTGACCAAGCAGGAAATCAAACTAAAGATATTGTCCAATTTTGCATGTCCGTGAAGCTGCAATATTCATTTTCCTTCTACCTTTCATTCTAGCAAAGGGACAAGTGTCATCCAGAAATAAAATAAAGTATCTTGATTCTTCTTTGTTGTCTATTATTACATATCACTATCCATTTACAATCAGCAGCTATGGGTTCTATCTCCATACCTCTTTCATACAGGTATTACAGCATTTTCTATAGGAATTATTGGGATTTTTGCTCACCCAAGGGTGGGGGTTTTTTTGCTTTAAAATTACGTGACTACCATATCAGCTATGCAGCATAATATTCATTATTTGTATTTATAAACATCCCTGCAGAACACCTGCTGGGAAATAGTAAATTCATAATATTCTCAAGATACTTTGCAATCAGTGAACTCAGATTTTTTCCTCTAGCGATACAACAAAAAATGTCGAGCTGATTAAGGAAGCTTTATGTCTTGTAGAACTTGTTTTGATTGTCTACAAAGACAAAAAATAAACATGTGAACATTCATTCTATGTACAGTACACACTCAGTTGGTCTGATTACCCTACATAACTTCCAACCATTAAAATAACAACACGACATACAAAGTTGTGGAGAATCACACCTCAATTTTCAAATTATACGTGCCCAAATAAATTAAAATTATAAGTGTTGGTTAAATTCTTTTTCATGGGAAGTGATATCATTACCATCTTGTTAAATTTAATACCTGTTTTAATGATATTTACTTTCTTTTATACTTATAAATCAACCACCATAACCTAAAGACTAATTTTCATAATTGCTTGGTAGATGGCTAAAAGTAGAACTCTTAAATTTAATTTTCCTTTGTGTATAGCAGAAACTTTAATGGATTTTGAATTTACATATTTAATATGCCAAATAGGTACCCACATATTTTAGCAAGATTAATTACAAAATGTCAGTGATTTCTATATAGAAGACATAACTGTCATTCTGTGGAACAAAAGGTTCTTTAAAGAATTCAGTAAAATCCTCACATTTCACACGACTTCAAAAGGCAATGAAACATTTGGTACTGATTTCAAAGGAATTTGCAAAGAAATATTGATCCCCTTGTCTTTAAGTGACATACATGACATATTGTGATTTCTGTTGGATATTTAACAGAAGCATATCATCACATTGTCACTTCTTCATTTTGTAGTTTGTGGTGCCTACTGTACCCTTAGCTTACTTGGGGATGTAGAAACATAATGATATTTCCTTAACAGATTTCAAATTCATTTTCTCTAACTTAAATATACATACAGTTCTTTTGAATCAATACCTACATTTAGAACAGTAATCCTTACCCTTTACAATCACCAATTTTAAGTTTAAAAATAAGTGCTAAGCTCTGGAATAGGATTTTTTTTTTTTAAATAGAATGCATTTCAACTACTTCTTGTAAAGGAAAATCAGAAGAAAATACAGTTTCCTAAAGATGGTCTCAAAGCTCTGTCTAGATTCTCATGCTGGATGCAAGGTAACAAACAATAAAATTATAGAACAAAACAGATTGAGTTTATATGTCAGATGCTTTAGAAGTCTCTTCCACAAGGGATTGAAGTTTACAGAGAAAAAAGAGTTTTAAAGCATGAAGAGTGAGCAGGAGGGGGAAATTAAAGAATGCATTTTTAGGACTAAAAAGCCACAAAATCATGTATTTGTTTTGATAACAAGACAGAAAAGAGAAAAAGGATCACACTGCTACTCAGTCAGCCACAGCCCTGCCCTGCCTGGCCAGGGGCCCCAGCGAGCTGAGCTCCCACTGTGACTCAGCCTCTGCCCATCCCCAGAGAGGTGCCCCATAACCAGGACTGGAGCTGCCCCCCGTGCTCCTGCTTGCCCTGCTCCTGGCTGGGATGATGGGGCTGGTCCTGACTGCCTGGCCCTGCCCTGACAGACCCTGGGGGATCCTGTTGCTGCAGCATCCTGACAGCAAAATGCAGACTAAAATATTGACTTTGTTGGATTTGAACCAAAAGTGTCTGACTGCTCATTGCTTTTCTGGACCAGACCTACCAAGCATTTAATTTTCTCCTCTTTTATATCCAAGTACCGCCATATTTTAGTGATCTTCAAATCAACAAACTGCACACAAAAAAATTTTAAAAGGCCAAATTCTATTTTCAGGTCAGCAATATCAAAATTAGATTGTGTATTTCAAAATGGCTCTACCTACTTATCTTTTTTAAATTTATTTTAGCTTACCTTAGCTCAGTTTATTTAGGGCTGCTTCTTAGGCAGGTGTTCCAAATGATAATTATTTTTTTTTTAATATCACTAAAGAGAACTTCAGGCTTCCATTTCCTTACTAACAGCTAAACTACAAATCTGTGCATGTCTTGAATCAGTTGGACTTCTTGTGAATGGATAACTCACAGTTACAACACGTGCAGCAGTTTGGAAGATTTCAAAGGGCCACTTCTCCAGGTATGTGAAAATCTCTGACAGGTGTTCAAAGTCCTGAAATTCTGCCTAGACAAGATTTCCATTTTACCAACTACAGCATGGATCCAACAGACTGGGCTTAGCACTGCACTGAAAGATTAATACAGGCAATTCAAAAAGTCATGAGGCTTCAGGTCTCAAAGGGAATCCTCATGAAGGTATAACAAACTACATATGTGTGACCTGAGGCTAAAAGTATCATCACTTCATACCCAAAGCAGAGAGCAAGAACTTGAGTGCAAGGAGACAATATGAATGCATCTACCACACATGCCAAAGCCCTAGTCTCTCTCATATCCTCAAACAGCATTAAAAGCAGTGGAATCACATGCAACATAACCAATGGCAGATTTCACAAGGTGAGTTATATCCTGTGTCAAATTGCACAGCCAATAGGTATTTAAGGAAATTAAAGAACACACTGAGCCCACTGAAACTTAGGATTGTATGTCTAATCTCCTGTATTACTATGATGTTCTAGTGAATGACTTCATAAGAGCACCATATAAATGAAAAGATTTTGCTTGGTGTATCTTGGTGTATATTATCAAAATATGGGCACTTCTAGGAAGATTTTTCCACAGTGGATTTCACAGATTCAGGACTCAACTCAGAATTCAACTTCAGAAGTTCAGGCCCTGACTGGTAGCTGCTATAATTTTACACATAAATATATAACAATTATTATTAAAATTTGTATCATTGTGTCCAGGATGTCACTAAGGGTAGAATTTCTCTAATAAATAAAGTAATAAAGTAATAAAGTATAAGCAATAACTATATAGGAATATAATAAATTATTATTAACACACTGAAGTAATGAAGCCGTGGATTGCTTTCTTTAGACTAAAAAATTTGTGAAATAAATAAAATTGTAAAAGCATCAAATACTGAAGAATTAGGAAATGGTGATAGCAATTTTCTAAAAACAGATCAGAATAGAAAAAATGAAGAAGCACAAGGACTAAACATAAAGTGGGTGCATATTAAGATACGTATAGAAGGCATTGAATACAAGACTAAACAAGCAGTGAGAAATGTAATTTACTAAAAAGTCAGTTTACTAAACTTTTGTCTACTTAAATAGACTTTCTAATGAAGCAGTAATATTAAAAAATTGAAAGCAAACTGAAAATACATTAACAGAATTTAATCAGAGCTCGTATCATCCTAAATTCACTGTGTTTTATACATGCCATTGTAGCCTTGTTTAAAGAGGCACATACATAATAGTTAGGCCAAGATGACTTCGTATTGTAACAGTTTCCTCCGAATTGCTGAATAATTTATGCAAAAGCATTGTATCCATGTTAATTAATCAAAAAAAAAATCCCCTGTGAAATGCCTTATTTAAAGCAAGAGAAATCCCTATTCCAACATTTCACTAGAACCAAGTTAAAGATGTCTTCTTTTTTTTTCCTAGACATCACACTGTGTTTGCTTGTAAAATGAGTAGACCATGCTACGAGCAGCCCTGAACAGTGCATTCTGGACTGGGTTTTTCTTGTTTGGGTTTTCAGGGCTTTTCTGAAGATTTTATATGGAGGCAGCACAGGTTGCAGGCTGAAAAATGCTTAGAAACTACAGGACTAAACACAGAAAATATTTCTTACCCAAAACCCACAAACCAGAGTGCTGGAAATTCCAGCAGACTCTCATAATCTTTCAACAGCTCACTGATAGTTTATAATGACAGGAAGAAACATATAGATACATTAAAAACCCTAGGAAATACAGCTGTGTTTACACCAGAGTATTAAATTACTTTCTCGATCTGTTCAGTGAGGGGTCCAAGGCTGGAGCACTCTCTCCTTTGAATCAATACAGCCAGACTTCAAGAACATTTAAGTCACATATATCTGATTTGTGACCAGCTTGAGGTACACTTGAACACACTTATTTTACCAGTCGTATAATACACCCAGCAGAGACTCTTCCAGAACTTGATCTGCACTCAATACATCTTGCATCATGGACACCTAATAGACTCAATTTCTGTCCTCTGCAGAGAGGATGTTTCTTGCTAACAGTATGTTTCTTGCTAACATTCACAATAACACCAAGCAAGAAAATAATATGCAAGAGAGGCCAGGATCTAAATGGAGCCAAGACTATCCATCTACCCTGCTCCTTGCCAGTGCTCTGCGTTCTTTGGTTATTGTTTCCTGCTTGGCCTAACTCGGGATATTCTGGGAAACCTAGACAAGAGAGAACCTGAACACTCAGTCTCAAGTTAAAGTTTTATGAAAAGAAATATCTTTTTCACAAAAGAAAAGTCACTGATTTTTCCATGCTTCAGACTGATTACTTCTAGCCCTACATAGTCAAGAAGCCACAAATCCATACTCCACAAAATCCTTTGAACTCAATGATAATGTGAGACACTTCCCTGTCAGTGCAAAAGCAACAGATGTTTGTAAGACAATCCTCAACTCTTTTCATCTACCAGGGTAATAATGATATACCCACACAGAAGAAAAACGGTACTGGACAAGCAATAGCTGCTTTATTTTACCCATACTCATATAACATCAAAGGTCTGTATCACATTTTCAATGGCAATTGTGAGGGACTTGAGATACATTTTGCATGAGGCCTCAATGCTGGCTCCAAAGAAGATAACATTTTATATATTTATTTTGTTTTCAGTACCCAGGAATTTTAACCAGTAGATGGGACTTCTCTTATTCAGTAGAAAATAAATAGCTGTATTGACAAAAAGTTCTCCATCACCCATCAGCTATCTGGAAAGGAATGTGATAAAAAATATTTTTTGCCTTTACTGAAATGAAGAAAAGAAAAATATCCCAAACCTGAATCAGTGTTTAAAATTATTTTGCTCTTTTAGGGGAACAAATCATCATATATTTCATATCCCTCATCTCCATCTACTGGGTTTTCACTCTTGTTAAGTTTCTCTTTCATTAGTCTCATCGTATTTCTTGTGTAATATAAATGTGCAACCTTGGCTGTGAGTGGAAATACCTAGATTAAAATAATGACCAGCCATGGGGGTCCCTCCCTTCTAAATACTTAAAGTTTGGAGAAGTTTATTACCTGAAAGGCTGGTTAGTTGTTCTCTAGCAAATAAACAGATGTAATTAGACTCATGTTGAAACAAGTGGGACATAGTCTGCATAAAAATAAGTGTCTGTGAGGGTTTAATGGCTACTTCCAGACACAGGATATAATCTCATCTTCTTCCTTAACATACCTTTTAGACAGGCAGTACTAATAATAATAATAATAAATATTAAAGACATTTCACCTACATCTTAGGAAATAATAAACCAAGAAGAGAGACGTGTCTACGGTTTTTCCACATAATGCAGTAAATAAGCATTTACTAAGAGCTGACAACCATCATTTAGCTCCTCTGCATAGAAAACCATGGCAAATACTCTATGCTGGACTTAGTTGCCACAGACCTCCTGTGTTGTTAATGCCATGTGCTTCATAATTTCTTCTGAAGATGGGAGACCAAGCAACCAAATTGGCTGAGGTATCAGGATCTAGGATTTGCAACAATTTGATATTCTGCATTCTTTCATTTCAAGCAGAATTGCATCTTGACTCACCATTGTCTTTATTAATCATCTTCAGTGTCTCCTGACACAGCAAGAAGTAAGGACAATTATATTTGGGGAAAATATAAAAACAAATCAGGTGTGTTTTCTAAGGAGATATAGACTAAGATTTCATACTTTTCCTCAGTTCTTGTGGTCATAAGTAGAAAACAATTTAAAGAGAATTTTTAAAACAATTGAGAGCTTTAATGCAAATCACAATTTGCCCCCCTCAATTTGCCTTCCTCTTCAAGCCTCAGCTTTGTTGGTTGGTTCTCCTTTCTCCAGATATTTCCTATTACCTAGCTATTGGATATGAAAGACTTTTTGCAGTTCTACTAATAGAACACATTGAGATTACAGAGTCTAAAGTGCAAATAATATGTTAAATTACATATTAGCATTTGGGCCACAGAAACATTAAGATTTGTGAACAGAAGTGAGATGTTTTAGATATTTCATTTCTAAAAGTAAATATTTATCAGACTTTCATAAGTAAAAAAAAAATCCACTGGTTAAACTCTGTTGTCTTTCTTATTGCTGATTTTTCTCTTTTGCCACCTCTATCTTCACAGCTCAAGGAGCAACATAGGTATGGCAGGTTTTCCCCATGGCCTTGAGAGCCTGAGGCAAGAATGGGTAGTCCCAGTCTGCCCAGTCCTTTTCTGTTCATCACACTCTGTGAGTATTTTGCATTGAAAATGTTTGTACTGAAAATGCTTTTCCCCTTTGCAGCAGTTGTTTTTTAAAACCTTACTGTCTGGGTGACTTTGGGGGCATCTAATTTTACTTCTTTTTATGACAAAGCCTCTAGTTCTGCTTCAGATATACACTTTCTTACCAACTTCTGTAGCTTCTGGCAGTTTTACAAAACAGACAAAAATATGTTGAAGGCTCAAAATTAATAAATAAATAAGTTTAGCTATACAAACAGAGCAAGTGTTTTATTGACCTTCATCTTGTGAAGACTTCAATTTTAACAGTGCTGTTCTTCATTCACATTCCACTTTCTCACTACTCAGTGTAGACACAGTGTTTAATTCAAGATTTAAAATGGATGTTGATTCCTTGATGAAATGGATGCATTTAGTACTTTGTGGCTTTTGGCTAAGGACAATAAACTGGGCTTTGTTAAACACAGATACGAGGAGCTGAAGTACACCTTACTGCATAGGCTGCATCTCTGCAGTATCTGAGAAATTGTGAAAAATCCAATTGCTTTTAATTCCTTACACGTTGCTGGATTGATAGTATACATATTCTACTCCTGCCTTGCACTCCTTGCACTTCATGCATAAAGACTAAACTCTTCCCTCAGAATTTATGTCTGTGGTTATGCAAATGCTGATGGATGCATAAAGATGTTAAATTTATATTAATTATGATTGATCAGGAATGGAATTCAGTACACACATTTTCTCACAGGATGTTCCCAGAGAGTCACTCAGGGTTATTATTGCACAACTACTATATTCACATTAGCAGTGTTAGAATGCCAATAGTAACTCTGGGGACTGATTTAACTTAGGAAGCTGTGACCAGGTAGATGAAGACCAAATCTGGTCTTCATTTACCTGGTCACAGCTTCCTAAGTTAAATCAGTCAAATCAAATAACCAAATCAAATACTGTCAAATCAAACACTGTCAAATCTGACTTTCTGAGAGCCTAAGTGTGCATTTTCCAAGAGATTACTGGCAATGCTTCAAAGCTAAGTTTGAAATTAAGAGCAATTTTTTTATTAATTTAAAAATAAATATTTTTATTTTATAAAATATTTATTATACAGTGTCAATTAAGCAAATGAAAAAATATTTATTATACAGTGTCAATTAAGCAAATGAAAACTGGGCTAAGCCAAATTGTCTATTGGTTTTTAAATTCTATATCAAGACAGAGATGGTAAAAGCCATACAAGAAAATGTCGGACTGAGGAAGACTTCAGGAGTCATCTCACAGAAAGGTGCTGTATTTTCTGCAGTGTTCCATGAGGCTTGAATACTCATGTTTTGCATGCTATTTGCCAATAAATGATGTAAATTTAGAACACAGGAATAAAGTTGACAACAGAAAGACAACAGTGTTTTTATAGTTACTTTAAAAAAAAAAGAAAAAGCAACACCAAAATAAAATAACATTAAGGAAGATACAAGCTGATGTAAAGTTTACATTCTCCCAAAATTTATAGTCGGGTGACTTTGATTCTAGCTTTTCTCATATTTGGGTTTGACCACACAAAACATCTGGCTACAATTTAGGGAAATAAAGCTGTACAAAACTACAGTAGTTTAGTAAATGCAAAAATTGTGCTGTGATTTTGGCCTAAGTTCACCCTACCAATTTGAATGGAATCTTATCTGAAGGTGTCCTAGATAGCCCATTTAAATACATTGGATAACACAGGAGAAGCCTTTGTTCCCTCTCTGAGCAGACTAAGTAGCTGATTGATGTGCTGATACATCTACCTACCTTCACACCTCCTTATCTTGAAGCATACATTTTTTTTCAGCTGTACAATCCCTCCAGTTCCCTCTTCCTTTAGCCAAAATATCTGAAGAGCAGAAAAGCCCTGCAGCTATTTCTTTATTTTGTGTTGTTACACTTCCCAAAATAGGTCAGTCTTCCAGCAGCAATGAGCTGAAGGTTTAACATAGGTTATCTCATAATTAATTGCACTCTAAAGCAGTAGCTGGAGTGTTAGTGGGTATTTAAGTAAAACAGCTGTGTGATGAAAAGATTTCATTTCTATGAGCATTTTGAAGCTGAGGAAAGAATTAGAAAAACCTCATTCAAAACTTCTTTTAGCTGCATACTACATCCATAATGAATATAAAGCAGGAAGCCATACTACACTACAAAGACTTTCTCTTCCCTTTCACACACATTGAATTTACACATTTGAGAGTTCACATTTGCAAAATCCTAGTATGAAAATCTGGTCACATTCAATGCGACAGAAATATGTAAGTAAAAGGTAAGAAGGAACATTTGTCTCTTCTCTTCTAAGAAGAGTAATTCTTCTCCTAGATTCAAAGTAAAATATATATTTCTCCAGCCATTTGAATAAAAGCCAATTTTTTTGCACATAATTAAACATTATTCCAGGTAACGAAAAAGAAAAAACTGTAATTGTTCCAAAGAGTAGAAAGTTTTGAAGAAAACTCACTTTGCCTCACTTTCAGGCAAATTATTGGCACTGCAATTCCACTACAAAATAAAAAGATGCATACACTAGTGTTTTCTTAGCCCATAGTGTGTTTTGGCCACCTTCATACTGTTCCTTCTTTCTTTTCCTAGATTTCAGTTAAATCAGTCACTATCCAAACAACGGTAACATTTTCAGAAATTGTATTAAAATTATTCCTAAATGAATCATAAAGGTTACATCTATCTTCAATAAAAAACTTCTATTTTAAACGAAACATTAGTCCTTTGGATTACAATTCAGCCTTTTCATTCAAGTTAATAAAAAGGAAGGGGCTCTTCATTCTCTAAAGAGAGTAAAAATGCAGTTAAACTTGGGTAGTCTCACTAAGAAATTGAAGCAGGCAAAGAAGGGAGGGAGGCTTGTCTTTTGTTTTTAGATTAGTGTCCCCTTAATGTTCAGAATAGCATAATAGTCAAATCAATACAGTTTAACCCAGTTTATGAGAACAGGCATGATTGGCCTTCTTTTAAATTTAGAGAAAAAGAATTGCCCCATTGGTTTAAGAGGTAAGAATTTCCATAGGACCAGAGCCTCCACAGACTTGAAACCGCCTATTCTCCCTTTTACAATTGCTCCTTCACCTGTTCCTACTAACCAGACTTAAGCTCTGTGTGAATAAGAGCATGGGACTGCACCCTTTAGGAAACCCCTCTTACGTATCAGATCCCAGTCACATCTGCTTGCCAGCAGTTTGGTTTGTGCAAGTGATGCACTTCACATGATCATTCTCCTAAGCTCATGACATCACTTTATGCTGAATTGTGCAGTACACTTTTATCCATTTCCTACCAGACTTCTTAAGAGAAATGCAGTACATGCCTTTATTTACATATGATTTTTTATTTTCAGTATATGATTATAGCTAAGTTTATAAACAGACTCAGACCAGCATAAAAGCACTGTCTGACCAAAGAAAACCAAAACAAAAAAAAAAATCAAAAAAAACCCACCAAACCAAACAAACAAACAACAAAAAAAAATAGAAGAAAAAAAAAACCCACAGAACCTCATGCAAAGCAGAAATCCTCATAAATACACCAAAGTCATTATTTGAAGGGATCTATGCAATGACTCTTCATCATATCAGCTGCCTGCTGGAGAAAGAGTGCCTACCACGTCTTAATCTTCCACCGCAATAATATTCAATTTTTATCTTTTTATCTGTTGAGGTTTTGCCATAACATAGAAATGAAATTCAACAATATGACATTTAATTCTGAACAAAACATTAAATAACAGAAAAACATAGAAAGTTACACTTTCTGTATTTTAGAGTGCAACATATTGGTAAATAATAACTAGGTTTCTATGCCAAATATTATTGTATCAATTTTCTTTATTTTTAGCTTTGCATATTCACTGTGCCTGCAGTTTCTCCCTGCTCTTGAAACAAGATATAGTCCAGTGTTGTAAAAATTTATGAAGTTATTTATGGCATCAGTGGAATACAAATTCGTCAACATAGTACCTGGACACCTGGTGGTCTGGGACTATCTTATTACCCAGAGTTTAACAAGGGACATATCTATATCCAGCTAAAAAATCCATTACCAGTCCATTTCTTGGGAAAAATAAAAGACCTCATGAAGGGCAGATAGTATGTTGTTGTTCAAAGATCAAATGCAAATTCAAATCACAGGTGCTCATCTTGCTTTTACATCACCAAAGACAAAATCATTAGGCACTTCTAAAACACTGTAATACAATAATAAAGCATTAAGGGTAGAATGATAAAATCCTCTTTTAATGACATTGAAAATTTTTTTTACAATACTTCTTTAAATTATGAAAATACATGTTGTGTTGCTACATGTTACTGTCCAGAGCTAGAAAACCATTAAATGTGAAAATTTTTTCACTTTCAAAACCTGATATTCATTGATCTCCATAAAATCCATACATTGACACACCATGTAGCAAGTTATTTTCTGTTTTGATCTACAAATAACATCAGTGGTCCAAAAGTCAAAGCTATTGATTAGACACAAGCACCCAAAGAGCCCAAGACAATGTTGGACAATTAGTCTGCAGTACACATTTATGCAGTACAAATGTACAGCATTTCCATTTAACTTTCAAAGTTCACTCGGGGTTGAGAGAAAAATTAACAAAGTAAAATTATTTCTTCCACTGTCCATGCTATCTAGACTGCATCAAGGAATAATAAAGCAATTCAGCCTCCATGCCTGTCACTATGGTAACAAATTCCCTTCAAATATAAAGAAACGGTGGACTGGAGGGGATCTCTGAAACCTTTTTCATCAAACACAAGAAACTTGTCACAGATTTACTGTCTATTTTTATTTGACTCTGCCTTAAGTATAATTTCATGCTTTAACCCACTGTTCCTATGGAAGGTGAATCAAAAAACCCTGAAATAGACTTCTGACAGTCTGAGACAACTGTGCTTCTATATTAGCATTCTTCTTTAAGGTAGGTAACTTAGCCTCCCAAAAATTTCACTTTGTGTGTCACATAGATATAGCCTTATATTTCATCAATAAGGTTTTGACTGGATAAGACTATCTTAGTTTCCTAATTTAAGGCAAGTTTTGGTTCACTGACTATTCCCACTTCCTTTTCTTTGCACTGCTTTTTCAGTTTCTGTCCATCTTTACTGAATATAGGTGACCATAATAGCCTATCCCTTTCCAGTACATTCCTTGTACTCTGGCATTTCCTTCCTGCATCTCATCATTTCTTTTATACACATATTTATGCCCTTAAATCATAGGCAAGCTACATCTTTCAAATTCCATCTCATTCTATCTCATCTCATTTCCATCTTTCAAATTCCATAGTGATGACACTATCCTGTCATTAGGATAGTCCTTCTTGCTTTATGTAGATTTCACCCTCACAGTTTGCTTTTTCCTGATTATGTTAGTAATTAGGAAGTTTAAAAGCTGTTGTCAAAGTGTAACTTGATACACCAATGCTACCTTTTACTCTTGCTCATCAGCACAGTCCACATCACCTCCTCTCTGATCAGTTTCTTAGGACATCACCTCCTCTGTGATCAGTTTCTTAGGACATCACCTCCTCTCTGATCAGTTTCTGGGGATAACGGTCACCATTTCTAGTCTAACTATGGCATTTCCCATATAGCATCTTGTCAAATCACTTTGTAATTTAAAAAGATTAGATATACTTAAACCCACTTTTTCTAATAAGTTTCTCAGATTCAGGAAATGAAACCTACAGTGCATAAAACATTTTAATAATTCCTATTTTCTGTTTAAATCTAATTTTTGAGGTTTTTGTTTCCTTCATAAACATATATGGCAGTTTAGCATGAACTATCAGAGACTGTACATCTAGTAGTGCCCTATCATTTGCTAATATTGACATATATTGTCCTGTTTTCAACACATAGAGAGACTCTCTAAATCCTTACTATGAGATTATTAAAGGGCTTCAACTTTGTTTTCAGTTTGTGGTAATTTTCATTTTCAAGTTTTCTGTATAAGTTATAAGTCTTTTCTTTTTTTTCTTCATGTTGTACCCTGTACTATGACCATCATAAACCTTACTCAAACACTGAAGAAATCATTTAGGCTTTAGATGTCCCAGATTATATACTCCTCAACTCATCTTTACTAGAAAGCTGTACACATCACATTTTTTGTTTCAGTGGATATTTTTAACTTTATATTTTATTCTTTTTATTTACAAACCTAAGAAAACTTTTCATATTCATTTTCTTCGCAAGGTCTATTTCATCTTGACCTTGGACACCTTTCATTTTATGCTTATGCTGCCTCGTTCCAGGAAGGCTCATATTCCAGCTCACTACCCCTAGCCAATGCTCTTACTTTACCAAAGGTTACTCTTTAATATTGAGAACACTGGTTCTCTTATTTAATCTTCAGCTTAAATGTCAGTCCGTGTGAAGTTCCTGCCACTTCTAAAAGAAGGTATAGCATAAAATCCTGTCCTGCTGGTTAAAAAAGGGTAAAGAAACCTGCTGGCCTCTGCTTTTTTCATTATTGGTAATATATTTCTAGTAATTATTACTAATTATTTTCTATGAGAATATAATACATTTTATAATTAGAATTCCTGGAAAATACTTTCTCTGTTTTATAGCATGCCTGTTGCCGTGTCCACACATAATAGGGAGCGCTTCAACCATTATCATACCACTGCAATATCTCCTGCATAATCTATCTTCAAAACTGACTTTAAATCAAGAAGCCCAACTAATGACATCATTAATGCACATTATGCGGTGTTACACTTCTAAAGTGAAGGAGGATTTAGGCTGTTGATTTTTTTTCCTAACTCTTGAAATTGCTCATAAGGGTTTTCTGAACACTATAAAACAGGAAAAAGGATCAATAATTATTATAAAGTATTTTTAATTTTTTTAATTACCTGTATTTCATTTCTGTGTAAGACATCAAAACAAGCCAGCAAAAAGAAAAAACTTCAAATCATTAGAGAAATGTTTAAGCATAAAGTTTTTCATTATTAGTTTATATTCTGCAAAAGTAATGTCTTTAAAGTTCTAAATGTCTCTAAATTTCTATGTCCTTCATAACCATCAAATGATATTTCTTATTATATTTACAACTTTTAATGTATAATCTCAACAGAGGATTGATTTACCTCACGTAGGAAGTTAACTTGGTTGCCAGCAGATTTATTACTTAAGAATGTAAATAAAGAAATTAATATTTTGTGATTTGTTGAGTGTTGTAGAGATACAGCATGCTTTAAACATTTTTACTGGATTGTACCAGTCACCTCAATGAAATCACTCAGTCTCACCTACATCTATAATTTAACCAGCTTTGAAATCCTTTCCCAGAAGAGATAATTCTGGGATGTTTGTTTTTCCAGCAAAAGCAGGTTTTTGCCTTACTGTCAGTAACATTTGGTATTCATATTTCTCTACATACCTGGAATGAACTGCACTGCTCCCCAAAATAATCTTCCAAATATCAAATACATAGGTAATATGAGAACTTGCTTTTTGTCTAGACATACAATATATAATTTCAGAGAAGCTGTCGTGTATTGCAGTCATCCGTAAAATCTTATTTCAAACATCTATTCAGGCTATGTGAAACTGATCTCTTATTTTGACAATCTTCAGTGCAACAAATCCCTTAAATAAAAATAAAATAGGATCTTTTATGCTACACATAACTTTTTTAGACCTTCTCCTGAGAAAAAACAAGTATGTCTTCATTGCTTTATGCTTTTATGTGTGATTTCCTTATCAAAGCTAATTATAATTGTCACCTCTAAATTTGGTTTGAGGGCTTTTTCCCTTCTGATATTTTAGTAGCTAATTCTTACATGGTTTATTTCTATAATACTTTGTAAACCAGGTTTGTCCCAGCAAGTGAAAACCTCTTAGTGAGTATCCAGAACATCCAGGAACTCAAAAGAATGGGCCCAGTGATTGATGAAAGCCATGGAGTTCTGAGGCAAGGGAACATCAACCTGTTGGAGTCCAGAGGAGAGCCATGAAGGTGGTCAGAGGACTGGAGCACCTCCTCTATGGAGACAGGCTGAGAAAACTGGGTTTATTCAGCCTGGAGAAAAAGCTTCTGGCAGACCTTATAGCAACTTTCCAGTACCTAAAAGGGGCTTTTAATAAAGTCAGAAGGGACTTTTCAACAAGGGCATGCAGTGATAGCACAAGAGGGAATGGCTTTAAGCTGAAAGAGAGTAGGTTTGGATTACATAGTAGGGAGAAATTCTTGACTGTGAGGGTGATGAGGCACTGGCACAGGTTGCCCAGGGAAGTTGTGGATGCCCCACTGCCCCCTGGCAGTGTTCCAAGCCAGTTGGGCATGGTTTTGAATAACATGGTCTAGTGAAAGGTGGCCCTGCCCACAGCAGTGGAGTTGAAACTGGGTGACCTTTGAGGTCCCTTCCAACACAAGCCATTCTCTGATCAATTATATTGGTGACTATGGCTGTTGCTAATATTAACATATTGAACACCTTGTGAGAACACTGCATATGTAAGGCTTTGTGGTTGTCATTGACTCTGCTGATTACAGCAGTGTCAAAGCATATATCAGCTTCATAAACTAGCTTGAAAAAAACTGCCCAACCACTGTTTTTATAACAAAGAAATTATGAAGCTTCTTACTATAAAAACATCTGAACATTGTTGCATTTTTTTTTGCTTTCTTTGGTTCAATAAAAACAACACCCTCACTTTTATTTTTCCTCCTAATATATAGGTCTAGTAATTACCACATCCCAAGCTCTAGTTTTTCAAACCAATTCTAGTTTTTCATCCCACTCAGTTTCCTTCTAATTCTATCACCTAATCCTTTAACACCTAAAGCCAGTAAAGCCTGTTTCTTATTTTAACGTTCCCAACCTGCCAAAGGTTCTGCTTTTGTGCATGCCTGGAAGCACTTAAGGCTCAACAGTAGCAAGAGAGCAAGACTGTACTCAAGTCAGGCTTAGACCTGCTGGGGTGCATGAAGAGATGAGCCCTCCCTCCTCCTGCTTTGCCTGCAGTGCTTAATCTGATAGCTGGTGTTAGAGCATGCCTATTGGATTTGGTTTCACACAAAATACCACAACAGCCACAGGAAGAGATGACTTCCCTAACTTTTTGCAGGGCTCAATACACTAACCTGCCTCAATCTTGCAAGAATTAAAATCTATGCTTTAATCCTGAATCTGATTGTATTAACCATCAAATTATTGAAAATTCAAAGGTCATAGAATTGGTGAATGCCTTTAATCCCTGCTTCTGTTGAAGCATTTCTGTTGTACATTAAAGCATTCAAGATTCAAAAGATCAGCAGAGGAAGAAAGAGCAGTATAAAACTCAACAGATTAGGAGGAGTCATGGGGCTCAGTCTTTTGCCAGAAGGATTATTATGCCTTTAACAGGCAAGGGATAAAAAAAGTTATTTTATGTCTAGAAGAGAACTCTTGCAAGCAAGTCTGTTAACTGCTAAGTTAGAAAGTCCTTTTCCTTCTTACGGTGTCTGCCTCAATACATTATAATACAGAAGCTGAAACAGCATCAGCAGCAGGTTTGCAACAGATGTGTATTAAATCCCCATCATACATAGCAAAAATTGGCCTCATAATTACAACATCCTGTAAGAATGAATTAGCTACTCAATAATTCTATTAAAAATGGACATCTTCTCTACTAGTCTTTCAAATATAAAATGTGATAAAACAGTTTGTAAGTTTTTTGGGTTTCTTTAAAGCCAGTTTTACAGACAACTGTAAAAATAGTTCCTGAGACACAAAGCCACCTCTTCATAGCTATGAACAAAAACCAATTCAAGGACATGAGTCATTCTCCATTTATCTGCTAATTTTTGACTATTCGCTGTTCCACATGTCAGTTTTTGTGGCTTCTTTTCCCTGTATACCCAATACAGATTCTGAGTACCTAAATCAGGACATTGTTTTCCCTCTTAGGATGCAATTCCCCAAATTTAGTTATTGAAATAAACAGTTAAACATTGATATGACTGATTAGTGTAACCTGTAATGAGATCTGGACATACTGGAAAGAACTAGTCAGTATTTCCACTTTTTCTCATAAATCTTTGAAATTAAAACAATTTGACGCTGTTCAAATTTCTTGCATGTACATCTGGGACCTAAAACTTTCTGTTTAATTGAAAACATTTACCAGTTTAGTTTGCATATCACATCTATTACAGTGGTAAAAAACCCCAGACAAACAACCAAACCCAAACAAACAAGCAACCAAAAAAGCCTTTGCTGCAGTGCTTAAGTTAGTCTTAAGTTTCTAAATGACAACACATTCTGCCCACACAGAACATGACTCAATCTCTTACCATCACTGACATTGGAAGAAAATTATATACATTCAAGGTATAAAAACATATAAAATAATGGAAGGAAAATATAAAGTAATAAGAAGCTCACCTTTTAAATGGTGTTAGAAATCTTCACAGGGATATTTGAATACAGAGATTAGGTCAGCTATTTAACAGAGAGGTACCATTTCCTTTGTAGTAGGTTTGTGTTTCAAAGCATCTCCAGGGAAGCTGGTTCCAAGAGTCAGCATTGGAAATCCTGCCAATTGCCTCAGCAGGCATCTTACAACCATGTGAATTTTGATTTGTTTCTGGAAGTGTCTCATATTTATCTCGCTGCTCCAACTGATTATCAAAATTTAAGAGGCTGTTTCACCTGTGTGAAAAAATGTGGCTAAAAACTACATATTAAATCTGAGCATACTGTTGGAAGAAGAATAACTATGACTTTTCTTTCCAATGCCTTTTCATGATTTATATGTGTGTAAAACAATTAACCAAATGTTTTCAAAGATTTTCACTTCTTTTTTGTCATACCTATAAGATACAGGAACCTCACATCTCAGTTTTACATTTGTTCAGGGAGCAGTGGCCATTCAGGTATGCACAAGAAGCCTTTCAGACACTGAGCTTTCACTGAAGTCAGAAGACCTGCTTCCTTATGTGAAAGTAGAACTAGAGAGAACAGATCAAATAGCCATCATGTAATTTTACTATGTCTTACTTAATTTCCATTACATTCAGCAGAAATTTTGTAAGGAGATTTATTTCCTTTTCTTAAATGATATTTGCTTCAAAACACTTAGCCTTGGAATAATTTTTCCTTTTCCTGGCAGAAAAAAAAGTAGTAACTACAACAGAAAGTGAAATTGCAAGGGTTTATTCCAAAAAGAGGAACTAATAAGGAAATATTTACTAGGAGGACTTTCTGGCTCTCTGTGTTCCATTGGTTTATTTTTAAGGGTCATGCTCTGAACACATATACAGAAAGAAGAGCATTGACAGCACAATGGCAGCAAAAGGACTTAACACAAGGAGCATGTATCCTATTCTCCAAGGACACTTATTCATAAATAAAAGTAGTGGCTGTGCAGGTCTTCACAATGTGTCTATTCTAGAAATCCAGAGCAAGTGGATTCTTTCCACCCTATCAGTGAAATAGTGTTTACTAGAAATTAGCTGAACAAGAGAGAAATACTAAGCTCTACATTAAATACATATATACACATATCATTCATTAGAAGTAGTAATTTATCTAGTTTTCAGATGCCATCAGTGTGGGCTACTATAGCCATATACACTGTTTAGCATTTCTACGCAGTAACCCAGAAAGGAAATCAAAGACTAACTGAAAAGTAGTTTTAAAGGTGAACATAATGTGAATGAAATTAAACACCCCTTAAAAATGCTGGATGAGTTTTTCTTTACAGCAGTGCTGCTGTCATGCCTGCAATGACATTACATGTATAATGAGGTGAAAAGTATAACCCAGTGAAACTGAGCATTCATTTTGGGAGCAAGGTACAACTAAGGGCTAGATCCACATAGGGATTTCAGAGCCTAGCCTCAAGGTAAAGTTCATATCTAAAATCCCTGCATAATTTAGGGAGTCCACTAGGTGATCATGATCAGCAACCTAGTGGTTGTTAACAGGTGGCTGATGGGATGATATAGTAATCTTGCAGAGACATTTTTTGGGGAGGCAGACATGTAGATTCAATATTTTCTTTATAGGGAGGGGGTTAAATTCTCCACCTTCTATCAGCCTTGAAAGCATATAAATAGAAGCTTTACAGAACTCAAAGGACAGCCATAAAGGAATTTTGCTGAAAATGAAGGGGAGGAGAGAAAGAAATAACAATGCTCCATGGATGGGTTGTAGAATATGAGCTAATATGAGGTACTGACTAGAAACTTCAATTTGCATATACATGTATGTAAGGATAATACATCTAGTCGTAGAGGCGAAAATACAGATTCAAAATTTCATTTAAAAAAATATAAAATAAGATTACATCAAGATACAGGAGAAACAAAAATAAAGTGTTATGACTATACATGCACACATGTCCTTATTTGCAAATGCACATATTTCAGCCTTATGCTCAATATGTCTGTGTCCACCCTTCTCCCTTCCCCACATGGGATAATCTACCCTGAGCTGGTTTTCCCTAAAAAAAATCATAGACTCATAGTTTGGGTTGGAAGGGACCTTTAAAGACTATGAAGTCAAACCTTTCTGCAGTGAGCAGGGACATCTTCAACTAGATCGGGTTGCTCAGAGCCCCATCCAACCTGACTTAGAATGTTTCCAGGGATGGAACATTTACTGCCTCTCTGAGCAATCTACTTCACCACCCCCACAGTAAAAACTTCTTCCTTAGATCTAACCTAAATCAACTCTCTTTTAGTTTAGAACAACTACCCCTTGTTCTATGGCAAGACACCCTACTAAAAATGTTGTCCCTATCTTTCTTACAAGCACCTTTTAAGAACTGGTAATTCAGGAACTGAACAGGGCTTGGTATTAAGCCTTCTTCCCCCACACATCCCTACTCATTATTTGGTTTAGGGTATCAACTGTCTTTTTCTGTATGAGATGGACAGACAGACTTGTGAACAGAAACCTACACAGGCACACTGTAGAATAAATATAGAGTTTTATAAGTCTCAAAACAGAATTTGCTTTTTCTGGGTTCTGTAGCAATCAGGAAGCATTTGTCCAATCATGGATGAATAAGTTAAACAACACTGGGTTTAATAATGAGCCTTGGGGAACAGCACTCATGACAGGCCTCCAACTAAACCCTGTGCCACTGATCACAACCCCCTGGGATCTGCCATTCCCTTCCAGAGTTTACCTATGAGGATATGAGAGCAATGCCAAAAGCCTTGCTGAAGTCCAGGTGGGCAATATCCACTGCTCCCCCCTCATCCATCCAGGCAGTTGTCTCATTGTAGAAGGCAACCAGGTTGGCAAAGCATGATTTGCCTCTGATGAATCAATGCTGACTACTCCTGACCACCTTCTTGTTTTTCATTGCTTGGAGATGACCTCCAGGATGAGGCATTCCATCACCTTTCTGGGGGTTGAGGTGAGGCTGACTAGGCTCAGGAATACTAAAATTTCTGGGTTTGTATCTCTTACAGGATACCATGCTTGTACCATCATATTTGTAGATATTGATCTTTTGTCTTACAATTTAAAAATACACTGACTTTTGAATTAGTGAATTGTTTGAATTTGATATTCAACGTTTCCTGCAATACATAAAAATGTAATGCATAAAACAAATGTATTTAACTGTTCAAAGCAGACATGGATTAATTACTCTTCTCAAAGCTGTTTTCAGTTAAAAATATTTCTCTTTACATCTATAACTTGTGCAGTTGCATTATGCCATACATTTCAAATCATGATGATCAATTGTTAATAAAACTATGAAACCATTCCCTATTAAACAAAGTTAACAGTGACTATCAATTTAGGCTATATGCCAAACGCATTTTTTGCCATAAAACAGGTTTGCAAGTCTTAAATGGTTTCACATTCCTCTAAACCATACTAAGAGCATAACAT
The DNA here is from genome assembly GCF_012460135.2 of Molothrus ater. NCBI lineage: Eukaryota > Metazoa > Chordata > Aves > Passeriformes > Icteridae > Molothrus > Molothrus ater. The sequence goes on along the minus strand of NC_050480.2, from coordinate 105,301,892 downwards.
GAATATTTTAAGTAGCTTAGCTTTGATTTAAATATATTTACTCAGGATATGCTGGCAGCATCCCAAAATGCAGTGTAATACCTTTAAAGCTGGCAATCCCAAACTCAATTTAAGAGAGCAGATAATATGGGCTAGCAGCATTAAAGCAAATAAAGTCAATTAATGGGAGTTTTTTTCCTTAATTTGTTTTCTCTAGCTTGAAATTGCAAAGGATGGATAAAGCTGTGGGATTAATGAAGAAAGAAATTAATGGAAATGGATTATAAAACAAAAAATGGAACAAAGAAGTCCAGGAGCTATTATTCATTACTCAGTTCTTAAGGTTTAAAATTGTATAGCAATATTCTTTTATTTAAAGCAGTCACAGTGTAAAATGGAAATTCCACCTTTGGAATATTTCAGACATTCACCAGCATATTCTAAGAGAAGCAATATGTTAATTTGAAAGCATTTACTTCCACTGAAAAATAAATTATTGAAAATGTATTTCTAGTTATAGAAAATAATGTTTACTGTAAGAACCCTGCCAAATTATCTGTTCCTGAGATTTCCTTCAGACATAAAAACTAATTCATTTTTAAAGGAGTTATTCAGGCTGCTGTATGTGCATATTGAGATGTTGGCATTTAGGTGTTCCAAGATCAAGACAAGAGGAAAACAGCCAAAAATAGTCACAGAATAGTAACACATTCCACAAGTGAAAACAAATGCTTACATTATTTAGTTACTGCTTGAAGATATTTCATATTTTCCTGCCTACATTTCAGCCAGCTCATGAACAGCAAAAAAAAAAAGAGTTCTGTTCATATGATGTGGTCTACAGTTACACTGGAAACCTTTTACTGAAAGTACTGCTGAAAACATTACTAGCAATTTCCCAGCACCCACTGATATTATGTTGTAAACATAATAACAGTAAATTTTTTGCTGTTAAGTATCTATATTTCCAGAGATATCTAAAAAGACAAAAACAGTCACTTCACCAGGAGAGCATTTCCCAACAATTCTATAACACAGCTCATAGGAGGCTCATTCTAAAGAACATTCTAGGCATATGTATACCCATATGCTTTGTTTCGAGACCCATCTGTTTTGATTTGATATATATGCTTGAAAATAACATTTATTTTATGAAACATACAACAAGTGAAAGGGTCCACAATACTTGCTTTGAACAATACAGAGATTCCTTGTAAATCAATTATGTTATTTGGATATATTTTCAAAATTTGCCAAGGAAATTGCAGAATCTTTTCTGAAGCTGGAAATTACATTAAGCTTCAAATCAAAATTGTCAAGTTAAGATGTAAAGCAAAGTTTTTATTATTATTTCTGTGAATATTTAACTTCTGTACTACTAAAGTAATTCATTACAGTCTGTAAGCCATTGAATGTTGTAATTCTAAGTGGATAGGTATTTGACTAGACTCAAGTAATCAGATTTAAGCATCTTTGCAGAATTGTTTTCTTTCACAGTTATCCAGCCATGTAGGGTATACTTTTCTAAGTCAAGCCTGTAAGCACACAGAATCATCCTGGATTCAAAAAAGCCCTGAACTTGAGTCAAAATCAAATAAGTAATTTTCAGATTCTATTTGTTTATAGATGCATATTTCAACTTGTTATTAGCATTTCCTGACTCTTTACTATAATGTAAGAAGTTAATCCATCAAAATCTTAGATTCCTTAGTAGACAATTTTTTCTGTTTACAGGTCTTTAGCCAGCCATAAAATCTCTTGCAAGCAGACTGCCCATCTTTGAGGTTACTTCAACAGTGTGCTGAAATGTGAGGGAAAACCAACCTCCCAGCAATCAGAGATTCAACATGGCAAGTCTGAGTGAAGAAAAGCTTCAATAACAAAGTAACAGTAAAATCAACTACTGTCATATATGCCGGTCTCAACATTAATAATGGAAAAAATGTGGAAGAATTAAAGTCAAATGTTAACTTTTAGGAGTTCTCTCCTTTCAGAAAAAGAATCAGATGATGTATGATCCAGAGTGGCTGCACCCTCAAGTGCATGCCCAAGCACAAATAGCAAGTGTAGAAAATGCAGTGTAAGAATCAAAGATTATTTGTGCAAAAATGGGAAAAAAAAATTGTGACCAGATTGGGGGAGGAGAATTTGGTTTTATCAGGAAATAGATATCTTATTCATGTTGACAGATTCCTCAGAATGCTGACTCAAAACCAAACTTGAAGAATTTCATTTAATAAAAAAACATTATGAATTTACTATGGATCTAAAAACCCCAAACACACAAAGCACACCCAAAATACCCTAAAGAAGACCTACCAAAAAAAAAAAAAAAAACCAAAAAAAAACCAACCTAGAGATTCCAAGCTTACTCACATTTAAAAGCCAAAAGTTTTTAAATGCAAAATGTACGGTCATTAAGCAAAACCTATGATTATTGACCAGACTTTAATTCATAAAAATCAAGTTTATCCACAAGTAAAAAATTGTTTGTTATTTTGATCAGACCAAAAAGTATGTATTGTTCATTTCCATAGATGTACCCTAATTCAAGGGGAACAGCACAGGCACATGGCACAATATGTGCCTCCTATTTCCATAAGTAAAAACAGGACTTAGGCAACATTTTATTTTCTATATGAGCTTTTTTCTTCTCGAACACTTCAAGTGGAATCCTGTGACCTACCACAACACCTGTTAAAATGCGATTCTAATGCTTCTCAAAGCACATGCAGGAATTTTATATCACTACCGTAAGAAAATGAACATTCAATATTATTATTAAGCAGGATTAGAATGGATTTAAGAATGTTTTGAGAACCAACATGAAAGTGAGACACCCAGTTCTGAAACACAGCGTTTCCCATTGTAATCTGACAGATGCACCTGTAAAAACTAATGTAAAATCCAATTGTGGCGCATGGCTGACTAACATTCTTTCTAAAAAGATAATAACTTTATTTATTTAATAAATATTCAGCATTTAGCAGCATCCTAAAAAATAACTTCCATAACTATTGGGTAAATTCCCAAGAACTACAGGCAGGGATTTAGTTATGGTATTCACTTAAATTTGCGTTCTTTTAAAAGTAATATTTGGTTTTAACATGATTGAAGTTTCCCTCTCTTGTGTTATTATCAACATTTATCTGTTTACCAGAGTTGTACCCAGTTAAAAAGGCATGGTCATAGGAGATCCATTTCAAGAAAAGATAAATTAGATAGATAACACAAGATCCTTGACCAAGGTTGCTTAAAATTTATTTATAATGAATCATCTCATATTTCTGTCATCAGTTTTATGTATGGTTATACTTACAGCTCTTTCTTTTGAACAAAAGAAATAGTTCTAGAAAACTGACACATGAAGAATCTTGATCTATGGATGAAAACTCCAACAGCCTAAAGTACACAAATACAATGTCTTCAATAAAATATCAACATTAAAATACTGAAAAATAAAATAATACAGCTCCATTCCATATAACCAGCGAGCTGATTGTCCTTCTGAGCTTTGGGCTCTCAACAGCTACTGGGCAGCTGTGAGATTACTTTGAATAATAAACTTTCTCTGATCCAGGTAAAGATCAGAATGATCTACCTATTTAACAATGGCCAACAGTTATTTTCTTGTGCCACAGTAACATTTCTCAGCAGCACTGTTTGAGTATAGCATGAAACTATGGTCTGTAGTTTCTGCACTCTTAAAATAGTATTTTCCAGTCTTTAAAACAATTATATCAGTGCCCAGAAGGAAAGACAGTTTGGTTTTGGTTTGGAGGAGTATTTTAGTTTGGGGTTCCAGGGTTTTTTTAAATTATTTGTTTTGGTTGGTTTAATAAATAAGATCAAAGCACTCAACTCCAAGTTTCCTATAAACTTTTTCACATTTTTGCCCCAGCTGAACACATTCTTCTTTTGAGAGAAATGAGACAAGAATCTGCCAAGTTAGATAGTAGCTGTTGTAGCTAAAAACACCATTCTCCATATCTCTTCATACCCAGAGGCCATACATTTCACCGCTGACACAAACCTCAGAGAACCAAAATTGTCAGGACTCTGTTTAGTATTTTACTAAATTACACTGGAGATCTCCAATGACAACTTCAAGTCTTTAAATTAACTCTTTCTTCTACATAAATGCTGAAATGCCAGTAAAAGATGTCATATGGCAAGGAAGAATATGGAATACTAATGGGACAAGGCAAAGTTAATACTTGGTAAAGCAATATTTAGGCAAAGACATTCATCCCTGCAGTAGAAAAGATTGTGGAAGTGGTGGTAGGGAAATATGATCATGGAAATACAGATCATTTGTCTCTTTGCAGTTTTCAATGAAAATATTGGTGAATGTAGTGACCAATATTTTTTTTTAGATATAATAATTTAAAGCACTTTTTAAATGGAACTTGAGTTTATTTGAAAATGTTTTGTGCCGCTTTGTGTTACTGAACAAAGTGTTTCCATAAGACAAAAAGGAAAACATTTGGTTGCTACTGAAAAAACTATTATAAATATATATAATGCTGTAATCAAGATAATGTTATTTTTTTAAATATGATAGCATTTTACAGTAGTTTTAACATTTGTCCTAGTTCTGAAATAGTCAATGTGTTAAAAAAAATTCTTACCTGTGAAGCAAACAAACCTAACTTGTTTTCTTAAAAATATGAAATTCTATTGAAAGGTAACTAATTTCTAAAAATATTGAAAAAAAAATTTTGTTAAGAGAAATAATTATAAAAAATGAAAATATGTTGAAATTATGTACTTGAGGCATATAGGAGCTCAAAGAATCTGAAAATCTTAGCATACCCCTATTCCTCGCCAGCCCTGAGAGAAATTTTTTTGAAATTTTGTATAACAGCACAAAAAAGTCTTCACCAACCATAAAATATTTCATTAAAACCTAGACTAACCCTTTTCCAGTTTTCCTCTCTTTTTGCTTAATACCTCAACTACCTTTATGATGACACCAAAGCCAATATTTTCTGGTTATCAGTGGGTTTACTTTCTCACAAAATACACAAAATTAGTTTCCATTTATTAATTCAATATCAGACCTACATGAACTCTAAAATTTAAACTACTATTTTATTACTACTTCAGCTTCTTGGTCTTTAAAATTATTGTTCAACAGGGGATTCATGGAATTAAAATCTCATCTGGTTTTCAACCTACTAACTATGTTTGGGCAGTTACCCATGTGGGTAAGGTTTTGTAGAAAATGTGTCTGATGAAATAGGGGAGTCAAATACAGAAATAATGATAATAATCTTCTCCCTCCTCAGGAGTTCCCATAATTGGTCAGCAAAGAACTAAAAGCTCATGGTTCATTATAGTCAAGTATCATGGTTCCTTATGGTCAAGACCCAGAAAACTCACCTAGAGGTCTGTTGCAGTACTGTAGCTTTAATCCAACTAACTAAGAGATTAAACTGTAGCAGAAATGGACTTCACTAGGCTCTACTGATTTACAGCACTGCTAGCTGAACCCTGAAACATTGGCATAATTACCTCCTCTTAAAAGGGTAGTGAAAGGAAGTTACTATGGTTCTCACACAGGTAAATCCTCTCTAAATGAAGATTCAACTTACACCAAGAATATTGGTCCATGGCAAACAGAGTTGATGCCTTAACAAGAACCACTTCTACATTTTAGCAGTTGCAATGTGGTAGTGTGGGTAGGAGCATATATACATCCACAGCTTCATTCACAGAAGGAATGAAGGAATTCCTATTTTTTTAGGATAGAAAATTCTAGTGTTCTCTTTTTTTCTGTCATAAATATGCCTTACTTGGTGGGTTCTTTGTTAAATTTCATAGTTTATTGCTTGAATTTTTTTATTTTCAAGACCACTTTGAAAATATTTATGAAGATCACACCCTGTGAGAACACATTCTGCCACCTTCACAGCTCTTTGCTATCCCAGGCTCACGCTACTTGTCAGGAAGAAGATGGACAATCATTATGAGTCCTTCCATCAAAGACCCCTGATGCACCCTCAGGGACTTCTCCTGGTTTACATTAATGACAACTCCAGCAAACAAAACATACTCCCACTTTTTTTTCTGCATTTGGGTCACCACAGCACAAAAAACCTGTGTGTGTGTGTATGTTTGCACACATTCACACAGAGCTGTACTTGTAAAATCATTGCTGTTTAGTTCCTTTGTTCAAGTCACAAAGAAAACTTTGTGACATTACTTATTTTTGGCAATAATTTGAAAGGGACTTATCAGAAGTACAATAACCAATTGTTAGCATGGATTAGTGAAAATATTTTTTAAGTATACAACCACAGTGGAGTAGAAGACAAAGAGCTTCTAATTTTCTATCCTTATAACCATCAGATAGGTTCTGGTGAGTAGAACACCAGTTGCCTGTAGAAACAAAGTGGAGAAGGCTTCCAAAAATATGTGTTACAACTCCTATAAACTAGAAGATGACAGTAAGGACAAAAAAGGAAATTATTGTGAGCAGACTGCCTGCGGCCACATGACAGCTAAATACAACAGCTTTATCCAACTCAAGCATCTTCCCATGAATGAAAAGAGTAAAAAATACTCTGAAAAGCAAGCCACACTCCTTATTTGACAATAGAGTATAGCTTTACTTTAAATTATATCAAAAGCAGTGTTTAATGAACACTGATGATCCCAGAACAACAGAAATCTACAGCTCAATTTGAACTCTCCAATGTCTAGACACAAAAGGTCACAAATGGACAACACTGAACATGCTCTGACTGACTAACATTGATTTGATCTTTAAATGTGACTTTTCATTGTTTAGGCAGGTTTGAAAAGACATTAGAAAATCTGATTTAATGCATTTTTGAACACATTTTTCTTAGCTGTATCACAGTCACACAGTCAGTTTCTGCAGGCATATTGAATGTCGTGAATGATAGAGTCTGTTAAGATCTGAAGAGATAAGCCTTAATAACATTCATATTTTATAGTCTTTCCTTCTCAAGGACATCCAAACAAATACATATAGCATTACTGGAAGGAAGTCACATGTATCTTTCACAAATTTCCATTTTCTTCCCTCAGTTGCTTACAGATGAGGTATGCGCAGGCCTTACCACTTTTCCTGAACTGACCCCATGCATGCTTCTTTCAAGGGTAAGGAAAGATCAAATCTAGGCAAAACCAGTTTATTTAACTATGTTTCTGCTCTTTATGAACGCATCATACTCAATACTCAATAACAAGCAGAGGGATTTAACCGAACAAACACTTGGTTTAAAAAAAATAAAGCAATGCTTATGTTGTTGAATTATCTGATCATTTTGTCAAATGTTATCTTTATGTTTGATTTTGACTAGACAGAAACAAAAATCTTACTATTTGCACAATTGTATATGGCCTTTTTAAGCAAACAGCATTTTTTTTTCCATTAACCCTCATCAATTCCTTTCTGTTATTTGTTCAGCACTGATGGCCTTCAATTCATCTGCATTATTTTTCTCAAGCCACCTCCATCCCACTTATCAACTTTTTTCTTTCAACAAAATGAAGAGAACAGTGTTGTCAGGACTATCTGGGAGCATGTCCAAGTAGTTCATTGACTGAAATAGATCAGCACCTCAAGGTATGAAGGAAAGCACCAAAAACTTAGCTTTGAAAATGGACTGGTTCAAAAGCACGGTTGTGAAAAAATAGCAAGACATACTTCTTCAATAATTGATATTTTCTTTAAAAAATAAGAGTACCAAGTTTCCTCTCAAATTAGCTATGACCAGTCATTGGCCTTGCATTTGAATTTTGCACAGTAATATTTTCAAAAATCAGATTTAGAGAGTGAGACACCAAACTTCCATTGCTGAAGGGACTAGAAGCATACATGGGTGCCTCAAAACACCAGAGAAAATAGGTATTTATAAGCAGTATGTAAATACTTTTTTAAAATGCATAATCATTAACTTGAAAATGTGGCTGGGGTAAGGTCTTCTTATCATTTGAATAAAAAAATCCCAACTTTGTTAGTATAACATACATGAAAACTGTAAACATTGCTGAAGAGTAGAAATCGGATAAGCAGAGGTTTCAAGTTCAATTCTCTAGGACTCAGTCCTGATATTGGTCATTAAGTGGCACAATAAGAAAGTTGAATTTTAATACTCAAATGCATGCTGATAATCATTACAAGTTCTCTATGACATTTTAAAGCATTTATTTAAATATTTGCTATTAAAATGCATAAAATGTGAACATACATATTCCCATTAATATATAATATATAAAACCTAAAACCACTGTGATTAAGCATTTTAAAAGAAAATTAGTTCTGCTCTGTTAGAGTACTCTTTGTCATTCTAATTTTTCTAAAGTACCTTTTTACCCAAATTCTTAACAAATAAGTATCATGGAATTTCTTTTAAAGATTTCCTACCTTGTAGGATAAATGTTCCAAATATCAGTGAGGTTATTGCTTTAGAAAATAGTTTTCTCTTACAGAATATGTAATCTTTATGTTTGCTACTGTTATTTACATATATTTCTACATAGTACAATGTTTCTGATTGTGTTACAGCATTTGATCAGTAAAACAAATTATTCTATTATTGAACTGCAGTAACCAGTGAGTATACCATTTTCAACTTAAAAAAAAAATCAAAACCAAAAAGCACCATCAGTCAAATATTTTTATCATGTTGAATTTGTTTTATAGTACATGCCTCTATATTGTTAAGGTAAGTAATAACTGAACAACAAATGGAGGTGCAAAAAAAGGGTAGCGTAACTTTAAAAGAAAATTGGGGAAAAAAATTACAAGGAAAGACAGGTCCTGGAATTAGCACCTTTGCTAATGGCAACCAGCACAGGTGGTTTGACTGGAAGAGCATTGTATTCAACATCTCTATGGACCTAATCATGAAACTTAGGAAGAATACTCCATCACCAGTTCATAGAGGCAATGACTGTACCTGGGATAAACTGGCAAATACCCATGAACTTTAACACAATTTCTTCATTTTAGCATGAGAGAAATCTAAGCCATTCTTTTTCTAAACAGCATGCTACAGCTTACAGCTTTGATTCTTATTTCACTTCATATTAACATAAGCCACTCAGCAGAACAAAGAGGATAACCAGACCTCAGGCATACAGCAAGTTATCTTTTGCCAATATTTGATCCACAAATTGTTGCTTTGAATCACTACATATAAGAAACTTTACATAATTTCCTCTCATCCATGGTGTAAATATAAAAGCACACCATCATAAGTCAACTTTGCACTAAACTCTCAAGGACTGTACATCTCTGACAATCTCAATATTTAGTACTGACTGATGATTGAGCACTCACACTAAAAATATAGGTAGAAACAGAAGAATTAATTGGTTTCCAAGTAAGTAGAAGAACTGGCTTCATCAAAGTTTTGCAATCTGAACAGTTGGGGCAGGACTGAAAATACTTGCTTACATGCTTTAAAAAGTGAAAGTCAAATTTTACCATTGTGAACTGTGAGACTCAGATTTTCTTATAAATGTTTCATGCTTACTAGTGTAATTATTTTAATTATGGACTCTTTGGTAAATCATGTCCTAATTGTGCAACTTCTAAATAACAGCATAAATGTGAGTTGATTGATATAGCTGACATATGTTTAGCTCTTGAGCTGATTGAAATAGTTGGTATATATTTAGCTCCCAGGGAAGGACAAAAGCCCAAATGGATGGCAAGTTCCATAAACTAATATTTAATAAATTTACCCAGATTATTACCTAATCATGTATATGCTTTATGTTTAAGAAAAGTTTTTTACATTCAGTATCAATTACCTTAGGACAAAAACATTTTAAAGTAATAGATATTTCTGTATTCAGAGTAATGTAACAATTAAAAACACTGTACTGGACATACATAAGGAACTGTGTATGAAGATGGCACAGTTTTTCAGAGTGAAATATTCCTGCACCTTTTGAAGAAAGCTTGATAAGCTTTATTCAATAAATTTCTGTAAAGTAATCAGTTAAATATATGTGTTCACAAACAAGTCCTCATTTACAGGACTAACTATGATTATCTATTGTGAAAACAAGCACCACCCACTTGCTGGCAAATTTTTAGCAGAATGAACAAGCAGTCTCTGATTCAGCATTTTTGTATCAGGAAGAAACTGATGACCCATTGATATATCATCATCATCATCATCACCAATTTCCATCTGAAAAAAAATTCAATATGTTGTGATGGACACCAAAGCCTGGGGAGAAAACAAAAAACCCCACTTTGACTTCCCCATATTGCTGATTCCATGAGAGACATGGTTCATCTAGCCTAACTTAAGCCATCTTAGAGTTATCCAGCTTAAGTCAACCTTGTCTAATCCTTCTGCCTCTTTCACTCTCCAAATGCTGCAGAGGAGCCCTAAGGCATGGCTTAGACTAGGAGTTTCGTTTCAAGACAGAAATGAGGACTTCCAGATTTTTTACTTTTTCCATGGATTTTCCCAGAAAGTTAGAAAAACAAAGACTTTCCAAGAAAGATGAAAAAAAAAATATTCAAATATACATTCCGTTTTCATATAAGTAATCACTTTCCATTTCACCATTTCAAAATAAATAAGGAAAAAGACAAAGTACGAGGAAAGGATCAAATACAGGATCAAGGTACAAAAATTAAAAAAAAACCCTAACCAAACAAATATTTTTTTCTCAAAATTATTCTGCCCATCCATGAAACCACATTTTTCCATTTGTCTGTAAATATATGATGTTAACCTTTAGCTATACATACTGAAATCAGATAGTATGCTTTTCAAATTAGTAAACAGAGACAAAGTAAAATATAATGATAAAGAAAAATAAGAGAGGGGGAAAAAAGTAATCATAATTTGAATTTAACAACATTTCCTGACAGAAAAATAGGAAAGTTCTCCCTGGACTGTTCTTCTGTCAGTTATGAAGCCTTGTACAAGAATTAATGATTCTAACAATGAGGGGTTTTTTTCATTACAGAAGACTGACAGACACTTGCAACACTCCTAGTTCAATTGACCTCAAATCCAAATAACAGGGGTTTTTTGGAAAAAAATTAGGTTTTAAAGAGTCTGTGAGTGGAAATACAGACTCTTATATAATAAAACAGACATTCAGTTAATGTGCATTAATGTATTTCTCCAAAAATTAAAGTCTCTAAAACCCATAAATGAATTTTCCTTCCAGTGCATGGATAACTAAGTTTACTGTGAACTAAGAACTAACTTTGTGATCTAAACTCTACAGTGCAGCTGTGTTTTAAACTACTCCTACTGTAGCCTCCACTCACAATACCAACAGGGAACCTCTTTTTCTCTGCCCCAGGCAGAAACACCTGGAAGTGGAAACACTTTAAAAAATGTGTTACCTAAAAATGCGTATTTCATTTCAAAGCAACCAACCAAACACATTCCTAGATGAGTTACTGTGTTTCAATAGTATTTTGGACTAGAAGAATAACATTCAAGGAAATCTGAATCATAACTGATCCAAGTCACTTGCAAGTTTTGATGCAAGCACAGCTCTGCAGCAATGCAAAAAGAGAAGTCTTGACTTGAGCATTTGCACCCATTTGTCACATCTAAATTTTGCCTAAAGGAAAAAAGCATGGTGGTTTTAATTCATTAAGAAGTACTTTTTAATGAAATTTGGATTTATGTTTTTTGAGTTTGCTAAGTGTTTTACATAGCTCTACTTCTAACATCTGCTTTATCCAAATCTGGCTGAGCTCCACTATCGGAATAATGATCATCACTTACTTATTCTGTATTCTTTGCATTACTGAGAGCTTTGGCTGTTTAAATTGAAGGTACCCAGTACTTTTTATAACAAAGGAACCAAAGGATTCGGCGGGAAATGGGGCAGGAGTGAGGAGAAGAAAGGGGGGAACATAGCATGGATGGCACGGGACACACACAAAATTATAAGTATTAATATGGCAGTGATCTTTGATTCTCCATATTCCAGTTCAGATGTGACAGCATAATGACATTATGTCATTATGTTATCATGCTGTTTAATCTAATCTTCCAACATACATTACAGCATAACACTATAAAAAGCTTATTCAGGAAAAATTAATTTGCCTTGCAGATTGGGGAGTATGGAAATAAGGCACCCTATATTTTCTCTTTTGCATTATTGACATACCTTCTAGTAATTGTTCCTCTGAAAGAGATTAAAGAGGATGAAGGTTAAAACTCAGAAACAGACAAGGTAAATACATTAAGTAGAGTACAAAGATCTGCTTTATTTACAATGACTACGAAATGTTTGGTTTGTTTTTTTCCCTAAATTGAGGGGATTTTCTCTGGTATAAAATAAATACATAAATAAATGGGGGAAAAAACCTCTAAATCTTAACTAATAAAACTAAACTCTAATATCTGAGTTTAGAAAAATCTCCTTTTCTCTAGTTTTTTATTTCTGGTGGCAGAAACCATTTATTTCAGCAACCACATTTAAACTGGAGCATTACTTGAACATTGGATCTCTTCAAAGGACAAGTAGCAGTCAGTAAGAAGCAAGTTATCAGTAAGAATAAGCAGTCAGTAAGAATGCAAGCTATCAGGCAATTGTGTGAAAATCATTTTATGAGACTATTGGTGTTCCAAACACTGGGTGAAAGGATCTGGGGATATTCCAGAAAGCCCACACAGATGAAAGCTTTCTTAACCTACATTAAATCTTGATAATGCAATAATGAGTATTTTAAAAGGATAAGTCTAATTCCCCTATCTAGTGCAATAAAGACTGTATACAGCTAATCAGCTTTGCCCTTTCAATTAAACTCGTCCAGGACGTTCTATGTAGTCAGCACCCTGAATGAGTCATTAAAATTCTCGTTCTGTAAGAGTTGTGTGCAGTGCACCGTTGTTTCTAAATTCCATTAAATCCAAACGGTCTTTATCGCCCCATGACCACTGTGACTTCAATCAGCCAATTTAATTACCTTACAAAATTGTCAGCAGAAGCAGTAAAGAAAAACAGGAAGGGTTGTGACGTTATCAAATTGAAATCTTCCTCTGTGCTGTTTAATCTAGACCAGTCAATAACAATGCTTCTCACCTCCTTGCTGCCTTCCCGAGGCTCTTAACCTTACTCTTCTTTCAAAGATTCCTGTTGTTGTATGTAAGACTGATTTTGAACTCATCTTCGTGAGGATGTTAACAGATATTGAAAGATGCTTCTCCTTGGCAGTAAATTTTTCATTGACTCTGAATGCTGGACTTGCCAAGACACAGACCCCCGAGGGCTGCCATGAGAGTTTGGCTTGCAGATTTTCATCACACTCTTGATCGGAAGGCAGACTGCCTTCCCCACTCAAACAAGATATGTACATTTTTTTGTTTCTCTCAAATAGAGGCAGAAACCTTACCTTCTCCCACTAAAAGGATGTCAATGAAAAATCCAAAGGAAAGAAAGTACATATCCAGGAGGTTTAATGCAACTCACTTAAGAAAACTGCACTCGATTACCCAGCAGGTATTTTTCACTTGACCTCTTGTCTCACACATCTGCGCAGAGCTCGTTCCCACTGCTGTGCCATGACTTCGCTGGTTTTAATTGCTACAATTTTAAAATGGTCTCCTGAATCCCAGAACCATGTGTTTTGACACCCAGTGTCACCTCCACAGGCAGTGGATGCAGTGAGACAGCCTCTTCTCTGGTTTTACCACCCTCGAGCTCATAAAAACAATTATATGGAGATAAACTCAATCTGTTTGAGACAAAGGAGCTCAGCTAAGTGCCATGTCAGATGAAACCCATGCGAAATCTTCACAGAGGAAGACTCAAACGTCTAGCAATTACCCTCTGGGGGTTCCCACAAAGAAGTTGAAAAATGAGGGGGATTTTTTCTAAATCATGAAGAGTACATTATTTTATAATGCTTGATTTGCTATGATTATTATTTTATGTAGGGCAACAGGAAAGTGCTAGCCATCATGAGGACTTGGTGTAGTATTAAAAAAAAAATTTAAAAAATAGTCACTAGTAAGAAATGCTTCTGGTGAGAGTTCAAAACTCTTCCTTTTTCCTTTGAAAAGTTTTTTCTATCTCTCTCGACTTTTTTTTGCTTTTAAGCTGGAAGAAGCCGCATGCACGCACACACCCTTCCTTTGTAGCTCATCGTAACACAAAACATTCAGCTCCCTCTCTCATCTGCTTCAAGTCAGGCAACTCCAAAGCACCAAAAAGTCAAAACTACAGGTATATGCCTCTACTTGTCTTTACCCTTCTTGAATGTCCTGAAGAAAATAAAACATCACACAAAGTGGGTTAAAACTTATCAGGTAAGCGAGCACCCTGCAGTGTAGATCTTTAGTCTTTCACCACATTTCCAGGAATAATGAGAGCAAATACAGTGGCCAAACCTCTTTCACCTTCCCGTCACAGGTCTCTCTTCACACCTTTGCTGTAGGAAAGAGGAGCTGCTCACAGCAGTAGAGACAAGGCCGGAAACGAGCAGTTGAAATTTAAAAAGGGCATTTTAGAGTGCTCCAGACTTCAAAGTACTGACAACCAAGCTCCATATAGTGGTAGTAGGTGGGGAAAAAAACGGGGTTTAAATAGCCCAGGCGCTTACTGCCTTGGGCAAGACAAGGGGTGGGTTTCTGAAAACACAGGCGAGCAATTATAGGTGTTTGACACCTCTTAATGGGCTTGTTAATTCAGCATTTCGGGGACAGGTGTTGAGATGCCTTTAGGAGGTAAGGGCAGACCGAGAAAAGCAGTCCGACGTACCCTGCCCCACGTCATGGGCAGAGGGGCCGATCGGCTGGGTTCTGGATCTTCCGAGTTCCCTGGAATTTCTTGGGCGCCGCTGCCATGGGTCTGAGTATACGTAGGAGCAGTGAATCGGAAAGCTACGAAATGTGATCCCCGATAACGTAAAGGAAGTGCTAGCGGTCACGTATTTGGGTTTTTGTTCAGTGCCAAGTGATAAGGAAAAGGTTTCCATCACACTTAGCACAGCGGAGAGACAAATACTAGGCTGCTGCTTTTCTCCCTCGTCAAGGTGGGACTTATCCTTTTATCCGCATCAGTGGTTTGGGGCTGGTCCCATCTGACACCCTCGAGTACCGTATAGACAAACCTCACCTCCAGCGCTCCCTGGGCTCGCTTGTGGGAAACTGTTCAGAAAGGGCAAGGAAGGGAGCTTGGTGGCATGGCCCATGAAGCAATGTGGCACTCAGGAAGGGCGCCTGGTGTGATGCCCAGCTCCAGCAGCAGCAACAGGCAGGCGTCCAGATGCCTGAGCAAGTGTCGCTGTGGAGGGAAGGATGCCGTCGCACCAGCCTCTCTCCGTGTTTGCTCCATAAGGTTCAGACAGAAATAACCTTCCGAATCTGACAAATAGCCCAGGCGGTTCGACTTCCCTGTGTGGTTGCTAAAAGGTAGCTTTAGAGAGAGAGGGAGGGAGAGAAAGGACATGCTGGCTAGTCCCAACAATGAGAGGAGCCGTGGGAAGGACAATGCGAATCCATGGTGGCTAATTTGCACAGGAGGAATGAGGGGGCTGCAGCTCTGGCAGGCTTCAAGCTCTCCCCTGTTGCCATAGCACTGCTGGCTGAGAAAGAAGAGCCGGGGGCTGGCAGGCTGCCTTCTGGAGGGAATCTCCTCAGCTCCCCCTTCTCCTCGGGAAGGACTCCGCGGCATTCCGTCCTCTTGGTCGCAAGGACATCCCAAAGGGACTGATAGCACGAGAACCCAGAGGGGGCGGTGGGGCATTCCCCCTCAGAAATAACCAAAGCTTTTCCGCAGCTCAATCCCTGCTCCCTCCCTCCACCCTGATATTCCCTACGTAGAGACAGAGATGTCAGCCTTTGGAGAAGGTGTGGAAGTTCTCCCGTGGTCACAGACAGAGTGAGTTAGCCTGGACCAAGCTAAATCCAGATTTCTTTAAAACAGAGATGTGCAACAGGCCCGGATAAGAAAGGCAAAAGTCTTCCTGTTCTTTTCACGTCTAACATTCTCCACAACAAAATAAACTTATCAACTGCTCCGTACCTACTTTTAGTGTTCAGTGATGGTTTGGCGACAATTCTTTTCAAAGACAGGCAAAAGCAGGCAGAGATGTAGAAACTGATTTCTACTTCGCTAATTCAAACAGTGGAGTGAGCACAACTCGTTGGCCAGCTGTGTGACCAGGAAACAGCTGGGAAGGGAAGTTAGCCCAGTGAAACATACGGATGCACCACCATGTCACTGGGTAGCAGAGACGCGCTGCATCACCTTTCAGCCGCGGGGTTATTTATTGCTCTAACGCTTGCCAGAGCGCTGCTCTCCAGGGCTGTCTCTAGGGGTACACCGGACTGACACTTCAGAGGGAATGCCGCTCTAAAGAAGGAAAGTCCACCTCTCGCTAGTGCCGTGACCAGGAGGATGTTTGTTTACACAGCTATAGCTGAAAGTAACTCGGGCTCCTAGAGACAGACTCTCGGGGCCCGTGGAAAGACAGACAGCCGGCCAGTGCCATATTACAGGCATCCCAGCGCTAAATTCACGGCGATGATTATGGATCAGACTGATTGCAAAGCAGACCCCGCAGTGATGTACGGGCCCATTTAGCCATGTCCAAAGAAACAGGCATTCCTGAGGACGGTTGCTAAGAGCAACGTGCCATAAGCACCACCTTTAGACCAGATGGAAGCAGAAAAAAAAAAGTGCTGCTAGGAATTCAGAGATTGGTAACAGCCTGGTGACTTTTTAATCATTACTCACCTTCCCCTCCATATAAAACTGTGTGCGGGGGTGCTGAATTAAATTAAAATAGATACAAACCAAGGCATTATTCCCAGGCAAAGGCAAGAGATTTCTGTGCCCCAAAGAAATGGATGCAGTGGCTGCCTCAGTTTATCGCGGACAGCGGGAATGCGGGAGATCCGCTCTTCCTCCGGCCACCCGTGCTGTCGGCAGGCACAGAGAATGCTGCTTGTATGGGGGAGCAATTTTCAGCCTGTCCCTTCCTGGCCGCCCCCCCGTCGCGGCTCACCCGCGGCTCACGCGGGCGACCAGGAGGATGCAGATTCGGGGCTCCCATCGTATCTCACCCCGGACTAGCACCGAGGGACATCCTCGGCCGTACAGACCCCTTCGGACCTGCTTTCCGAACTTTTCGTCCTGCCCTTCCTCGCTGCAAAACTTCTGTAGGGGATGCAGCGGCTGGAATTTGTCCCTCGCTTGCTTGCTTAGACACACGAACATGCGCGCTTGCACAGGCAGAGCTCTTAAGGTTAGTGCCCTGGTCCAGCTGGGATATAGCCCTTAAACTGTAAACCCTCTCTATTCTTGAAATGCCATTCTGATCTGCTTGCTTTTTTTTTTCTTTTTCCCGGGAGCGGGAGGAACTCCTACAACTTTCCTCGCATAGAAAAGCTGTGCTTTTGAGAGGTACCGCAAAAGCTCTTCCCCGAGCACAGCTCAAGACATAAATCATCTCTTCTCTAACCTTAAACGCCACTCAAATGTCAAGCAAACAGACAGATACTTCAAAGGAAATCAGCCCAAAGGTCTCAAATCACAGCGTTACGCCCGCACGGGATCGGCTCGGGGGGATCAGAGACGGGCGGCCGAAACTTAACAACTACTTGACAGATTTTCAACTGATCAATCACCGTATTAGCCCTGCTTTCCCCTGCTAGGGAAACAATAAAGCAAAACAATGGAAACAATTACGAGGAAGCCACACAAGCTGCGCAGAGCCTTAGGCAACCACGTTCGCCAGTCTTTTTTCTATTGTTATTATAATTATCATCACCATCGTGCCGTTACTACGGCTACAATGAGCAGCAGCGACAGAAAAAAAAATCACACAGCAATTCATCCTTCCGGATGCAAAATAAAGAGGGACTTCGCTGCCCGACTCCGGCAGCACGTCCCAGCTCTCCCCCAGCATCCCCTTCTGAGTCAATCCTACGCACATCACATTCAGGCTTAAACACACAATGAAAAAAGTGTCGGGAAATCTTACCAAATCTTAATACATGTGTGGTTCCTTGAGAATATCCAATCCACAGTAAGCAAAGAAGGAGTCTAATGGTGCATCTGAAGACTGAATTAGTTACAATACGGGAAATAATCTTCATGATGTTTCTATGCACACACGCGCTGCCTTACTTCCCCCTTCTAAGCCGTCAGGTTTCCCGGTAGGGTGAGAATGAGGATACGCAAACTGGTGGCCCTCAGACACGATCACGGCATGGTCACAGAGAGAGCAGAGAGTCTACGCTTCCCAAACCCATTAGCAATCCCTGCATGTTCTTCATTCACTGCGCCAAGGAGCAACCTTCAACTGCAAGGAATGGTGGGACATCCATGTTAGTCGGGGGAGAATCCTTGAGAAATCCAAACACACACAGCGTCCAGCCGAGTAAACCTGGGAGGCGAGAAAGGAGGAAAATCAATAGGTAATCCAGCTCGAGAGATCGCTGAGGTACCGCCACATAGCGAGCGCCCGCGTTTCACTGGCGGAGCTTTTGCCGTGCTCCCATTCTACTGCACTGCTGCACAGCTTCTGACGCGAAGCCAAGATTAAGTGAGAGAAATTGAGATAGCTCTTCTCTGCTTAAGGCTGCCTGCCAGACAGCCTTCCCAATTTCTATTATGCAACCGATCTGATCGCCTAGCTTTGTCGGAGGGGAAAAAAAACCAAACCCAGCTCGGTTATATTTACATGCTTCTTATTGTTATTAGTTATTCAGTTGTTCTGAACAATGGCTATAAGGAGCGGGGGGGGGGCAGGGGAGTGGGGGGGAGTACTGCTGGAAGGGAGAAGGGAATCGGTTGTGTGAAAATCAATTCCTGTATTTCAATAGCTGACTGCTTGGGTCGAGATCACTTAGCTTTGGAGTTGTGAAAGAGAAGGCTGACAACAAAGTCATGCTGGTTATGACAGTAACATTCAGGTTTGGGGAAAAAAAAAATTTACAATCATTAACTGTTACTCATTTTAGTGCACGAAGTAGGATAAATGCTATGGCTTGTGTACTGACTGTCCCTAGGAACTTGCTCCGGACTCAGTGATAACGGAGCACCAGGCTGCTTTTGCAAGGTAACAGGAATCAGCAGCGCTGGAACAACCTTGTTGAATGCACAGACCTGTTTCACTAAACTTGCTTGAAATTGCAGTGTTGCTTAAAAGACAGTAACTAGGGGATTAACTAGTTTGTGATTTTCACTTTATTCTGCCACTCTTATTTTGCACTCTGCTTTCCCTTCACTCCAGTGTTGTGGAAATGTTGCTGTTCCTCCCTATACTATGATCTACGTAGTTTGTCATTTTGCTGTCCTCAGTGAGAACAACAGCATTTCCCAATTTGATAATGGGATACTGAGTTTATATCTGGAAATGCAGCCACAGATTTTTGGGTTTTGATCAAGTGTTCCAAAGAAGATAAACCCATTCTGTGGACTACTTTAGATTTTCCTTGGAAATGCAATTAGTTGTGTGTCTGCATCCACTGAAATACATTAAACCAGGACTGTCAGACTTTGCAATCTAAGTCAGGATTTGCTGATCCTGCTTGAGCTTTACTACAAACACTGAAATATAATTTCTGTATTTCCCATCAGGAAAATGAATTAATTTTTTTCCACACTCCTCCTACAGACATCTTTTGTCTCCTTTATCTCCCTCCTTTGCTTTTCATTAATAAAGAAAATATCACTAGGAGCCTTTCCCCACAGATACATACAGAAGAACATAGAATAAACCTGACTTTACAGACGTAAATACCAATGATGCCAAGCTAATGAGAACACTCTGTGAAATCTATCAGAAGCAGAGCATGGCAGAGGTCAGTTACAGTTTATTCTTCATTAACATCTGTGTGTTGTAGACCTTTAAATAAGTAACAGCAGCATTAGGATTATTACTTGTAGTGTTTGTGCTCTGTACCCCTAGAAGTGTTAGCAATTCTAAGTAACTTTTTATCATTTTGCCTTACTGATTTCCTCTGCACACTTTTACTTAAAATACTGTAAAATGCTGATGAAAAGAAATGTACAGTCTGCGAGAGGATTATTAAACATCATTGATTTTTTTTTCCTTAAGATGGAGGCATAACTGCAGTGTCAAAAATAAGTATCATGAATGGCTAGTTCTGCAGCCTAGCAGGGAATTCAATCAGACGATTTGACTATTGGAGCACTTTAAAAAGAACACCTAGTGTTAAAAGCAAGGATATCTAGCGACTCCTTCAGTTCACACTTAGAATAGTAAAAAATGCAGAGAGCTGCTTTTTCTTCTATTTACTATTTCATTTATTCTCTTCTACTGGTTTCTATTTTTTCATAGTCCAAGGAGAAATAAAACCAACCCACGTGAACACTGTGAAAGTTCATTGCCTCCCTCCCTGTTGTTGCTCAAATAAAGGATATGATCGAGATAGGTTTTTAATGCTCAGGTGCAGCATGCAGTCTAACCGGATTTTTTTTATTTTTTAAATTTTGTTTTGGTGAGAGTTTGAAATATAATATTCGTCGTCAGGTTTAGCACATTAAACAATACATGAACTTTGGACAAAGTGACTCCTGTTACCAGTTTGATTTTTCTAAGCTCTCTTGGAAAAAAAAATACAGCTACCTGTAATCTCAGCCCAACAGGGCACCTAACTCACGGAGGCGTTTAGAACTGGAATCATAAAACAACTTGTGGTTAATTCATTCCTGCTACTATTAAACACTCAGCAGCCCACGCTGCAGCCCCTGGTCTGACGCCTGAGGCTCACACCGAGTTTCCTTCCCCCCCCGCCAGCCCCCGCCGGCGGCAGCGGCCTCAGCACCGCGGACAGCGCCCGGAGCGGCCCCGGGCGGCCCCTTCAGCACCGCGGACAGCGCTCCCGGCCGCCCCCCGCCCCCGCTTCAGGTGCCAAAACGCCTGGGGGTTTTACCCTTTCCAGTCATGCCACAGTGAGGAAAGGAAATGAAAATCTGTTATCGGGTTCTTTAGAGATATATATTATGTCCTCTATTATGTTAGCTAGCCAGCTATTTTATGGCATTTTATGGATCAGAAAAAGTACCGATGTCCTCCTTATCTACTATCAGACATCACCTAATGCTCTGTATTAACATTCCTCCCCCTTCTTTCAAACCCTAGCTCCCACCTTGAAAAAAAGTCGTAGTTAGCCCAGAAATATTTTCTCAAGAATACAAGTCCCTTATATAAAAAAATTAAATCTTACAAGACATCAGATGTTTAGAACTCACTAAATATTTGGTGACTGAAGATAACTTATAGACTATATAACTGGCTAAAGCCTCAGTCTTCTCCACCCTAGACTCCTTTTCTGTTATTTGGACTTTAACTCCACTTCTTCTTGATGAAAAAGAAAAGGATACTTTCTTGCATCCTCCAGACTGGTTTCAACGTGAAAACAGGTAAATATTCTTAGTGCCTTCAATATTTCTTTCCCTGTGAGATGTGCAATTCAAAGTCTGGAAATCCCTAATAAAATGTCATGGTAGATAAGCTGGTCTTCTGTTTTGAGATCTTGTCACCACTCTTACACAGCTCTTTTCATATTAAAGTCTGTATGAAACTGCCCTCTGCACTTCAGTGATCATCAGCTGGGAAATCTACAATTCCTTGGATATATGTTTTGATTTGTTTGGTCATTTACTGTAGACATGGTGGTAACACACCTCCAATACACAAGGACATCTTTAATACACAGGGCTCTGTTCAAGTGTAGCTGATATGAAAAATAGTAATCCAGCTATAGACAGGGAGAGAAGAGACAGTCTGAGGCCTTACATCTTTTCTGGGTAATAAAAACCTGCTGCAGTTTTAGCTGTGTGTCAAGTATAAATGGTGTACATTATGTACATAATGTTTCATTTGGAAAGGGGAGATATGTGATTCTGATTACCTTACTATATCAGAGCTTTTCCCATCAGATCTAATTTTTATGTGCTGTTATCATTATAAAAGTTAACCAGTTCCAGCTAGCTGCCACCTACTGGGATGTATAGTTTTATCATATTACTTTAAAAAGGAATGGGCTTTTATTTTCAGGTCATAGCTGTGCCTCTAAGAACAGATAGTGAGGCTTTTATATCACGTAATGTACTATTTTGACCTCTCACAACAACAGCTGCTATAAATTTAATGTATGTACAACATATGGTCCCCCAAATGTTTCTCGGACATTTTTCACCAAATCCTTGCAAACGTTTCGGATTCACATGCCACCACAGTCCTCCTGCTGTTGCAATCTGGTGTGAGGAGAGCCACAGCTTACTGCAACACCTGACCAGCATCTCTAGATCTCTAGAATCAAGTATTGCAGCTTTGCTGACAAAGCAGTAACACAGTCCTCCCCTCTAAAACGTTTGCCAAAGTATTCAAATGAATGTTGATATTATCATTTAAAACAAATTGCGGCCCACTGGCACTTCACTCCCACCAGCTATAAAAAAAACCCCGTAGGTCCTTCTCTGTTTGTTATTATCTCAGTCCAAATTTACAACCAAGTTTCTGCTGCGCCAAAGATTAATGACATTTTAAGATGGTAATTAATTTTTAGCTAGTGGAAAGTCTTGTATTCTAATTAATGAAGTGAGTGTGCAATAGACTTTCTTGTTCAGGCACTTTTGAGTATCACAGCAATGCACTTTCCTAGCAAGTTTTAAGCAGCAAAAACAAATACTTCTGACATGATCTACAGATCAGCCTTTGGTCCCTTCAGCTTCCTTTGGGTTTGGGGAAGCTGTGCAAGATTTTTGGGGGAAAATGATGATGCTTTATGCTTTTCCTGCTGTACTGCCCCAAAAGTTTCTAAGGAGAATGTGAAGAGAGGTTTCCATTACAATCTATTCATTCCTTCTCGGTGCACGCAAGGCTTTTGCTATCATGCCTGCACTCCGTAGGCAGGAATGCCTCTTGCTTTCCAGAGAGTGTCAGCGCCCTGGCTACTTTAGCGATGGATGCTCCCCCAAAGAATGCTGATTTTGTTCAGAAATAAATGACAGGGCTGCCCATAAGCCGAAAGGGGGACTGTCTGCGCTGTGCGGTGGGGGCCGGGTAGGGGCAGGAGGAGACCTTACGGAAGTAGAGACTGCTGTCCACCCACAACTCTAGCGAAGTTAGAGCCCGGTTTTCACCTCCGCTCCCCCATGAGAGCGGGGGGCACGTCCTCAATGCAGCCCGTTCGGCCTCCCTGAGCCCGGCTCGGGAGCCACGCTCCGGCTGCGGGAGGGAGTTCCGGGCCACCCGGAGAGCACCGGGCGAGGGGCATCGGGGGCTGCGCTGCCCTGGCCTCAGCTCCACTTTCAGCGTGGGGACAGCGGCGGCTCTGACGATGCGGAGCAGCGATGGAAGGAAGACAGGAAGCCGACAGGTCTGCTGTCCCCACAGCGAGGGACAGACCCGGGCGGCAACAGCGCTCGGGTCGGCCAGCTCAGCGCCCGCCTTTGCCCTGAGACAGCTGGCCAAGAGCCATCGTGGTGTGCAGCCCTCGGCGCGACGCGGCCACGGTGCATCCCCCGCCACCCCCGGCCCCCCCGCAGCCCCTCACTGCCATGCAACCCCTCCGGCCGTGGCGGCCAGCCGGAGACCCGGGACATTCTCCTACCTTGAGTTGAGGGAGGGGAATCGGGGAGGGAGAGGAAGGCGGAGGCGGGGGAGGAAGGGCGGTGGCAGGACGCCGGGGACAGCCCGGGCTGCGGTGCAGCCGGCGTCCGGGCACCACTGACGGTGGCGGCAAGCGGGGAGGGAGGGAAGGAGGGAACGAGGGAGGAGGGAGAGCGAGAAGGAGGGAGGGATAGAGGGAAGGGAGGAAGGAGGGAGATCCGCCTCCCTTCGGGAGCGCTGCACAGCGCCCTTTAAAGGAGCAGAAACCGCTTTCTCTACGGCCGCCAGTGCCCGCTCCCCGCACGGCCAAGTCTCGCCGGTGCCCGCCGGCCAGCGCTGGGCGCAGCGCTTTCCCCCCGCGCCGTCGCCCGAAGAGCCCGAACTCGCCGGGCAGCGAGTATTCGCGGCGTTAACAGTCCAAGCTCCCAACTGGGGTCCCCGAGCCCGTTTTGTGAACGCGGAGAAAGTGGGAGTAGGATCCTGCCGCCTGTGAAACAGCTTCAGAGACCCCTGCCCGTCCCCATTCTTCCCCTTGGATGCGGGGGTGAGTGGAGTGCTCCTATCTCAGACTGCGGGGGTGCTAGGAAAAGCTTCGGCTGCTTCTCGGCTTGTTGTCATGCTGAAACCCGCTTGTCCCCACTCCTTCCTTGAACTAGCGGGTACTAAGCTCGGGCACTTCCCCGGGCTGGAAGAGGATCCAGGGAGTGGGTGACCACATCTGTCCCAGCAGCCCCCCTCCCCCCGCCCCCGACTCGCTCCTAAGCGTCAACGCTGCGGGAGGGGGGCTCTGGTAGAAGGACCAAGGCCTCCCTGGTGAATTGGGCTGGGAAATGTGCCGTCCGCCCCGCCTTGCGGGAGTGCCAATGATTTCCTCCCTCGCCCAGCCGCACTCGCCCCCGCAGCGCCACAGGCGTCTCTTCGCCTCTTGTGAGCTTCTCCCGATTTTGTTTCGTGACTCGGACATGCCTTGAAGAGCTGCAGGATTTCCCCTGCGCCTCCCCCTCCAGAGCGCAGCCTTCTCGAGGTCTGACCTCTAGGCAGATGTGATGAGCAATTTGACAGGAAAATCCCCGTGTCCTCGCCTTTCCCTCACGGAAAATTCCTGTTCCCGGATCCTTCGGGGGAGCGCAGCCCGTACCCCACAAAGGATGCTCAGGCGTCGCCCCGCTTCATCTACCCAAGCGACAAACCGGTTATCAGAGGCGGGAGGGGAGGGCTCAAAAAACGCTGAAGAGATGGGGTTGGAGCGGGTGGGGGTGGGTGACTGAAAAGCTCCTATAATTAAATAAACAGCAGAGTTGTTGTGCGAAGTAAATAAATAGTCAATGATCCCATTGTGGAGCCGAGCGCAGGCGGCACAGATTGCGACGGGCTCGCAGCGATTGGGCTCCGGCCGCTGTGACTTGCAGCTTAATCGGTCCCACAGCACATCCCTTAATTACTTGCAGCACACTTCCATGGCCGACAAAAAACTCATTAGTCAGTTCATTTGCCTGAAGCGGTAATGGAGATAACTCTTGTTAAAAGCAAACGCAGTGCTAAAGCAAAGCGCTTCATGCCACCCAGGGCGGTGAAGGGAGCTGGGCAGGAGGTTGTTTCTCCAGGAGTCCAGGACTAAGCGGGTCGCGGGTGGAAAACTGAGCAGAAGAACGTCGTGGAAAGCTGAGTTCTGTGCGATCCTGCAGGAGGGAAAGGAGTGGCGGGGATCGCCACAGGAGTAACCAAGTCATCTCCACGATCTCCGGGGACAGCAAGGCAGGTTAACGCTGCAAGACCAGCCACAGGGTGGGAAGTATATGAGGTCGGATGAGCAAATGCTTGTGCAAGCACTTATTCGGTGATTTCGTCCCTTTTTGTTTTATCACTGACTGCTTTTGCATTGTTACTTACTATCCAGAGTTTTCTGACCAAAGAACAAACAGAGAACAAGTCAAACATAAAAAGTACATGAGTCAAAGCTGTCACTCTAGGATGACAGAAAGGAAGACAGGGGAAGAAAAGGGGTATGGTTCTAAAATTGTAGATGGATTGTGTAATACCCTCATGTATTCACTTCAACTCAACTACATTGATGTAGAGCCTTTTCCCTTGTTGCCTGGGTTACATATCTGTCCAGACATTAAATTCTCAATGCTTTCTCAGCCAACAACAGTTTATCAAGAATTAGGTCCTCTCTAACAAGAAAGAGGTTCCCAGTGCCACCAGTGCTGTTGTCATTAGCTATTGTTATCTATTATTCAGGGCATTCAGGGACTTTACATATGTCTCATTAGTACTCAAATGAGGGATACTGGAGCAGGAATGTTGGATGAACAAGCCTAAGATCACGCTGCAAGTCAGGGACATAATGGGAAGACAGTCTGTGATTGTAATTTCTCAAGTGTTGACTATTGCAAAACTACTTCATTTCAATATTGACAGAACTTCTCATGTTTCTTCCCAGTTACACTGAAGGAACTTTGAACTTTATCAGTATTGACTACTAGAAAGAAACAGGAAAGTACAGACTCAGTTTGTCATTATCCAAAATGAGATGTACCAGAGAATTTGCTACACAAGGTCCTGGACTCTAACAAGAAAAAACAAAGCAAAACAACACAAAAACAACAACAAACAACCAAAACAAAACCAAACAAAAAAGACAATAAACAGATAAACAAAATCTCACAACCTCCCCAAGCCAGCCCCCAAACTTCTTTACTTGCTTGCTTGTTTTATTGTTGACTATTTTAATTGCAATTTATAAATTTATCAAATACGAGTATACATGTCAACATAACACCATCCATTTAAAACAATTTTTATAAAAGCCAATAAGAATTTACCCCATTAAAAGTAAACACATCTGCAAAGATCTTTGTGAGAATGGTTTTTGAGTTTGTTTGGTTTTCTCAGTATTATTTTTAAACATTTTAAATGAAATTATCTGGGTTTATTATATTCCCATTAGGTGCATTTACACCTCATAGTTAGGAGTAATGTAAACTTGTAGCCTAATTCCTTTAAGCCTCCCAAAATGAAATTACCAAAGGATGACAGATTCATCCTTTCCTCGCAGAAATCTATCACTAGTACCCAGTAAATCTGAATATTTAATACTTTTTTCTTTACTGCTTTGTCTTTCCACTTAGGTCAGCTATGATAACACACACACTGACTGAATTTAAGATCTTTCAAAAGAGTTTCCATCAAATATTTTTTACAATGCCAGATCTACAAAGCCCCCCAACCAACAAAAACAACAATATTTTAGGGATTCTGTATGCTGTGGCTTAACAGCCCTAAACAGATTCTGTCCAATTTAATGACCCAAATCTGAGGACTGACATTTGTTCAAGATGTGTGGTTCACAGCTTGTGCCCTGCCATAGAAAACACTGATTAAAACCTTTGGGAATTCAGATTGCAGACAACTGAGTTTTTTGTTCTTTCTGCCAGCCATTGTTTTAATTTTTTTTACCCTCTTGCAGTTGTGAACAATATTGTGTGGCCTTTCAGGAAATCTGTCTCCTACTGCTATGACAAAGATTTTTGGTACATCTCATGGGCAAAGAAAGAATTATCCTCCCAAATGTTGCCTTTTCACAGCTTTTAATAATGACCTTGTATACTCATATTCTTGGTGAAGCTGGCTGCATGTATCAAGCCATGTCTCTTCAAACAGAAGAATGAGTCAAAGCAGGATGGAATAAAAACAAAAAATCTGTCTAAAAAAAACAAATCCCTTTTCTGGTATTACCCACTTGAGGGAGACAGTGAGCCATAGGTTATATCCATATGTCAGTTTGACGGATCACATACAATATTGATGAGGAATTTGTACCTCATCAATAACCTGTGTTATTCACGTGCTATTGCTAATTTTAAAAGTACCATTCTGTGTGACATAGCAGGCATGATGTTTCACATAGTGCTGCATCGATCTGTACATCAGACAGTTTTCTTCTCTTTTCTTCTTGCCTAGCAAGGTGGAATCATGCAATGACTTTTGCTGATAGGAACATCCAGACTCTTTCAAGATGATATTCCATAACTCTAGAATTAATATCTTGCATTCGGACTACCTTACCTTATTCAAGACTTACATTTGACTCACTTTATGATTTAAGAGACTTACTAAAGCATATTACATTACTAAGAGGGCTAAAATAGACACTACCAGAAGCCATAAAAGAATAAAGCTTAACCTGTGTCTGAATGCCTTTGGACATACATACATGGCTAGGAAGTTTTATTTTATTTGGTGCCAGTCATGATGCATTGTACAATATTCTCCAACAGATATTTAGCCCTCCCGGGAAGACTTTCATGGCTTAGCTGTTGTTATTGTTAGAAAATATTCTGATGTTTGCCTCAAACAGCCTTATGGCTATTGATAATCATCACTCTTACCTGCAGACAACATAAAGACAAGTTTTTATTCCTCTCTCTAAAAGTATCTTCTGAACAACTGAATAAATATTATGCAGGAAGCTAAATGTCACTCCTTTCTTAAAGAAGGCCAAAGGAGGACACAGGAAGCTCCAGACTAGTCAGCTTCATCTCAGTTCCTGCAAAAGTGATAGAGTACCTAATCCTGAAAACCATTTCCAGGCACATGTAGGACAGGAGGAGTCAGCATAGATTCACCTAGGGAAAGCCAAGTTTGACCAAATTGATAAACTTTTAAAAGTAGGTGACCAGTTTGGTGGATGAGGGGAGAGCACTGGATATTGCCTACTGCACTGTTTCCTATAAGATTCTCATAAAGAAGTTGATGTATGGGCCAGATAAGCAGATGGTGAGGTAGGTGGAAAACTGGCTCAAGGACCAGGCCCAGAGGATGATGGTCAGTAGCATGAAGTCTAGTGGGAGGCCAGTAAATAGCAATGTACACCAGGGGTCATTACTCCGTCCATATAATTCCACATCTTCATTAATGATGTGGATGATGGAGCAGAGTGCAGCTTCATCCAGTTTGCCAGTGACACCAAACTGGCAGGAGAAGCTTATGCACCAGAGGACTGTGTTGCCATCCAGGAGGATGCTGACAGGCTGGAGGAGTGGCCTGACAGGAATCACATGAAACTCAACAAAGGCAAGTGCAGGGTCTGCACCTGAGAATGAACAATCCTCAATTTGAAGTTGATTAGCTGCAACGCTGCTTGGCAGAAAAGCCCGGGTGTTCTGGTGTGTAAGAAATGGTGGACACACAATTAAACTTGAGCTAACAACGTACCATTGTGGAAAAAGCTGATGGTATCCCAGGCTGGATTAAGAGAAGTGTTGCTAGCATGTTGAGGGAGGAAATTCTTACCCTTCAGTTAGCACTGGTGAGACCACACCTGATGTAATGTGAGCAGTTCTGGGCTCCCGAGTACAAGAGACATATGGACAAACTGGAAAATGTCCAGCAAAAGGGGATGATGAAGGAACTGAAGGATCTGCCACATGAAGAAGGGATGAGAAATCTGGAACTGGTCAGCCTGGAGAACAGATGTCACAGGGAGGAACTTATAAATGTATGTAAACATCTGAAGGAAGGGTGCAAAGGAGGTGGATCTAAGCTCTATTCAGTCGTGCCCAGGGACAAGATCAGAGACAAAAGCCACCAACTGAAACAGAGGATGTTCACTCTGAACATCAGCAAATACTTTTTTTACCATGGGCATAAGCAAACATCAGCACGGGCTGTCCAGTGACTGATTGGAGTCTCCCACCTGGAAGGTATCCACCTCTCTAGACATGGTCCCAGGCAAAGAGCTGCAGGTGGACTTGCTTGATTAGGGAGAGGGTTAGACTAGAAGACCTTCAGAAGTCCTTTCCGGCCTCAACCATTCTTTTTGATTTTCTTGTATCTCCCCCAGTCCACTCTATTTGGATGATTTCTAAGTACCTCAAAACTTCTTTTGCCAGTGCTTCTAATTGGCCAATATCACTGCATTACAGGGAGCAGAACTGTAAATAGTACAGCAAATACTACAAAAGTAGTAGGTGGAAGGAAAGACTACTCTTACTGTTTTCAGGTTCCCATCTTGTTCAGAAATCCCAATATGATCTCCTTTGCAATAGCACGATATTGTAGTTTCATATTTGCTGTGTCACAATAATATCTATGTCCTTTTCTGCTACCCCTGATTAGCTGCTTCCTCATTTGCACTTGCTGAACTACTCTACTCCCAAGTGTAGAAAACTGTGCTTGTATAATATCATTCTTATTTTTTTCCAAAACACTACTTCAACTTATTGAGACACATTCTAAATTATGGGCCTAACCAGGAACATTTCTTCAGTTGCTCTAATATAGCCTTCATGAAACATTTAAACGAGGCACCCAAGTCATTAATATTTGCAATAGTAAATATACAATAGAAGCCTAGCATGTCATAAAGAATTATAAAGAAGTCTTTTTTTTTCTTCTTCTCTCCTTGAGGTTCAACAGCATATCAATAAAACTGTTTTGCATCAACTTCTACATTCCATTTTGCTTACGCCAGTGTCATGTCTTGTTCAGGTTTATTCTTAGAAACTCTATAGTCTTGTTTATGAATACTAATATATTTTATCAAGTGTCTTATCCTTGTGCTTTGTTCTTTGAGCCCAATAGAATTTCCCCTCCCCCACTTAAAAAAATATAAATAGGAACATGTAGTTGTCAATTTAATATATTTGGGTTTTTTTTTTTTATTTTGTGTCTCTAGCTTTTTACAAATCCAGTGCTAATTTAGATGCATGGAAGAAAAATATTAATAGATGGACCAATAAAGCCCTCTGACTATAAAAATAATCTTTGAAAAAAAATAAAGGCAAAACCTAAGTGGGGCAAATTACATGACTGGGACCTAGTTTTGCATCTAAACTTAGAAGCAGTCATAATGGGTACAAAATTAAATAATTTAAGGAACCCCAACAAAACCCAAACAAAACAAGACAAAAACACTACCAGTTAATTTCTACAAGTACAATACTTAAACATCTATGAGAAAAATTCCTGGTTTATATCCTAAACGAGAACTGTATACATCACCTGATTCTAGAGCTCTAAACAGCCCTATGGTTGACAATAAAAGTAAGACTTTCATTTAATCAGTGGGTAGTGGAAGTTTCTCTAGTATGAGATAATGCCCAACAGATAGGCAACCTTGAACTCTAAATATGGAAGAGGGAATTCTAATAACGGGAAGAAACTTCAACCAAATTTTTACTCAAATAAGATTTAAACTTCAGCAATAAGATCAGAATGAAATGGATGATCATCATTGTGCTTTTTTCATGTCTCTCTCAGTAGATATCACAGCAACAATTAATATTAATCATGCATCAATGAGCTGCAACAGTTTTTGTACAGCTGTACTGTTACATTGCCAGTATATTGGCAATTACGCCCAAACTCTCCATACATGGGGAACTTTGTTGATCACATCTACAATATTAAAAGATAACTGATTTCCAAGTGCCTGAGTTATTTATTCATTG
Organism: Molothrus ater; assembly: GCF_012460135.2. NCBI lineage: Eukaryota > Metazoa > Chordata > Aves > Passeriformes > Icteridae > Molothrus > Molothrus ater. Next base: position 105,270,887 of record NC_050480.2, on the reverse strand, counting down.
TGAATTTAGAGAAATAATTTTCAAGAGGAATATCATAGCAGGGGACTTAGGTACTAGGTTGTTCAAAATGCCTAATCTTAAAGTGATAATATAAACAGGATTCATAGATGATGTTTTTGTGGTTAATATACAGCTGAGAATTGACTTTGATCCTCAAATATGCAGGCATTTAAACCAAGTAATCTATTATATAGTCTGATGAATTATAATTAATCCTATTTCTTTTCCTGGGATTTAGAAATTGACACAAATCCACTGTCAAGATTCAGCTATATGGCACTGCATAGCCCATACTAGTTGTGGTGATAGCCACTCAGTAGCTACACTGTCAGTACTAGCTACTCATTAGGACAGCTGGTAAAGTGTGCTCCATTGACTTCAGACTCAGAACAGAAGAATTAAAGTGTACTAGTGTGTAGAAAATTACAATATCTGTGCAGCGTCTGAATCTCTTTGAGGTTTTGGAAAGTGAATTTCACCCAAAGCAAGCCTATGCTTCTAATCTACCTTGAAATTATTTTAGTTAGACTATGTAAAGTATATTTGGTCTATTTCAGAGGAAGAAAGGAAAGGAAATTGCTCCACTATTCAAACCTAAGCAGTTTATCAGATATGGAAAGTCATTTCTAGTATGTGAAAATACCCCCTGGGGCACATTCCTCTACAATATGCATCTTAAGTAGATAGGAAGTCACATACCATGGCATTATATTATAAAATAGAATAATGACCTACTTTAGCAATGATAACCATAAGTGAAGTAATGGGGCCACAAAAATACGTAAAAATAAACACCTTTATTTAGTATTTCTAACTCTTTTTTACAGAATCACAAAACTGTTTAGGCTCTAAAAGACTTCTAAGATCATCAAGTCCAACCATTAACCTGGGGCAGCCACGCTCATGACTAAAATATGCACCACATCCACATGACTTTGAACACTTTCAGGGATGGTAATTCCACCACTTCAATGGGTAATCTGTTCCAATGCCTGAGCACCCTATCAGTGAAGAAATTTTTCCTAGTATCTAATCTTCCCTAGTGCAACTTGAGGTCATTTCCTCTTGTCCTCTCATTTGTTACCTGGGGGAAGCGACTGACACCCACCTCACTACAACCTCCTGTTAGGCAGTTGTAGAGATCAATTAGTCTCTCCTTGAGCCTCCTTTTGCCCAGGCTAAACAACCCCAGCTCCCTCAGCTACTCCTCTTGAGACCCTTGCTCCAAAACCTTCACCAGCTCCATTGCCTTTCTCTAGATATGCTCTGGCATCTCAACATTCTTCCTGTACTGAGGGGCCCAAAACTGAACACAGGTTTCAAAGGGCAGTCACACCAGTGCCTAGTACAGGTGGCCAATCCGTCCTACTCCTGCTGGCCACACTATCTCTTATACAGCCAGGATGCCATTGGCCTTCTTGGCCATCTGGGCACACTGCTGGTTGTCAGTCATCTGGCTGTCAACCAACACCTCCAGATTCTTTTTCTCTGGCTCACTTTCCAGCCAAGACTTTCTCTGCCTCAAGCCTTTAGCCCTACATGGAGTTGCTGTGACTGAAATGTAGGAACTGGCAGTTGTTGAATCTCATACAATTGGCCTTGGCCCATTGATCCAGCCTTCTTATCATCTATCAGATCAACACTCCCAACTTATTGTCATCTACAAACTTATTGAGGGTGAACTCAGTCATCTCATCGAGGTCATTGATAAAGACATTAAGCAGGACTGGCACCAACACTGACCTCTGTGGAACATCACTTGTAACTGTCCCTCAGCTGGATTTAACTCCATTCAACACCACGCTCTGAGCCAGCCATTAAGACAGCTTTTACCCAATGAAGAGTGCACCATGAGCAGCCAGTTTCTCCAGGAGAATGTGGTGGGAAACCATACCAAAATTCATGGCCCTTCCTGACCATTAAGCCTGTCACCTTGTTGGAGAAGGAAATCAAGTTAGTCAAGCAGGATCTGCCTCTCCTAAACCTATGCTGCCTGGCCCAGATCTCCTGGTTGTCCTGCATGTGTCTCATGATGGCCCTCAAGATGATCTGCTCATGACCTTCCTTGGCACCAAGGTCAGATTGACAGGCTTGTATTTCCCTGAATGCTCCTTCTGACTGTTCTTGTATGTGGTCACCACCTTTGCTAACTTGTAAAAAACTGGGACATCCCTGATCATGATGGAGTGTCTTGGTGAGCACTTCCACAAACTCCTTCAGTACCCTTGGGTGGATGCCATCCAGTTCCATAGATTTCGGCATGTCTAAGTGGCACAGCAGGTTGCTGACCATTTCATCCTGGTTTATGGCAGCTTCAGTCTTCTCTTCATCAGTACCTTCCAGCCTAGGGGACTGGGTACTCAGGTTGCTCTATTAAAGACTGAGACAAGAAAAGACCTGTCTTTTCCTTACACTTTGTCCTTTTCCTACACTCTGTCCTTCTCTGTCTAAAGGACAGAGATTCTCTTTAGCCCTCTTTCTGTTAATGATGTACTTGAAAAAAAGTACAAAGTTTTGTTGCCTTTCACAGTAGCAGATGGATTAGGCTTTAGATGGGCTTTGGCCCTGCTAATTTTTCCCCTGCATAAACTCACAACATCCTTATAGTTCTCCTGAGTGATCTGCCCCTTTCTCCAAAGGTATTACGCTTCATTTTCTTTTTTTTTTCTTTTTTTTTTTCTTTTTTTTTTTTTTTTTTTTTTTCTGAGTACTAGCCAAAGCTTTCTGTTCAGCTAGGCTGGTCTTCTTTTCCAAAAACTCATTTTCTAGCCCAAGTGGATGCCTGCTCCTGCCTCTCTAGGATTTCTTTCTTAAAGCATATTCAGTCTTCCTTTACTCTTTTGTCCTTCAGAACTGCCTTCCAATGAACTCTTACAACCAGTCTTCTAAAGAGGCCAAAGTCTGCCCTCCAGAGGTCAAGATAGCAGATCTGATGATCCACCTGTTTATTTCTTGAAGAATCAAAGACTTCATATTTTTGATTGCTATGCCCAAGACAATCTCTGTCACATCAGCCACCAGTCCTTCTCTCTTCACAAATAGCAAGTCCAGTGGGACACCTCCCATGGTTGGCTCACTCATCCAATACTTTTTACATTTTAAGCCTCTTTTTAGAATCTTATGTTCCTTAATTTCTTTGTTAACATTCATTTGCTGGAGACAAAAGTCAGCTTCTGGGAGAACAGCTTAAGCATTGTAGTCAGCACAATTTGAATATTTAGTCAAATACCTTGTCAAATTAGAATCTGACTTAGAGAAGCCATTTCATGATGTGCAAGGACTCCCTTCTCTGGAGAGTGTCCTAGTACCTATATGCAAGCTAAGAAATGAAGATCACATTTCAGAGATGAGAACTGCTTAATGGTACAGGTTTGGACAGCCACAAAAATAATCTTTATCGCTTAATTACAAGATATGGTTGAAGTACATTGTAAGGAAAATCTCCTCTAAGTGAAAGGGACAAAGAAGGACTTCTTTCTCATTATTTGAAATTGCTGAAACTAGAATTTTGAAGTTACTGACAGAAAAAAAAAAAGGTGGTTGGACATATTATTTTGAAAGAAAGTTCAGGACAAGCAGGAGAGAATGAAATCAGTGCATTAAATAGCAGAACCTGGACCTGAAACTGAAAATTAGGAAGTATAAGAGAAACCAAGAAGCTGTTCCAGAATTGACAGTTTGATGGCTGGGAGGAAGGGAGGAACTTAAGAACAGTATTAGAAGGGAAATAAAATATTCTAAACTTACTGAAATTTCTTGAAAGCTACAACAAGATACTAGAAGTTGTTGGCATAGATGCCAGGAGTGAAAACTTCTGAAGATGTTAAGAACCACAGTAGCTATCTTTGGATAATTTAGGGGAGTTTGGTTCTCCTTAACACTTCTCTTAGAATAACAGGAGTGTATGTGCATGGTTCTCATGCACACACACTCCTTGTATAATGTAAAACATTTTAAGCCATCATTCTGGAATCTGTAGATTTAGCGTTTTACTCTTAACTTGACATGTTTCTATGTCTATAAATGATGGACATTGAGGTCTTGAAAACACAGAGGATCAGATTCAACAGTTCAGTAAGCCAAATGCCCTGCCTACAAAGAAGCTGAGAAACTTTCCAACTTCCTAGATGTCCTACCAAAAAAAAAACAAAACCAAAAAACAAAAACCCCAAAAAAACCCCAACCAAACAACCAAAAATCGCCCAAAAACCAAAACCACCACCACCAACAAACAAAGCAGTGTCCCTCCACCTTAAATGTTTTATTTCTTACTCCTAATAGATAAGAGGCATTACTCCAGTATCTTTTGATACAAAAGAGTAGCATCTCTATACATATCCTTTTCTAAACACAGCATTCCCTTTTAGAAGCAGTTCAGGAAGAATATCTAAATCAAATGCAAATTCTTATCTCAACAGGATGAATTTATAATGAACAGTAGAGGAAGGAGACAAGCATATCATATCAAGACTTAATTTGAAGTCAATGCTTTGCTTTTTTCAGACTTGACATGAATCCAAGAAGGGAGAACTAGCATTAATGATACTCTCATCTTTTATGTTTTATTAACAAGTCTTTTACAACTGGAAAACAAACAACAACAAAAAAAAAGGACAGGGAAAATTCTAAAAATCAATGAAGACAGAATTGAGACAAAGCACAAAAAAAGTACAATCAAGTGAAAGCTAGCTCTTACTAACAATAATTTCTTATACATGTCACTGTAATTTAAATAGCTGGAACACATATGAACAAATGCAATAAATCTGAGTTTTCCACTTTTAACCAGAGATGAGAACATTTCCACAAATTATAAGAATATTTTTGTGTAACTCCCTACATTTTACAGTAGATAGCACTGTGAGTCAGATGATTAAATAAAGTTCAGAACTTTGAACAGCAGGTTTTACCACAGGTCCCACAGGCAAAAGAATGGAACCAATAATTCCATATGGTCTTCTCTGTAGCAGGTAAAAGGTGTCTTTGAACAGTCTAAGCAGTTGGTTTATAACACCCAAAGGAGCAGAACAAACTTGGATTGAATCATTTAGATGATATTTGAAACCCACATATCTGTAACTAATACGAAGACTGCCCTGTCTGTTACCAAAAAAACCAACTGACATTGGTGTTATTTACTCTTTTGTTTGTAACAGACCTTGAAGGCAGTGTTATTTGCTGTTTCATTGTTAACTGCCAGTTTGGGAATTAGGTATTTCAAAATTTAATTACTTTCCCCCTACATTTTTACTTTAGGAAAGCCATAAATAAATGTCTACAAGAAAATAAGAATTTGAAGTATTTCCAGTTGTAGCCATTCAGAACCCAAAAATACTTTTAAGACTCTAAATGCCACTAAATGCTAATATCACCCTCACACAACTGGCTCAGCTGTAAAACAACCTCCCCTCTGCTCGGGAAGGTATCATTCATCCCTTCTGATGGGCTGTAACTGGCTCAGGTGTGAAAATGCCCTCCAGGGAAGTGCTGGGACATTCACACATAGGCCTGAGGGTATTCATCCCTTCTTACTGATTCAGTCACACTGATGTGAGAGGCAGCTTCATGTCTCAGAAGGTGTCCTAAAACATCAAAGAATCCCAAAGTGCCCCCAGACTAATTTCTGGGGATTTCCATCAGAGGATTGTGGTAGGTCTATGCAATTCAAAAATCAGAAAAATAGTAGCAATGATACAACAGAAAGTAAAGTAAAAACTATGGTAAAAGTCTGGATTGATGCTACTCATGATACCTCATTGGACTCTGAAACTCCCTCAAGCTACCTATCTTAGTTATTAAAGAAAACAGGCTTTTATCAAGTGTATAATCATTAAACCAGAAGAATTTGGTCTTGTTCTGCACTTCCATCAGAACATTATGGTACAGAATTTACAACAGATGATTTCAATCAGCATAACCTAACTGTCTTCACTTTGGCATAGAGATATGGTATTATTTCCACTTCATTGGCCAAAAATCCATGAACTTAGGAAGCTTTTCCAAGAATTTTTTCAAAATTATTCCTCATTTGCAGATTATTTTTGTCTTACTTTTCCTGTCACACATTTGATTGTTCAGGTGTGTCCCCCTTTCTCTAAGTATGTATTTGGCACTCAATATCTCACTCCTTGGCTTTTAAATGCTAAAATGCTGATTGTGAATGAATTTTCCTAAGGGAAAAGAAATAAATCCACTCTAAACGAATTCCATGTCTTCTTTCAAATTTATCCCTAAATCTCAGGAGATAAATAGCTAATATATTAGTCCAGAAACAGTTTGATTAAATGGAGGTTTTATCTTATTCTGTGAGATAGGAATAAGGAAGTAATAAGAAATAAGTAATAAATTTTGCTAACACATCTGATGCTGGGTCATCACCAAAGACAGATGAATAAAAGTTAACAATTTTCCATAATGAGAGCTGTGAAACTTTGATGTGTGTGTTTGAAAATAAATGCCATCTATAAATGAAGAAATTTCACTGACACTGACGGGCCCAATACAGCTGAGAGTTTCGGGGGAGACATTTTTCATCAAACTTATTAATATTTAAAAAGGTGTGAGTCCACCTTTTTTTTTTCTGATTTGTATTTTTAGTGAGATTCTAATATTCAATATGCTCTATGAATCTTCAACCACTTTGAGACTGGGAGAGACAATAAATGCCAGGAATTTGAATCAAGGAAAAATTCCTTACACCAATGATCATAGAATCATTTAGGTTTGAAAAGACCTATAAGATCATTGAGTCTAACCATAAACTCAACACTGCCAAGTCCACCACTAAACCATGTCCCTAAGTGCCACATCTACATGCCTTGACAGTTAAAGTATCTGAAGATATACTATACTCCTATACTTCAAAGATTTATTATTTTGTCATAGTTTAGAGATTTTCACAGTGACAATACCAGGCACATCACTGCCACACTGACCATCACAGCTTTGTTTCAAAGTGCAGAGGAAAAACAGTTCTCACTCTTTCACAGTGGTTAAGCATTTGTACACCACTTTGAACTGAACTTCTGGAATAGGACTTCTCTGTCCAAATTTAGACATCAGCATCCAAAATAGCTGTCTAGACTCCTTTAAAGTCAGTCACAAAGAGTAAGCTTTCTTACAAAGAGATTGATCTGACCCATTTACTCAACTAGTCTAGGATGAGGCAACTGAAAATAAGTCTGTCTTCAAGACTGAGTGCAATAAACACTTCTGCTTTTTAGATTATTAAGTAGCTTGGAGGGTTTAATTTTAAATTAAAACATAAATAATTTATCAAGACGAAATTTTATTTTTTTTATACTTAAGTATATGTATGTGATTACAATGTACGTGTTTATTTCTATACTTCCCTATCTTTAAAAGGGCAGTGTAATATAGGAATTAAATTCCAAATTGTGTCAAGGAACAGGGGATAGAAAATACCACTTTTCATATGAGAAAATATTCATCAGAATAATTATTCATCAGAATAATTTGCTTCTATATTATAGACCATTTCTTCTATTCTTTATTTTCTTTGCAGGGATTTACAAAATTCTTTAATTCTATTTTATAAGCATAAGTGCCTGTACAAAACAGTAAAATACACTACCCTGAAAATTATTAAACCAGCATATAATTTACCAACCTTGCACAAATGTACCCCATTTCTTTATTAACTGCTATTTAACTATTCATAAAATCTATTCATCATAGAAGAATTTTCTCAAACTTAACATTCCAAAGTTCCTGGGAAAAAGACACTAGCCTGTTGAAATGTCTTGAAAATTTAAAATGCTGATAGTGTTAGGCCAAAGAAAAGGAATGTGCACCTATGCCAGGGATGCTCAGAGCACATGCAGTGTTAGGATCCTTAGACATGCACAAACTGTGAATTTCAGCATTCCTAATTGTGACAGTAAGATAATATCATATTGTCATGGTTTGACACTGGCACAATGCCAGTGCCTCCATGAGAATACCCTCTCCCTGGTTTTTGCTGTGAGATGTGACCAGGAATAAGCAAAGCAGGCTCCCACTTAGGAAAGGAAAAAAATGTATTAACTAAACTACAAGGGAAAGAAAAAAAAAAAAAGAAACACATAAGGAAAATGAAAATTTCACAGATACATCTCCTCCTCCTCCCCACCAAATTCCCAATACAATACATCCCCCAAATCATCGACTCTTAGTCCGGCACCACCCTTCAGAATACTCAATCCTCAGTTCATCAAGAGGAGAAGGAGTCCTTCTTGTGCCAATGGTGACCTCTTCCCTTCATGTCCAGCGCTCTCACCACTGAACATGGACCAGAGCTGCTTCTAGGGTCAACTTTTAAGGATGCTTCATCCCACTGCAAAAAGGCACAGTCTCAATTTTGGGACATCTGTCCCCCCCATATTTTCACCCCCTGGGGCCGAGGGGTACCCACACCGAACCCTCTTGGTCCTGAGGCATTGCCTCCCCCTAGAATGCAGTCCCTGTATCACAAGGCAACGTGGCTCTGTCCAAGGCTACACAAAAAAGAGTCCAGCATAAGCTACTCCATCATCTCTTCCACCTGAGTTCTTCTCTATTTCTCTCGTGGCCCATTTCCTCTTATCTCATCTCTATCTCTCTTCTCATTCAGCTCCAGGAGGATTAGCATTTGTAAGGATTCCATCATCCAAGAAAAGGGTTAAAAATCTGAGGCTCTGTCTGTCCAGAACTCCCACGGCTGCCCTGCCAGGCACCTTCTCACTGCTTCCCTTCTCCTTCTCAGCCAGCCAAGCACGGGCACAGGCTCTCTCTCTGTCTCTCCTGGGGCAGGGTGGCTGCCCTGGTGCCTCTCAGGGCTCCTCCACCCTTCCATCCTGCAGGGGCCTTCCCCTCCCTTCTGTCCAGGGCCCGGCCTACCTCACCCAGCCGCATGGCTGCCCCTGCCCCGCCCAGCCCGCAGCCGGGCAGGGGAGCTCTGAACCTTTCCCTGCCCAGAACCCAAGAGAGCCTCCCAGGGGAGAGCCCTGCTTTAACCCCGTGTGCTCAGAGGCGGAGCCAATGTCCCAATGGCCACATTAGGTGCCAATATTAAAATCTGAGCATCCATTGGCCTAACCACAGCATCCCAGAAAACACATTTCCTGTCAAACCACCACACATATATAATGGAGGACGAAATTCTAATTTTTTTAAACTTTCACATTGACTTTACCCTGCAAAGAATGGATAGCTAGCCCAAGGCGGAACTCAATGCCAAATTCACTGCCTATTTTCTGGCAAGAGCACTCATTTGGTGCTGTGACATAAATACCCTGCATGTCTGAATATGGCATTTCATTAAATTCAGTATAAAACCTTCTTTTTCTGATTGACTTAGAATATATTCCAGACCTGAAAAAGTGGGTAGTTAGGTGAAGAGAATAAAGAAAGAGGATTTCATATAAAGCATCTCTTATCTTGGTTTTGCTCTGCAAATGTCACTCTGTTACTTAGATTGAAATTCTGGAACATAATAAACTGGGAAATAACCTCAATAAGACAAAAATACTCTTATAGTAACATCCTGAACAAGCTAAATTTATGGTCAAGAAGACCTAGAAAAGACCTAGAGAAGTTTAGGCCTGATTTGAAGTCAGCAGACAACTACAAACTCTCCCACATAATTCTTGCAAAATTTTAAATTAAAAATTATAATTATTTTATGAATTATAAATTTTAGATTCTTGTTGCATTTAGAATTGCTTCAGAAAGGAAAGGGCTCTTTTTTCCCAAGGCTGGGACTTTAAGAGATAAACTCAACTCAGCTAAAACAATAGAATATTAAATGGGAACAGCAACTATGTTCCATTTAATATTTGACTTTTATTTTTGTTTTAGTTTTGAGCCTCTAGTTCTTCCCTCAGTTAAAAGACTCTTGAAAGACTTTCCCACATGCAGTGTAAATGCATTAACTTGCTCAGGTAAGGGCATTTTGTGCAATTTTCATTTTATTTTATTTTGTTCTTGGGACCAAATATTTATCTCATGCAGTTGCATAGATCTTACTGTCTGAGTTACAGTGAAATATTTATTCTAGAACTAACCTTGAGCCTTTTAAGGGAACAATGGGTTGAATGTTTCTCTGCTATTATCCCAACATATTTTTGGGTTGTTGTATCATATTTGTAAGAAACAATAGCTACCAATTATCAAAATACAGATTTCAGACCAAGAGCTTTCATTTTAAAGTGCATACATTCATACATGGTTCATTCAATCAATACTAAAAATATAATGAGCAAACTGGGTGGCCAATCCAGATCACATCTAAAATGTTTGAAGTATGACTTCAACAAGAGTCTTTTTGTTTTCAGAATTGTTCTACTATTAGATCATCACATTGTGAAGCATAGTTGCATAATATATTGTACTAGATTAAAAAAAAACAACAAAAAACCCAAACAAACAAACAAAAAAATTGGAATCTCAGCAGTGCAACTGCTTTTGTTAAGATTGCATCAACAATTTAACAAAAAATATATTCATAGGTCACAGGAGGGAAGAAAGCTTTTGTTGTCCATCTTTCTACCATTACAGGATTACTCTTATGTTTACTAACCTGCAGCAGCACCAAACTATCGTAGGTCATTGACAAACTATTTAGATCATTAACAAATGTGTTTATTGAGAAATTATCCAACAAACCCTGTGAGAAGAATGTGGGCATCACTCTTGATACTACAGTGAGTTCCAGGTTTTGATTTCTTTAGAATTTGCCACTTGCAAGGGTGCTTGGGGATTTTTAATGACATTTGTTTTCTTGATTATTGAAATAACAGCTACAAAATCTTTATAGATGAAAACAGCTAAACAGGCTTTGGCTGAAATTTCTGTTAAATTTAGCTTTACAAGATAAATAATATTAAACCCAGTAATGTCTGAGGATTATAGTGCAAAGGACTGTATTGAAACCAGATAATTATTTTTACAGACACTTAAAGCTGTCTATATGTGATACACAAGGAATCTTCTTGACTGAAATAATCATCCTGTTGGAGCTCTTTCTCTTTGAGTGTTTTAAAGCCCTAATAATGAAAGGTCTCATCAGCTATTTGTGTTTACACTATTGCTTAGGAAGGCTTTGATGGTGCTTTAGAACTGACAAAGGCTTTTTGAAGATGGATTCTCATGTTCAAAGAAAAAGTGACAAGATCATGTTCAGGTTGAAGCAATTGCTTCTGTATTCCATAGTGCTTTTTTTTTTTTCCTTTTAAATGAGCCTTCGAACTTCAGAGATACCAAGGTAACTGCTCTGTGGCAATGCCACTCTTAACCCAGAATTCTTATTAGAATGAATTGCTAAAGTCTCCATCCTGCTGCAGTATCTGAGCACTGATGATTTATATATTTATATATACATATATATATATATATATTTCTAAAATATTTTGCTGTGGGAATTTCCCAAGAATCTCAGAATCTTTACTGGATAACTAGGTATGTGATCCATGAAATTATGAGGACCTGGTAGGAAATTGGTCAGAATACTCATGAATTCTGCTCTAAGAAAATTTGAATGGATGACACAAACAGCTAAATCCTAGAATGTTTATGCTCACAACTAGTCAGTTTATCTTTTTCTTACTTTTTTTAAACTAAAACTAAGTTCTTGAACATCTAAAAATATGTTATGAAACGGTCTCCATACATGGATAGAAATGTTTCATTTCTGTGGTATATAAGGCTGGCTAAAGAACTGTTGCAATTTCTCTATAATAGCATGTGGTGGTTTGACAGGAAATGTGTTTTTTGGGATGCTATGTTTTTGGCCAATGGATATTCAGACTTTAATATTGGCATTTAACCTGGCCATTAGGACATGGACACGCCTCTGAGAACACGGGGTTAAAAGCAGAGCTCTCCCCTGGGAGGGTCCTTTTGGGTTTCCGGCGGGAAAGAGTTCGGGTCTCTGCCCCGGCCCAGCTGCTGGCTGGGCAGGGGGAGGGGAAATCCATGTGGCCGAGAGAGGTAGGCCTGACCCCGGGGGTGGAAGGGTGGAAGAGAGAGAGAAAGAGAGACACCGGGAGCCATCGGGCAGCCCCCCTGAGAGACACAGAGAGAGAGAGAAAGAGAGAGAGAGAGAGAGCCGCTGCCTGGGACTGTAACCTTGAAACTGGATAAACATGGGCCTGTGCCGGCAGCACGGCTGGGACGGAGAAGAAGGGGGGGGTTCAGCCGGCCGCTTGTAGGAGCTTTTAACCCCTTTTTGGAGAATGAGAACTTTACAGAACATTGACCTTTCCTAGAAGATAGAGTAGAAGATGAGGAAGGAAATGTGCAAGTGTGAGAGAGGTCTGGGTGAGTGAGAGATAGTAGAAGAATAGAGAAGAATCCTAGTGGGAAGAGATGATGGAGTGGCTTTTGCTGGACTCTTTTTGTATAGCCATGGACAGACCCATGTTCCTTGTGACACAGAGACTGCATTCTAGGGGGAGGCAATGGCCACAGAACCAAGAGGGTTCAGTGTTGATGCCCCTCGGCCCCAGGGGGTGAAAAATATGGGGGGGACAGGTGTCCCAAAGGAGAGATTGTGGGGACAGGTGTCCCAAAAGAGAGATGGACAGAACCATGTTCCTTGTGATACAGAGACTGCATTCTAGGGGGAGGCAATGGCCACAGAACCAAGAGGGTTCAGTGTTGGTGCCCCTCGGCCCCAGGGGGTGAAAAAATATGGGGGGGACAGGTGTCCCAAAGGAGAGATTGTGGGGACAGGTGTCCCAAAGGAGAGACTGTGCCTTTTTTGGATCGGGACAGAGCATCCTTAAAAGACAACCCTAGAAGCAGCTCTGGTCCGTGTTCAGTGGTGAGAGCACTGGACATGAAAAGGAAGAGGTCACGATGGCAGATGTTCTCCAGGCGGTGCCACGAGTGACACGGAAACACACGAGGCTTCGACTGTGTTTCCAGGGGAAGCCCATGGCACAAGAAGGACTCCTCTCCTCTTGATGAACTGAGGATTGATTGTCTAAAAGGTGGTGCTGGACCGAGAGTTGGTGATTTGAGGAACAAATGTATTGGGTTGGAAATTTGGTGGGGGGAAGAGGAAATGCATTTGTGAGGTTTTCATTTTCCCTGTGTGTGTGTGTTCCTTTTTATTTGTAGTTGTAGAGTAGTTAATAAAGTTCTGTTTTCTTTTCTTTCCTAAGTAAGAGCCTGCTTTGCTTATTCCTGGTCACATCTCACAGCAGCTACCACGGAGAATGTATCTTCATGGGGGTACTGGCATTGTGCCAGTGTCAAACCATGACATAGCAGTAAATAAAGTTTGGAAAGCTGGGGAGTCCCTGATAAATGTGCATATAAAAGACTTTTCCAGTGAGTCTCAGGTGGACTTTGGGACTAAAATGGAAAGAAAATCATTAGCAAGTTAAAATCTCAGGACCTGCACTTTTAATATTGCCATAAAGTGGTTTAGAGATTGCCATATGATGTCAAACCACAAGAGATATCAGCGCAGAAACAGGTGCTGATCTACATTCATAGTCTGTCCTGAAATCATTTAAATAAACATAGATGAGGTAAGAATATAGAAAATATCAGCAAAGTCTTCAATATGCTAAGGAATCATGAAAAAATTGAATTACCATATGAATATGAGAAAGAGAAAACAGAAACAAAAGCAGGATTTAAAAAAAAGCAAATTGAAATTTCTGTTCTGAGGAATGATACACATTCAGTTTACCAAATTACAATACAGATGAAGTAAAATCAAAAATTTAAAAAAATAGGAAGAGAGATAAAAATTAAGAAGGAAAATACAATCGACAAACCAGATGAGGTCATACAAATTGGTTTCACTTGAAAATTTGGCATTCCTTAGAGAGGAAGAAACAGAAATCCTCTTGATAACACTACAAATGTCAAAGCCCTGGGTCTAATGTAGCACCCAAGCCAAGGGCAGGAGGCCCCCAAAGTGCATTCTCACAGCCTTTCTCCCAGCAGTCAGGTTTGAGACCATATAGCTCTGCCATATCAAAGCTGACCTTAAACACAGACAGTTAAATCCTAAAGAAGAGGGAGGAAAAGGGTTGCAGAGCTTTTGCACCTTACTCAGGACCCTGAATATCAAATATCAAGCCAAATATAAAGCCAGATACAGAGTTAAATTAATTAAAATTTCTACAAAATGAAGTATCATTAAAGACATTTAATGAGTATCTTCTGGGTATATTTAAGGGTATCTTCTGATTCTTGCTATGTGTTCTACTTCTTGGCTGGATTTTTTTGAAACATAATTGAAAATAAAATGAGAGAAAATAGATAATGGGCATTGAATCAATACTTATAGTCCAGTCTGTATCGAAAAACACAAAACAAAAATTAGCAAAATAAATCAAAAGGAAATACTGAAGGCAGGATGTTCTCAAGAGCTGTGGAAAGAAGGACAGCAGAGTACAATTAGCTAGTCAAAAAGCAGACTGCAAACTTGTGCTTCTTGGCTTAAAAGCATGTATGCACAGCTACAGTAAGAGAAAGTGGCAGCTGTGCATGGCTACTCTTTCATTGCTACTGGGAAACTAAAATTGAGAGGACAAGACATCATACACTAAAAGCAAGATAAAACCCTTTGGCTTTGAACAACTTTGAAGCAAACACTAATTAAGTTCCATGAATGTCTACTACCATTCTGAGTGTGGGTGGTTGGCCTAAGATGGGGGGTTTTGCCCTCCAGTCCTCTGAGAAGAAATAAGTACATGACCCACATTCTTTCAAAGTCTCATAGATCCTGAATTCATCCTTGACATATTTACCAAAATTCTTAAACTCTTCTAATTTTTAACTTCTGCAGGCACATTCCACCTGTAGGTGAGAATTAGTTTTTGTAAAAATAAATTTCACAGAGTCTTTAGTAGAGTAAAATACCTGATTAAACTTCTTCCCAAAAAACAAACAAACAAACAAACAAAAACAAACAAAACAAACAAACAAAAAAAAAAAAAAGAAAAAAACAACCTGAAACAGAAGCAATATGCATATTTAGCACAAAGCATTTTCTTTTCATCATGGGCTCCAGCTGTGATTCTATATAAACTAGGAAGACAGGCAGTTTAAGAGCACTGTATGCAAAGGTCAGTGTGGGTTTGTTATTCAGTGTTCAATCTAATAAGGATACAGAAGGCACAGTGGAAAACCTGACTAACTGGACAGTGTTCAATATATTATATTGTGAAGAGATAGTCATAGTAATTATGTAAGTTCAATAGATAAATAATTAAAATTACTAGAAAAGAACAAGTAGTAGGTCCCTTTGGATTTCCATGTAGAAGAAAAGCTTTTAAGAAGTACACTGGGTTCATTACACAAAAGAAAGCAAGAGTGTGAGAGTCATATACACAGTGACAAGATATTAATTCTGAAATGATAATTACATTCAAAGTCAGTAGATCAAAACTGAACTGTGTAAACAAATCTGGTATGGTTCTCCTCTTTATAATAGCTCTGTTGAGATTAGTTGTGGGCAAAATTCAAAGGTTTAAAAGTTCACTAGTGATACACATTCTACATTTTAACTTTGTACTTTAGTATTAGTTTACAGTTTTAATGCCAAGATAAGGTGAATATTCTAGAAAGTGATTATGCTTTATTTCCTGGTCTCCTACACAAGAGAAGAGCCAAAGTTACAATAATATTTTAGATCATCACATGCCAACTAGTCACTCGTTAAAGAAGCCTGTTCTCCTTTTCTTTATTTAATCTTCATATGGCTGTCACCCATCTTCTTCTGCCTATTGTTCCCATCAACAAAAAGAATCCATTTCATTAATTTTTCCACCTTCTTGACTTTCACAAGGTTAAGAAGAATGTTTGAGGTTTTTTTTCTTTTGAAAAGCTATTGGACAAAAAGCTTCAGCTCTCTGACCCATAGAATATTTTGGTAGTCAAGGAAATAAGGATTTTTTTGCCATTAACAGAAGAAAGATTCCTTTGCAACTGACCAGAAAAATAGTGAAATCATATGCATATTGTGGTTTTATTCTAAAACGAATCATGTACTGAGGAAGTTCCAAACTAAAGTCATATTCACCCATTGTCATTAGTTAAATTGCAATTTAGTTCTACAACTTAAGAACAACTGATACTGCAGTTCCTCACTATTGGATCCACACCTAAATTATATTTTCAAGTTATTATCATAATTACTGAAGAAAATAGGATAGCCAGAATATTTTGCTCATAAGTCTACATCAACATTTTAGGACCAAAAGCTGCAAGATATTTTACAGAGGCCTCGGGGGAGAGGGCCCTCCTAGAGTAGCTCATAGACACTCTGATCACTCTACTAGAAAGTAGAAGAGGAAATCAAAATAACGTGTTTGGATTACCTCTCAATGCCATTCTCAGCAGGCTTTGTCCTTTCAGAAAGACACATTAGAATTATTCTTCTCGTTGGCATCAAAATATCTCCAGAGCAGGACATATGACAGAGTTATGCCCAGCCTTCCTACATTTCAAGAGCAGATGTATCCCAGCAGCCACAAACTAACCATCTCTGGACTGACTCTGATGAGGAAAGAGCCTTTGAGATGCAGCACTGTGTACCAATTTCTAGCAAATATTTAGGTTTTAGTGAGAAATTAAATAACAGACAACCTGAATTTAAATCTTTACAACAAGGTACCAAACCTTGTCAATTTTACTTTTTGCTCTACAGTCAAAAAATATTCTTCTGTCTAAACCAGTAGAAGACACTTATGGTGAAAATGAAAGACGCAGTGGATGTTTTAAGGCATGGTTAACATTGTACATGAGTGGCAAAATTTTGGTGTTTCAGGCCAATAAAAACATTCAAGTTAAGTCTGCTTGACTTGCAAAAACTATACTGAGGTAGAAAACAAATTATAGGAACTGGGTATTTCACTTCTAAAAATTAACCCTCTTCCAGGCATACACATGTTCCACTTTCTCACTGATGCACCGGTACTTTGCAGCAGCAAATGACAGAATACATCTCATACAAAAGAACTCTATATTTCAGCTATTTCTTTAAAAGAAAAGCCAGCATAAATATTTCACTATTGTAAATTCAACAGTTATCAAGACAGTACCAGATGTAGATTTATCCTAGAGATTTTATGTGTTTTGAGGCAGCATGTGTCATAAAAACTGCAATAAATATGATAATTTTTAATGTCTTTATGCTTTAGTTTCATGCTTTATCAACTTATAAAACAAAGATTAAATGTATATGGATATTATACTCTCAGATATTGCTTGCAAAAGTGTTATAATAAGAAGAATATCAAGATTAATATTTCAATAAAGAGTGAACAACTATCTTTCATTTGATATTTGGAATGGCTAAGTCTTTGGCCACTAGATGTACTATTGAGGAACATTAATGGAATTTGTTTGATACGATGATTTCACCTTCATTTAAATCTTTTGGCAGTAGTAATTTTGGATTTTCTGTAGATAAGTTTACATGAAGACACTGGGCATTCTTTTTTCCTGTTAAAAAATCCTGATTCAGAGGCAGATGGCTAAAGTGACACACTCTTTAGCAGGGGTGGAAGGGTGAGGAGTAGAGGTATTCTTTTTTCTTTCTATATGCCAGTTGTCTAGAGGATGAAGAGAACTTTGATCTTTCAGGTGAACTGAAGTGCAGAGTAAGAGGGATGTAATTAATAGTCTCTGAACAATTTCAAACAGGTTGCAGGGAATAATTGATGATATTTTCATAAATGTTTTCTGTGAAGGCTAGATTTTGCTCTTAGGATATCCACGTTTTGCAACAAAGCAGACTGAGTCTCATTTGCATGTTGATTATGTATCACATTAAAAATAAACCTGTATGCTTGTATTTCTTGTGCCTTGATGAATGCAATCACCTGTAATAAAATCAAGGAACAGGGCCTTCATATTGCTGTTTTTGTAGAAGGAACACACATGGTGCCAAGTTCAGAAGTTACAACATATGGTAGCATAAGAGTTCCAGGATTGTTTCATTGGGAAAGCACATGTATGTTGTTTCTACCAAAATTAGTGGCAACTACTGTGCCCTCAGGTGAGTCATAGCCAGCTTGAATGTGTTTGTCCATCTTGCTTTCCTCTCTGCCAGTTCAATCAGCAGTTTGCAATCAAATCTTTATTTTGGATAATAAATCACTGACAAGTAAAGGCTACGAAAATATCCTCCAGGATTTCTCACAGCCTCCAGATGCTGGCCCAGTGATGTAATCAGTGCATACCTCTGCCAGTGCTTAATCATTCATAAAACCATTACAAACTCCGGGATGCTGCTGGACCATATGGTCCAATGTGGGACCTCCATATTATGTAAATTTTTTAAAATTAAATTCCCATTGTGTTCTCCAGGACTACAATTTTCTTGCCTTTGGAGCACCTGTTCTACCAGCTGTTCAGAAGATGTTGCCTTACAATGTAAGAATGTCCACAAAGGTAGAAATAACCCTGTCCCAGAAATGGAGAGAGAAGGTTATTGCACATTCCAGATCTCTGGCCAGTGTAGGAGATGTATTCTTAGTGTTAGTTTACATTTATATGGCAGTATCTATACCTTTGTGAGAGAGTGAAACCCTACTAGGAGTAGTATACTCCAATTTATAGCTAATGCCTGCTTTTGAGGTGAAAACCTCAGGATAAGCAAATGCCAGTGTATTGACTTTGTCTGTTCCCTCATTCAAGAAACAAACTTTTAGAGCACCTCCAGGCTGAGGAAATTGGGGTTTTTTTCTGTCCAGAAAAGACAGAAAAATTGCATGGAGATCTCACAGCAACCTCTCAGTACCCAAGGGGGTCCTACTGGAAAGCCAGAGAGGGGCTTTGCATAGGAACTGCAGTGATAGCAAAATGAGTAATGGATACAAATTGAAAGGGGGAAATTCAGGTCCTTCAGCTGAATTCAACAAGACTCAGAAAATGTACTATTTCATTTTTTAGTTGATTGCAGTGACTACGACCCCTCTGTAAATGAAAATGTCTAACTAGTTTTCTATTTTGTTTTCCTTCATGTTCCAGCTTTTCTCCTACATTAGAGACCTCACTAATTTTCTTCTACTAGACTGCGTATTTGTATAAAAATAGTTGACATGACTGCATTTTCACAAGCAGTTTATGTTGAAACTCTTTTATTCACTACAAGTCCTAAGTGTTCTCACAATCACCATTTGCAGTTTCACTGGCAAAAACTGAATCCATTATTTCTAGATGTGAAAGTAAAGCAGTTGGCCATTTAATCATATTTTGTCTTAACACGTCAGCTGTATTCAACTTTTTAAATTGTTATTCAATGTTTACTCATTCCTCAGCATCATTTTCTATTATGCCAATTTTCCTCATCTGAAATTCTTGCTGATTGTGCTCATCCCTGTGAGAGTTAACTCATTTTCTTGATAAAGATCATTGTTCATATAGATATACAGGAATTTAACAGGGATATTGGACTTACAGAGAGAAATAAATGTGCTTTCTGGACATACTAGATGGTAGAACCCCAAATTTTCCATGTTAAAATATGTGCATCTTCCTCACTTCCTCATTTATTTACCATTTTGTAATATAGGAATTAAGAGGTGCTGAGATTCTGAGGTATATGAATCAACATATTATTGATATACTGTATTTTAAAAAATGGCCTTAATACTGTCTGAAAGATTTTATCTCTGCAATCTTCTCTGTGAGACAATTATAGAAGTATCACTAAGTTGACATACAATATGTTCCATTTCATCAGGGAATGAGCTGAAATATATTTAGACTAGAGGGTTTTGCTACTTTATCTGCCAGTAGTATAGGTAAAGCAAAACTTTTGTCCAGATGGATGCTCACATGGCTGGATAAGTGAGCAAGTACGTGGATAGATGGAAGAAAAGACTTGCTAAAAGTGGTGCCCATTTCTCTGTTGACTCTACCAGGTGCACTGAGGGGTCTCTCACAAATGAATGCATGGAGAATAATCTCCCATGCAGGGAGAATATCTGTAGCAAGAGTGTGAGAAGTCACAGGCTTCTCAGGATTATAACAGGCACCACATAGACTCCTGAACATACTACAAATCTAAACAGCTCTTCATACATAACTTTTCAAAGATGCTATATTGCTTCTTCCATACCTCTTGTAGAACTTTGAGTCATTGAACAATTCACTCAGTGCAGGGATATTATAAATAGCTCCACCAAGAATTACAAAAAATCTGCAGAGCTGGCATGGGTTTTGACAGGTTTATGCTGATAGACTTTTTTTAATGGATAGACTTAGTGCAGAAAAAAGTTTAGAGGTGTAAGATAGAGGTACTGTTCCAGAAAGACAAGCATGGCAATGACCATGACTTGCAGCATACTGTCTGGCTGCTGAACAGTTAAGAATGAAAGGTCAGCTGCATTGAGCCAAGCACATAGTTTAAAGCACACCTGAGAGAAATTTAACTGCCAGCTCCTCTGAACTTTTAGCCAAAAAAAGATAGAAGTGAAGGAATAAATCTTTCTTAAGAAAGACATCATGGTTACAGTCAGGAAAAAAGTGTAAGATGGTTGAAGCAAAAAGTGACCAGCTCATACCATGAGTGATGCAGCAAATATTTTTACCATGCACAGCATTGCACACCCCTATATAGCCAGTGAATTTGACTCACAACTAGACAGGTGGATGTTTAAACAGCTCACAATGAGAGGAGTGATCAAAAAACCTTCCACTGACTGCACTAAATCGCCATGAATCACACTGGGGAGAATGTGTTTACATAATTATATGTATACATACAGTTCACTTGCCAGATAATGCAGACTTTCAGAGGGAGCCATATGAGGCATGTGTTACCATTTACAAGAGATGAGGCAATTTAAATTCTTGGTCCTTTACTAATCATTCAACTCCACTTGAAAAAATAAAAAGTAACAGCTTCACTTGAACACTAATGTTACATGCTGGGAAGTGCTTTATTGCAGCTTGTAAAATTACCTTTGAGAGAGCAGAGTCTAAATGCAGACAATAACAGAGCCATGGATTTAAAGCATGCTTTTGTTTTGGAAAGTAGCTCTAAAAATGGCATCTTGTGGAGGTTCTCTCTTCGTTATCCCTACCACTCCAATTTAGCTCTGCTTAAGTGTCAAGTAAAAAAGATGTTTTCCTCACAGTTCCAGACTGTGTGAACTCACCCTCATGACTGCCTTGACAGCAAGTCAACCTGTGTTGCTTCCTGCTAACATATCAGTGCCAGCTCCACTGACCCGTGGGAAAGCTGAATTACATACAACTGTAAATAGGCACAGAGATTTATGGAGCATCTTTGGTTTTAACTCTGTCACTGGCCTGTGTCCAAAATCAATCTGGAGCATACATAAGAGAAGAAGGGAAGTGACAGAGAAGAGGATGTCATCACCAGTCAGCACAAAGGAAAGTCATGAGAAGTGCAGTGAAAGATGCTAAAGTGGAGAAGGGACAAGGCAGGTCCACATCCGAGCGTGTCAGGCTTCAGCATGTCATGCTGAAGCTGAAGTCACAAGATTGTTGCTGGATGGGTAAATACGTGCTGAAGAATACACACCAAAACCCCAAAGGAATCGGTAGAAGATGAGAGGCAAGATATCTTGGCAGCTGTTAAAGAACTACCCTCAAGAGCTGAATGAGATATGACATTGTTTGCCTCTTAGGGCCAGCTACACAGGCCTGTCAGAAGACAGGGTGATAGATATGGATGCCAATCTGAAGTGTAAGAGAGGTGTTCGTGTGATCTCAAATAACTAGATTACTGACAGATCACAATCAGTCATTTGGATATCACCATACCTTGTTTCATTTACACTTAGCATGACATGACAGTCTTTACTAGACTACAAGGGATGCAAAAGAAAAGAAAATCAAGAAATCTCATGTTCATTTCCAGGAGCATCCCAGAAGCTAACCAGAAATTGGTAGCCATCTGAGCCATTAAAAATTGGTTCAGAATAAATTGACATTGGTGCATTTGACTAAAAGAAAGGTCTAGCATGATTAGCCCAAATGTGCATATTTATATTGTAGAAGCATACATAATATTGGACTTCCTGCATATGCCAAGGCTGAAAACTCCAGTTCAAATCTCTGAGTCAGCTTCCATTTAGGCTCTTGAGCTATTCCTACAGGACTAATATACACAGTGTCTGAGCCCATAAAATGGCATGAGGACAACTGGCCCAGAACAGCCTATATCCATATGATTAAATTCCCTTAGCTTCAAAATAGGTTTGTCCATCCAGTAGCTTTTCACACATGCTAACTTCCAGATCAGTCCTAGGAATTGTTTGGATGAACATTAGTTGACCCGGGCCAAGAGCAAACCAAGGAGCCTGATAAAAATTTAACACTATGGACAGTAACATCCCGGTGTTCAGTTCTATTCCCCATCACTGTTTATCAGCATAGAGATATAACTAGAGATGTACTCTTGTAGTCTGAAACCCAGGCCACAGTCATTTCCAAACTCTGGTTTCTGAGATTCAATATCCTTTGCTTCTCTCAGCTCTACCCTCACTCCTATTTTCCCCTTTTCACCCCAAGACAAAAGTGTGGCAATGCACTTGAAGCAGGATTGTACTTGGCTCCTGATGTTATTTGAATGGGCTACTCTAAGGCTCATTTACTTTAAGTACAGTGTGACCAGCTGGGTTTGTTGCAAACTGTTCTTGAACTCCCTGCCAAGTGCATTTACCCTTTTGCCCTTGGAAAACACCTCGTCTTCTTCTTGCCAGTACTCACCTGTAAGATCATGTCTTGTCAAATGACTATAACAGTGCTAAAAAGAAGGTCTCTTCAGACATTTAAGTGTTATCAGGTAGGTCAAAATTAGCAATAAAAATTGCTTACCTGTGTCTAGGCAAAAGAATAGGAACACCACTTTTCTGAGCAGCAGGAAAGGCTACCTAGTATCTTACTTAGTGCCCTTCACATATTTCTGAACTCAGCAGTTTAAAGGGAGTGAAGCTGAAGACCACAGAAGAAGGCTGAGGACACCAGCAGCATTTAGACAGGTCTTGTCTAAATGTTTGATTATGTTTGAAAATAGGGTTTTCTTCAGTTGCAAGCTGTTTAAGAAGTCTTCTGTATCATCTTTCAGTCTTCATCCTTCCCTACATGTCACAACAGCCACATGTGAAAACAAAAAATCAAGTAAATAAAAAAAGAGTCTGTCACAATTACAAACACAGACACCCCAAAACACTTAAAAACAAGCAGACAACCAAACAAAGTTAAAAGAAAAAATCCAAAATCAAATCTACTCACTCTCAACACTTTTAGAAGACACGGGACTCCTATCTACTCTTTTGCAAATCACATTTTTTGAAAATACCTTGTTTATATTTTCATTTCTCATTTTAAATCATGAAGAAAACCACTGATATTATAACAATTTATTTCTGCATTTCTGATTTTCATGGGGTATGTCTAAGAATCAAATTAACAGAACAATTTTAAGTCAAGTGGCAAAAAAACATATAAAAATATGTTGTTCTCCAGTTTTCCTAATTTTTTTCTATTTAAACAAATTGATAAGTGAGTCCTGATAAACTGAACAACTTCACTTAGAAGCATGCACAGTGAAAATCTTAAAGCTTTTAATTAGACACTTGCTCAGTAGGGGTGAAAGTGTAATTTAAAAGACTCAGGGCAAAAGCTGAATTGTTAGTTTTATATTTTATCATAAACAAGCTACAATTAGACTAAATTAGTTAACAGCTTATTCATTAGCCTTCAATAGAAATTTGGATGCACACCAACTCCAGGTTATTGTTTGCAACAAAGTATATACCTAGCTCAAAATAGTCATGCATAACAGTTTAAATAATAGATGTAGAGGTTACTTGTAGAGCTTGTGTTGGAAAGTCAAGTTTTTATGTGTTCAAGCCATTGAGTGAGAAAACAAAATAATTTTTTTATTCTTAAAGACATTGCACTAATAACTCTACATTTCCTAGACTTGTAATAGAGAACCACTTGCTTTCTGTTAAATGAATACCAGTGATGGTAAACCTAAGCATGCAATATTTCCATTATTTCAGCGTTCTTCTTATTTTGTAATTTACACATAAAAGAGCACCTTTTTGGATAACAAGAAATAACAGCAAGAACGAACAAAAGTAATAGCTTGGCAGAGATCACCAAGTGTGATCCCCCTTTGCAGCAGAACACAACAAAATTCCCACTCTTGGCAAATGTAAGACAAAGTTAACATGGTATCATACCTATCTGCAACCTAGAGAGGAAAATCTTGGTTTCACCCAAGTCAGAGGCAAAGCTCCTTTTGACTTTACTCAAGCCAGCATTATAGCCTCAGTAAATGAGAAATAAGCTCCTGGGATGTATCACTCATATGTTCCACTTGTTTTTCAGACTTCCCCAGGCATGAAAAAAGAAGTCTATTACTACTGGGCAGCACATCAGACCTCAAGACCAAGGAAAACCTCTGAGGAGGCATCACTGTAGCCTGTCAGTACTGCTAGCAAAGGGTATCTCGTTTCTATTACAATTGGCAAATAGCAGTATGGATGTGTAAGACAAGCAATGTCTCCTGTGATAAAAACAAATAATAGGGAAAAAATACTGCCAAGATATTATGGAGAAAAAAGTTTTTGGGATGCAAACCCAAGCTCTGGAGTTCAGCTACTTTTACTGGTAATAGCTCAGAGAAACCTAAGAAGTTCTTTTCTTAAATCTTACTCAGACAAAACAATTCCGAGGACTGTGGGAAGGACAGAAAGATCTGGTGTTTTGATCTTCAGATAGTGCTAAGTTTTATCCTTTCTTTTTATGTGATCTCTATCTTAAATTTGGATGATAGAAGATCTTTTTTTTTAAACATAAGGCTAAAAAAATAATTAAGCATTTCAGAAATTATGCTATAATTTCAAAGTACACAAATGGATTTAAGTAATGAATCCTGAGGACTATGAGTCGTGCCATGCTACCTTGTTATTTACACTGATGTAACTTGTAGAAAAGAACATATATTTTATTTAAAAATATGACAAGTTGAATTATCTTTGAATCATCCTGGAAGTGTCTCAAATGGCAATCTTAGGAAAGCATGCCACGTGACACGGAATGTATAAAATAAGGAATTAACAGCTCTAATTAGTTTAATTGCCAGCAGAACAAATTAAGATAATTGATCTCAAAGTATCCATACAGTCCAAAATCTATCATTCTCCTGTGGCTAGGCACCAAACTCAAAGAGAATTCCATGCCAGTATAGATGTAAGTTATATAAGTTTTGAGCCTGATCCAATAAGGACAATAACAGTTAGTGGAGAAAGAGGACAACGCATCGTCCTTCAACACAGTCAGTAACACCTAGCAAATTACAGGATCTATCAAATTGTAATGAGTTTCCCCAAATGGTCAAGTGATGTCTCTTCTTGGTAAACTAAAAGGCTGTCTCTAAAAATTTTCTAAGTTGCTTATTAAGTAACTGCTACCTCCCTTATCCTCTCCACGATGCAGCAAGTGTGGTATGTTTATTTCCACAAACATTGATTCAGATTAAAAAATGAACACCTTTCTGCTACACTTGCATCATGTTTATGATAATTTTCTGCACACATTCAAGCAATTGAATTTCACTTGCATAAGTGCCAGCAGGATCTAATCAATTCCCATTAAAGTCAGGGGTAGACTTTGAGCTGCCGGCCCCACATCAATCTAACATTCAAGTATTCACACTAAAAGTGATGGAGTTATCTGGAAAAGGAGAGCTGTTGAGTTAACGAAGGAAACAAGATTCTTCTGATACTTTTAAGAGCTATTTTGAGGAAATAAAAATTCCACACAGGTATATAAAAAACCTGGTTCTCAGTTCTGTCTACAATTACGCCTCTCAGAGTGTTGATGACATAAAGCTACTTATATCAAAGATAAATTGCCAGTTTCTACATCAGATGTAGCAGTTTATCTCAGTTCTGAAAAAATGTTCCCAAATGCCTTATGAGAGAAAATAGTCAAGCTGGACATATCACAACTGCAACAGAACACAGAGTTGATTTAAACTAAAGGGAAACTCTGTGAAAATGACAACATCAATTCCATACAAAACCTGACAGTGTACATAATGCCCAGCAGAGTTGAGAAACATCTCTTGAAAGATTTGCTCAGAAAAAGTGGTGGATAAATTCCTTCTTATGCTGGGTGAGAATCTCAGTGAAAAAAGGAGACTTTCTTTCAGAATATTTACATAGGGAGAATATTTCAATACTATGTATGATCTTGTTATTACTTATTGACATCTGGGAGTGTTGCTGGCATTTGATCTGTTTACCACTATATAGTGACATAAATGAAGTTCAGGAGAATCTTGTACTACAAAATAGAGAAAGTTTGAAATATAAGTTTATAGATATTATTTTTTCTATTGAGAGACTAACAATGTCTCCACTTCTTATCAGTCAACAGATATTAATCTGAAAGGTTGATCTATTTTTTTCATTCTTCCAAAAACAATTAGTCAGTGGGGAGAATCAAAGGAAAAAAAGGAGCCAGACATGGTAGAGCAGGCTGACTGGCAGCATGCAAAGGCAAATAGAACCCTGAGTTTTATCAAGATTATTGGGGGTTTTCTTGGGGACACTGGACTCCTCATCATACTGTGAAGAGGTATGCACGTCGAAAATTGTCTTTCTTGAATTTATAACAGTGAAAACCTGTACCTGTGACTAATTTTGACCTGATTTTATTTGGCAATATCTTAATCCTTTCAACTTATCATTGCTCATGACCGAGACTGTCTTCTGGTTCTTTTAACACTTTCAATAGACCATGTATACATCACATTTTTCTAAAAAGTTATGGCTTTTTTCAGAAAAAAAAATGCAATTGCCATGCAATTTGATAGAATAGAGAATCACTGTGTCCTGCAACTCTTATCAAAGAAAGTTCTTAAGAATGGTAAGGAAAGATAGATTTCATCCCCTGCTACATTCCTTAAATGTATAGCCAAAATAACAACACAAGTAAAAGAGCCAGCAGCTGGGTTCTCTTCTCACTTACACTTTTTTTATTGCACTATATGTGTACTTATTTAAATGAGATCAGTTTCTTTATGAAGTGAATAAACCAGAATCAAATCAAAGTTCCAAGAATATCAGGATATTTTATGAAAGACAAAAACTAGAGCTAAATGCCAGCTTCTGGTTAGGATAAAGCAAACTTTACATAGATTCAACTTAGCTATTTCTACAAGACAGTAAGGTACAGGGAGAGAAACAGGAGACCTCATGAATGCATGTCAATAAAAACATGAAACTTGATCATGACAGAAACCACCATCTACAGAAACCACCATGCAAATTAATTACAGTTCACAAACTTCTTTTTCTTTTAATAGATAATTTGTCTCTACAATAAAAAGATGGTCAAGTTCTGAGGAGAGTCATAAGGAAAAAAATACTCAATTTAACTAATGCAAATGATGAAATATTTGCATTTTCAATGTTTCCATAATCTTGCAAATAAAAAACACCAAACCTTAAACAAACTAAAATATTTACAAAGTTATACACAATTTTTCTATATCCTGTGAAATTAAAATATGTGAAAGTGTAATTATAACAATAATGCTAGTCCCTTGAAAAGCAATATCATGCAATTTCACAATGGTGAATCAGCAGAGTAATTAGTCACTAATATCTGGGCATTAACTCCTCAGACCCCTACAGCCCAGTGATCCTCTTCTGGACAGAAAGGGGTAATATAGTGTGTAGAAAGACAGTTACCTATGGAACTTATTTTTCAAAGGTGACAGAAAGAGTTGGGAGAATAAAGAAAAGCAATGAGAGATGGGAACAGAGCTGTTTTTCAATAAATTTATTATGCAATCATTTCACTAGTTGATATAAAGTAGCATATGGCATGAAAGCATGTGCTGCAGATGGAGTCCGCAGTGACACAGACATCTGGCATCCAGGTATTTGATTCTGTGTGTGCCAGCAGGCAGGGGCTTTCCAGAGCTTACTCACCCACTAATTTTTCACAGCAATGTCAGTGTTTTGTCCACACTTTTCTTTTACATGCTAATGCAACACATTTTTTACACTACTTTATGTAGATGTCTTGCGGTGGGTTGGCCCCAAATGGCAGCCAAATTCTCTCAGAGCTGCTTGCTCTCTCCCCTGCCTCAGTGGGACAGGATATGGAGAAGAAAAAGAGGAATGAGAGGACCCATGGGCTGAACTAAGGGCAAGCAGATTGCTTACCAAGCACCATTACAGGAAAACCAGATTGGTTTGGAGGAAAAATAACTTTATTTACTGCCAATTAATGTATATATGTATATGTATAATTACTGTTTCAGATATTGGAAAAAAGAAAAGAAGAGAAACATTCACATGCTCAGGGAAAACACCTTTCTTCTCCCTCTTTCAAGATCAGCTTCACTCCTCCCCTATGTTATTGCTGCATTTCACACTCAGCCCCCTTTGTGAGGCAAAGCATGTACAGGGGTGTTGTGGTGGTGTGATTCCTCTCCATAAACTTTCTGTCTCCTCTTCTTTCACCTCCTCTTCCTCTCTGCTCCTCCAGCCTTGGTGTTCCCTTTGCTGTTTCTCACTCCTTCCTCCTCCTCTCTCTCTCCCCCTGCCTGTGGGTCTTTGTTTTTTCCCCTGCACTTTCTTACATTCCCAGAGGTGCCACCTTTTTGGAAGACAGGGCTCAGCTGTGGATCCTGTGGTGGATCCATTTGAGCCAGCTGGAAGCAGCTTTGCGTCACATGAGGCTGCCCATGCCTCTTCCCACAAAAGCCGGCCCTGCAGTCCCACTGCTGCCAGCACCTTGAAACCTGAACAGAATGCACTTCCAAACTCTGCAAAATGGGACATATGCTGTGAAGTTTGTTTTGGTCTGTTTGTAAAGTGGGATTATCCTTTTTCTGAAGGACAATTATGTTGAATACGTCAGTAGAAAAACAATTTTCTAGGGTTTATATATAAGAAAAATATTTTTAATTTAAGGTGGAAACAGCTATGATTTCTCTGGCTTAATTTTTCAGTTTTCGATCATGCCATAGGCATAATTC
This sequence comes from Molothrus ater, assembly GCF_012460135.2. NCBI lineage: Eukaryota > Metazoa > Chordata > Aves > Passeriformes > Icteridae > Molothrus > Molothrus ater. The sequence continues at coordinate 105,241,891 of NC_050480.2, read as the reverse complement.
TACCATTCTTAATTATTGTCTCCATAGCTATTGCATTATTTTATATATTATAGTACTATACCCAAAGAAAAAAACTCTGCCACAGCCTTCACTAAAAAGCTCTCAGGAATGTGTGTATATACATAGGATATATTAGTTCAAGTTTCAGATTTCTCACTCTCTCCATGAAAAGCAGGGATGCAGAGTCCTGAACTGGTTTGAGTGTTGTTGACATGAGACATTGTTTGCCATATATCTGTGCTATCTCATAGAGCTGTTACAAAACACTGAAGTTCAGTCTTTGTTCCTCATCTGCATCAATGCAGCGAGCAGCACAGACCCAGCTGGGTGACCTGAGGTGACAGAAAGCACCTCCCAGTACACTGGCTTTAGCCTGGGCAGCGTTGGATTTCTTCATAGCAGCCAGTATGGGACCACATCTTGGATTTGTGCTGGAAACAGCATAGCTAACGCAGGGGTGCTTCTGTAATAGCTGAGTAGGGCTTGCACAGAGTCAAGGCCTTTGATCCCTCTCATCCCACCCCACCATCAAGGGGGCTGGGGGCCACAAGGAACTGGGAGAGGACACAGACACGACAGCTGACCCCCAACAAAGGGATGTTCCAGCCCATATGGTGCCATGGTCAGCAATGAAATCTGGAGTAAGAGGGAAGAAAGGGGAAGGTTCAGATTTCAGGCATTTGTCTTTCCAAGAAACTGTTACTGGTGATGGAGCCCTGCTTTCCTGGGCGTGCAGGAACACCTGCCTGCCCACAGGCAGTGGTGAATGAATTCTGAGCTGTGCTTTGGTTGTGAGTGCAGACTTTCCTTCATCTATTAATCTGTCTTTATCTCAACCCACAGGTTTTCTCACTTCTAATTCTTCCAATTCCTACCCCTATCACAGTGTGGGAGGAGTGAGCAAGCAATGTGTGGGGCTCAGCTTCCAGCCATGCTTAAACCACAACACCCAGTGGAAAAATTAAGGAGAAGTAAGGACTAAAGAGAAAAACAGAGCTGTTTTATTTTGGACAAAATATCTACAGAGAAGTTATATCTGAAAAGACATTTGACTTTGCCCAGAGCGCACTCTGGGCATGGCCCAGGATTGCCTTTTGCCAATCCATTCATCATCCATAAACTGATTGTATTTATCCTTGGGCTTGGCTGTAAGATTGTGGTTCTATCTTGTGAAGATGCCATCTGCTTTTTACTGGCACTGGAGTCAGGGGTCTGGCACCCTCACATAGATGGTGTTTTCAGAAAAGACAGCAGAGTGCTCAGTCCTGGAGTGCTTGGGACAGACAGACAGGGATCTGTCAGTGCAGGCAGGTATCTGCTCTGTCTCCAGGAGTCAGGATTACCTGTTGCCTCAGGGGTTTGAGGGTTTCTTTTCTGGAGCACCATCTGACTCAGTAACATTTCAGCAGCATTTCTTTTTCACAGCTGTCTCTCAAGAGACAAAAAAGGCACTTTATTTTGTGGATTATGTCCTTGATTTGCAAGGCGAGATGTCAGCTGTAATGTGAGGACAGTTTTATCAGGAAGATCAAAGAAAATCTGTCAGGCATGTGAAAAAATAGTTTAAGACACATTTTTCTTTGGACAATATATTTTTTACCACTTCTTTAAGTACAATGAATATTGTATTGACAATTCTCAATATGATAAGCCAAACTTTAGGGTTTTTTTTTGTCAGCATTGTGTCATTTTTACAGTAGTTTAGCTGCTGATGGATTTTCTCAGATGAACCAGTTTGAATTAATTTGTCTTATATGATGTGACTTCTTTGAATATTATATTTTGTAACAAGACAAATGTGGATTTGATCGCCTTTCTTGCAGCATTAAACTTGTATTTGTTGCAGCAAGATGATTCAGGAGTTACCCCTTACAATTTAGATCTTGCTCTCTGACTAACATATGCATCACAAACACACAGAGAAGGAATAACTGAAGGTTCAATTGTAACTATCTTTTACCACAAATCTCTAAATATTCACATGGTCATCTTATCTAGATCTAATTCTAGATATTGCTGAGTGGTTTTGGTTTTTTTCTCAAGTCAAGTCTTGCATCCATTTGGCTACACTTTTACCAGGTGTGGGGATGATGTTTGCCAGATCATGGATATATGTAATTATGTTGAGCATTATAAATAAACTTTAGTTTATTCATTTCAACTAGAAAGAAGGTATAGTTTTGTCCACGTAAAAATAATGGTCATACTAAACACTAATTAGAGCACAGGCTTTTATGAAGGAAAATATAACATGGTAATAAAAGATTATACTTTATTTTGCTTTGGTCAGTGGGGAGAAATTGAGAATTAGAAATCTGTGACTTGCTGAGTTCTGGGCATTTGACTCTACAGCTTTAAAACTCCTTTAATGTTTGTTTCTATATGAATGTTAGTGTTTATTTTAAATTACAGATTATTTATATCTCAGACATTGTAAATTCAAGCACCTAAAGATCCTGACATTTTTAAAGTATATATACTTTATATAGGTGTATATATATATGCTACTACCTTTAGTTTACCATTTGATTTTGCAGGTGTTAGTTGACTGCTCAAATAGTAGCAAGTTAAGTGAGCAACACAATGTGCAGGCAGCAGTAAAAGGAGTGTCTTCTGTAGCCAGACTGCCTTAAGCTGTTTAGAGAACTTCCCCTGTGGCTGGTTCAGATAAATGAGCATAATTAACATGAATCTCCAGATGACAAATAGATGATTACGCATCGAAAAGCTTCGTTTTTATGTTACCAAGATCTGTTGCTGTGATTGTTAATTTTTTTCCTTCTCTCTGTTTCACTTTGGGGTATCTTAAAAATAACTAAAAGATTCTTGCTCACAAAATAATAACAAGTTAGTGAGTTCTATATTAGGCTTATCATAAAATTCAGAGCTTCCGTGAATAAGGAGTTGTAGGTAATGAAATAGAAACTTAAAGATCAATAAATACAAATCACTTAAAGATCAAGTAAATATAATGAAGCATCCAATCTAGCACCACTGAAGTTGAGCTGGCAATAATTCAATTTTTCTCCTGCAGAATTGGGATGATATAAAGCAATATATATAAATGTTCAGTAAAAAATGACATGGCAATGTATGTAACTCCATAAGCAACACTGAGATCTTCTTTTTGTCAAATATCTAATTAAAGCAGTGAGTCAAATTCAACTAATCAAATAATGTGGAAGCCACGTTTTTCTCACAATCACTAATTTTTTTAACAACAGCATAGCTCTGGATGAATCAAGTAAATCAACACTCCCATGAAAGGCACTTGGGTGGCAGAGAGATACCTAAGTACCACTTACTATTGTGCTCAGAGAGTCTAGAAAACAGCTCAAGAGAGCTGTTACCACAAGCAACACAGTTTCAGGAATTCAGGAGAAGCTGACAAATACCCACCCTAGAAAAACAGTACTGATTTTCTTACATAATGTACTGTGCAGAGTCCTGATCAACATCAGCTCTTTTGCCAGACTGAGTATTTCAGTAAAATATTTGCCTATTAATATTTGCCCAGAAAGAAAACAGTTGAAAACACTCTGAACTTTGTGGAGAAGCTATGCTTTAGAGCTGTGAAAAGGGAGATGAAATATAGCATATTCAATAGGCCAACATGTTGTCTTAGCTTCTTAAGAAGTATTTAAATTCTCACTTCTGGTGTCTATACTCTGCATATAAGGTCATATAAGCTTTTAAGGAAAATTTGAATTTTCATGTATTCAAACCTAAGAAGGAAATCCTCCAAAATCCCATATAACATACAGCTTGCTCTTTCTCCTTTGGAAACATACATATTTTGATTTACAGACCTGATGGTCTGTCCTTAAATAATTTTTTTCCAGAAGTTACTACTTCTCTCTGTCCATTGAGCTTAAACTCTTTTGTAAATAATCTAACTTTTACTTCTAGTCAATTAATTTTATTGGTCATCACTTTTCTAGAATGGAAGACCCTCTGCTACTGACCTTTTCTCCTGTGATAGAAAGAGATGACCAGACTGTGGTTTTATATTACTCAGCACTACAACCCCTGCTGCTCACTGTTGATTCTATAGGTAAAGTATTCAGGCTTCCATTTCATTACTTTTCTGCTCAAAATCTGGCTAATTAGGGAAAAATCATTGGAGATTGAATTGAATTTGAATAATCTGGGCAGAAAAGGAAATCTGAACTTAGGCCTCCTACTTTCCTCAGAAAATATTCTGTTACAAGGTATTTTAGAAAATACACCCACAGCCTCCTCCTCTTTCTGTTCTTTTTAGGAAAGTATCAATGAAACTCTACAGCCTTACAGCTTAGTTCTGTCAGCTTATCTGAGAATACCATCTAGGCTGAAGTTTCTCAGGAGACTAAACTGAAACTCAGAAATTCAACATCCTGGCTAGAACTAGTCATAAAATAGCAATCAAGCCACTTGAAACCAGGACAATTTCAAAGATTCATAAAGATGCAGTTATGGTCATATGAGCAGCATAAAGACTTGCTATAAAGTATGGTCTGTCTTTACATGGTAGCTAAGCAAGATTTTTCAGAGTGACAGCTTTACCTTGGTGGGTGTATTCAGTTTAGAACATATAATGCTTATAGATCTGGCCTTTACAGAACAGAAAGCATCATGGCTTTCTGCAGGGTAAATCAATGACTGAATAGACTAAAACACTTTACAAATAGGTAGTGATAAACTGAAGGAGGAATTCAGTCCACTAAATGAGCAATAATACTCTACTTATCTAGGAAGCAAGCATGCTTAAATATTGCAACATCTATAAGCTACCACTGTCATAACAAATTAAAGCAAACACTTTCCTGCTTTGAATAAAGAGGCTGAGCAGCTGCATGACTGCAGCCACATCACTTAACACAGGAAGACACACTGCAGCAATCAGCATTTTTAGAAAGCCCATTCTTTTTGGAGCTTTTTGGTTTCCCCACCCTTCTTTAATAAATCTCTGCTCAAGGACAATGTCCCTCTGTTGACAGACATTGGCCAAAAAAACTTGTGAGAAGATTTGTGCCAAATTAATTCCCTATGACCACTACAGTTCCAATTAGGATGTTGCACTGTAATTTTTTGACACTGCAAGTCCTAGTCACAGCCTAAGGCCTAACCATGTACAGATTTAACAAGGAATTTAATCTGTACACATGAATGCATTTATGCATTAAGCTAACCCAGAGCTAAGTCTTTACAGTCATATCATTAGCATAGTCACAATCTTCTTCCAGCTGTGGTTACACTGGCTGAAAATTACTGTCACCAGGCCCAGAGGCAACTGTTGTCTCTCTGATCTACCATGTGAGTATTCCCTAGGACTTTTTATTTAAAATAAACAAACAAACAAAAAGACTGTGAAAAGGGAGACCAAAAAAACGACTGTTTAAAAAATTAAAATAATATATGCATGCTAATCTGGTATATGTGAACTAAAGTGATCCCACAAGCACCTGAATTGAGGGTATCTGGGAAAGCAGTAGCCTCTGGCCCCAGTGCTCTGGAAATGTGTAGCTGGTTACCAGGGTCGTAGTAGGAAGAGAAAATGTGATGACACTTTCTTATTTTTTCTCTCTGTAGGTTTAGGGAAGAAATTGTCTGGTCTGAGAAACCCATTCAATCTTAATTACTTATTTACTTACATATTTACTGTTAAGTTCAGTAAGAATTTTGATTTATCTGAAATTTCATTTTGCCCAGCTGAGATAAACGGCCTTGACACCCCCCACAAATTAACAGAGATTAGCTGTGGGAGACATCAATCTGAATAATTTTATGTGCAGAAATGCTACAAGATGATTATGCAAACAAAATCATTTACGGTTTTTACACTATTGAAAACTATTAATTGTCTATGAAATTATGCTTTTATCTCATCTACATGATAAACTAAAGAATCATTTAAGAAACCCTAAAAATGTAGAACCAAGTCATGCCAAATTACACGGTAGTGCAATTGTGGCCAATTATAAAGCTCAATATTAATTTTTGTGCATACCTATTATATTCTATTCACTATCTCATCAAATTCGGGCTAATTAAGAGGAAGACATTTTGGCAGTGAGCCCAATTAGTTTTGGATAAGAAGTGATAATATCTCCTCTCTAATAGAGAAATCCCCAAATATAAGCATTCAAAGTAGTTATGTCATACTAATCCTTTGGAGTCAGAAAATAAAATATTGTGAAGAGAATAAATTTGAAGAGTAGATGAAAAATCAGATGCTGTTTTAATAATGAAGTAGAAATAGCCAGTTGTGTTTAGTTGGCCTATATAAATTGAGAAAGAGAGGAAAGATCTTAATTGACTAAAAGAGCTATTGCGCAGCCTAGTAAAGGCTCAAAAATCTAAGAAACGAAGGAATAAAACTAAGCACACAAAGGAATGAATGGAATTTTAAAAATTAAGATTTTTAGCCATGCAGTACTTCTTATTCAATTTTTAAACTTTTTTTTCTTTATTTTATTCCATCATTCGGACAAGTTATAATCCTGAGCATTTGGTATGTAAATAATACTTTCCTGAAAGTTTGTAATGAAACAAACATTTGAAATTAAAGCATTAGTAAGATAGTTTAAAAGAGGAATTTCTTATATAACTACGGTAGCAAACACTTATGCTCTATTTTTTATTTTCGAAGTGCTCCATTAACATCCACTAATTGAAGAAGGTTCTGATAAAGGATTTTGATCAAGTGCATTACATAAAGCTATTAAGGAAGCTTGGTGATTGCTTGATGAAAATAAAATTGTACTTATGCATATAAATATATAGATATATAGATATATTTTTTAGTTACAATCAATGGTCAATTCACATATTTTGTAAGTAGTTGCAATGTCTTGAAACAGGGATTAATTCTATCAGGCCTGCTCTAGGAATGCTTAAGCATATCAACAGTTTGAAAGGAGGCAAACTCACATTAGTAAGGTCTTCTGCAGTGAAAAAAATCGAATTTATTTAAAGCAGAGAGATGTTTATATATTTATTTATCACCTGAGGGACATGCCTGCACTTCAAGATTTCAAATAGGTGAACAATAAAGAAGAGAGAAGAAGCCAAAAACTAGCAGTTTTTAAAGAGATCTAAATGTCTTGGAGATACTTTTTTGCAAATATGCAAGGAACATACGTGGTGCAGCATCATGTGATTTATTTATCTGATATTCTGAAATGAAGGATCTTTATTTTATTTGAGATGTTTTGACTCTCCTGATGTATTGCAGTAAAACAGAAGATTTTTTTATTACAGAACTAACATATTTCTCTTTTTGGGTAGGTATCCATATTTGACACTCAAAAAGTCATGGAATGCCATCCAGCAAAACTTAAGGGGGGCCAGGTCAGGCACAGATAAATTGAGTGCCTCCATTAGCCAGAAGCTGTATGCTCCAAGAGTGATAGTTTCATGCTCCAAGAGCAATTGCTTGAAGACTCAGCACCCAACACATCAACTATCCTACCCTCTCCCAACCATTAACCTTAGATAAACTTTGGTTTTCAGAGCTCCAAACAGAAATACCAGTGTTCTCTTAGCTAATCCCCACTGTCTGGTGTTCTTTCCTGTAGAAAATTATTCTTACTTTTATGCTACTTGCCTACAATTCTGTGAGCAAGAACATTGGTAATAACTAGTAAATCTCTTGTTCATTCATTCTGAATTGTATGGAGCAGATACTTTGTGTAAAGGAAGCCAGAAATAATTTAGCACCTATTTATAATGGAAATAAGAGTCCTTTATAATCAGACCTTCAAAGATCAGAAGGATAATGATCTCAAAATAGGGCTTCAAAACATATCATTACTATGCATCAGGATCCAGAGATATCCATCATTAAAATATGTATTACAAAATCTGTGCTAAAAATTTCATAGCATTGATCCAAGAGACTTATCAATCATTATGATCACAAAGGGCTACTCAAGGGTAACTGAAGAAGAACAAGTAATGCCACCAAGGTGATGAATTCATGAGTGAATGAGAATTTGATGCAACACAGAGGAAGTTTCAGGTATATCTGAATAGAACCAGGCTTGAATGTTGAAAAAAAGAGTTGCTTTTGCTGACACTGAACTAGGAAGAAAGTGCAGATGGGCTTGCCTGGTTTTGAGACTTAATTGATATAAACAGAGAATGTGAAAGTAGCAGATGTCTTGAGTATGTTCAGGCTCGGTATAGTGCTCACATTAGCTGGTCTTAGAAAAATAAAAACTCATAATCGAGCAGAGAGGTCGAGATAATTTTTTTTTGGCAACAAAACTGTAAATAGCAAACCACCTCAGTTTTAATGACACAAGTCATTAAATATAAAGGTTTCCTTTTCTTGGTTTCAGGTCAGGCTGATGAAATTTTAAAAAGTAAACATCTATAGAAAGGCAAATGCAAATTTCAAGATTGCATTTATATATGTATTTTCATATTTAGTGGTTTAGGAATGGCAAAGTGTCAATTAGATTAGGCTTTTAGCAAAATTAATCTTAAATAACAGTACAATCAGGAAGATAACATTGTCTTTTTAATCTGGACAACATACACTCAGCTTTTCCTGTTTCTTTAGATAGAAAATAATTTGAATTTTCAACTCAGTGACAGCCATAAATGTCAGTGGCTTAGCAGTATCCAATAGTTTTTACAGTTATGTCTCTCTGCTGTTTTCCTTGTTGCATCATGCCATAGAGAGTTTGTTAAACCTATTCAATAGCATAAAATCATAGAATCATAGGGAAACTGAAAAATATCTCAGAAGTTCATTTGATTGTGTTCATGAACAAAAGAAAGACCTTTTCTTTAACATCTTCAATGCTGAAGACCCTTCAGGCCTTCCAGACAGCCACTTTCAGTGTTCAGTTTCACTGGAAACTTCTAAAAATTTCTGCCAAGTATTTTTCCTTTCTGCAGTTTGAGCCCTTTATTTCTTATCCTGGGCATAGTGAATAGATTATCAAATTTCTCTTTAAATCAGCCTTCTATTGTTTGGCCTAATTTTCTCTTGCCTTCTCTAGCTTTAAATACATCAAAATGTCCTTAATGCTTCCACATGCTCTAGAAATTTTTTAATTATGTAACTAATTAAAAGAAAAACTGCAATGCTCAAACTGAAGTAGAAATATGCCAAAGAGTAAAGTAGTCTTTACTCCTTCAGAATGAACAACTAAAGACAAACCATGAATCATTATTGGTCCACTCTGTGTGTTCTCCAGAAATAGTTTAAACTAGATTCACTAAGAGTACAACATCTCCTTCTAGCATATTGGGAGCAGCTACCAAGCTATTTAGTGATGTTATGCCATAGTCCTTTCTGGACTGTCCATGCCATTCTCATCCTTACCTCTATTCCACTGAAATGAGAGATGAGGGCTGAAGAAAATTCACAAACCTGAGTCCAACTTTAGGTATTATGGACCTGAAAGAATTTGGACAGGTTTTTGAATTATTTTCACATCTCCAAAGTCTTGGAGCTGCCAATGTCTGCCTAGTGACAGCCTACAAAGAAGGCTCTATCAAGTTTTTTCACTTTCAAAGCTACCTCTATAATTCTGATTGCAGGTCCAAAAAAGATTTAGCAGCAAGGAGGAAAGCCATTGTCCTCTCATCTCATTACCAATATCTACTAAAGTATCACACAGTCTGTGCCCTACAATCTTCATGAAGCTCTTTGTCTTGCATCAGTATCATTCTGGTATCCATCTCTTACACTAAAGTATGCAGATGTTTACAGATCTGGTGCTGTATTCCTCACTTCTCTGTAAATTCTTTGCACTCCTCGGAAATAAAACAACTGACAGCAAACTGAAGGAAAACTGACAAAGGCATTGGACCCACATGTGCCCTTTTCTATCACTAGAGAGTTATAATGCAGCTAAGATAGACCAGTGAAATAGTTATTTTGATTTTCAGCTGCTTTGACATCTAGCACACTACAGGCTGACTTTTTGTTTTCTTCCATTGGTATAAACTTGGGATAGCACTTAAAATGAAAGGTGCTTGACCAGCATGAAAACATAGCAAATTTGTCTCATGGCTTTAAAAGTGTCTCTTGATGCTTCATTCTCTTCTCTATTGGACATTAAGTAACAAGCAGTAAGTTAATTAATCACGATTATAACTTACAAGTTTGGGGTTTTTCCTTTACAGTAATTCAGTAAGTGTGTAAGGGTTTTTGACCAAGGAAATCCTTCTTACCCATTGCTATATTTCTGCATTCACAGTCTTGGTAAAAAATTAATTGACTCAGATCTTTGAGAGTATCAGAGCAATTATCCTGAGCACCTTCCCGAGCAGCCAGACACAGCCATGCTGTGAGAACACTCACAACACATGCACACATGTGGCATGGGAGCTACATCCACTTGCCTTGGCAGTGGGTAGAGAAAAAGATGTGACCAAGAGGGCAGGCTTCTGCTTTTCACCAAGCAGATTCAGCACACACATCCTCACTGCAGGCATCTAGCACGTGGCACCACAGAAGATGCAGTTACCTAACAACTGAACTGTGGTAACCTAAATGAGTCATTTGCCTGATTTTTGTAAGACACTCCAAAAATTGTAGTTCATTAAACACTCAGCTTGGGTTTAATGTACAAGGCTAGAGGCACCACCCATACATAACCTTGCACAACAGTTGCTTAGTAATCATTCCAGCATGTGTTTTCATAGCATGAGCCTCTGAAAAAAATATATTATTCAATTTCTCTGCAAGGGTAACAGATCTCATGAAAAGTTTAGATACCAGGTTTTATGAGGAAAGGATGAGGCAGCTGGGTTTGTTTAGTCTCAAGAAGAGGCTTGGGGAGACCTCATTGCTCCCTACAACTGCCAGAAAGGAGGTTGGAGTGAGATGAGGGCCAATCTCTTCTACTGTGCCTGCAATGAGAAGAGCAGAGGAAACAACCTTCAGCTGAGAAAAGGAAGATTCATACTAAGTATTAGAAAATGTTTTTTCACTCTTAGGGTGGTCAGGCATTGGAATAGGTTGCCCAGGATGGTGTGGAGTAACCATGCCCTTGGAGGTGTTTAGGAGGCATCTGGATCGGGTCCTGATGTGGTTTAGTGGTTTAGGGGTTACAGTGATAGTGCTGGGTGGACGGCTGGACTGGATCCTAAAGGCCTCTTGCAACCTAGATGATTCTATGATTTTATAAGACTGTTCCGTTTAAAGGCTAATGTTGGAGACAGCAGAAACAATAAGAGAAACATCATTGATATTTTTGCAAACAAACTGATTTCCATGATGACAAAAGAACCTAGGACTTTAGTTAGAAAAATATGAGTAACTAATAAAAGAGACTTGAGAAAGCTTAAGTGTTTTACTATATAATTATGCCCTGTCCTTAATTTATCTTCAGCTTTATTTATTTCCATTTCTAAGACTGATAAGCCTTTTGCATTTAAGAAAGTTACACTACTTTCTCTTCAAAATTACTCTTCCTGGGTCCCAATTTTCTTATGCTGTACAGTGCTAGAGGGGCTAAACAATTTTCACTAAAAATAGCAAAAGTACTGATTACTTTTAATGCTATAGAAATAGATTATGAAATTTTATATTATTGCATTTTATTAACAATATGAACTTCAGCTTCTCTTTAAAAACCTGAATATTCACAATATTCACATGTGATCTAAAGTAGAAATAGTAAGTGTTGTCATACTTTTAATTATATGAGCAATATGAGAAAAGATGTGTAGGTAGACTTCCATTTGTCTGTTGCTTCTCTAACATTAAAAACTATTTAGAGAAATAAATACTATAATCTATCATTCAATCTAAGAAAAGGTGCTACGAGAGGAGAGTAGAATGCTTACTACAGGCAGACCAAAATACCTGTAAAAAATGGCTTAAAAATATATTAAATTCTAAAACACTTGCCTATAGATACAATAATGAACCTCAGAACACTCACCTGTGGATTGTCAAGAGTGAAGACTAAGAACCTAATGTGACATGAACTCTCCCTAAAGGAAATGTATGTGAGCCTCATACACTAAAGCAAATAAATTAAATTAAATATTCTTGAAAATACCTTGCCTGCAATTTCACTATTTAATTCTCTCCATTATTATGTCTCAGTTTACCTCAACCATCAGATTTGTACTTTTGAACTGTTAGAGGTTTCCACTTTCTATAGTAGTTTTCATTATGGCAAAAGCTCAGCTCAGTTGATTGAAATTAGCAGTTTCCTACATTTATTGTGCTTCAGTGACAATTCATAGTTCTAGAAAATAATTTTACAGTATACTGTTGTTGTACTTCAAAGAAATAAAACACTAAGCTGACCAAACTGATAAATTTTTTTAGTAATTTTTTACAGCACAGAATCATTATGCTTATTTTTCTTGCTAACTACAAATGATAATTATATTTGAAGTTACCATAAAAATCTATGACAACAAATAATTCTGCAGTCATCCAGCTAGCACATCGATAAACTAGTTTCATTATAGTACCACCAACTGCAAAAGCCATAATAAGAAAATACAGTATATTTGCTAATGTCACAAATGAGATTATATAGCAGTCTTTTTCTGTAATGCACAAGACTTTTTTTTCCAATTTGATGTATAAGTCAATTTTATCTTTCAGTTTACAAGTTTTCTATACATAATGACTGTAAGAGAAGTAAACATTATTAAATTACCTCTAACACTGTGAGCAGAATGCAGGAAAAGGCTGTTACCTCCTTATTAATCCTGAGTTACATAATCACAACATAATAGAAATATAGTTTATGTTTTGAATTAGATAATGGATCATCCACTAATGTTCTGATGGGACATTTGCCCATGAATGGTGACTAATGTACTAAAAGTTACCCATCTGGAGTATGCATACTGCAAGAATTTTAATTATAAGAATAAAGCACTTATTCATATTTGTTGGTACAATATCAGCTGAAACAGAAAACTTAAATATTCCTGAAAAAATATGCACAAGCACAGCACTAGAAAAGATTTAATACTTACCAGATGGATAGTTCTGCAGAGATGCTTTAACAGATGGTTGGCATGAAGGTCTGAAAAAAAAGTTTACAAGAGTCTGAAAGTTATAATCTTACCAAACAAGACTCCTTCTCTATTCCCATGAAGGTAACGTGTGGCATCACACTGTCTCAAGTAAATAATATGAGGTTTTATCTCATATCTGAAGAAACCACCATTACCACTTTCTAAAACCTAGCACAGGAGTTTAAAAAAATCCATAGCTTCCTTGTCACCTGTTGTTGCTTGGTTTTTTTACTACCAGCGAAAGCATGTGTGCCTCATTTCAATTTCAAGTCTCAATTTCAATTCAATTTCAATTTCAAATGTCAAATTTGAAATGTGACATTTGGGAATCCTCACGACTATGAAGTGGACATGGTACTTGGGCCATAGGTATCAACTCAAAAGAAACATCACACTCTTCTGTGGTGTTTTATTGGGTAACTCCATTGTTAAAGTTGTTCTAGTGTAGGGAAAGAGACAATAATCCTTGACACCACTGAGGTGTCTAATGCACTCATGGCTTGAGTGCATTAGATCTCTTGTCAATTCTACCATCCTCATGAAAACATTTTTTTTTAAAGGAGAAAACATAAAATTTAAATACAAACCCACACAATTTAAACGTAACATTTTTTTACATTTTATGATTGCACATAATTTCCATTGACTCATAAAACAATCACACAAAGACTCAGTAATATCTAATGATGTGAAATTCCTGTTGAAGCTTGATATATGCTTGCAAAAATCACCACAGAGGTTAACAGAGAGGCAAGCTGTCTTCAGTACAGCTAAATTTGACACTTCTTGCCACAGAGGGAAATCTGTAAAGCAAATGCGAGATTCTTTACCAAAAATAAAAAGTATCTATAGGTAAGAATGAGTTCTAGTCTATTTATTCCAAAAGTAGTATGATTAAACTTTATTTATATGGTCGTTTGAGATGTCCAGTTTTTAAACATCAACTCAAACACAATGATTTCCCAATTTTGTTTCCCAGTTGTGTCTACCAACAAAGCAAAGCTACCTTTCACTACAAGAAAAACATATTATTTTTTATTCCTAACCATTCAAATTCACATGTGTTCTTTGTCCTGCTTCATGTCTAGATGCCTTAAACTTTAAGAGCTTTTCGGACACTGCCCCTCATTCTTTTGGGAAACAGAAAAATTATCAGTGCAAAGGAGCTCTGAGCAATCTGATCTAGTTGAAGATGTCCTGCCCATTGCTAGGGATGTTGGACTAGATGAGCTATGAATTTTCCTTCCAGTGCAAACCATTCTAGGATTCTATGAATCAAACTGATTTCAGTAGTTTTGATTGAGAACTTAACCAAAAGAAGGTAAAGAGAAACTGTGTGATAGATGGAGGACTGTTGAGAAGTATGAAGTACTAAATCTAAACAAGTAGAACTCCTGCACATTCAGTAATGGGAAAATAACAAGGGTCAAATTCATTACATGATATAGGTACAGAGATCTAGGTGACCTCACATGATCAGTCCAATTATATATGAAAGTATTAATAAACTGTAATACATTCTCTCACAAGATTCATTATAAACAGATGTAGGTTGTGATGGTGGCAAACTTAATTATGTTATAGACTATTTTAATTTACAGATTACTGCAGAAAAATAAGGCTTTACATAATTATCTACATTTACCTGATAAATGTTAATTATAACTATAATAATTACAGTAAAATCTGTATTAGATACTTGAAAGCTACACTTTCACATTGCATTGTGAAATCAGTTATTCTTCTCAGTAACAGTTTTAGTCTTTTCAGAAATTAAAATTGTGTTTTAGTATTGAATTTTATATTTAGTCCTTGTTTATTTTGATTGTTTAGTAAAAATGAAAGATTTCTTTTACTTTCACTTATAAAATCATGCAATAGCTACTCTTAATATTGTATAGTTATAAATACTGTTCAATTGTGAAAATATTTCACAAAGGGCAAACATTTCACAAAGGGATGGATCTTCACTGATTTTGTGTGTCCAAACTAGCCATCAGTATCATCCCATTTTACACCAATTATTTTAGGCAGATGGGAAGAATTGAGCTCTGAGGGTATCTATCATTTTCACTATGGAGATATCCTAGATTCTCACTTTGATCAGGTATGAGGTGAGCAAAAGGGATAGGAGACTGATGCAAAAGGTGAACAACAGTATGGAGACAAAGTGGTAGGAAGAATTTTTACAGAGAAGTTTGAAAGTGGAAGAGCAAAGAACATTGCATTTCTACATATATGAACATCTGCTTGCTGGAAAAAAAAAAAAAAAAGACAATTTCAGAGATGCACAAACCCAAAGAATCCTGCCTGAAAAAAAACCCTACGATCTTAAATCATCTCTAACTTGTTTACCACCAAGTCCAAAAATGCTGGCACCCAGAGAAATACTAGAGTGTTACATCACAACTCCCAGACCCAATTGCTTGGCATTTTCATCCCCAGTGAGTGCTGCTGCATTGCTTTATTATTTCCATAGAAATTTGCACATAATCATGCTTACTTTTATCAATATCAGTATTTCTGCTGACTTAATAGTCAAGCTTGTGCTAAAGTGTTTTAGAGTGTATCCATTTAAAAGAATCTTTATTCCTATAAGACATCTTTGCTACTTTAACTTCCTGAGTTGTAAAGTCAAAAAATGTTTATAACTTGATATAAATGCTTGAGAAAACAGTTTTCACTCTGTGCTGATCATTCTGGTGTATTGACTGATAAGTCCTTAACTCAACTTTAAGCACATATCCTGCTTCAGCATATGACTCCTATACTGATATTTTTTAATCTGTGGAAATAGCAAAGGCAATTAATTACAAAGCAACTCCTTGCTTATGTACTGAACATATATAATTAGAAAAAGTAATTACAATAGAACAGAACCATAATAAAAATAAAATTTATTATTACTTTATTTTGCTGAGAAAGATGATATAGTAGTAGACTATAATGTATCTTTTATGAGAAAAAACTAGCACCAATACATCTCAAACTTATTTCATATGATGATGTCTAAGTGTATAATGAACAATTAATTAAATTTTACAGCAAGTCTCAAAGGTGCATTTGGCAGAGTAAAATAATTAATCCTTCTGTTCTTTTCTGTCAGGTCCATTAGGATTTGATTTTGAGTTTAACTGTCCTTGTTATTGTCTGCCATTGCAAACAAATGCATAGCTCTTCAGCTTTCCACCTGCCAGACGTGAGGAAGGGATTTGCCCTAATAAACCACCACATATGTTATACATCACAAGCTTTTCCATAGAGAAATACATACAAAGTAAAGAAGGTTTTGCTCCATAGCCGGTTTATTTTTTCTTATATATTTGTGTGGCAGACTGGAATGTGTTGATGTAATTACAGAACACATTTATAACAGCATTATTGAACTACATGGATCCTAAGCAAAATTTCTTTCCTTTTTTTTTCTGATTGATTGAAGTTACAGTCAGAAATATCCCAATTTGGAAAAATTGCTTCAAAATTTCAGCAGTACTCAGCTTATTTTCCTCTCACCATCAAAACTTCAAATAATTAATCTTGTTACTAATTAAGACACTAAGAGAGGTAGTGTATTACAGGAGATCAGGGCTATGTGCATCATAGAAAATACAGTTTGGGCAGTAACATGGAAACCATTTCTTGCAAGTGCCATTTCATTATATGAAATGCTCACTTTCTATCTTTTGTTTCAAGGCAAAGAGAGACATTTCTTAATAACTTCCACAGAATTAGCAAGCTTTATGGAAAATGTTAATGTATTAATATTTTTGTCGAAAATAATTTTCAGTTGAATAATATGTTTGATATAAATGTTTCTGTCCAAAAATATATCTGATGTTTCACATGCAGAAGTACACATAGATAACTGATTAAGTACCGAGAAAATAAGCTCAAAATTGTATTGCGTGGATCTTAGTGTTTGTAAAACTAGCTACACTTCTGGTTGGATTCTGGAAATAGATCTGTACAGTTCTACAGCTCACATTTCAGTATTGCTGAAAACACAAAATTTACAAATGGATGGGGAGAAAAGGAGCTACTCCTGAACACTCTATTTTGTCTAATCCTTTCAGAAGAGGGAATGCAATTAAGAAAACTAATACATGTGTTTGATAAGAACTTTGATTTTACTTCATTCTGTTAAGACTAAAAAGATTCTTTCATAATATCCCCCAGTAAATAGTTCCAATATTTGAAGCACCATTCATCTACCAAATTTCAATTGCTCTACAAATGTTTATTACAATAAAGACACCAATGTAACTATCTCATAAATGTTATTTTTGAGATGACTGCCATAGATCATAAATGAATCATAAAAAAGATCAGCATCCTGAAAGCTAAACTTTACATTTGCAATGTAAATGGTGAATAACTCAAAGCAGTATTTGACAGTCTACTTTCTTCATACCTTTTCTAAATAACTTTAAGTATCACTTTCCTGAAGGTGAAAAAAGTCAAGCAAAGCAAAACACTTAAAAAATACAATTTACCCACCATAAATGAGAACTATTTTGTTAAAATGCAAAAAAATAAATAGGGTGTTTATGATGCTCAGGAAAATCACAAATACTCTTTGACAGAACACACATTCTCCCTTCAATGAAACAAGTAGTTGCCACCATAGGTAATACTTCAAGAGCTTGTAGCTTGGTCTCATGGCTCAGGCTCAAGGACCAGGCTTTCCTTCCCTCCTGCTTCCCCTAGTATCCCCAATTTTCCACCTTCACCTTTTCATCACCAAACTGCCAGAGTAAAACACCACTCTCTTGCAACCTTAGCAAGTGCCCTCTCTCTTGCCAGCCATGTAGATACCAACAGATCTCCTGCAAACACCTGTACAAAGGCGTCCACTTGAGCTGCACTCAGAGTTACTCAGATTGGTAACTGTGTGAAAAACCTCCCCTCACATTTCACAGAAGTTCATGCAGGTGGCATGAGGATTAATTCATGTTGCACCAGCTCACAGAGTTAATGGCATTTATACCACAGTCTGGGAACTTCTTAAAAAAGAAAACCAAAACCAAAACCTTCACACAGAAGAACCCACCAAAAAAGCCCAACAGAAAAAGCCCAAACGCATTGGTTTTAGTCCATCTTAATTTAGTCATAGCATGGACATAATACTAATGGCTTTGAGCATTTTATAGTCTGACAGTCAGACCAGCTCAAATGGAGCATGGATAACGTGGCCACTGGTGCTGTGTTGTATGCATAGTCTTGCCACCCCTCATCCCTCCCAGCTTCATTTTGCTCAGCCTCAAGTACCCAGCTAAAAAAAATATAAATTATGAGCCTTTTGGGGAAATGCCGGTCTTACCTGACAAAAATAGATGTCTTGGGATCTGAGAGTTATATGCAGTTTCAAAAGACTTCTTCATGCTTTCTTTTCTGAAGTTGCAATAGTTACAGGGGTCTATTAATTTGCTTAACTAATCCTAAATTTTAAAATATACTGATTTTCAGTGGAAAGATATAGCTTCCCTTACAGTCTCTGTTTATTTAGTTAGAAAACATTTCATTATATGCTTAAAAGAAAATGAGAGGTAAGCATATCTATAGTGTATATCTACTGTTTGTCCTCATAGCCTCATGTTTAAATATTAATTTTATAGTCTTAAATCCATTTGCTCCAAAGTTTCCCTTGTTGCATTCTTTATTTCCCATTGAACTGAAGTGGGTAAACGAAATATTTTCCAAATAAAAAATTAATAATTGAATTTACCTTCAGCTCCTGCTGAAGCCAGCTCTGTGCTTCCTGGCTATTCTACACTTGTAGTTAACTTTCATATGCATACTAACAAGGTCTGGCAAGGCATGAACGACTCCCAGTGAATGCAGTTGTGCAGAGCCATTGTTGTTCAGTCAATAATGAGGGCAAGGGAGCAGGAAGTAGAAGAAAAAGGTTACGGCAATGGGAGACATTTTCCCAGTAACTAAATTTACAATAACTTTTAAAAAGCAGAAGATGAAATGGAGAGCAGCAGAGGCGCTTTTTTTTTTGCCAGAAGTCCTCTGACTCTGCTGAATCACATTGAGCATAACTGCTGCCCTTTAACTCCTCACATTGAGCCCTAGTAGGACTGAGGTGACTCATTCCCATCACAACTGCTTTATACAGCAACTGTAACACAAAATAAACTTCCCCATGCAGAGCTTCGACCTTCAAAGTCTGTTCCAGCTATTAGAAAGCACTATCTCCTTTTATGTTGTCTGATATATAAGTGACTGAAGATTTTTTTAAAGGAGTTTGTCTGCTGTCCTGCAACACATATCTATTAATCTACCTGTTTTACAATCTTATCCCTATACCTGAGCATCCACTCAGTGACTATTCTTACAACTTTATGTATGGATTCAAGATAATACCTACCCATAATTCTCCTAGAGACACACAGAGCATGGTGTGAAATTGAACCTGATTAGCAGAAATTTGTCAGTTAAGGAAAAAATTATCTCAGGATTGTTCGTTAATGACAATAGAAGACAGGTTTCAATTCCAGTAGAAATATTATTATCATATCATATACCAAGGTATAAACATTTATTCAGAGCTGTGCAAAAAAAAAATGGAATATTATTTGTTGTACCAGTATAAGACTAAAAACCTACAAGTTTTTAGTTACCACCATGGGCAATACTCTAACAGCTTGTGGCTTAGTCTCATGGATCAGGCTCAAGGATCAGAATTTAACTGCAGTGCTAAAATTCTGATAGCATGTGGCATCTCTACAAAGAAAGAGAATTTCATCCAACAATTTAAATAATATTAAATTTTTTGGTTTGGGAGGGCAAACTATGATATAATAGAATTGAATGTGCTTAGTTTTAAATTTAAATAGTGTCTTCCTGCAAGAGAGAAAACACTGATTTATATTTTGAGCTATTCTGCTGTCAAGGATATAAATATAACTAAAATAATCAAATAAATTATTTTGATGAAATGTTCAACTGACTGTGCCCACTGCCAGCATTTATCACAATAACACCTAGTCCAACAACAACTTATGCTTTAAAAAGGCAGTGTTGGTGGCCTCATCCCTGCACATCAGGCTCAACCCTGAGGACATGGGCATGGCTTTTGGGAGATGGAGACTGGCCTTGATGTGACATCGCTGGGGCAGGGACTGATGGCCCTGGGGGATTAGAGGGGCCCTGGTGGAGGGATGGGCCAAGTCTGAGCATGGTGGGTGGAGCCCAGGGAAGGTTGGCAGGGACAGCAAGAATTAGCAGTAGCCTCAGGATCCTGATAATCCACACCTCAGTGCTGGACACTATTTTCTGTGCAAAATTGCCACCAGATATTGCAGCTCTTCCTTCTGGCCTTTGGTACTATGGACAGCACCTATAACAGCTCAAATGGGGAGGAATTCTCCTCAGGACACAAATGCCTGTGACTGTATGTTCAGACCTATTTTTGATTTATTTAGTACCAACATACTTGGTATGGTTAGGAATTTTTTTAAATTAAAGTTTAAAAACACAAAGCAATCTTTGACAGGACAAATCCAGATTCAGTCAAAAATTTCTCAGTTCTCATCCCCTCCAGTACTCATACCTTTTACAACAGAAGATACTGAAAAAGCAGGTAGTACAACCATTTTCCTCATAATTCTGTATCATGAGGAGAAGGAAGAGTTCCTCTTTTTCAATTCACACAATCACAGTACCAATTTTTCCCCCACTTAGCTGTCATAATGCATGTAGTGAAAAAAATAGGATTATACAAAAATCTTAACCATTTCACTATTTTGTGTTTGGGCATACGACTGTAGTGTTTAATTTATCTCATTTATAAAGTGGATTCATTTTCAGCTGAACATTTCTGCCTCCTCTTCCACAATTTCTTTTCTAACTTTCTAACTCCAGAGTTTTCATGCAATTTAAATGAGAGACTCAAGGATGGATTTCTTGATTAGCTTATGCAAAAGCTGCATGCAGAGTTCTGCATTGCTCATTGCTAGTTGAGGGATGGAACAGAAACAAATAAATATGCACCTTTCTCTAAATCTAAAAATAAAATATATCTTTTTGCCGTTGATTTGGCCAGTCTCATTTAGAATTATAGCGTTCCTATAATTCTACTCCCTCCCCAGCAGTTTTTGGGTATTTGCTTACCCCGGATTGCCTGCCTTGCCTGTACACTGCAGTGATAATGTTCCATGGGCCAGTTTTAGGACACCTAATCAAACATCTTAGGTTAAAAAGCATTTAGAGAGATTATACTCCTACAAAACCTTCAGAAATGGTTATTAGAATGATGTGTGGGCTTAAACTCACCTGTAAAAGGACCCAGTGACCTCTTGAACATTATGAGTGGTTTTGCACCTAATTTGGGCACCGCCACTGATCCTTTGAAGAAAGATACACTACATTTTCACCACTATACTAAAACATCAAGACCCTCACAAGTATAAACTAAGTAGGCTAAATCACAGAAAGTGTTTTTTAAAAAAATGTAAATACATTTTCATCTTCTGGCTTATGTATCAGTTATATGTGGTGTGTTTTCCCATCACTTCCTGACTGTAATCAAATTGGCAATGTCATAAGCCTGGACTGATTCGAAGCAAAAAAAAACCCCACATTTCTCCCACCAGAAGTAGCTCTCCTTAATGACAAATGATAAATTTTTCCATCAGATTCTAAACTGACTTTTCCAAAACTACCTAAATTTTATTAATACTAAGTATTTTCTTGTTATGAAGGAATGATAAAAATTCCTGTCCATCCGTGCTCCCCTTTACATTTCTAGTGCAGACTTAAGTGGAAACACAGATCTACTGCTCAAGTAATCACTTTGAAAAAACATGTTCTCATAAATCATTCTGAAAATTATTTTTCTTCCACTAAGAGATTACACAAATAGCAAATCTGTATTTTGTTACAGCAGTTCCTGAAAAATACTAACTTTAATCAAGCTAGTATAGTCTAAACTGCACAAAATACACTGGCCTTTTATTTCAAAAGTGTCAATGACTACAAAAATTCACATTAATTTATGGTATTTGAAAATGGAGTCCCTTGACACTGTCAGGAACAACCACCACAGAACTACATTCATTTGACTGAAGGGATTAAGAAAATGCAGCTGGTAACAGAATGAACCTCCTTTAAAATTATCCTCTTGGAATTTGTAGATCTAGCTACCCAAAAAGCCCTAACTTGCAGACATCACATGTATCTGCTGCTCAACCTATGATAGCAAAATGAAAATTATTAGGAGAGACATGGTGATAGTTTTGTAGGAAGGAACAAGGCATGAATCTCACAAAAAAAGTCTCTGTCATGCTTGAATTGTTGTCAGAATAGATGTTACAAAGCAAGCTCTCCTTCCGTCTTATTTCTCATCCTTTTCTTTTTCACTAAAATCCTCCATCTTCACCACTCTTCTCCCCAGTGTTACCACTCTGAAACACCCATCACTGAGCTATAGGATGATCTGGCGGCAAGAAGAGCTGGTAAATATAAAGAGGCACAAAGAGAATTGAAGAGCAGCTGCTCTTGCTGTAGCAAATCCCTCTTAAAACATATTATAATATACTTTTCTTATCTTTAAAAATGGGTCAACTTTCATTTCAAAACAGATCTCAAAAACTTCAGAATCAAGACACAATTGTCAAAAATTTACTTGAGTTTCTGGAGGCAGAAAAACTGGACATGTTAAAGAAATCAAAGTGATGAAAAGTAGCTCTGAGAGATTTTGTTTTCTCTCTTGAATAAACAGACAAAATGAGCTCATTTTTCTGAGTCAAATTTCCTTAAATTCCATTGGTCAAAATCTCACTTTCTTAAAACTGTGAGTAAAGTAATCTGTTACATACTTTTACTTATGGAAACAAAGAACACACAAGCCAGTAGTTTGCATCAGCTAAGGACCCAATCCCACACTCTCTCATCCTGTTAACCAGAAAATAATTCTATTATGTAGAAATAAAACCCTTTTTACTACAGAAACACAAGGAAAAAAATAAAAAAGAAATTCAGTGAGCTTAGAAAATACAACCAAGCATTCCCTAACAACAAACTTGAAGCACCCCTCAAAACTCAAACAACAAAAGTTTAAGTTAAATGCTCGTGCAAGAAGACCTCAAGAATGTTATGAAGTTTAACAAATCCTGTCAAATCAAAATTTAAATAAGTTCCTTAAGGGAAGTAAAAGCACTGTGCATTTTGTACTTTTCTAGAGAACTGGAATGGGTTTAAGTTTTGATATAAGAGCTGATCCCAAGCAAAGTTTGGAGTCAAATGCTGCAAATGCCACATAATTCTCCAGCTCTGGTACAATACTCTTCTAGAAAATCCACTCTCCACAGAGGTTACTGCAATTGCTGGCACATCCTCACTTTCCAGGGAGCAGTAGAGGACTGTCTGCAGTGTTTACTAACACCTCTCATAGCTGTTATACAAGAAAACCAAGAAAACATGTGGAAATCTTTTATTTTTGACTGACTTTAAGCTACATCAACAAATTATTGTGGCATATCAGTTTCATGAGGACCACAAATGAGATTCAAAGACACTGTAGAGACACTAAGGCATCTACCTTCTCCAAGGTAGACTGGGTTCATTTTTAGAGATGGAACTGTTTCTCCTATTTCTTAGGAAAAGTAAATTCAGCCTTGTGTCTCTCATCCATCTGCCTCTTTTACTGTTGAGCCCTAAATTACTGTCACTTTTACAGTGCATAAATCTAAGGCAAACAGAAGGTTTGATTGGGCTTTCTCTCTATCATGGAAACACAGGAATATTACACCTTTGCATTTAAGATCTCTGAGAGTATTTCTACACAGACGCTTCAAATATAAATGACAAAAGACAAATTGCTAAAACTCTGCCTGAAATGAACTTTACTTCCAGATTAATAGCAATCTCCCTAACTCTGACTTTTTAGGATCAGATCTAGCACAAACAAAACTATTGTCATTTCTACTGAGCTGGCACATGAGATACCCACATGAAGGTATCTTGTGTCACTGTGCACATCCCTGGCTGGATGGTCTGATTTATAGTTTCATATGCAGTTTTCCATGGTTTGGCACCTGACATGCTACAGCATCCAAATGATTGACTCAGATTTACAGAATCTCAAGATAAGGTATTATAGTAATGCTCCAATGCATGTAAAAGTAAAGCATCCTTAGGTAGCTTTGCATGAAAATCCCTATGGGGCAAGTGGATACATCAAATCCCTAGTAGATTTCATTAATTCCCAAATTTTTAAGTGTGTCTTTTATCTTCTTATCCAGCCAGAATTTTATCTCTGCTGCCAAATCCCGGCAGCTGCATTCCTGCAGTTTCATAGTTCTCTTTGGTGTTTTGACAGCCTTGTCGAGTCTGTTCTCACAGACCAGGATGTGTCCAGCCACAGTGGGAGCTGGCAGCTACCTCAGCTGAGGCAGTTCAAACCAGTATGTGTTGTAAGGAGGGTCCTGAGCTGCACCTTTCACAGTCAAGTGTATTAAACTGTAAGTAATGACAAGTGAGTATAATACTCCCAGTTCAGAACTGCTCCAGCTAAAGCCTGAACACATGATCTTCCACATTTTTACTGTTACAGGGATAGTAATCCCAGGTGGGGAAGGGATGAAGAGCTACCCAGACAGAGATAACCATCTAGTCTGATGCAAGACCAGAGCCCATAGCTCAAAGCCTTACTGTCATGCCTAAAGAGGGGATGGTCCTGATTCACAAGGTTACTGTGAATTTTACAACCATGTTTCTGTAACTAGAAACCGCATATGTTTCTCAGGTTTCTAAAAGTCAAATGTTATATGCTGCAGAAACTTGGGAAGATTTACTTGACATATGTACAGTCATTTGCTTAAGGACCTTAAAAGTATTTAAAAATATTGCAAGTCTCCAGGGTGTGGACCCTTAAACATAAGGGACCCCATCAAAGTATTTGGTATGGGAAAAATAAATAGAAATTCAGATCTGGTTTCTCTCCTTTGTTTGTTTGGGGTGAAAAATGTGATGTTTGAGATTCTCTTTGCAATAAATGAAATAATGCTTGCCTAAAAGAAGAAGAGAAAGAGAGGTGCGTGATTTTCAATATTTTCTTGGTGGAACATATCCGTTTTCTCAACCCTTCATTTTGCACATTACAGGAAATAATAACAAAAAATATTCTTCCATATCTTGAATTTTTTATCATCTTATTTTAAAGAAAACCCACAGCACTTTAGTAAATTCTTATGTATATTTAATCTATGTGCACGCAGATTTCTTAATGACAGGTTTGTACTTGAGCAGTTGTCATGGAAGAATTGTAGCTATTGCTGAATTACCATGATTCATTGAATGCAGCTATAGCAGAGGCCAAATCCCTGAATTAGTCCTGCCTTCACTCATTGATAAAATACTAATCATCTTTTATGTTTCTTGAGAAAAATAAAAACAAAAAAAGGAAAATACATGGATGTTAATGAGCAAGAAAGACTAACAGAAGCATTAAGTGTTAATCACCCTGTATTTTTATCTAGGCACAGCAGGCTTTAAGATTTTAATGCAAATTATTTGTTAGCAAGACTTTAATACTACAATTGTACATGCTAATGTAAAGCCCATGAATATTTGTTCTAAGAAACACTCTTACAATTACTCTTGGCTTTCCATCATCATTGCTTTTTTAAAAATTTCAGGTAAGGGATTTTCTTCTAATGATTTCAGCCTGTATCTCTGTTTTTTACAAGAATAAGAGCTTGTGTAGCTGAACACAGTGGTAAGTAGGGCAACAGTAAAGCCAATAGCAAGTTGAAAGATGTAAAGACAAAATAAATGATGCTTGTAGCTCTGAGTTGGGTCGTGTGAAGATAAAAGAGATATGTATATAAGAAAAATTTGGTATTTAGGGAGATGGGAGAGGAGAAATCCAAGGGATGACAGTTCTAGAACGAGGTGCTGAAAAGGAGGGGGCACAAAAGTATGCGATAGAGGTTTGAGGATGACAAAACTTTGCCAAGAGTCCACTGACTAAATTCTGATCTGGAGATAGGGCCACAACATTCTCTGCCTTATTGTACTTCAGTTGCCATGAATATGACAGTTTTCATAATTGTTCTTGTCCTGGTGACAGACCACAATTGCAGCACAGTACAACTTCACAGAGGATCACAGCAAATATTAAAATGTGTTCCTTGATCCTTGAATATTGTCACCCTCCACCACGATGCCAGTAAGTGTACTGGATCAAATCACTACCCAGTCCAAAGCTCTGCATTCTGATGGACTCAAGGAGTATGAATTCAAGTTATGAACTTAAGTTATGGGTGAAGAGAATATATTTTTAACATCTTGTACTCAGAAGGAAGGAGTGGTAGTTTTTATTGGCTAAAGCATCTGTCCTGAAGATAAATGTTTCTTTTCCTACTTTCCCTTTTTTTCCTTTTTTGCACTAAACACAAACACACTCTTATACACTGCTTTTCATAATGGAAGAAAACCAAACTGAAATGTCTGGATCAAATTCTTGTTTTAGCTTTGTGACCATACAGTTTCAATCTTTCCCTTTTTTCCCAACATCCTGTGTCTCAGATAAAGGCTCACTCAATAACTTTGAAAATGTGGAAAGATGTTTATGTGAAAGAGACCTAATATCATATATTCAGATAAAACTTCTCTTGAGAATTAAAAGATCCAGGCTTCTAATAATAAAACATTAGCTTTTGTCTAATTGAGACATAGTTATGGAGTAATATAGGGCATTAAATCTGTTTAACAGACAAAAAGCACTGCAATAACAACTGTAAGATGTAACTGATTTTTCACTGATCGATCAGAGGTCATGTAATTCAATGGTCAGGTGAGCATATGACTCAATATGAGTTATGCAAGGTCAAGAACAATCCAATGGCACAATGAGAAACTGAACACAGAGAGGGTATGGCTGAGACATTGTTTTGACAATTAATTGCACGCCAATTGTTAAACAAACTGTTTGTTGCAGACAAAAAGCCACATCCATTAAGCAATTCACATCAGTTCAAAATATCATTCCACATATTTTTTTTATTTTCCTTCTAGTATTACAGCTCTGAATTTATTTTTTTAATAAATTTGTCTTTTTTTCCTTTATATATTCTCCAAGATCCCTTTGATTTCTTCGTGGAATTAAGGGTGGAGTAAACATCCCTATTCTGTAATGAATCAACATCTTCCAAATTGAACATCAGCTAATTACAGGACTCTCATTTTATAGCTCCCAGCAATCACTTGGAGGAAAAAATAAGTAAACAGAAGATACTTGTTACTGAAGTTGTGTACAAGCTACAAACATTCTTTCTTATCAGCTTTACATATTTTATCCTATTCTGCAGAAGAGTGAATTTCTGATACAGATGCAGTTAACCATCAACTGCAACTACAGAACAGAAAAAGGTCAGTGATTATGCCATTAGCCAAGACTTCCTCAAAAATTAAAAATCACTGACCTTAGTCCTTGTCCACATTTGCAGTACAATCACTGCAGCAGCAGGTTGACTGCAGCTGTGGTTAAGTCACTGTCAGCAGCAATAATTCCATTGTGTTAGACAAGATATAAAAGGGCAAGTATGGAAAGGGAAAATTAATAAAGGAGAAACTGAAAATATAAACACTAGCACACTGATTTGCAAAGAACATCATTATTTGAAGAGAAGTAGGGGTTTATTGTGCTGTAAATACAACAAAAAGCCTCAAGCTCATGTGGATCACTTGTTAATAGGACTATTGTGCCATTGTAAATTACTATGAAGTAACATTATCACATGCATCATCCAAGCCATTTTCTAACCATTCATCAACATTAACTGTCATTGTGAAAAGACAGTTTCCTGTGTTTAGAAGCTATGGTTATAAACATATACAAACCCCAGGAATTTCAGTCACATATCAGTTTAGTTCAGATGTTTATTATAGAGTATCCCCTTGTCTCTACACCATTGTTGGAACAGATATTATGCTGTAAAAGATGAACCAGAAATAAAACAATAGATCAGACTAAACCAAAGATGTGCAATAGCTTGAATTACTCAACATCATCACCAAAACATAAAACCAAAAAAACCCAACAAAACACCACCAAAATAAAACCCAGAAAACCAAAACAACCCACGATGTAGCTAGTTCTCTGTTTCAAATATTCCTGAGATTTACAAGCCAATTTCTTCTCAAATATTTGTAAGGAGATAGACATATGTGTGACTGGGTTGAGGAAAAGGGAATTTACATAAATTATAGCATTTTGCTTTTTTTTTCTTTCTGAATTAGAAAAAGAAGTGTATGAACATTCAGTGACAGACATAGAAGCATTAGAAATGCCCTAACAGCATCAGACAGGTGGTCTGCTCTGCCCAAAGGAGTGAGAATAGGAGATGCTATTAATGAAATCTACATAAACCTGACCATGTCCCAAGGCCCTCAAAGAGGACACTACCCTTGGACCACTGGCCATTGGATTAAGGGCCTTGGAAGGCACATACTTTTCTAAACCTTTTTTATATATTTATAGTTCTGGAGTTGGTGTAATCCATTTTTTTTATCTGTGGCTATTGTACCTGTGGCAACAAATTCCAGCATTTCCCCACTTGTTGCCTAAAATCCATACCTTTTAAAAACTGTTTCAAGACAATCTTGTACTTCCTTTAGCTAGTTCCAGTATAATAACATTGTGTGAGTAATGATTCTGCATTTATAGCATCTAGTAATTTCATGATTTTGCAAAAGCTCTAATTTCCCCAAACAGAGCCTGTTTTACTCTTGATAGTAATTGGCAAGTAATTAGTAGATGATCTCCCTGTCTTTTTCTCAACCCATGAGCTTTTCACCCTATCTTGTACCCCTAATGAGGGGGAGTGAGAGTAGCTGGGTAGGCACCTGAAAGATAGTCCAGGTCAATTCACCTCATATGTGTTCATATGCCTGGAAATAAACTGAATTCCCTGTGGATACAAGCTGGAACTCCTTATCCAAACATTTCCCATTGAAAGCATATACCTCTGACCATTACATTTTCCAGAGTTAAATGTTCAATAATTTCTGAAGAGACATTAGTGATATCACTCAGTGTTGTTTCCTGTGAACTATTAACAGTCTAACAGGAATTAGAGAAGACCTTTAAAAAGAGACATATTTCCCATATAGATTTCTTCAAGATACTTGTCAGAAATATCAACAACCTAGAAAATCTGACATATTGAAGACTTTAAAAGTGTGTAGTTTTTCTATTCTTTGTCCCATGGATTTGATGAGATGAAAAGCTTTTTTATGTCGGTCCCACAGAATTGATTTTTTTGTATCACCTCTCATCACATATCCACTTCTTTTCCTTCTTTCAACCAAGAAAAATAAATTGAAGAAAAAAAGATTAGGAAAAAAGAAAGAATAAATCACCTTATAAAATACATTCTGTATTTTTAAATTCTCGACAAAACTTCAATGTTCATTTCTTAAGTTGGGAAATAACATGTAATTACATTCTTCTTCCTATCACTCCCACACGCCCCAAATGCTAGTTATACTTTCTAATACTGTAAGTCTGAGGGTATGTATTCTGAACCTAAAGCAAAAATTATACACAGACCATGAAATAAATTTTATTATTAGAGTAGCTATATGTTATTTTTATATAAATGGAATTTATTTCCAGCTGAGAGAAA
This sequence comes from Molothrus ater, assembly GCF_012460135.2. Classification (NCBI taxonomy): domain Eukaryota; kingdom Metazoa; phylum Chordata; class Aves; order Passeriformes; family Icteridae; genus Molothrus; species Molothrus ater. The sequence continues at coordinate 105,212,261 of NC_050480.2, read as the reverse complement.
TCTTTCATTTTCAGTATGTTACTGTTTGTGATCAGTGAAGGTAGCATTCTGCTGAGAAGGAATGCCAAGGGTCTTCATCAAAGGAACCTCAGGAAAGTATGAGGCCAATGCTACATTGTGTGGCAGTATTTTTCAACAAAATTGAATTTTACAGATGTAGACTCAGTCTAGGCTATAAAAGCATAATTTTAAGGTTTAGTTGTTAAACAATTTCAGAGTGTAGATGTTATAAAAGAGAAGGATACACAGTGAACCTGTATTTTCTATCAATTACTATTGTCTGTTGACATTTAATTTTAAGGGAGTTATTTTGTAGGCTAATAGGAAACAATTTTCCCAGGAAAAATTGTGATAACTAAAACAGCTAGGATAGAGTAAGAAGAGACCAAGTGAAATTTACCTTGGATAATGAATGGACCTTGAATTAAGGAAAATAATACAACAATTAATTTATATGGGTAATTTCAGAAAGGAGCAACAAAAGGATTTTTGCAATTCTTTTAAATTTGTATGCATTCTGAGAAGTTTAGATAAAAATTTTTAGCATAAATTTGAAGAATGACTTCACCAAACTAGTTGTTATATTTCATTTTTAGTAACGGTGTTAAGTTTCTTAAATGTTGTCAATGTAGGTTCTGGTTTCAGTACTATACAGAGTACAACACATTTTGATCAAACTTCTACTTGAAATTGCAAGGCAAATATCAAATACATTTTGAAAATGCCATCTCCTAAAAGATACTTTCATGAAACCACTCTTTGTGTTGGCTAGACTTGTAATCTAAGACAATTTATGTTATAGAGAGCAGCTCTGCAGAGAACAGATGGGATGTACCGGTGGATGAAAAACTGAATATGAATGGGCAATTTGTGCTCGCAGATCAAAAAGCTGATTGCACCCTGGGCAGCATCAAAAGAATTGTGGCCAGCAGGTCAAGGGATGAGAGACCAGATTCTCCCCTTCCATTCTGCTCTTGTGAGATCCCACCTGGGGCACTGTGTTCAGCTGTGGGGCCCCCAAAATATGAAGGACATGGACCTTATGAATCAAGTTCAGAAGAGAGCCATGAAGATTATCAGAGGGCCAGAGCACCTCTCCTTTGAAAACAAGACTGAGAGAGCAGGAGTTAGGCTGCCTGTAGAGGAGAAGGCCACAAGGAGACCTTAGAGCAGCCCTACAGTGCTTAAGAGGGTGTACAAAAAAGATGGATAAGGACCTTTTACAAGAGTACATAGTGACAGGACAAGAGGGAATGACTTTAAAATGAAAGAAGATAGATTTAAATTAGATATTAGGAAGAAATTATTTACTACAAGGGTGTTGAGGCACTGAAACATGTTTCCTAGAGGAGTTGTGGACTCCCCATCCATGGATGTATTTAAGATCAGGTTGGATGAGGCTTTGAGTAATCTCATCTAGAGGAAGGTGTCTCTGTCCATGGAAGGGGAGGTGGAACTAAATGAGTTCTGAAGGTCCCTTTCAATCCAAACCATTCTATGATTCTGTGATACTGGTAAAACAAACAACTCCACAGAGGACCAGTTCCAGGCACTGGAGCAAAAGAATCTAGTTTGTAAAATTGTTAATTAATGGAGTTTTAATCTTAACGAGGTATTAGTCTTTCAGACAATTTCTGGACATCATCTTGAATTTGAAAAAGAGAAAACAGTCATAGATGTTCAGACATGGTCAGCATGCATGTAGATTTTTGTTCTGTGCTATCCAAGTTCAGCACCATTGAATGAACCTGTGTATTTAACACTAAAATTTTCCAGCATGAGTATAGCCATCACAGATCAGAATTTTAACTTATTTAATAATTTTCATCCCTCTCAATGAGAATTAGGTGTCCCAACCTCAGAGCTTTCAGAAGCATTTCAAAAGCTATTTTTTAATAAAGGTTATACATAGCTAAGTGAAAATGCCAAAGTACTTTTTGTCTGGAAGATCAGACAAAATAAATTAAAATAAGTGTCTATTTTTTTGGAAATAAAGCAACACACTCCAACTGAGCATTTTTTTCACAGTTTTGACACCTTATCTTGCTGTATGAACAGAAATTCAAAACTCATCCACTGAAAGCTTTCTTACATCTGTCTCTGCAGCACCTCATTCTGCACATTTACAGAAACAGAATGCTGCAAATAAGGACTTTCACTTTGATCCAAATCAATAGCTGTGTTCCTTCTCTACTCTGCATTTAGTATGACATTCATATTGGTCCAAACCCAGGATCTCACTCTTCACTTCCGTCTTGGTTCTGGCCAGAGCAGGGTTAATTTTTGCAGTAGCCAGGAGGGGTCACAATTAGGACTCAGGACATTCTAAGGGAGGAAAAAATCTTCATTTTGCCAAAGTCAGCTCTGTTCTTCGTTCATTGACAGCAATGGTTGTGAGTTGGCATATGACAAGGGTGCACTCCACACAAACTTCTGTCCCAGGGATTGTGTACACTCGACCTCATCTGGATCTACAGGCAACTCCTTTTTTGAATCCCTATAGATTACCCACAGCACAGCTAATTCTCTCAGGCAGTGGATACCTCTCCATGGAGTTTCACCTGCTTGGCACACTACTGGATCATCCTTGAGAGAATACCTTTCCCTCATGATTGAGAGGAGCCACCTCCGGAGGCTGAGGGGTTCAGTCCTCTTCCCAATCTCCTTGTCAATGCCCAAATTCCAGGACAGGGATCCCAGTTGCTTGGCTTCACTACCATCTGCTTTTAAATCACGGGCTGCAACATCCCATCAGAGCAGCCAGATAATTTGACTGGTGACTGAAATCCTTTCGTATATCTTGTAGCTTACTGAGGGGTAGGGATCGAATAATTATATCTGGCCCTGCCTCTTCCTCTGTTGTGAGGGTCCTGCTTCCTCCTCATCCCTCACTGAGCAAACTGAATTGGTTTTGGATTTCTTTTTCTGTATGGGGGTGACTTCTACCAACCATCACAGGTTGTTCCTCTAGTTCAGCTGCAGTTTGATTGACCATGGCACTTTCCCCCTGCTCCCCCTGAGGGTGCTCTCTAGTAATGAGCAGTGTCCAATAAATAGTAGTAAGGGCTATTACTGCATAACTTCCCACCTCTCTGGAACTGCCACAGAATTTTTCTTTCAAATATTCTGCTACTTAATCAGGGTGCTGTAGCCTTTCAGGGGTGAGCTTCCAAACCACTGGAGTAAAATAATCCTGCAAAAGCTGACCCATTTTCTCCCACCTTACATGCTGCTCACAACTATCTGCCCTTGGGGGAGATCTCTGGACAACTTCCCTTGAAATCTCCATCTTGACTCCAAGCACTGAGGAGGCCTGGCAGATTTAGTAACAAGAACATGCTTTCCTTACCATCTAAAGGGAATTCAAGAGACTCGAAAGCTGTTGCAACAGGTCTGAAGGAGGAAAAGCGGGGTTGGGGGAGAAAGCTGGGGAAAATCATCCTCTCCTGTTCTTCCCACTGGTGGTACAATTATCAATGGACCCTCAGAGGTAGCACCTGAGATAAAGCCAGGAGAGCAGCACTGAAGACACATCCCAAATGACCCTCCCTGCCCTTGGTGTTGTCACATTCTAAGCTGATATCACACAGTACAGCAACAAAGAAATCCTGAGCCCCCTCCCTGCTCTGAAAAAGAGAAATGGGATGGGCACATACAGGAATATCTGGAAACACATGCAGGGTTAGGTACTACAACCATGTGAACAGACCAAACAACCCATGTCCAGTGCCTCTGGACTTAATATACTTAGAACAAATTTGTTTCCAACCTGCTCTGGTCAGATCTGTTGTTATTTCAACCCTTCAAGTCTCAAGACAAGGCACCAAATTACTCTGTCATTATTTAGGAATTGTATTCCCCAATTCAACATTCTCACTGAAACCATGCACTGCTCATTCAATCATTTTCCTTCTCTCTCATTCCATGTGGGTGGCTGAAGAGGAGAATTGGAGGCACAAAACTTAAAGACCACAGGCTGGACCAAGAACAAATTACTGGAAATAGCAATGAGATAAAAAAAAAATAACAAACAGTAACAGCTACATATCAATGACAAAGGGTGCAAGATAAGCAAAGGATTCACACATGGTTGCATGGAACTGGCATCACCAGTGCTCCCTCTGGCATGCTCACTCCACCAGAAGGAAGGAACCCCTTCTCCCCAGGAGAGACTCCCTTTCCCCTGCTCCTGGCAATGCTGTGAGGGGGTACAGAATAACCTCCAGGTCCTGGCCATGCCCCCTCCCAGCTACAGGAAAAATTAACCCTGTCCTGGCCAGAACCAAGATAACTTCTTAAAATTAACATTTTATTTATTTACACTGAAGTCTCTAGAAAGCTGGAAAATATTTAAAGAAATGGACTACTAACTATTAAATCTGCCTAAATATTTTTAAAGGTACATACCAGCTCAATCCTAACAGCTCCAGAAGAAATAGTGCAGATCACCAAGGCAGTGTATGAGTTAGAAGTTTCTAAAAGCTGCAAAGTAGGTTGTTACACAAGAGACTAAAAATAGCTGTTATGATTTATCAGTTCCCGATTCCTTTGGGGCTGTTAGAATTCTGAACAGGAATAAGAGCCCTTTTGTAAAATCTTTCCTTTTGTGTTTGTCTGACAAACATGAGAAAAACTTCATTATTTTCTCAATTACCCATGAAGATTGTTATGTACTTGTTTCATAATTTGGAGCATAAGTCTGTAAACCACACATGCAAATGGGGAGTTTTCTAACAAAAAGGAGTATACATTTTGTTTTAATGTTACTTTAGGCAAAAAAAATCACATCTGTAATGCAAACTGGTAGACAATATGCAATTTAGAGCTATAGCAGAACATCAAGAATGACACCCTCCTTAAAGCATCTCATTACATCCAGATGCTGAAGAGCTGGAGAACACAATGCCTAATATCATGCAATCATCTCAGACAATGAAGATTGAAACCCTGAGCCTGCAATTCTTGAGGCAAAACTTTTATTTTCTGAAAAACTGCAAAGTTAAGCCATATGTTTCATTGACATTTTCTTCTGTAGCTCTATTGTATTTTGTTTTGCATAATATGTTAAATCAGATCTTTATGTCCTGAACTGCTATCCAGCTACAGTTGTTTTGCTATGCCTAGCAGGTACTACACACAGCTGGGATGAGAGAAGGGCATTATTTCAGAGAAAAACTCTACATCATCCTTTGGATCCTTAAAATGAAGGAAGGAAAAAAATCTAGCACATCTTTATGTTGGACAGTATGACAGACAAAGCAAAACTTGGGGCTATCAAAAAGCAAAGTAGAAAGGCCTGGTGTTTAAGAAAACTGAGCTGTTGTTTGCTGCCTGCAGGGCATAAGGCAGATACCAGGGCATGGATGACAGCTTCTGTTTTCACTTCTGCTGGCAGAAGATGGATGACAAGTACTTTATGAAAGAAAGAAAGTAAAATTGCACTGATCAGAGATATGTGCACAGTATATCCACACAGCTCCTTATAAATGTTTAACTGAGGCTGTGTGTCCGTAGCTGTTTCTCTCTGCAGCAGTACAAGTTGAAGCAGTTATTCTCCTGCCTCTGCTTTCTGCTTGCTTCCACATCTGTGCTGCTTGCTTGCTTTTGTAAATACAGCTATCTGTAGGGCCACTGAGTGAACTGGATCAGCAAATTGAACCAAGCTAAAATACTCATACTGAAGGTAAAATCCTGATGGGGGTTGGAGGAGGAATTTTCATTTGTGGTCCTGTACAAAAACAGGAAAGATACAGAGCTCTGCTACAGGCAGGGTAACATGAAGGATAATATTGTAAAAAAAAAAAAGGCAAATAAAGTGTATGTATATTCTGAGATGAAGGTAATAAAATTATGTTCTGCTGTATGGATCAAATTATAAAATTATTTTTTTCAGAAAATGTTGTTAGGATAATCTTTTTAAAGTCATATAAGCTTTTTCGGTTTTTTTCATTTCAAGGAATATGCATTTTCAGCATGATGCAGACCTTGCCTCTATTGAAGTAGTAGCTTAAAAAAAGATGATATTTTATAAAAGAGAATGTACTGATGAATCCCCCTTTTTTGGAGGTCATCCTATCCTCATTTTTCTTTTCAGAGAAAATGCTTTCAAAATGATAAGTAAAAATGCTTACCAGCTGGAAGGAGGAGTCTAACAGTGTGTATGTGTGTGTGCTATGAGGATTCTGCAGACATGCATTTGGACAGAGATACTCCTCTGCCCTGTATTCCTGCCCCACTCAGTCCAGTTATTGGAGACTGATTCTAAAGAAAAGTTTCTTCCAAAAAGACCCTCAACCTTGAAATCTAATTTACATAATTACATAGTTTTATGTTATAAATAAAGACCAATGTCTTTATTTTTGGAAAATATCCTGAACTTGTGATGTTTGTCAAAGCTTTAATAGATCCAACTTTCCCTTTAATTCACAAAAATTACAATTAACTTTCAACTCTGTAATCATTATAAAGGATTTATCCTTACAAAATCTGGACAGATTTCAGATACAGGTACTCTTTAACAGAAGGTGTTTGACCCTGAATTCTGCCAGTCAATGCTCAAAACTTAATGCTTTATAGAACCTTTAACAGCTGATTGTTTGGAAACCCTCACTAAAGCTGCAGCACAGCATTTTAGTTATAACCACCAAAGACCATGACAGAGAACACACAACACATTTTACGAAGTGTATTTCTCCATGACAGAATGCACTCATACAGAATCAATATTGCACTGCAGTTTGATTCCCTCAGTGCTCAGGCCTGAGCCACAAGATATCCACAAAGCACAAGAAATGTATGAACTGACCTTGCTTACATATACTGGGAAAAGAAAACCAATAACATGCTCAAGAGGTGGCAAAATCTTCTACAAAAAACCAATGCTTTCCCTATGGTAAAAATTACAACCATAAACATAAAGGAAATCAAAAGAAAATGGAATTCATTGTCTTATAGAGTTATTCCTCAAACACTCGATTTTATTTTCTAATTATTATATTTAAAATATTTTGTTGTCATTCAGTTTAAATGAATGATAGCCATATTCTTAAAAACATTAAAATAAGGATTTTTTTTCCCCTTAAAGTCATCAACTTTTTCATAGACAATAAATTCAAGGTTTTCAGGGCAAATCTCTGTTGAATTTCTTCTTATAGGCTTGTCAGAGAGCTGCAAATATAAATAATTCTCAGGAATCGGTTTGCAAAGTTAGAGAAATTATTATAACCTGCAAATTTTTTTTAGCTATGAGAGTGGTGAGAGAGAATAATAAAAAAAAAATTCCCACTATAAAATCAGCAGTTAAGCACTGCTGAAAGCAAACAGCAATTTAGGCATCACTATTAAGCAAGAGAAATTACACCCCACTTGTTGATTTCCAGGCTTCTTCTGATAGTAGAGGCACTTAGTGTTATCTCAGTCAAGAGCAACAATAAAGCATGTCAGATGCAAAAAGAACTATTGAACAGCCAGATTGAGTCACAGCAATTTAGAACATGAAGGTGGCAGGAGGACAAGGAAATTTTCTGTTTGAGGCAGAAATTCCTTTTGAGGCTTTTTTGTGCACAGGACACTCCATCCCTCGTGACAGTAAGGTAAATGCTTCAGAGTTGCAGCTTGGATAAAAGTTACATGCCATTTTTGGGAAACAAGCCCACTGCAGCTTCAGCAGAACAATCAACTTGAGGATTAGAAAGACATGCATTTGGACAGAGATACTCCTCTGCCATGTACTACTGCCCCACTCAGTCCAGTTATTGGAAACTGATTCTAAAGAAAAGTTTCTTCCAAAAAGACCCTCAACCTTGAAATCTAATTTACATAATTACATGTTTTTATGTTATAAACAATCAACAATCAAGAAGCAACTTTAGCAGATCACTTGAGTCACTGCAGCTTCAGCAGTGACTCCAGTGATTGTTCTGCTAAAGTCTCTGGCAACTGCTTAGGCAGAAAACTTTTAGTGAAACCAAACAGAAGAAAGTAAGGAAGGGCAGACAGAAGGAAGGAAAGACATATGGATTGAAGGGAGGATTAAGTACTTGCCATTTCCATTATCTAATTGTCTAAGCTTTATCTAGTGCCAGTCTATTACAGAATTGTGGCCGGCAACTTTGTAGAAAGAACTTTGCAGCTCTGGCATGGTCTGGTGAGAACAAAAATGTCTGCAGTGAGATTGTATTGACAACCTCACCCCAGCACAGCCAGCAGTGTAGAACAGTGCATCAATAGGATAGGCAAATCATCCCCTTGTCCTTGTACCCCAAACTGCTCTGGGGAGGGAATGAACCTCCTAAATCATTCATTTCTAATGCCTTGACAGGTACTGCTGAAGAACAGTCAGTGAGGTATTTATGATCTGTCCCATAAAAGCTGTTTAGCGTGTTTACTGATCCCTCCAGAAGGCACAGAATAAAAATGTGAGACCCAAACAAAGAAAATAATCAGAGTTGAACCTCACTTTTAGAGACTGATGTTGAAGAAAGCCTTGGACAACTGAAATGTAGCAGTACCATAAGTCTAAGTCTAAGGAGAGGGGAGAGGAGGGGAGGGGGAGAGGAAAGGTTTCATTCTCCCCCTCTCCCCAGTCATTTATTGTCATATTTCCTATCACATACTTATATATCTACCAGTGGAGTCATATACCTTTACATAACAGTCCACAGAAAAGTTATTTCAAAATAAGAAAAATATATGGATAATTTTTGCACTCAGTTATTAGAGTTGTCAGGACAGTACATGCAGGAATAAGAGGCAAAAGCTAAAGAACACAGTAACTGATCTGAATAAACTTTTGTTCACGAATAATAAGAAGCACTATCCTTCACACAAATTACTAATGCTTTTCAAAGAAGAACACCCCTGACATAATTTGCTGTGAATTCAGGAGTGGTCCAAAACTGAGAAAAACTTAATTCAAATTTTGATTGAAATTTCAACATCATTATAATAGATTCACTTTGCAATTTTTTTTAAGCAGCAACTAATCTACTTAACAGACAACTGAACTACTTTGCAGGTCTCTAAGTGACAAACACAACTCACAGTAACAGTAAAAATATTGTTGTAGCATATACACCAGTTAGAAGGAAAACAGAATTAGCTGGAGCCAAGGAAAACTGTAGATTTACAATTGAAGTAATCAGAAATGGCTTAACAGCAAACTGTAGATAGTACTTCATGAAGAAAATGATTTAAACTATTTCACACAGGCTTTTGCAGTAGGGAGAACACCTGGAGAAGCATAGTTTGATTTAGGATAACTAGGAAGGACTCTGGCAGGGAACTGTTATGCTTATCTAGCCTGTTGGAGTTCTTTGAAGATACTGCTGCTGTAAGAGATAAGGGGAATTCAGTGGATGTAATATACTCAGATTTTCAAAAGTATTTGACAAAGTTCCAAACTAGAGATTAGTGGCCGAGGTAAAGAATAAGGGTTAAAACAGGCTATTGGATAAAAAGACTGGATGAGGTGCAAAGTATAGAGTATTGCTATAGAAGGAAACTCCTTAGAAATTGGAAAGGGTTTGAGGTCGATCAGGTTAATAGGAATGTGCAGAAGTCTAAAAATAAATTATTCATGTGACAGTGCCTTGTGAATTGAGTTGCCAAATGTCCACATCATATATGATTGCATGCAAAGTGATTAATAAAAAAAAACACCATTAAAAGCATTATAGGAAATGAATCAAAATGAATTCAAGAATTATCACAAGCAAGTGAAAAGAAGTTAAATTATTTAAATGGGACTGCTGACAACTAGATCAAATGCTAACCAGAAAAAAAAAAAAGGAAAGAAAATAAACAGGGGAAAACTGTATTGTCAAGAACATACAGCATAATAAAAAAAAAGAGTTACTATCATAAAATCTTTTTCAAATGAATTAGCAAACAACTGCAGAGACTGTTCTATTGCCATGTAGGGAAACAGGCAACAATTATGGATGCTCATGGTTCTTGCTAAATCAAGAAAAGGATAAAAATGTAAAATTAAAAAATTAGAAACTTTAGTCAATAAAAACCTGAAGGAGCTGTTTTTATCACTGCTAAAGAAACAAAATCTCAAAGCAGATTTCATTCTTTTGTGCAGGTACACATTTATAAACTAAGATATTCAAGAGTAAGGAAACAAGTCGATAGCAGAATTAAAATTCTGGAAAAAAAGTTTCTATAAAGGGCTATTAATACAAAAAGTAGTTATTTGGGAAATTTGCTGTAACAAAAGGGTTACAAGTTTAAGGAACATCTAGTGTATCATTAATAATTAGTCCTGTTATGTGATTGCAAACCTACACTCAGCAGATATTGTGCTGATGCAAATCATCTGCTGGGTTCAAGTGCCTTTAGATCATTGCTAAAGTATCCAAAAATCCATTCAGTCATGTTGGATGTCCAACAACTCTTCTCATGTAAACATTGGTACGCAAAAGAACAAAGTAGGCCAGATGAATTCTCAAGAATATTTCTGCTTTTCACTGTTTACCCTCCATCCTTCTTCCCATATTTGCCAGGAATTTGCATCCTAAACTTTTAGAGAAGCTTTGCCTTGTCCATCCATCTTTCCCTAGAGACTCCAGTCCTAGGAGGTGTCTTTGCACAAATAATTGCCATTTCTCCAGATAAAATGCATCTAACCTCAGAACATTCAGTGTTACAGACCAGCCCAATGGATTTTGCACTATTAGATTTTTGATGAGAGAAATGTCATGATAACTCATCAGATTCCCCTTTGTCACCTCGTAATTCATTCTATAACCATAAAATCCTAATTCATGCCAGGTCCTATCAGCTGCCTTCTGTCAATACAATGAATAAAATGGCCCAGGAAGATTGAGCATACGATCTTATTAATGCTCTATAAATCAAGGACTTTTAGACATACAAATACAGTAAAATAAACAAAAACAAAGCTATTTTTTCTTATTATCATCAGCAGATTCATATTGCATGTAGCTGACTTAATAGGGTTTAAATTTAATCTGCTCAATCTTTACTTCTATAATGAATGCAAATGTGGTCTCAAAAACCACCATGCAGAAAAAACTTTTATAATATACTACCCAGTGCATTCAGCTCTATTGGTACAGAGGTGTTTTATAACCCAATATAGACATTTTAAATCAAAGCAAACCACTTCAAAAGGCACTCAGAAAATGTATGACATAAACAGCATTGTAAGGGTCCTTATTTCTTTCATTTAATAATTTTTGTATCCAGTTTATTCAGGTAGTAAAATCATTTTTATTACTTTTTAAACTGACAAAAAAAAGTTTTTACTGGTTATGAAGGTTGAGGAAAAAATATCACATCACAAACTTCTAGATATTTATTTTACACTTGCTGCTACTATAAATGCTGCAACTAGGATTAAATCCATTATATTCCTGCGGGATACAGGTTATAAATATAGCATGGCTGACTAACAAACCCACTTTTTAAAACCATTGATGGCAATGTATTAGGTAAAGAATAATTTTTTATCACAAAGTACTTTCCAATTTAAATACATATTTTCAATTCAAATACATATTAGGTGTGATTGTAGCATACCCATCATATCCTGATGAACTGGAACATGGTTTGGTGTGTTGGATTAGGCAATCATCTCATCAGAATTCTGAAATGCTGCAAAAAAACCTAATCAATACATAGTGTTTCAGAAGATATAACATCTTAAAAACACTTTCATTTGTTTGCAAATAATTTTTTTGTTACTACGATGATATACAGTTTTGAGCTTTAGCTTTATGCACCAGCTCCTAGTCTACCATGATTTGATTTTCCATACTTTACCATGATTTGATTAGAGAAGGAAATCTATTCCTGAAGGATCAGAATGAAAGACAAAATAAAGAGACCAGTATTTCAAGGATAAAGGCTATTCTTGTGAGACATCATCTCCTAACTTAGAACAGCTGTAAGCTTTACTGGAGAGCATGGATATATTCTTGAATACATAAAAGAATTCCTTGGGAAATGGATTTACTAGTAAGGAGCTAAGGCTTAGAAATAATACAGTTAATCTTTTTTTAAAATGCCTTGAAAGAATATAGCAAATATTCTGCTTAAAATATTGACGGAGAAGCTAGAAGTCAGCCATACCTTTGCTAGTCAGCCTCCACAATACCTCAGAGCAACCAGAGTATTGCAGATAACCTGCCTCCCAAAAGCTATAGAAAATATTACCAAATTCCTTTCATCTTGACAATAAAGGCTCAAGTGGCAAGAAAATATCTGTTCAGATAGAATACTATTGCCTTATTTTTAAAGTGTGTAATGTGCATCTGTGAGCCTTCTAGTTAAACTTTACAGACCTCTGTCTGAATATTGGAAATGCTGAATCTTTACTCAATGACTGTCTTAAACCTTTTAAAGGTGATGGCTCAGATGATAGGACATGAGTGATTATACTGGAAATAAATGTGCTTGATCTAAAGTGTACCAAATGTGTGCTGATAAAGGTTTAATTAATAACTATTGCTCAAGTCAAAGCATTTTTTTTTATAACCAAATTTGTATGACGTATATATGACCTGAGGCACGATTCCTTCAAATTGAAGCATAGTATATACATACAGATAGAATATATTCTACTCATTTTTTCATTGTTCGTCTTCCAAAACCAGATACATATATATATATACATATATATACATAAAAACCAGATACATATATATATATACATATACACAAATTAATAAAATAGCATCTTTATCATAATTTTAGATTTTAAATGGCAATTTCCCTTCTAAGAAGAAGCAGACTAAATTTCCTTTCAATGGGATGGAGTAATTGGCTATATTTCTCTAATCTTTTAAAGTCTTCCTGGTCTCTTGACTTTTTTTTTTTCTTAGCATTTCTATTAACTGTGGAAACATCAGATTGTGCAATTAGATGCTTCACCAACAGTTTTTGTCTTACTGTTTGAAAAGAGAAGTAATTCCGGAAAACATAAAGTCAAACAGATGGGGCAAAGAAAGAGAATTAAGAGAATTAATAAGTAATATTTTGCAGCTATAACAACATCAGAGTGGGAGCTGATTGACAAACCTCAGCCAAAAGATTTTACAACAGTTATTTTGTTCATGTAACAAACACTTTATGTAGAAACATTTTCAATAAGATTTTCATCCAATGAAAATAAATTATTGGATAATCTGGTTCATGATTAATTTTTTAATACAACAGAGGGGAAAGGGACTTTGCACCACCTCAGTAGTCTAGTGGATAGACTGACTTGGCAGCTTCAGAATGTCAGAATCTCAGTTAGAAACAGAAGGAAATTAGATTCTCTGTTACAAGTGAACATTTTGACTAACCTAGTTTGTATCTCCCAAAATACCTTCACCTCATGCTGGTGTAGAATAGGATTTTTAGGCTTCAAAATTTTTTGAGAAGATAGATAGAAAATCTTTTACAACCTTCTCTGCTTGAAATTCCCTTGCTGAGATAACTACTTACATCTTGAGTTTTAAATCACAAAAATCTAGGACCATAGTAGATAACTTTCATATGAAAAATGTTGCCAAAAAAATCCACCTATAACAATTAGATAGTGGTCATTATCTGAACTACATAGTAGTTACAATATTTTAGAAACACATGATGGACCATATGAAAGCAGAAGTGAATAATTTGGAATGATTTTTGGTAAATTCTTTTGTGCAAGGTGTTCACTTACACTCTTTGAAGTTTCCCCAGTTTTCTGAGACGTAAGGATGTTGATCTCAAACAGTGCTCCTATGTGCTGCATTTTTATTATACAGGCTGTCAAAGGCTAGGGACCTCAGGGCTGAGGCTGAAGAATGCATTAAATTTCATTCAGAATCACCACAGAATGCTGATGTAAGTCTACTGAAAGCCTGACATTTTTGTTAAGCTTTCATCTTTAGGAAAGAAAGAAAAAAAAAGTGTAGGGGAAAAAAATCCTGACCAACTTTAATCTTGGTATTTTTTAAATAGCAAAAAATATTTACTTTCAAAGTGTGAAAATAAAAAATGTGGAAATGTTAAAAGTTTTTTGTTGCTACTGACTTCATTTTGAAGAAGTGTTTCTAATTAAGTAAGGAAAGAAGCTTGCCAGAAGGAAGTCTAAAGAAATATCTAAACAGAAAATGGATTTAGAACATAAAAATAAATCTATATTATTTTAATTACAGCAAAAGAAGCAGAAATACTGTGAAATTAAAAATATTTCAGTAGCACTAACTTGTATTTTAGACAGGATTCAAGTCCTCAAATGGAGTTTCTGTCCATCATAGACAAACCAAGGCAAATATGAATTCAAGATAATTGACCAGGAAAGAAAAGCTTTTAAAGTTGATGGACTGATAAAAGAAGACACTCAAGTCTTTAGATGACAAGGAAGATCACTGACTTGAAATAACTTCTCATAAAAGCAGATCATCTGGTCGGGGGTATAAGATCATTTATGATAAGAAGTCAAAGGTAGAGTGCTGCCAGATATAAAGTACATATCTTCCTATGCCTGAGGAGAAGCTATTGTATATCTGTCAGTTTTGAAAGCAAAATAAATCGTCCTGTACTTTTTGCTCATTTTTTCTACAATTCGGAACCAAAAAGAAATGTTCTTATATCTAAAAAGTGCATAGCTTCCAATACCAACAGTTCAATCCTAAACAAGACAGTATAAATCACTTTCCATCACATATTGTTTATATAAGATGTAATTGCTAATTCCAATATATTGACACAAAAGTAATTTTTTTCTCTTAGAATATTTATTCACTAGTTAGAATTCTGCAAGCAGATAATTTATACCCTAAGGTTTCCTTGACTTCAAAATAATGTATTATCAAGAGACTGGAAATTGTTTTATATGTTCTTCTTGCTAATAATTTTATCAAAAAAATAGGAAGCTGATACAGAATTTCTGACCTTCAGGTAATAACTAAATTTCCTCATTTTTCTCTGAAGCTGTATTAAGAGTATGGAGTCACTGCTTAAATGTATAAACTTTGGAAATATCAAGAGTATATATATTATGGTTCTGAAGGTGTCGCTGGAAAACTCCTTCTTTCTAGGTAAAGTGATTCAGCTATTAGTCAAGGAAACTACCCCAGTATCCTACAATGGCAAGTACCTCAGAAGAATGGAAGAAACTAAGGAATGACCCTCTCCTCACCTGTCTTCCACTGTTCAATGGGACTGCCACTGCTACCTGATGGCTACTGGGTGGTATCAGAGAAGCAGCTGGAGACAGGAGAGCCTGGAAGATTTTTCCCAAACTTGATACTGTGGAAAACTGTTCTACATGGTCTATATAACATGCTAGTATTGCCTGCATCTACATTAAATTATGGCAGCACTGTTGATTTGAGGGCTCATCATAACTGATATGATTAGGAATGACAGAATGATGGGCATTTTTAGATATACTGGAATAAGCAAGCTCAATTCTGCCTCAGGTGTCTCCAGCCCTGAATGCCTCCACACAGGACAACTGCAATTTCTTTGGTTGCTTGTGTGCCTTTGCCATTTTAAATATATTTAGGGAAAACCTGTAAAATGGTTTGATATCTTGCTGAGCACCCTTTGCAGAAAAGAAAACAGTCACATAAAACTGCAACATATCAAGATTTCTCTTTTCATTGCATTACTAATTCTTTAATATGTGATAGGAGTTGATCTGAAATATATCTGAATAATGATTCATATTCCTTATAATCACAGAACCATAAAATTTTTTGGGTTAGATGGAACCTTAAAAATCATCTAGTTCCAACCCCCCTGTCATGGACAGGGACACCTTCCACTAGACCAGGTTTCTCAGAGCTCCATCCAATCTTATTTATAACCAAAAAAGTTGGGTTTTTTTCCTGCTACCTAAGCAACAATAGAACCAATATTCTATGATAAGGATTGTAAACTGTGGTATGTAAAAAAATAAATTAAAAAAAGACCCAAAAACAAAGCACAAATATTTTCCAGAGGCTTTTTGGTTATGTGGCTGAAAAATACTGCTATCCCCTACACCTCTTGCTTCTGTAAGGAATGGTATGTACACTAATAGTCACCTCTCAGCATAGATACAAGTGTGTTAAACTATTAACAAAGATAAAGACCAAGGTGCTTGCTTAGAACTAAATCCAAAACAAAAACCCATGAAGATATTGAGCTAGGACTTGAGTAATGAATAAGATTAATCAGAACTGTTTGTTTACATGAACATACTCAATAGAATTGGTATTGCAGCACCCTTGTGAAATCATTTGCATAACTTGAAGAATAAAATGTAATTTATTTAAAAAGGACAGAGAAAGCAAAGTGAAGCAGCGCTCTATCAAAATAGTATTGGCTGTTATTAACTGTTTGTTTTGGTTGATTTAATGTTCTTCAAAGTAACTGGTATGGGGCTGTGTTTTGGATTTGTGCTGAAATCTTTGTTGATAACACAGGGGTAATATTGCTGAGCCAGGCTAGCACAATGTAAAGGCCTTTTCTGCTCTACACTCACCCCCACAATGAGGAGACTGGGGGTGCACAGGGATTTGGGAGGAGACACAGCTGGACACTGACCCCAACTGACTAAAGGTACATTCTGTAAAAATATGGCATCATGCTCAGCTCATCAAACTGGGGGAAGAAAAAGGAAGGAGTTCAGAGCGATGGCATTTGCCCTCCCAAGTCAGCACTGGGTGTGATGAAGCTCTGCTCTCCACGAAATGGCTGAACATCTCATGAGAAGCAGTAAATGAATTCCTTTTGCTTTGCTTGCTGCACACAGCTTTTGCTTTACCTGTTAAACTGTCTTTACCTCAACCCACAAGTTTCCACACTTCAAATTCTCTCCCTCATCCCCATCAAGCAGGGGGTGGAGGGAGAGTGAGAGAGAGCTGTGTGGAGCTCAGCTGCCTGTCGCTGTTAACCCACAACAGTTATCCATATCTGACAAGCAAATGATCCTTGAAAAGATTATGAATCACTATTCAAATGCATAACAAAGGTTCAGAGAATATTGATACCAACTCTTACAGTCACCTACATAAGAAGTAAAAGAAGTGATATCACAGCAACCTTTATTCTCTTTGAAACGCGTTTCACCCTCCTGATACAATTTATTTCACCAATCTATGGTTTATGTGTTAATCTCCTAACTTAGGAACAGTTTTGTCTAATTGAGAGAAATTGCAAGTCCATTTAGTTATGATCACAGAACTAAAATGACTTTGTAGCAAGTGCTCTGGTTTTGAATATATTTGCTATGTGAAAGCAGAATAGGAGAGTAAAAGTCTTTACGTATGTTTTGTGCTTAAAAATGGCATTTTCACAAGTCTAACAAGTAATTGTAAGTTAAATCAGCTACTTTTATGAACAGAAGAATGTGAATTTCAACTAAAATATTACATTATATATTTCAAAAATTTGTAACTAAGAAAATGTAATGTTTGCTTTGGCTTAGAGATGAGAAAAAAATCCAAATCAGACGTTATAAATAATAAAAAGTAACATATAGTAAATCAAGGCTGGAATTTTTTATCAGTGACTATAAAATAAAAATTAGGGAAGGAGGAAGCCAAAAGATAAACTATCTCACTATTAACTTGTAAAGTATAAGAAAATATATTCTAATACTGATGAATGGCAAATCTGTTAACAGAAATGCAAAGCACATAGAAGTATATAATGAACATAGCTCATCAGTATTTGGAAAAAATGTGGTGATGAACACTTCACATGAAATAAGAATTATCTTCCACTTCATAAGTAATTTCATATGGCAGTTCATTTCCTTAATTTAGCAGTTTAAAAATTATGATTCAGATTTTTTTTACCTGAGCATTTTGAGAGAGCATTCTGTATCATTAATACAGATTCCCGATAAGACTTAGACCTTTGCAAAATACTTATTTAGCATGAGACTAGGCATTGAAATTAAAAATTAATGTAAAATAATAACACTGTAAACATTGGTTGAAACCAATTTTCAGAGCATTAGGGTTTTTCAAGTGTTACTTTCAGTCAGATTCAACAACTCTATTAAATTCAACAGAAAGGCACTAGAAAATTTTAGAGGCACTCTCTATCTCCATCATTGTAGCTCCTTACCTTATGAAAGCTTTAAAACCATCTGAGAAGATTAAAATCTGTTTTAACGTTAAAAATTTGAAAATGTAAAATCCAAAATCTTGCATTTAGGATTAAAAAAAAATTATGCGTTGTCTTACATTCCACAGTCTATAAGCAGAAGTTTTCCATGAAAATGATACTCACATGGCTACAATACTGTAAAAAATATTTTCATTGGAAAAGCATTTTTGTATTTGTGTTAAGCAGCATCTGCCAATAATTAATCCAGAGCAATTTAAAAAATATTTGTGGCTATTGCTTACAGCAGAAGATGGGGTAACCACATGGCATAAACTGTGACCTGACATAACTTTGCAATCATGAGCTTGTAGTGACATGGCTGACTTCAAATATGGCATGCTACAAATACTGCTAGTGATTGATGCAGCTGCTTGTCATCCTTGTCAGCAGCCTAAGCTGGCACCTACTTGTCTTAACATGAAACAGTCTTTGTGATATGGAGTCATTTTCTCCCTACTTTTCTGTCAGAACTTTAAAACTGATCAATTTTTACTCCATTGCTTTGTTATCCTCTATACTCACTGCTGCCACTACCCCAAACCTTTTGAGCTCACTGAAGGTCCAACATCTTTTACTAACTGCTCAGACTCCTAGATTTTTCTCTAGTATCAGGACGAATTCATCCTTGTGCTACAAAGCAGTATGATCTGGCAATTGAAGTTATCTACATGTTTTGTAACTATGTGTCATGGTTTAGGAATGGTACTCCCCAGTTCAGTGCCTCCAGTAAGACTCTCCCAAAAAAGGAACAATGCACTCTTCCCCCCTACTTTCCACTCTGGGGATGGAGTTGAGAAGAGATGGAAGTAATGGGTTGAGATAAGAACAATTTTGGTTGAGACAGCAATGAGATAAGAAAAGGAACAGTAACAGCAGCAATAGTAATAAAAAAGTGCACAGAGAGAGGGTGATTTACATGCAAAATTCTCACCAGGCCTGGGAAAATGAAACAATGACAGATGGACCCTATGCCCCCCCCCCCAGTTGCTCCCCCACCCAGAAACGGACTGCTACAATCCATGCCCACGAAGGTGAGGGCAATCCAGGTTCTTGTTAATACATTTCTTCAGGTGGATTAGAGTGAAATGATACTGGATGAATGATGTTTGCAAACATATATGCATGTGGTTTATTTTTAAACAATTTGGTTGCAATGGAAAGCAGATATGTAGCCATTTTGGTTGTTATTATTATCTATAGTTACATAGCACATGAAAGCATAAATATATTCCTTTAGAAAATGTATAGGGAAGAAAAAAGAAAGAAAGGAGTAGAAAGATACATAATCAGCACCCACGGATCTGTGACAAGGCTCTATTGTTGCAGCTGGGATGTCCATTGGTCAAAGTTTACTCCAACTTGATCCTTAGGGGTGGGTAAAGAAGCCCACAGAACACAAAGTCAGATGGGTTTAAATATGGCCAGGCTCACCCAGGAACCCAGGGTGCAAGGGAGCTTTCAGTCCTCTGGCCTTAGAAATGAGCCTGAGGGTTCTTTGGGGGTCTCTGAGGGTTTGTGATACCTTTTCAGCTGCTGGAGTGAGTAATGCCCAGTCAGACCTTCCTCAGGGGAAGTGAAAGGAGTTTTACAACTAAGCAAGTTGTGTAAGGGAGGGCAATTGTCATGGTAAGAGGTACCATCTAGCCTTGCAGGATTTGCCTCTTACTGGCCTAGAAGCTGGTCTGTATTCTCCAGATGGAGACAGTTCATTACCTTTGTAATATGCAGGGCAGCTATTACACACCCAAAAACTCAATTCCTTCCTCAAGGGATGCAAATCTGGCCTCAGCAAAACACTAAAGCAGTTCTGAAGGATGTAAGAAATGATGCAATGTCCAGTTGTGTAAGATATGGGGGAAGAGTTCAGCCTGAGTCTAAAAAGTAACTATTTAACCATAGGACCAGTGACAATTTCATGTCTGAGTTCCTAGTGTGTACTCCTGGATCTGTTGTGGCTTGCCTTTGTTGGCCTGAGGAAGCTTGACAGAAACAATAAAATTGAAATATACCTAAATGGCAAGAGATCTCAATTGTTTTGCACGAAATGAAAGTGAGAACTTGAAAAGCTGAGAGAAAATATTAATAATCTTAGTAATTCAAGCAATTTTAAAAAGTGTATTAATGGCAATAGGCAGTGCAAAAATAATATCAGCCCATTCCAGAATGAGAACTATATTAGTTCAGTCTCTGTCCTATCCTTATCATGACAGTAGCTCAAATTCTTGTTGAAAATTCAGCAACAGGACTAGCAGCAAGCAATCTGCTTTAGGTGTTACCATCTTCAAAATTCAGATCCAGTATGAAATGTGGAGTGGGAAGAGAACTGGATAAACAAACGTGTGGAGAAGAATACCATTAAATGTAATATGTACATTGCACCATGTTTAAAGACATAACACTTTAAGACAACTTGAACAATAAAAAAAAAAAACCACTAAACCCATAGCATAAAGCTACAGGAGATGGACAAACACTAATTATGGCTTAGAGATACTGCAACTGAAAGATCCCAGGGAAGATACTTCACACCTTTACCTCTAGCTCCTTTCTACTTCATATCTTCTTCTTCATTTTTTGATCTTCTTGACAGGAACGGTCACATACCACAGCTTTGTATAACAAACAAAACAGAGATGCTTCAATTTATTCCCACTGCTCTCATTAGTCCTTTTCCTACAGCAAAACAAACAAAAAAACCACCCCACGTCTTGAATTCTATCCAAACTGTCTGCTACCATGGAAATTGAAAATCATCTTGGTAAGAAAATGCTACATGATGTCTACTAATATTTCAGTCAAAGTACAGTCTACAGTAGTGGAGACTTTGGAAGAACTTAATCCCATGACCTGAGAACTGTTCAGTACATCCTGTCAGATAATTAAGGCTCTCAATTGCTGCACACTGAAAAGCCAGAAGCTGAAAGAGTATGTCACTTTACAGGAAACATTCAGTACCTTTACACTGTTAAGTCTTGGAGCAATTTCTAAGAAACACCTCTTGTTTCCTTCTGGTAACATCACCTTCCATGTTAAGGACATGCAGTTCTTACTGTTGAAGATATAAAATAAAAGCTCAATCCAGTTTAGAAAATAGATTATTTTTGGCTGTGTTCAAGACAGAATACCTTTGGAAGGTCTGGAACAAGCTGTTGAATTAATTTAATGAGCCATAATGGGAATTAAATATTTCATTGTTTTTCAAAATGAAGACCCTTCTGATTATTCAGTGGGCTTTGTATTTGTATTTCAGACTAGACAAATTCAGTTTGCCTTCAATTTCTCAGATGACCTTTTTTCTTTTTTTCTCCTTTACATTATATCAGTTTGTACAACAGGAAAAACAGAACAGACATCTGTTACATATTACTCAGGTAATGTAGGACACAGAATTATTGTGTCTGCATACAAAATGCTAAAAGCAGATATGAAGCACTAACAGTTCAGAAGAATAAAAAGTATGAAGTAATGGTAACGTGTCAATTGCAGAAGGACTATAAAGTAGAAAACACATTTTTGCAGACATTCAACCTATTGTTTCAAAAGAAAGACAGTTTTACTTGGGCACCTCTATTTTAAAATGTTTACAGGTCTTCAGAGGAAGTACTTGCTCTTTCTTGCGTCTTGGATGAAAAAGAAATCTAAATTCTGGACTTCTATTTACTATTGTTCCCATTTTAAGGAAGCTAAACTGAAAACATTTGCAATCTAATTTTTGAAAGCTGCAAGATTTGTCAAGTTTCCAGTCCTTTACAACATCTCTCCTAGCTGCCAGTACAGGCAGATGTAAAACTTTCCTCATGTTAGTTCATTTACACTTTGAAACAGGCAGATGTCAGGGGAAAGCATGAGGGCAGAACTCATAATCTTGCTGACAGCAATGCTAAAATAGTTCCAAAAATTCAATATGAGCCTAATTCTGCTTCCATTAAAGTCAGTCAGATTTCATCTCTTGACTAGAACAAATGTAGAAATAGAGCTTAGAGACAGGCCATACCAACAGCTCTTGGGGAACACTGCCATTTTAGATTTTGAATACTCACATGACTACTCATTGTGAAATGAAGTAATTTTCTTTAGGTTCTACTAGATGCTGATAACACTTTATCACACACTGCTTTTCACAGATGATTATGTCCACTTATTCGCTGAAACCAAGTTTCACATTTCCTACCTAGAGTACTTCCATATGCCAGCATTTCATAGCACAGACAGAACCAGTCTAGTTCTGCCTTCCTCCTAATTCCCTCAATGTGGCAGCAATTCCCAGTTCCTCTACTTCCCTCCTTCAGCCAACTTTGATGCAAGGCAAAGAGGTTTCCTGAACAGTGTCAGTTTATAATTATGCTCAGGGTTTCTGATACTGTTTCAACCTAGGATTTTTAACCATGGGGGACCAACATATGTCAGAAGTAGACATGAAAAAGTAGGCATTTGGAAGACAGACTCCTATTCATTACTATATAAATGTAAATATTGATCTCTAGCTCCTCATGACACATGTTTGTAGATGTAAAAATGCCTTGACATGGAAGATATCTTGATATAGAAGGACCTTTAGGCTTCAGGTTTTTCTTTTCCTTTTTAAGTGGGCAAAGCCATTTTACTCCTGCTACTTACCAAGGTTTCTCCAGGAAACTTTCTTTCCTCAGAGTGAAATAAAATCTCTAATTAAGATCACGATACTTAATGCTTCTTCTCTCAACTGATTCTAAGGGAACCATAAGAAAATCCTCTTCAAGAGGAAAATGCACTGTCATTACACCTTCAGAAATAACTTTGTATTTCCTTCTCTCTTACTCTCTTCAGTTTCACATCGGCAGCCAGCCTAAAACCACAATGGTCCTCAACCACCTCCTGCCAAGTGCAGTCTGTAGGCAAAACACTTAGCAACCTCCCTACATTACCAGCTAATTGCACATACCAGGAGAAAAAACAATTTTTGCTAGTCAAATTGGAGTAATGGAAAAGTGTTGTCTTTTGCCTGTTTCGGTGAAGGGAAAGTTTCACACCTGAAACTTGTCTCCTCTCTTCATCTGAAAATATCTCTAAGACTTCTTTATATTCCAATTACCAAATTCTTTATGCCAGAAAATCAGCATGCCCTCTGCCAGGCCTTAGTGCTCATGAGGCTCAGACCAGATCCTGAAAAGCCAGCACAAAGGTCATTGGAAGAAATAATCTTTGATACCAAAACTAGGAGTCATCCCCAGACTTTTTGACTTTTCAGAGAAAGGAAATTCCCAGGTTCCTGTTTCATTGAAATTCTACTTCCTTCATTAAAGATGAAAGAGCAGAACAAGTAGCTTCTATTTTTATATTCTTTCTAAAACAAACATCCTTTTCTTATCTCCTTTGATTATATTGTCGTCCCATTTACCCACACAAGTTAAAAAAGACTAATCTCAGACACTTGCGAGACATCTTCCTGAAAAAGTCACACTTTTTATATGTGTTCATCTTTAAACACTATTGTGAGGTAGAAAAATAAGATTTAATACTGTATTAAATAGGAAGTTAAGCAACAAAGGATTTACAAGAATTGGTTACTCTTGACATAATTGACATTATTTATTAATCAAGGCAGAATAGTAATTTGTTTTGGGAATTCAGTTGCCTTAAATTCACTGGTTTTATCTGAGGTTTTAGTGCTGATGGTTCAGGTTTGCAATTCATAAAAGAGAAGTCTTATGGTATCTGCACAGCACTTGCTTAAATATTGGTTAATTGTAAAACAGAAATAGGCAGGAGACATTTATTTTCTCAAAATTCGACAGATTCATAACACAGAAACTATCACATAATTTTCTGACTTTGACAATTACTGAATAAGATAGTTTTCATTATTTTTTTAAAAAATACATACTTTTAACACTTATGGGTTTGCCTTCTATATATTTAAAATATTTCATACATAAATATGAAGTTTTTGGCTATCGCGTAGCTTGCCTACAATGAAGCACTACAAAGGGTGGTTTCAGAAAAAGGTATATTATGGACTGGAAAGTGCTCTCCACTTGCTGCTTTGCAAAATTTGTTCATTGCAATAATTATTCTAAGGTGTCACCCTGAGGCATGACAAAATCATAATATGGAAACATACATGCATCAGAGTTGGTTTGAGTCACTGATAAGACTGAAACTGGTACCGCAGGTAAGCATATAGCAATGAGTCATGTTAAACAGCAAAACAGCACTTGACTTTTGTTCTGCTAACTTTGTTCAATTCTTACTTGCTGATATTCCTTTTACAAATTTAATTTGTTTTGGGTTTTCCAAGTTTCTTCTGAAAACTGTGCCAAAGAACTGCATAAAATTGACGGAAAATTATTTATATGATTTTATAGATTGTATCTCTCAGGCAGGTCACTTGAATTTGCCTTCTAGAGAAGAACCTTTCAGAGGTTTCCTCCCAAAATTTACCCTAAACCAGGACAATCAGGAAAACATGAAAAGGGATATCTGCAGGGAATATTAGAGAGGAAATGAGAAATAAAGTGGGGTGCTGGGGTAGGGGAATTAAATATATTAATACCTACATGAGTATAAAAAAAATATATTGATAGGTATGTATAAAGTTATCAGTGTTTTCATATACCTACATATTTAACTGCAAAGTGGTGCTAAACTGCAAGAGAATATTTGTCTAACATGATATCCAGAAAACTGGCCTAGCAGTAATATACTACCAGGTCATTAAGAGACGAAACTTTATATAGAACATAAATGTATAATGCCTCCTTGAGTCAAATATAAGATATTTTATCAGACAAGTATAAGACATTTCTTATTTCTGGGCCTAAATCCCAGAATCTGGGAAAAGGAATAAACTTCGTTTTCAGGATTGTGACCTGAATGAAGCAAAATGAACATAGCTATTGGGTAGATGACAAACCTGAAAGCTTGGGTGTATTCTAAGAGGTGAATGATGCAGATCAGTGTTCACACCATTCTATAAATATATGTGATATATGTGATATACCAGAAATATGTATATGAAAAAAGGATTATGGCCCCATTAAAATGACATCTGTGTTACACAAACTGCTCTTGGAATGGACAAGACAAAGAAATTCATCTTGACATTCATATCAATTAGCTACAGGTACAAAAGAGGAATCCAAACAAAGGGGCTCCTTCTAAGGCTGAAGTTACAGATGCTAAGGAGGGTAAACAATTGTGTCTGAGATAACGATCAAAAGATTTTAAATTCCCTGTTAATCTGAGAAGGTCCTGGAATTCCAATGACAACATCACTTGCTGTCATAATTTTGGGAAGATTAATAAAAATGTATCTCAGTGGTATGTCACCAAATCAAACACTTGAGGTACTTACTTCACTACAGCACCACTGAATTTAAAAAAGCAAGCTAGCAAACAAAAAATCACCTTCGTTATCCTTGTTTTGGTTTAGCTGTCTTCATTATTTTATGGAGAATTTACTTGAAAAAATTTCTTAAACCTATCTTTTGCTACTTTTCCCCTGATAAATGCACTTATGCCCTTGTGCAAAGCTTCAGCAATTATTTAGAAGGCGAGAATAGAAAAACAGACTGTCTGTGATCCTGACTTGCAAAGTACATGCTTCAGCTGCCAACTCATTCACTGGTCACCTCATGTGGTTTTTTTTTTTTACACCTTGATCATTAAAGCTCTCCCAGTGGCCTCAGGTACATGTTCAATCAGAAAGGAGACAGAATTAGCCTTAAAGACAGAAACACCCAGAGTGAAAGAAGATAATCTCATCATGCTCCAGCAAGTTCTACTGTTTTACAGTGAGTTATTCTGCTTTACCTAACTCTAGATATCTGTGCTGAGTCACACCAAATGATCTGCTGATGGTTTTGCACGGGAGTTTCAGAGATTCACAGCAGACTGAAAAATACTCACATTGACAATTCATTCTTGTCTATATCCCTGAGGACACTATCCATCAAAATAAACACCATGATATTTATGTTGCTTAAATTAAGATTGAAAGAGATCCAAAACTGTAATGTGTTAGGAGCATTTGCATTTGGCCTGGAGGAAAAGAAGAATAGCTGTAGAGAAGACACATTCCCCATCAAAATGTGGATGAAAAACCCATGTTGATACTAGCTTTATATCCTAGTTTACTAGAAACAGTTACAAACAATTAAATAAATTGAATCAGAAAAAAGGCTTCAAATTTATATAACTAAAAATAATCTATCCATTTTTTGATATCACTAACTAATATCTGTTATATGCTTTCTGGAAAATAAAAACTGAGAAGTTCTGTACCATCATAAACCCAACCAAGATGCTATTACAAAGCAGTCACATTTTAAAAAGGGATAGCAATCAAAGACAATTATGTTCACAATTTGTTCTGATAAATCCTGCTACCCATATATATACATCTGACTAACTTTTTTCCCCTCTGTCAAGTTATTTGTAATATATTAGCTGCTCCAATCACATGGCAACCACTTCGTTTTACAATGCAACACAGCATGATGCAGTGGAACCTAAACAATTCTACAATGTATGTCTATACAAAGAAGTGCTATAGTATTTTTCAAAACTGGGCCTTTAAGCCTCCAAAAGAATCCATCTATCCTTTTTGTTTGCTTCTTCTCTTCCAGGGCCATTCATCAGAGAGAGATCCTTCCCAACACCAGGAGGAAAGGACAAGACACTCTTCTCCTGCTTCAAGCAGCTGTACTTCCAAAGTGAAAAAGTCCTGGTTCTACTGGACTGAATTATTTAGTCTAAAACAAAGAGGCTTTATACAGATGGAAAAACATGCGTGTTGAATGACAAACAAAGTCTTACTTACTGAATGTATTAAAAATTGTTTTTCTAGACACAATTCATCAAAGCAAAGCTCCATCCTTGGGAAAACAGCTATATTCACAATCAAGACAGATGTACAAGTCATGTGAAATAAGGCTGCCACTGGACTGAATTATTTAGTTGTTTGCTAGAGACTTGATCAAATTCAGCCTCTGTGTAAACATACTGAATTAAATGGGACACAGTTTGAGATGTTCTACATCCTGATCCAATTTGATCATCTGTGTGCATCAGATCTTCGGAAATGCTAGTGTAAAATGTAAAAATGTCCTTATAGTAAATGCAAACTTGTGGGTACATTTTGGATTAAATAGTCCATAAGACCCAATAGCATAATTTAGAAAAAAATGCAATAATCAATCACACATGCATGAAGGAGCTTGAATTTCCAATGTGATCAATTCTGAAAGAGTCTGTCTTCTGACAAATAAACGCAAGTGTATTTTCAAAAACACATTTTTTTCTTGGAAAGGTGAAGACTTATTCTCACTTTGCATCCAGCCCTGAACAATTTCCTTTCTTTAACATTAACTGTCTTCTTAAATACACTTCTAATTTACTGACTGTAGTCCAGCTTGTTGTTCCAACAGATTATTCTGTATTTTAGAAAACTGCCTTTTCTGGGACACATATTCACACAGTAACAGAAGATTTTGGAGAAATTGCTCATAGATGATTAGAATGCTTGAGAAGCGTAAATGTATTTAAAGTTTCCTAAATATGATCTCTAAACAATATCTAAATATAGTCATTTCATATTGAGCCACCACATTATTCTGTTGTAAATGGATTAATGGTTTACTGGTTTGAATAACCAGTATTTTATTATTGTTGTAGATTTTCATTACTTTGTGTTGACAGTTGCAGTTTTTGTACCATATACCACACAATTTTATTTGTGTGTGATCACAGGAATACATTATTACTCTGTTTTAACAGTTTCAGTTTTAGCTCTTCATTAGCCAGATCATAAAAACGCAATGAAATAAAGTGTGAAACTCTAAATATCTCAAAATATCCCTAAATCAGTTTGCTTAACTTAGTGAGAAACTGAAACCATAAATATAGAAGTTTTAGATTAAAATACGACTCTACAATTTTTATATCATGCTTAAAAGATTTATAACAATAGTGGAGGATGTATTGCATGACTGCAGTTGTTGCTAAGCACTAAGAATATTGTTTTTGTGGGGTTTTTACCTCAACAAAATGTATCTGCTTGCATGAAAGCAAGAACCATGAATGAGCCTCCCAATTTTAGAAAAACATTTTGAGGATGAAAACTGCAATTAAAAGAGAAGTGTGCTCACTAACCAGTGGTCTCAGCAGATGTTAATCGATTGCACTGTCAGCTGATGTATCTCTTCTAAAGAAAAGACAAAACTAAAGATGACAGAGATCCTGATAACTAAACCTGACGAAAGGTATTAAGTAGTTATAGAAGCAGTTTGCCAGTCGTGTTTCACCAGAGGAGACTGGTGCTCAGCTGAGATGCTGGGATGAAATTTCAACAAGTTTTCCCTGGAAGATCACTTGATGTAGCTCAACACAACAAGATGAAGAGGTGGGCCTGCTGCCCACCCAGTAGCCAGCAACAGAACACAGGGGTTCCAAGAGGAAAGTGGCATTTTGTGTGCACACTAATCCAAACAGTTTGCCAGTATAGAAAGTGCAAGGAATTGTTTGTAACATTGTAAAGTTCCTTTGCAGGAAAATGGGTTGCTATTGCATTTAGTAAACCAACATCTGTGAAGCTGGCGAAGGTTAGCAGAAGAACAAGCAGAAATTATGCCAGCAGCACCTTTCTGTGCAGACTTAGAGGCACCAAGTTCCTCTAGTTATTAAAAAGCTATAAATGGATGGAAGGTCTTCCCCAACTGTGGTCTCCCCCTCAAAATAAAAATGTGGATGTATCTGGATTAAGTGTTGAAAATTAGTCCTAACTCTCCACAGAAACTGGGTAAGTTCCTTTAGACTGCACAGGAAAGCCTAAAGCCCATCATCTCATCAGTTGAATAATGTACAAAAACCAAGAGCATGAAGCAGTTTACCCTTGTCCTGAATGGTACAATATTCCATATTCAAATTGTGTCCATAACACAAGTGAAAGGGGAAGAAAACAGGAAGTGTATGTATAGAAATTTTAACCACTTTATTGAGACTTAGTCAATATAAAAGTGCTCAGATTTTCTTTGTTTTCTTTTTCATAACAATTAAGGTTCTTAGATTAGACTCTTGAGATGTCAAATATGTTAAGAATCAATTCTTTCCTTAATATAGGGACAGAAATTTTGGTCCAAAGCAAGATCTGGAGTTTAACACTGCCAAATAGCCTGGCAGACTGTGCCAATGGCAGAAAGTGGTAGCACAAGGAGGAAACGTGACCAAGGATGAACACAAATCAATCAATTGCAAGATTTCACCCTGCTCAAATCAGGGATACAAAGTATTAATAGAGAACTTGAGTGACAAGAGCAAAAGTTTTTGAACTTTAGCATCTACCAGAAAAAGGAAAATTTCAAAGGAATTAGAGTCTATATCCTTAACAGATAATCCTTAGCTAGACCATCCTATCTGAGTTACCATAAAAAACAATTAAAGAAATACTGAGTGGCTGACCTTCCAAAATTACAATAAAAATTATAATATATATAATATATAAAATAAAATTTCACATGGTACAGGTCTTACATCATTGCCAAAAGTGTTTTGAAATAATGCTCCAAAGTCAGTAGTCTTTGAGAGTCCACTAAAGTAAAGAGAATTACCTCCCTAAATTATCACCTCCCTAAATTAACTTGACGCATGTAGTGTGGAAACACGGTAGGTGACTCAGTCACTAATGTAGCAGAAAGACACATGCAGTTCTGACAATAATTTTTAGTCCCAACAGTGATTATCTGAAGCTGTAAATAGTGACAAAATTCAGTCTCTCATTGGCCAGAACTTTGAAAATCTCTGTAGTGTTAACAGTATGTACAAACATTCTAGTTAAAGGGAATGCAATGCTTCAAAACTGAGAAGCTTTTCCAAAGCACCCATTTTCTCACCATGTGGTAGACAAGTTAGTTCTTTTACAGCAGCTATACTGGCACTATGGATTGCCTTTAGCAAAAGGATACAATCTCAGTTATGAAATTAGTTATATAAAATACCAAACACCCCCTCAAGGTCAAAATACCACTGAATATGCTAATTCTTGATGTACATTAAGCCAGACTGCGACCAGGCTTTCACTATGCTCTTTAAGGGATGATACTGTTGCCTCTATTTTTTTGTCATAAAATAAAATTGGCCCGAGAACAGCACAACTGCTGTGAGTGAGGGGAATAAGCATGATGAATACAGCATCACCTACTTAATATCTGCCATTCTGCATAACTCTCTACTGTGCATGAAGAAGACTGTTCAATGGAAATAATAATTAGAGAAACTACATTTAAAACCCAGCATAATTCTATTGTACGTATGCATTTTTGTATCATCAATGGATATTTTAACATTCCAGTTTAATTTATTTTTCTGTCATCTAGTAGAAAACATCCTAGGTACATGGCTTCCTTTGGAACCTACTCTATAGCCAAAAAGCAGTAAATATTTCACATTTAACACTCCATTCTACATAAATAAATATAGGAGAAAATGTTTTTCTAAATAAAATTTTCCTAAATTACAATAATTTTAATGGGGAAAATGGTAAGAAGTTTTAAGTCTAGTTACCAAAAATAATTTTGTTTCTCTTTCTTGAAACTCCTTCCTATCTCTGCAACAGTCAGGGAGGAATTTGTAATTTCATGTACTAGGTAAATCCAATACCACCTACTATTTCAAATACAATTTAAAATCATGTAACTGTGCCATTATATGTCACAGGCCGCTTAACATATTTCATTATAATTACTTGTTTCATATCATCCTAGGCAATTAATTTTTGTTTCCATGTTTAGATTCTTTGGAGTACATACAGAAATGCATAGTGAGGTCTACAAAACACTGCCTGACATCAAACACCTCCCTATATAGTCCAAGGAGAAGTCAATTACAGGGAGCATTGACTGGCATTTTACCACCTACTTTTTTTAGTGTCGTGCCCTCACAAAAAAAATACATAAACAGAGTCAGCTTTAACTGATGTATCATAAGAGCTGTAATAATGGAGGTGGCTTAAGAGGATGCACTTCTCATAAGACAACCATTCTAATAGATTTTGCATTTAAATTACCTAATACTGCCTAAGGGTTATTTATACCATCTTGGAGAATCAGACCAATGCTTACAGACCTAAAAAAGTGTCATAAAAGTGGCACAAGAGAGTTGTGTACACATCTTAATTCTCATCACTGGAAATACAGAGAAAAAATATCAAACTATTTCATCTTAATAGTATTTTCTTTCATATAAGAATTTTAGTTGGATTTACCAGGTCCTAAGTGCAAGAAACTAGGTTTGCCAACTGAATTAGATGCCATTCTGCTATTTTCACGAATTTTCTGTAAATGACAAGAAGACAAGAAAACATTAGCATAAAATGAGATTAGGTAATAGGCCCTAATTTTTCCCATATCAACTTTAACATGAAAAAGGTAAATTTTTACTAAGAAACAGAAGTTATCTACCAATACCTAATAAAAGATTTCATACCTTCTTAATATAAAATTATATTGCAGCATAACTAGGATTTAGCCAACCTCACTAAAATTTTATGAAGTTAGGATAAGGCAGCACATCAGCAAGTAGTGTAGAGCTATGGGATCTGTGAAGAACTGGTGATTAGACTTAAGTCCAGAAGTGGCTCAGGGTTGTTTCAGATGGTTGATGATTTCACCTCACAAGAATTTAATCTATATGCTTTGGGACCTTGGGACACTGTGTATCCAAGTGAGAGCTATGTGGAAATTCTCTGTGAAAATGGACATCTGTTCTGAACCAAAACACTAATGTATGTAATTTAAACATGGTACATGCCATGGCCTTGGAAAACTGCTCTTTAAGCCTTCTTAATAACCTAGCCCTTAGAAAACCAGACCTGAACTTAGGTTTACAATATCTATGGTGACCTAACAAATGGATTGTTGGGTTTAAAAAAAGAGGAGATCCCCCAATTCACTAATCATCTTCTCCATTAGTTATAATGGGTCTACTATTGCTGCAATACTTAACCTATTAACCTAGTACCTTAGAAATTAACTTCAGATGTGATTTATCCCAAAATAATGCAAATTGAGCAAATACTATACATCCCGTGAAATTATACAGTTCCTTGAAGCTGCCAAAACTTTGTCCCCATGCCTGTACTTGGGAACTGCTTCTCATTAGACTGCACTAGTAGCATAAAGGGACCTTCAAACAGATGTAAATAGTTTACACAGTTGCAGTGATAACTGCAGTATACAGCTATATGCCAGTATACTTGGACTGGAGTTACAACAGCAAAATCCATGTAAGTCTAAGCATGAACTGTCAACAACTGGATTTTCAGTTGCTGAAGTAGTTGCCAGCTATATCAAGTACACAAAATCAGCAATACTATGTGCCATGAAAATCACAGTATGAAATAAAGCCTCTGGTTTTAGACTTTTTATATGTAAAGAAGGTAAGGAAATTAGGACATAATACTGGTCTTGTAACTAGTGGATACTGTGGAATGGTGGATACTGTACTATTTTGTGGACAGAAAAAATTGATGTAATGTTACACATTCCAGTAGCTAGTTTACTGACACAGATCAAAAACATTGTGGTTTTTTCTTATTCTTGAACAGTGCTTTTTTATCCACCTTTGTACTATTGTGTTCTACCTATGAATAAAATCTGTGTAGGAGGGAAAAGGTGATTTTCAAACAGTTACGTATCAGTCACACAAAAAAAACATGATTATGACCTGGTACAGGACTATGCTTTAAAGAGAATCATATTGGGGCTATCTGTTATCTGTGCATACACTGAACAGGCAGGCTGCTGTCATCTCTTACTGACTTATAGTTTTCTGCAATTCATTATATAGAGCCCCTTACCTAGGCAAATGGCAACTTCTGAAAGAGGAAGAGGTACATAATGAACATCAGTCTGTGCCTATTACCAACACATGAAAATCAGAAGAACCAAAATAATCCAGAGTGCTTCCTTATTAAGTATAGCAAGAATAACATAAAAATAATATATTTCACACATTAAAAGCTTGATCTACACAGAAAACAGTAACATGATACCATGTTAGTAATAGAAATGCTACACTTCTAACTACTTCCATTTCAAAGACTACACAAAAAACATTGACCAGGGTGCTAATTATTAAAGAATAAATTCATCTCCAGCATAAAAACACAATTGTCACAGAACTTGTCACAAGTCACACCGGATAAATTTGACTAAACATTAAAATGCTCATTATTGTAATTATGATTTTTCTTTATAAAAATTCATTGAGAATGATCTGAACAAAATTACTCTATGGATGATTACAGCTCATGAATTTACATGACAATCAGCAGGAATATTTAGAGCCAGTTAACAACATGTAAGTGATTACATTGAAAAACAAAAAAACTTAGTAATTGGTTGTACAATGCAGGATGTTTCAGATTTAAGAAAGTTTGGGCTGTTTTTCTTATTTGTAAATCATGTGGTAAATACATAACTTTCTCTTAAGATAAACATATTTTTCATTATTGTGGAAGTCCTTAAAATATAGCATGTTGAAAACATTCTTTCAGGACTGTACCTACTTCTATATAGAAAGAATCAAAGAATTCAGTCTTCAAAAAATGAAGATGATATCCTCAATTTGAGTGAGAATGTTATATTCATTAAAAAAATGTCCAGACCTATTATCAATCTTTATCTCTCCTCAGCTATAAAGGTTTGCAAACACTTCAGGTAATATCAGTCCTTAGCCTCTCTTGGTGAAGTACATAATTTGATCATTATTTGTTTTGGCTGTTCTTTATTTAGCTCAACAGAAGAGTTCAATCCTATCTCATCCAGGTTCTCAGCATTCTAATAGTGACATTTCTTTCTGAAGTTCAGTGAGCAGCCTGATTATACCTGTCAGGTGTTACTTGTTTTCCCTCATATTGATTTTTTTGTTGTTGTTTTACTTATTTATGATGTGCTATGATTGATTTATTGACAAAAGAAGAGTTGCCAAGTTTCTCTTTACAGCTGCAACAGAAGGAAATGACTTTTCATGTTTCATGATTTCTAAGGAAAATAAAAGAAACTTCTTCCCATGGTTATTCCTTAGTTATAGTCTCAAATTCAGATGTCAAGTATTCCTGTACTTCAGAGATGCAAGTATCGGGGACACCTTCAAGTTCAGCACTCAATCCAATGAAGCCCTAATATGGGCTCTAGAAAGGATCTAGTTCACATCCAAATCTCCCAAAAAAGTTGGATGGGCTCCTGATCAAAACAGTTCTCTTAATTCCATATTCACTCAATCTCAGCCTAAATTTTGCATGCAGTGGTGTTTTTAGGATTGTTCACAAGAAGAGAAGCTCTCCCTTCCCTTTTGCCTCAAATTCCGAAAGCCCTATCATTTTGAGTTAGAATTAATCAAATATCCATCTTTGGCAGTCTTGGTTGACAAATAATACCTGTATCTTCATAATAAATCTTAAAAATTAAGATATTAATACACCATTTTCTTTAACTTTGAAATATAAACCTCTAATGCTCTGAATCTTCCATGCAAGAAGCTACAAAAATAGGAATCAATCCCACTTTGCAAGGAAACCTTTCCATGTCTTCATTCTCTCGAGACCCTGGATCACTCCCTTATTCCTTTTTATAATCCATATATTTCTATAAAACACTGGCAGAAAAAAAAAAAAAAAAAACAAACCCTCATTTAATTTTTTAAAATTAACAAATAAAATAATGGTAATAACACATCTTCTTACATCTTTAGAGACAGCCACCAAAACGTCTCCTTGTCAGAGTATACTTTGAACATAAACTTTCAACATCCACACATTAGAAAATTTTTTTGGCAATGTAATACTTCCAAGGTCAAAGCAGTGGCATCTCATAGTATATAGATTAAATCAGTGTATGAAATTAATAACAATAATAGGACTTCTTAACATGCTATAAAACTGGGATGCATCAACCTATGAAGATCTCAAGTCTGATAGGAAACTTAATTCCATCCTCTGAGTACACAACAAAGCGTGATGGACAGTCTGGACATTTATAATTACAGCGTTTGTTAGCTGAGTCTCCACATCATCAGCTGAAGCACAACAATTGCTCATTGTAACCAGAAGCTTATCTATCCCATAAGTTCCATGAGTAACCCCAGTCTGTTTATTAATGTGTATTAAACAGATGTAAACCCACTGCCCATAAGTGTCACAAAATCCTTCTATTGCCAGCAGTTTAATTATCTCCAGATGTGTAACAAAGGAAGAATAGATCTTTTTTTGTTAATTATCTCTAAATCTGTAATAAAGAAACACAGAATAGAAAACATTTTTTAAACAGACTCTTTAAAAAGAAACAGCCACTACTGTTGATAAAGTGCTGTCCACTAGAATTCTTTGGGTTGTAATTCTTTGTTGTAGCCAAAGATTATCCACTCAGTGATTTTCATTAGCTTCATAAACCCTTGCTCCATTTTTTATCTCATACTCTAAACCAATTTTTGTTCTTGGTTTAAAATTAAAATGTAAACACACAGAAAACCTCACATAAATATCTTGTGTTTCACCTTGACAAAGTGCAGCTGAAGGGTCCCCAAAAGAATTTACTCTGAGTTCAAATATCAAGGTTATTTGAGACTATATTCTATACCCTCTTCTTCTAAAGCACTTGTAATGTAGCATATAAACATGATTGTGTATAAGCTCATAACATGAACAACTGCAATATAAAGCCTCTAAACTACCTGCAAATAACCTCTGCAGTTCCCAGATCTGTGCAGTTACTGAACACCACATATAGGCACCAGCCTGGCACCACCCTCATCAGCTTACTTGCAATGCACACACACAGACAAAACTAAACAGCCAAAAAAAAGGAATGAAGCAAAACTGGCCTTGATAACAAAATGGGATACTTTGAGCAAAGATGCCCTGACAGATTATTCTAAGAAGGAGGCTATCCATATCTCTGTTCTAAAGGTAGAGAAGATTAGGTGAAAGTATGTCTGATTTATTTTGATGATTCTGTTTTTCTGAAAATAGGCAGAATTATGAACAGTTTTGGTTTTGGTTCCCCCATCTCCTCCCAAACCACTCTTTTAATTAGCTGGAGAAGGCAGGACTCCATGTGAAGATCAGAAGGGCGGGAGAGCAGTTCAGGTTTTAAACTGACTACTTGAAAAACAAAAGATTGAAGAGGTGTGGCTTATTGCAAATACTATGATTAAATGAAAGTTGTACATTTTTTAACACAATGATGAGAAATAAAGAAAATATTAAATCAAAGCTAAGTTACTATTAATACTAACAACATGGATATAGTGTTCTTGCTTCAGTACAGTGTTGAACTACATGACCTTTTGAAGTTCCTTACATCCTTGTTCTCTATAAATATTAAATTAAACTAGAAATACATCAGGGCAGTGAGTCTCAGTATTGAATTGGTTATAAATCAAATTAGCCACCAATAATAATCAATCCTTATTTAGTCTAAGGAATCGTCTGTCTCTCCAATTATAAATCCTAACTAAAGAATTCTATCAAAGCAAGTAAAAGTTGAAGTTTGAATTGGTAAGTAAATTAATAACGGGACCAAACCACTTAGTGTCTACAATACAGCCAGATCTTATAAAGCTAAAAATTATAAAGTCTTTTTTTATACACCAATCAGTTTTCACAGGCACATCTTTCCTTTTCTTTTAAGGTAAAAGACTGCTCTCTTTTCTTCACAAGAAATCATATGGAATAATGGTTACAGATTTAGGACTATATAGCTAGTATTATTACAAAATGATACTTAGAAACAATTGCACCTTCATAATTTTTCGTTTTCCCTATTTGTATTGCAAAGAAAGCATAAACAAGGTAATCTAGGGGCAAATTCTGGTGTTATTGCAGATAACTACCTAATTCATATTGAGTCCTTTCATGATTTCAAAACATCTTTACTATTCTTTGATATCAGCAGAAAATTATACTACAAAATGAAGTGAAAAGTGGATCTATTTTAGCTCCACAAGAAATTGTCCCATTGTTCTACACACTATAGTTTATATTACGTCTTTATAGAGCATAATTTGTAGATTATACCATGATTTATCTCATGTCCTTAAACATGCCTTCTGCAGCAAGATGAAAGCCGCAGCTTGACTAATGTTTAGTGCCTCTTTCCCCTAGCAAGTTTATCCCTATTTCCCTTTCCTTCCTTCTTATTAAAATCATTTTCACTTGTACAACTCTTGTAGTATCAGCCACAACAGAATATGTATCACGCCCCATGGTTTCCATTTTAGAAGCAATTTAAGGATTCAAACACAACTATTTCAACTATATTCATGACATTATCTAAATTGTCACTGTGGTTTTGCAGCCCTGCTCTGAAACCAACCTTAAGAGTAATACCAGTGGGCTGGTTTTACCCTGGCTGACAGAGAACTAGTCTGAGGGATGGATGTGTTATCATTCAAGTCCTAAAATCTGTTTTTCACACTTATTTTTTCAGGTGGAGATATAAGAGTGCAATTTTAGATTGACATCAGTATCTGCTTTGAAAAAGCACCTTGCAGATACCACAAACAGAAAATAACCCAACTCCAGAAAAAGTTTGTTCATAGAGCTCAGGACTTATAAAATGAATCTCTTTCCTCAGGTAACTTGAAGTGGAGCCTCCAGGATGGAGTAACACAGTAAAGTAATCCCTTCTTTTCCTAGAATCTGGTTTTGTTTGAAGTTCAGATATACAAGCTGTAGGGAGAACACATGCTATGTTTCATTTGAAGGAATGGGCAGCTTAAATCTACACTGAATCCATTTTAAAGGAGTGTGTCAAGATGACTGACAAGTATGGAGGCTAGCAAGAAAACATCAGGGCCCCTGAATGACTGTGTATAGAAATAATGTCATCACTGGGAACATTGACTGAGGTCATTGATCTACAGTGCTGGACCCAAACTGGCAAACTATTTCCAGGGGCAATGATATGAAGTTCACTTTTTTGTTGAAAGTTTCAAAAGAGGCTTTCAGACCCAAAACATAATAAAGGGCAGAAAAAGTAAACTGCTTGGAAAAAAGATGTTTAAAAAGAAAGTAAAATTCCAGGATGAGCAATGGAATCCAGCTACAAAATCACTATCCTAAGGTGGTCTAGAGAGAAACTGTGAAGCACTAGCAATTGCTTTTACAGTGGTGCTTTAAATTATCTCAGTTTTGGAGAGACAGCGGACTTTTGTTCTGACTCATACAAAGCAGCTGATACAAAAGGACATGTATCCAACCAATATAATTTCCTCAGAAAGACACATTAAGGATAATAGCATTTTCCTTTGAACAGTACCAGGAATTTTCTTCCTGGTACAGTTTTTACAGGAATAGCTGATTGAAATTTCACAGAAATTTCTTACAAGCACTGAAATATGGTATGAAACCTTGGGAGAGTGGGGGAAGAATACTACTTCTGATGTGAACATTGTGTAGTTAATGAACAGCCTGAAAAAAAATCACATTTTTTCATATACACATCTGCCTTTTGTTTTATTTTAGTCACCACATATTCTAGTTATTTCCACAGGATAAAGCAAATGCTATGCATAAAATAAAATAGGAAAAAAGGAACTATCTGTTATTGCTCCAGAGCATATGATTTAAAAGTTAATCAATATCCAATAGGGGTAAATAGGAATATGCTTACTGGTAACTTGTCCAAATGTGTTTTACAGTTCTGAACAGTGACACTAAGCTGTTCAAAACACTTGCACAATTTCCAGTATCCTCTGCCACATCATATTTGTTCTAGAATGTTGAGCCATTTTGAATAATTTCATGCGTATCAAGGTCCATAATTATTTCAGACACTCCAGTAGCACATGCTTCATCACTGGATGTTGTCAAAGTAGAGAAATTGGTTTTTGTCAACACTTCTTCCACACTGGATAGTTGTGAAGTGCACCATTTATTTTCATTATTTCACTCTACACTGACCCAGTCTTTGAAGAGTATATTGTCTTTTTAAGTTAGGCAGGTTAATGGTAACCCTACAGCATTGTTTAAAGGTAGCATGCTGCTTGTTAGCACACTGTGTCATAGTGGATGACATCAAAATTTCCTTGCTTTTGTATCTCTTTTCACATGTTATTTGAGGAAAAGAAGTGGTGGCTAACATTAGTATTGACATTGCAAAATTGTTTTTTCTGTAGTAAGAGTCATGAGGGCCAATTTGATGCACAAATGATACTCACTTGACGCTTACTTGGTAGAAAAAATGGAATTGAAACACTTGAAGAGTTCAAGTTCACAACATGTACAATAATTTTAGTTTCTTCTGTCTTCCAAAATTTAGCAATGTAGAATTTCCCAGCTATCCAGATCAGAGTCAGTATTTCTCATTTGAGTTATGCCATCCTGTCAGATTCAGAGGATTAACACCTAGATTCCTTATCTTCATCATTCCCTCCTGTAGATCTTGCTTTTTTGATCAAGTGACAAAGAATCTTGCACTTGTTACCACATTTACTACCACATCACTAACATCTGTTTGACAGAAGGCAACAGCATGTTGTACATCTGTGCACTGAGAGCCTCAGTACACCAGAGCTGTAACACAACCACAAAACAGACATACTACTACATAATATATGTACATACATATTCCACATGCTGGGTAATCTCAACTACAGCACACACAGTATTGCATTTCTGAGTGTCTTATTTACACACATTGCATAAATATAGAATCAATTTTGAGCTTGCCCCATTTTATGCTCAGTAATTATCAACTTCAGCTAGAAAACTCATAAATTTGATCTCAACAAGTCCGACAGAAATGGCTTAAAATGTAAATTTCTTCTATTTCTTTTTGTGTGTGTGTGTGTTGATCTGTAGCATTTCTATTTAAGCTTTTTCCCACAGAAACTAAGGCTTTAAAAAAAGTTGAAAACCAAAGTTTAGCAAATTGCAATAAAAAGACAACTTATTGAAAAAAGTCTAATCCTGGCAGCATAGATCTCCATAATAAGAGATAATCTGATCTGGAGAGTTCTATATGACAAAATGCTACAAATGTCCTAATAGGCTTATGTTGCATATCCCTTCACTACACAGCAAAGGTATCCTTATGTCACGATGATAAGAGTCTGTAAAGAAAATAATAAATGACAGATGGCAATGACTTCAGAAAAGATTGCAAAATTGTTACTGTCAGTACACTAACTTCTGCATGAAAAAGAGACATTTTCCATTCCCTCTCCTACTATTCTTAAGTCTTTACTTTGATTGCTTTTTCCTGGGGTTTGTTCAGACTGTAGTGACAAATGCAGTATCACTTAAGTATCCAGGCAAACTAAAGACAGATTGAATAGGTGCAGCAACACACAAAATGAATCATAAAATCTGTTCTCACACCTGCAAGGAATCAGTGGATCTTCTATCTTAATGAAGTCTTGGTTTTCAGTCACAGGGAATAAGGCAAACAGGGAACCTCTGTGTCTTATTAGAAACAAAAACTGATTCCAGCACAGCTCATCAGTGTTCAAAAGCAATCAGTTTAGTATACTGCCAGCTCTGCCTTTTCTTTTTCTTTCATGCTGAACTGACAACTTTTACTCCATCCATAGAGAAGCTGACAGGTGGAGCAGCAGCTGAGCAGCTGCAGGCATTTGGCTGCTTGTGGCTTGCTGCTGATGGCTGAGAACTTCTCTTCACTCTGGTGTTCA
Organism: Molothrus ater; assembly: GCF_012460135.2. NCBI lineage: Eukaryota > Metazoa > Chordata > Aves > Passeriformes > Icteridae > Molothrus > Molothrus ater. The sequence goes on along the minus strand of NC_050480.2, from coordinate 105,171,488 downwards.
TCCCTGGAGAACTTTGGAACTCAGAAGCACAAAGCCAAGTTTTTTCTACTGCAACTGCCCCAATAATGCAAAAGAAGCCAAAAAGGTTAGAAGGACCTAATCTATAGCCCATTATTTCCAAAGTACAGATGTGCATGTCTCCCTCTTGGACAATCAGGACTCCATTACCTCTGAATGGTTAGACAAGAAAGGATATTGAAAATCCACTTCAACCACAGGTTTCAAAGTAACGTGTGATTACTTCATAGCATTAGCAACCTGGTGAATAACAATGGTTATGCCACTTTAGAGCAGACATCTGTTTTCAAAAGTCTGGACCAAAGCTGAGGGCCCTGCTCATGTTTTCTAGCATGATAACTTCACTACTCTACCTCTGTCTCCAGTCTATGAGAGATAAAATGTGAATCTCTGAAAGTAGAAGACTAAAACCCATGGCAGTCTTGCTGGAGAGTAGTACATATGATATGCCCTACATACAGTGGAAGAAGCTGGTGCAAGTTACAGAGATGTGGTGAGCAAAAAGCAGAGGCTGCATCTTTTATTTTGCCAACTTCAATGCATTTTGTGCTCTTATTCCTAAGGTCTTATTACAATCCTCCAGGACAGTTATCCATTCAATCATCTATGACATATGAGTCTGTTCATTTCACTTGCAATTATGCAATGCTGACAGAAATAACTGACTGTCACAATATTTAGCTGCAAAGTGAAATGAAACAATGTCAATACAAGAACTATGCTAAAAGATAGCACAATACATTATTTAATGTGTCTCTGAAAAGAAAAAATAATTTTCTATTCCAATCAGAGCAACATGCACAGGGCTGGCAGTCAGGAGGTTCTCATCTTCTTTCCATTTCTGACATTCCTTATACTTTGTTGAAGGAAGACTCCAAGTATGAACAAGCTTCTCTGCTGCAGTTTTTCCTTACAACACACGAGTGACCTACTTAACTCCCCATAATCTATCATGTAAGAAGTCAGTTTTATGTATAGTTCCTGCAGTTTGTAACCTGTCTGGAGATCCACAGAAAACATGTACAGGGAGCAGAAGCTGTGAAAATGTTTACTGGAATGGTAAGTAAATGTCCTGAAACATTATTACTGAGTGCAGCAATTGTTAAAGCTTCACTTGGAGCATGTTGGAATGGAAGTCAAGCACTGTTGCCCAGGGAACTGGCAGAGTCCCCATGCCTGGGAGGTATTAAAAAGACATGCAGATATGGCTCTTGGTCAAAAGGCTTAGTGGTGGACATATCAGCGCTGGGTTAATGGATATGATGGTCTTAAAGGTCTTTTCTAACCAAAGTGACTCTATGATTTATCCCACCTCCATGAGCCAACTTCCGATGGATCTAGAGCTAGAGAAGGTTAAAGCTTAGTAAGTCCTGCAAAATATCTATTCATCCAATGTTAACAGAAGTTATAAATTTAATTCAGTCCAGCTATGTGTGTTCATCCATTTTCACTGTCTCTGCACTATTTCCCACATTAGTTTATATTTCACCCATTGACACAATCAGGTGACACTCAGAAGGTATTCACTTCTGTCTCTTCATGTCTAAACTTCTGCCTCATCATATCTAAACTTCTAGCCCCAGTGCCAAACAAAACAGTTGTTTTGTCTATCTCCACTGTGTCCATCTGCTGGAAAAGGATGTGAGTAAATCTGTCAGTTTCAGCCAAATCTAAAAGTTGAATTTTAGAAGTAACCAGACCAGTAAATTCGTACACGTTTATGAAAATCCATACGTGAAGAGAGAGAACAAAACTCACATACACCAGAGAGAAGAAAAACTTAGTCTTTACTTCCAGTCTTTACTTCAGCCTACTTTCAGGCTGCTTCCAGATTCAGTGATGGATATCTCATAGCCAACTTCCCAGGAAAGCCCTGCCCCTCTTGTTATTACATGGCCCCTCCCTTGTCCCAGAAGTCCTTACCATCTTCAAGTTATGGTGTCCAATGGAAGTCCACCTGTGTCTGTCTTTGGGGGTCTCTGTTGTGTGAAATCTCCTACCCCATGTGATCAGAGTCTCATCTCATTTGTCCAGCAGGACCAGCTGCCCCTTACCACTTATCCAGGAGGAGGGCCAGCATGGGAAGCCCCTTTCCTATGGTTGTGAGCAGCCATTTGTAAACTGTGGCAGCCATTGTGCTTTCATGTGACTGTCCCCCAGCTCCCACATGTCCCTCATGGCCAGGAGGAGACCATGTCCAGGGGCATTTTCACCCACCTCTTCATGTTCATTTACACTTCATAACAATGTAAATGTTTTTGATAATTTTTTTCACAGGCCTGGAGATTCCTGGATGCTGTTTTCTAATAAATTGTAAGCACTTTGCTACTGCTCACAATAAAATGACAGCTGTCTTTTATGATTCATGAGCTTTCCTCTGAAGCTCTAAACTTCTGGTTTGGTATTAGCCCCTCAGTATTTCAGCTTTAGTAAATTTTGCACATTCTTTTTTTCCACTGAAGTTCTTTAGCTGTAGTAAATTTTCCACTTTTCTGTCTCAGAATTTCAAAAGAAGATAGCAATTCACATCTTTCTATGCAGTTGTTTTTTCTGTAAGTTCTAATCTGATCCATATTTTATCCCTATTTTTTTTTTATTCTGTTAAGCTTTATGTTGGACCTTCCACTTCGGTTTATCAGTTTCTGTTACCTATATAATATCATTCTTCTTTATGCAAGACAAACTGGAAAAAGTTTACCATTGATAAAACAGACTGAAACAAGTCGAGTAATAAAATAAGTATTTCTTTAATTTTTAAATAATATTCTAAGTGTTCCCCCTGTGAGTTGTCATAGTACCCTTTTACTGACAGTCCTGCTACATATTTGTCAAGGTCTGCCTTACTGGCTCATCAGAACTTTATTGGTTTCAATAGAGATGCCACCTGACCTCAGATAAAGATCTTGACACAAGTTCCATATGCAACATTTCTAGTCAGGAGTGGCAGCTGCCTCTTTCCTCAGGTTAGCAGCATATTAAACACTGGCAGATAGTAAATACAACGTTTAGTTCACAGGTCCCTTTAATGAGAAATTCAGGATCTCAAAGGGAAAACTTTTCAAGAATCAGGCAGATATTTTAAATTAGTTCATATAAATAAGTAGAATGCTTTTCCCACATGACTCTACCACAGAGCATTTCATATCATAGCACACATGGAAGCATAACTTCACAATTCATGCAAGCTTTGTATCTTTTGCCTTACATTCTGGTAGTACTGTTCAGCTGGAGGAAAAAATCTTTCATAATGTTTTCATAGGAATGTTTTCATAGGAAAAAAAAAGCCTAGTCAAATATTTAAACATCAGACAAAATAACTTGGAAAGTTGTTTCCAAACTATGAGTGTGGTCATAAAAATCTAGTGGTAAAAATGTAAGACTGTAAGCCTTGAAGATACTTAAATTAAATCACTAAAGAGTGATAGAGCAATCTCTCCATGCCTTTGTGTTGATTAAAATTATTGTCTTCCATAGCAGTACTGAAATGTCATCCAATTCCAGAAACTGTAGTCCACACAAAGGTAAAATAAATATATAGTTTTTACCTTTTACAAAGGTAAAATAAATATATAGTTAAAAGGTATTCAATAGGCTTCTGAAAGTCTCTAGAATATCTCTTGTACCTTTACAGCCTAGAAGAAAGCTTAAAGCAGAAATGTTTGTTAGACAAAAGGAAAATCCAGTTTTCAGAATTTTTATATCTTAATAGAATCTTTTGAATCAGATACCCAGGTAAAGAAAAACATTGTTCCTGGGCAGACACACCAGTGTAACAGAATGAATGTAAACTTCTTATTTTCATCTTGTCTTTGGTGACAGTTTTCTCCAGACAGGATTTCCGTATTTGTTGAGGAAGAAATTAGTACTTCATTACTTGTCTTAGAATGTAAAATACTAAGGAAGGAAAAAGCACTGAATGGTAAATTGCAAAGCAACTGAAATCACACACAGGAAGTTTAAAGTGTTGAATAGTTTGAAAATTTATTCATTCATATTTCTTCCGAAGTCAAGAGTACGAATGAAAGTAAAGAATAACCTGTACGTGATTTTTGTGTGAAGAGGTGAGATTTACTCAAACCCTAAGTGCTGATTAGTCTGTCAGCACCCCAGGAAAGCTGTGACCCTTATGCCTGACCAGTCTGTCAGTGTCCTGTTGTGGGCACCCTTCACTGAGCAGGTCACTAGATCTGAGGGTGGCTCCACTAACTTGTTCAGGGTCACACACCAAAGAGAGAAAGCTCCTCTTGGGTCCCCACACCTCTACCCACTGCTGGCAACTGCCAGTGCCCCTGATGGAGTCACTAACAGTTTACAGAATAGCACTCTTTTTAAATAAAATTGTGACAGGTTAAGGTTTGAGAATTGCCAATAATAGTATCAGACTGCAAAAATATATTTAAAGCAATATATTAAAGCAATGTACTGACAAGCTCTAATCCACTAAAATGCTAGTTCTAGACAACCATTCAGCATGCATAGAGAATAGTTCTTATGCAATAGGCCTCCTTATGGAGGAAAAGGCAGGTTCAGCCCATCAAGTGATCCCTTTTACTCAGTAAGGGGTGGCTGTACCTTGGGGGTGAGTATCTCAGGATAGTGTCCGAGATAACCTTGGGATGGAGACGTGTCAGTCCAAAGAGAGTGATTTCACCATGGTTACTGGTTCAAGAACAGGACATTTTCCCTTATCTCCCTTGGTCTGCAGCTGCTGTGGGGCTTATCAGCTAGAAAGTACCACTGAATTCCCTCTTCTGCACGGTTTTTGACAGAGCCTGGCCATAGTGTCTCTGCTCCACTCCACCCTTCATTTAGATCCCTGAGATTGCATTGTGTGTGGGAGGTCACATATGCTGACCACGTGCCATCCAGAGAATAGCAACAGTATTTTCCCCCATAATTCCCAGACCATTACCTTTTTATCCTCTGTCATCTTCCCACAGTGCTGAAGAAGCATGTGTTCTAATAACTATTTTCATCAGAATAGTGAAGTTATAATTATGTTTGAGTTTTACCATCAGTCTTCCAGACCAAAATCACCTCAAATAAATCTTATAAAATGATAAAAATATTCACTGGTAATGTGTAGAGATGTAAACGGTGTTATTTTTTGTGATCATTAATATGTGGAGAAACAAAATGAAAAATAATCATATTATTAAAGCACATAGCTTCAGTAGTTCTAAATATATGAAAAACAGCAATATTTACGAGAATAACTCAATGTTTTATTCACCTCTAATCCTTTTCTCTTTTAAAGTGCTATTTTGCAGCCTTGTGTAAGCTGTAAGCATTCAGTTTCCTCTAAGTTTCCTCTTACCTTCGGTGCAGACTATTTCTGCTTGGCTTTTAGCAGCTTCTAACACAGGATTTATGCTCCTAAAGCTTCCCACCTTCGCAGAGGCATATTGAACTTTTAACAGAAGTAGTGGCACAAACATGTTTACCAACCAACAGCTAGCATGCACGTGTAAGAAAGGAAACACTGAATCAGAAATTTAAGTCATGAACAAAGAGGGTATGAAGGCAGGTGGTCTCTTGTCAGGCTTCTCCAGCTTTTTTCCTTTTTTTTTCTCAAAGACTGCTCTCTGTTCTGTGTCAGTTCTCCTTCCTTTGATTGCCTTTGGCCCAGACAGGAAGGCGAGTAGACTGTGGCACACCTCAGTCAATTAGCTGGAGTTTTTTAAACTCTCTAGAAGCTAATTTTCTTAAAGATAAGAAACACATATAGTACCAACCTGCACTCTGTAATGGTTCTACAGGTAGATGTAAACTCCCTACAGCCCACAGGGGAAAGGGAGCTCACCCCACCACCAGCACCTGTCTTTTCTGTGTGAAACCTACCTCAAAATACCAGTTTCTGGAATTTCTGATTCAGAAATGAATCAGTGGCTACTATTTTCCTAGTTCACTTTGGAATTTCAGGAATCACTTTGCATTTTTTCCTTGTTGTCTTCATTTACATTCTGTCCTGAAGCTGAGAATTTCCATTTGCTCAGGTAGTGTTGCTTGTGTCTTGCAGAAAGATGCAAGGCCCCAAAGTCCACCTTAGTGCATGGCCATCCTAACAGTGCTCTAGGGCTGGATGCAGGGCATCTCGGACCAGTTTACTGCATATCTCTGCTTTGCATGTAACAGGAACTTGCTGAATTATGGCTCCATAGCTTTTGGTGCATGCCAAAGTGCTTGTGGCTATCCACCCTTCTGATATCAGCCCCCCACACCCTTCTCATGAACTTTCCCCCATCCCAACATGTCAGAGCTTATTCACCAGCCTTATAAAATGAGAGGCATCACAGTTGCCTCATACATCTTATATATTTTTTTCCGTTCACATTAAAATGCTGTGGAGGGATAGAATGTAAGAAAATAGTGCAGAAGGTAGTCTCACCCCTGAGGAGTTGCAGCTGTACTAATCACCAAAGATTAGGAACAGGCCTGCCCTTAATAGGCCACAGCTGTGTCCAGTAAGAAGAAGAGTGCTACAAAAGAGTGGGTTAGCTGGTGGTGAAGAGGGTGTTGGAGTTTGTTGTCTGTGCTGTGAAGAGGAAGGAGTCAGTGCTGCAAAGAGATGCCCATGAGAAATCACCGAGAAGGTATGAGAACTTTTGCAGTACAATGACAACAAAATGCCACTTGTTAATTTCATTAGCTATTATGAAAGGAGGTTTTGTACGTGATGCGTGCATAGAGAATGGCGTGAGAGTGTCTTTGGAGAAAATGTACCTACGTTTTCAGGCACGTATGTTTTAATGTATGTAACTTCATGTGTATTTATATGTACTATAAATACACACGTTATGTCTAAGTATAAAGAAATCATATGTATATTTATGCATATCTCCACACTCTTATATTTTAATTTCTATAGAGAAATAAAAAGCTATTTATAAATGTGCATTTTTCTCTTTATAGGCATTTGTGGTCCAGATAGGCAGCCAGTCACAGGTCATGACCTTTCCAGAAATGTCACCTCCCTGCTGTAAAACATCAGCTGGAGCAACATTGCAGCCCAGTGTATTTAGTGAAAGGAGAATGGTGATGACACAGCATCATTCCAGTGCAGAAGGACAAGGAAGTTTGTCCTGATGGCCAATCTTGGCCGTGTCTGAGATCACAGGGGGCATCACACTGTCACAAAAAGCCATCAGCCAGTGGCAAGGCCACGAGAACACATTATGAGTTATACATTGTACAAAATGGCTGCTCTCATCAAACGGCAGCTGAACAAAATGGTGGCCCCATGTGTGTCATGGGAAGGGGCCTGATGTGAGGTAACTCTGGGTGAGCAGGATGGAGCAGCTCATCCTACCAGTGGCGGGGCATTGGGCCTACAGGTGGGCTGTGAGGTCACAGCAAATGGAGACACCCGGACAGAAGGACATGGTGTAAAGAAAGCACGTCACTGGAAGAGGGGAGTGACGTTTTTATAGCAGATCATGTGAGGGTCAGCAGGGGCAGAGCTTCCAGGGGACGTTTTTGGCAGAGACAAGTACATTTCTTGCTTCTTCTAGACAGTCCATTTGCTGCTTACTCAAGACAATCCATTCCTATTTCTCAGTTCTCAAACCAAAAATAAGGTAGTTTGGGTGGGTTACTTTAGTCATGGGAGAGGGGTAGAGTTTAGAAAGAAGAGCTCTAAATAGCACAGAGGTAAAAATGCAGGAAAGCACAAAACACATATTTTTTGTTCTTTCTTGTTAAAGCTATGATGCAGTAAAGGACTTATTTCAGGAGAAATAAGGAACAGGCTGAACCTTTCTTACTACAAGATTCAAGCCTGTCTTCTATCAAAGCATTAGTTTACCATTTGGTCAAGTGGGGCACATATTGCAAACCCCTCTCTTTGGAAGCTAGAATCCAATTCCTGAGATGGACCTATCACATCTTATTTTTTTATAACATATCTCAGCAAATTAGGGACATCTTGTTCTGTGGTGCTTCTTTTCTTACTCCAAGAAAAAAAAAAAATTCTGAAAAACAGATCAGACATTTTAACTTAACAGTAGTACCCTCTTTTTATTTTGCTTGCTAGCAGCAAAATGGGACTATATTAACATATTAAATTCTGTGTTTCAGTGTTAGTTAAAATAGTGTAAGTTAACTTCCATATAGCAAACTTTATTCCCACCTATCTATCATACAATAAGCTGAAATTTAGGTGTAGTCCAAGCAATAGCTAACTTCCTGTAAGTGAAAGAAAAAGTTACAGTACAGTAATCACAACAGTTCCACAACAATTTATTATATTTATCTTAGAATAAATCTGTGTTAGCCTTTACTAATTTGTGTACATCTACTACTGTATTTCATATCTAGCTGCATTATCTAGTACCATTTGGAAAGTGAATGAATTCTTTGTACAGTGATTTCAATATTATACACTTAAGCGTGAGATTTGGGATACAGAATACTCTGGCAGCTGAAACCAAAGTTATTGGTTATATTGAAACCAAACCTGAAAATCTCTGAACAGATTTTTAAATTTTATTATGAACTGAAGTAACAGATCTTTTGTCAGTTCAATTTGATACTGTATCAGGTCATCTTGACACTGGAACAGCCATTACCAACAGTTGTCTACCCCACGGAAAGGCAACACTGATTTCTGTTTTGAAGCATTATACTTTCACTCATTTACTTCCTGATTATGGCTGTGAAACTAAACACTTTTGCATATATTTTAATATACAAATACTCTATTCAATGTAAAATCATATATTCACATGGTTAACAATGAACAAAAGTGACTTTATGTGATTTCATAACTGGTGTGTTTTCTACAGATTACCTACTTATAGGCCCAATTGTGTTTTCCTCACTTCAAAGCCAGCCTACAAAAATTATCCTTTGAAAACAATAGAAATTCTTTAGATTCATATAACACTTGAGAAACTTTGACTTAATGCTATGACATAGTTGAGAGTCTTTGATCAAAGAATTTCACAACCTAAGCTTGTAAAATATTCAGACCAATCTTTTTGTTTTCCCAGTGCATTCATTAGTCTTCTGCCAGTGTTAGAAATTTAGACTTTTTTAAGGCATCCTCTTAATTCAAAAACCATTTTTTTTAAGAAATCATAGCTATCAAAATCACAGAGATATTGAATAGGAAAACTGTAATATTGTCCATATTATAAGGTTTCTCAGTAGCTAGTAATTCATTTAAGAGGTCTAAACAACATGTTTCTATCACTCAATTTTCTGAAACTATTTTAGCAGTGGATTTTCCACATATTTGGCCTTAGAATTTGGTCAAACTGATTTGGGTTTGGGAATTTTTCTATAAAACACATTTTCCATTGTTTATATGTACCATACAAGATATATTTAGTAGTTCCTATTAAAGAGCTTAAACATGAAGCTTCAGAGCTAACCAGACTGTTAAAATACTTACCCAACGATAAAAACAACCTGAAATGGAGAAAACATATGGAGTATTTTTAACATTTTAAATTGTCTGAGGATAAGTTTTCACCATAGGTCCAGCCAAGTATATTGAAAAAATAATTAAATGTCTCCCAGATCAAATTAAGGAGCAATAATAATTAGCAGAAAACATATCTATGACAGAAAATTGGAATAAAGCTTCTGGCCACTAAGAAATTAATTTCCAGGGCAGTTTCCAAGATAGATAGCATGAGAAATGAAGCTAAAATGTTTTAGAATTATGCTTGGGTGGCATATAGAAATGATTGTGTGACAAAATTGGAATTATAAGAAGAGAAAATTAAGCTAATTAGTTAAGTAATTATGTTTATAGGTTGATTCAGCCTGACTAGGGTCACCCATAACACTTCTCAAAACACATTGTAGTAGGATGTATCAGTTTTGTTCTTTTCTTTTTTTCTTTCGATGGCACCACATGGTTATGGATTTTTTGTTTCATTTTCAGCCGTATGTTTGTTAAATATTGCTGGAGAGGATTACACGGCCTTGGCTGGCTAGCATCATGTAAAACAGATGATCTGTATAATTTTATGAATCTGCATAATTGATTACTCAAGCAACATCCTAGACCCAAGCAGACATCCCTTCCAGTCTTCATTTCCAGTGTCCTCAGCATGGCCTGCATTAATACCTCAAAACACTGCTCTGTCAGGCGAGTGTCATTGGAGAGCGGACTGAGAAAGTTGAGATGAAGAGAGACAATATAACGTTATGCCATTACCAACTTCACAGGGTACCCATATCTGTAATGTTGAGTGAAAATACCTCATACCCAAATGGATTTAGTAGATCTGCGAAAATTTCAAGGGAAAAAAGATGATCCAAGGCCTACAAAGTCTCCCATAAAGGCTTATGATGTAAGTACTCAGCCTTCAAAAAAGAAAATTATTTTAATCAATTATTCACTCTTCCTTCCCATTTAAGAACCAGGGGCAACAAATTACTCCATCAGACAGTAGGCTAAGGCAAATCAAAATGCATTTATTCATTCAATGTGTAGTTATATGATGTATGTCATGGTTAAACCCCAGTAGGCAGCTAAGTACCACACAGCTGCTCACTCACACCTCCTCATTGGGATGGAGAAGAGTATCAGAAGAGTAAAAGTGAGAAAATTCATGGATTGGCATAAATACAGATTAATACATAAAAGAGGGGTGCATAAACAAAGAAAGATGAAGAATTCACTCCCTGTTTGCCATGGGCAGACAGGTGTTCAGACATTTGTAGGGTTTCATCACACATAGCAGTAACTCGGAAAGACAGATGCCATAACTCCAAACATCCCCACTTCCTCTTTCTTCCTCCTCACAGTATTTAGTGCTAAGCACACCACCATATGGTATGGGATATTCTTTTGTTCAGTTAGGGTCAGCTACCCTGGCTATGTCCCCTCCCAATCTCCTGCCCTCTCCCACCCTACTCACTGATGAGGCAGTGTGAGAAGTAGAAAAGGTCTTGACACTGATCAACACTTTTTTGTGACAAATCCAAAATATAGCACCATATTATATCCTACAAAGAAAATTAACTGTATTCCAGCCAAAACCAGTACCATATAATATGTAGAATCTATGTCAGAGTATGCTGAAAATGGTGGTGGACAAGTTCACAAGGGAGCCACCAGAGCTTTAAACATCTACCTGCCATTTCTAGTGGTAGAAATTGCTGAGCAGTGGGACAGAACTCCAAGAAAGGATCAGATATGCTTTCCCTCTTCTCCCCTTGATGTGAACAGCCACTGCTGACCACTGCAGGAGGCAGGACAGCTGAGCATGAGTGGCTTTCATCTGACATATAGTGATCCCTATTATAGCAGACCTGCACAAAACATTTATGAGCAAATTTCAATCTTAAACAATGACATAATATAATAATTATCTCTGCTTAGTTCTTTATTCCTAATAAATCCTAATACAAATGACATCTCAATTACCACAGTTCATTATAACTCTTAGATAATTCCTCTTTTTTTCCCAGCTGACTTCAAAACATTGCTTAAAGTATTCTTCATAAAGAAGTAAAGGGTTTTTTTTTTTGCAGCAGGATGGCTCAAGGAACAGTTTGAGATCCAGTTAAAAAAAGGAACTAGTTACTAATAGCAAATACTTTAATTAAGTGAGATCTAGTTTTTTTGCTTCCTGGTACTGTTATTATGTTCTTCAGTATTATAAACTTTTATTAGAACAAGCACGCCTCTCCAATCCTTCAGATAAAACAAGGTCAGAGCATGGACAGTTGTAACATCTGCATGAGTTAGCACTCAGGGCTCTGGGATGTGTGAATTGCTTAATGGGTTGTTAACTCAGATGTGCATTGATAATAACTGAAAGATCAACTTGTCAACATTACTTATTTGGCCACTGATCAAAGCACTATAAGAGGATGAGGGAGATAATATGAAGGTCAGAATAATTTTCTGGGAGAATTTCACTTAGGCACATGAATGTTGTTACTCCCTAATAGGTTACTGAGGGGAAAAAACCCCAAAAACCAACAAACAATTGCGAAACTCAGGCTGAGCCAATGTGGAACACTATTCCAAGCAGGGAGGTAGTCTGAGCCCACGCTGCATTTAAAACTCTGCTGGTGAGCTCAAGGAGTCAAAGGCACAAGATAAAATCTTGTTCAAGGCTCTGAACAGGTTCTCATTTTAGTGTCTCATATGTGTGAAACCTAATTTACAATTCCTAGAGTTTCTTTGAGTTCAGGACCTACTATCCTAGTAACGTTCACTAGAGACATCCCTATGGCCCAGATATGCAAGGAACTCTGCAATAGAATAAAACAATGGCTGCCTAGGAGAGTTTCATCTAATATCTAATATTGTTTTGAAGGCAGGCATAGAGCACAGAAGAAAGAAGGTTTCATTTAGTTTCAGTATTCCAAGGAAATTACTTAAATTATACCAGCTGAATGTTTTTGTTTCATTATACAGGTTCCTGTCTTCATTATATATTTTTTTCTTTTAATCAGAATTTTGTTCTGAAAAGATCTTCTTGAAAGAAAAATTGAAGAAGGCAGACTGAGGTCTCAACCTCATTGGGGCAAAATTATCCACAAGACTCTATGAACTGAATGTGGCAATGGATGAAACAGGCACAAAATTTGCATAAAACAATTCTCTATCCTGCAAGCTTTTCATTATCATTCTATTAACAGAACATCAGAGTTTTTACAGGGAAAAAGTTTAAAAGTGCACAAGCTTTGTAGTAAACATAGGGCCCAAGTAAGACCTCTAACACCCTCTCTAATAAAAGAAAATAGAAAACTAAATCTGCTATATTGCCAAGCACAAAACCCAAAAAATAGAAAGTAAATTCTTCTTCAGTGTCTCAGTGGGTTCCATCAGTTACCTTTAAGGAAAGAAGAAATTAAGGCACAGGCCAGTAATAGCAGCTTATCTATAAATGGGGTGTTGTATCTGTCAAGGAGGTGTTGAATTTATTCTGTTGCTCTAACTGGAAGACCATTTTAATTCTCCTGTATTAGTGGTTTGGCTATTCTTAGATGACTTTGCCAGAAGACACTGCAATTCCACTCAAATATACTATAGCAAATCTATTTTTTTGGTGAAAGGAAAAATTATATATTCAATGTGTCAACTTATATTTAATTCACGGGCTATAAATGAGCAGTTACAAGTTTTAGACATTTCTAGGAAGACTCAGGGTATGTGGTATTGAGTTGTATCTGTCACCTTGAATCCCTGCAGCACCAGGCTTGTTATAACAAAGCTCCTGTCCTACCACACTGCAGGTTCAGCTGTATCTGAACAAATAAATCACTGTAATACAGAAGCAGATCTGTAAAACATGGCTGTCACTTACTGACATTTATTAAGCAAAAAACTGGCAGCAAAAATACATGAAGCTAATGCCAGTCATTGGGAATATGCAACTATTTATAAATATAAAACATATATGTCAAACTAGAAAACACAGTGTGATCTGGAATCTTGTTAACAACTATAACTTAAGGAAAATGATGCAACATTACCCTCTAATAAGAAACAATATTTTTAAGCACTGGAATTACAAGGTGTTGTTCCATCATCACAAGTTTTCTTTAAAGATAAGATTAAATTATTGAAAACTTGAAAACAAATCTACTAAACTTCAGAAGACCAGATTATTCCTGCCAAAAAGGATTTTTCCAGGAAAAAAAACCACCTCAGTCTAAAGATACTGGCTACCTACTGTTTCATTAGCCTATAGTACTGGCCTGTGGATGCTACGACTGGACTAAAAATGAAGATACCCAGGGTGCTCTTGCACGACTATTTTAGTTCAGAACATGAGTGTCTTTTATTGCCAATTTCTGATCATCCTTACTTACATTCATATTGTGGAAAAGCCTTGGAACATAGAAATTTTACTGCTTTCATGTGAAATTGAAACAGAAGCTGTGCCCGAAAGTGACAGACAGTGCATTCAAACCAGGAGCTGGTGTTCAGTGCAGTACAGAGATAGTCTGAAGTAACACAACCGCCTGCAGATGATTCTGATGTGGGCATTGGGTCCTTACCTTTATCTGGTTTTCTTTCTGATCTGCTCCAATTACACCATTTGCTCATGTGGATGTACTCTCAGCCAAAATGGAAGTACACAGACTTACATGTTTATTTTCTCATAGGCTTGCATGGCCCTAAAACAGTGTCACAGTAATCTCTATTACAATAAAATCACAAGTGCAACCTTGTACATGTACATTTAAGTAGTTCTGTAAGGAATGCTGGTACACTGCAAATTTAAAAACTGACTTTAGTAACATGATAGGATAGAAAGCCTATCTCTTTTTGTGCTCACTTTTGCAAATAATGCTAATGATACTACTGGAATGACCTGTTTAGTACAGTCAGCTCCTTACAAAGTTGGAGTTACAGTATTTCTCATACCTTAGATTTGCTAAAGTGTTTTACAGACTAAGTTGCAAACAGAGAACCATCAGTTTGCTTTCACACCAACTAAACCTGGGGAGGATTTTCATATAGAGATGCCACTTGAACGCACATGCTCACAGAGGACATTCTGCAATGCTGTCACCATGCTTCAGTTTTCCTGCAGGGTTCACTAGAAATAGGAAGTATCCCTCCACTTTAGATATTACAGTCTTCTTCAGATGGACAGTGTACACTTGGTCCAAACTAAAGTCTTTGATTGAAGCTTTGGCCCAGCAGAGATTTTACTCCACTCAATAACAGAGAAGCCAATTGCTACAGACCACAGATTCCCCCACTCTGGAAGAGAACAGTAAGGAATTATTTAGGTCATATCTAATTCATCTTAGCAATTAGGCCAGACTTCCCACATGCAAAGTGCTTCCAAAGTTATGCAACATTTGGTAATCGAGATTCCTTTCTTTTAAGCCTACTACCCAGCCCAAATGTGCCTAATTTAATCTAGCTGAGTTCTACACTTTTAACTCAGTGGAAATGATTAAAGGTTTGAAAAAAAGACATAAGAATGAAAGGATAATAGACTTCCAGATTACCAAGTTCTTCTAAATAATACTTTGAAATTTTAAGCACTAAGGAATTTGAGGACTATGAATAATATCTTCCCCCGAACCCAGTGTTTTACTTAATACAAAAGCCTTAAAAAGCTTTAAAATAGATGCCCGGGATTTATTTTAGATTTAGAAGTAAGAGTGCCACCTAGTGAGTCACGATTACCACACTGTAGCTCCTCGTTGAATTTATGGGAAATCCCCCACCAGTAACTTTGAAGTGGAGATGATGTTTGGGAGGGATCTTATTTTTCCTTATGTTGTGTATGTAGCAAAAACAGAAGTTACAAGCTTGAGGCAGAAATCACTGTGAGGAGATTCTATAGGCTGTGTTATTCAGGAAGGCAGACCAGGTAATCACTAACCATTATGGTCCTTAAAATCTATTGAGGTTAGTCATTTCAGCTGGCAAGCTCTGACAGGCTGGAGAAAAAGGATATTCAGCACTGATGTTAGTATATATTCTGCTTCTCCTGCATATGTGCTAGTTTTAGTTCATCTTGTGAAATTCAGATAGTCCTTGAGGGCAGGCTCACATTTCTCCATAGATGTAGCTAACCCAGCTGGCAAATCATTCACTCACAGCACAGATGGGAACTGTGCAGATGCTCTCCGATCTAACTTAAATAATAAAATTCCTGTTGAATCTCATCAATGTGCAACACATAAAACAATGTGAATTACTGTTCATTATTCCTCTGACAACTACAATCAATAATGCAAAATACTCCAAAGTCTGACTAATATTTGTAAAGAAGTTTCTACTGAGAAAACAGCCATGTATATTCTGTTCCTAAGGGACAATATAATCCTTGATTTTTCTGTTTCATCACTTGGTTTTATAAAATCTATTTTTAAAATTTCTACATACTAATTACTAATCCCCACATTAACTATCCTGGAGATGTCTCAAGTATGGCTTTTTCAGCTAGTCAGCAAAATCTTACAACAGCAGATTAGGTGACATGGGAGTAAACAGAAGAAATGAAGGAAAGCAAGAAAAGGTGAGTCAAGACCATGCCCTGCACCATTCCCTTTCCTCCCCTGCTCCACTGACTTGGTGTTCCTGGTTGTTGCCTTCCTCCTGCAGCCACTTCCCTCTACCAATTTATATATTCCACTTACATGACCCTGCTAAGGCTCCCAGAGCCATGCCAAAGGCTGGGGGATACAGGGGAGGGAATGCCTTTACCCAATATGAAGGAGCAAACCCAAGTTACTGCTGAGGGAGGAGCAGTCTCTTCCAATACTTTTCAACCCCTCCCTTAGCAGGGTGCAGCCTGTGACGGTAGCAGATGGGGACAGACCAGCTCTTCCAATCCCCATCTGAAGGACAGGCAGTTCATTACTGTCTGCATATTCCTACCCTAGTCAGCAGCCCAACTGCCTGAAGCCTTCAGTGAACTCTGATTTTTCCTCCCATAACTGCACACACTGTTCAGATCAGTTCTAATAAGCCTACATCACACTGATTTTTCTCCTAGTAATCGTTAGTTTCATTTTCTATGTGCTTAGGTGCATTCATGTCTCTGTCATCCACTTGGATTTATTCCCAAAACTGCTTTTCATTTGAAAGCCATTGTTTTCTGTAATTTTTATACCTTTTACCCCTGTTTACATTAGTGCAACTTTGCTCTGTTGTATGCCCAGAAGGGCCATTTACAAAAGAAGAAAAATATCATTATCTCTGTTTAACAGCTAGTGAGACTCAGACACAGAGGTTAAGTGACTTACCAAGCAGAAGTTATTGGCTAAACTGAAAATAAGTCTGTTATCTACCCTCTACAAACATACTATCTTCTAGACTGAATAATACCAAGTGCTGATTGCAAAGGGAAAGATAAAATGATAAATATCACTGGCTCCAGTTCTATTACACTATTAAGTAAATCTTCACTTGTCAGGTAAAGCCATTGGTAACTGACTGCCATTAGTTTCAGCTCAGTGCTTACAGCCTGTAGGAACAAAGATACTACATTGAACATCCATTTAAAAAGCAATTCCATAACTTTGAAATGCCACTGGATTGCCATCACTGATTTTGTAATTATTTCAGATCATTTCAAAATATTTAGGAAAAACTGTCTAAACATAATTTTATCACATACAAGTTCATTTGAGGAAAAGAGCTACCGAATACTGAAGCTGTTTCTTCTTTACTAAGATAGCTCTTTTATGTGTAGTTTTCATTACATGGTAGTGGTCAGACAGATATTCAACATAAGCTCAGAGGTGAAACAATAAAAAAAGGTACAATACAGGCTGCAAATCTCAAAGCAATTCAAGCAGAGAATGATAAATGACAGATCTGGTGGTTTCATTAGCTGCTTGTGCTGTATGTAAGTCATATTAATACAAGTGTAGACTTTGAAACATGTTCACTCCAGTAAAAAGTCCACTAAACAAATCAAACAGATAAAGCCTCACTCCTGCAATCTGATGAATTAGGCAACCTGAGAACCTGATGGCTGGTTTTGACCATTAGCAGCAGATGCCCCAGAAAGGGCATTTGGGCATTGGGAAGCAGACCCAGTAATCACAGATGTCCTTTGCTGCTGTTGTGTGCTTTTGGTTTTGTTGTGTTTTTTTTTTTTTCCCAGTACTCTACATAAAACTAGAACTGTCCAACTTCTTTGATCTAAATTCAAGTGGTCTCCTGTTAGAGAGGATGTCCAGCAGTAATCAGGAGACCATAAATGATCATATTATCAAAACATTACTCTGCAAAGAAATTTATCCCCACAAGTTTTTCTTAAGTTATTGGTTAGATGCCTGTTGACTTACCCCTTTCTTTGCTGGACTTAATGTTTTCTATGTTTTGAACTTCAAAGCTATGGTAAAATCATTGAATATGCCCTAGAAGACCTCCTTTAAGGTGAAATGGAGGGAAGCATGCCCTGGATGGGATACATTACCACAAATTAATGGTGTGTTTTCCTGGTCTCTCAGAAACACAGGTCTAGACCAGAAAGGGGAGATGAAACCAGGGAAGATTAAAGGTTCACTATTTTAAGATTTGAAGGAAGTCTTGGTGAGAAATATAGACAAGTTCAAAACAAAAACTACAAATCTTATTTTAGCAAGATAAGCTTTTACTCTCAAAGGTGATTCTTCATGTATTGAAGAAATTGACATTTTTAGATAAAAAGCAAATAAAATATCATTGACAGGTAGAAAAATTGATTATAAATGAAGGATTATTTTTGTTATTTTAATGGTGTTATGTATTTTAATCAAAGATTTCTTAATATTGGACCCCTATATGAAATAAGATAATCACACTTCATAGTTCCTAAAGGTAGCTAAATGAAGGAATAAATAATTATTCTGTTTAGCTAGTTAGGACTGATAAAAGTTTTTCCTTTTGATTTTTTTTTTTTGTATAAAAATCAAACCTTTCCTTCCAAGGTGATAATCATAGCTTGATACACTTACAAACAGACAATTCAAGCAAAAATGCAAGCATTGTTTCATAATAAACATGTCTGAGTCTTACTGTACAGTTTCTTCTCTCTGAAAAAAAGTGATGTGTTTATTACTTCCCAGTAGGTTATTAGGTTTACTTACTAAGGCCATCATCCAAGAAAGCTGACTTTTGCAAGAATACTGAGTACCTGACAAAAAAGTTTCAACTGCAAAGTTCATGTGATATAAATAGGCCTGGTAAATCTGGCAATGTGAAAAGTGCTTGATTCAGCTGAGCAGTTTCCAAAGTCAACTACTCAAAATTACGTAATAATTACAAAATTGCACATGTTCTTTACAGATACTATACATGTAACTTCAGGTGTCTCAAATGTAGGTGTTGACCAGTAAAGTGTCTATGCTTCCTTTATCATGAATGTGGATCTACTCTGTGCAAACATTTGAGCATCAGGAGGGCCCAAGGGCAGAAACACAATTAAGAAACACGTGTGCCCATGTATTGGTTCCTCTGGGTCTGGATTGAAGGCACTTGAGATGGTAGTTCATGTTTGGACTCAAGTGTTTATTACTTCTTATCAGTAAATCAGTCTCACTACTGTGAGTTCAGCAGCTTTTCAATAGCAAAGCACAAAATGGCCAACAATCTCTTTTTACAAGGTCTTTTAAGACTAAACTAAGAATGTCACCTGGATTATTCCCTTTTAACCCAATAACTGATCCCAAAGAGCCCCCAGTGGAGACTATTCTGCCCAATTACAAAATGCCACCCAAACCCATGGAGAAGAAGGAAGAAGCAGCATGAAGAAGAAATTCAGGATGACACCCTGTGCCATCCATCTTGCTTTCATCCACAACATACCAAAAATCCCAAAACCTAAATTTCTCACCAAGTGATACACCCACACTATTATCTATTTCACACTTTTGTGGATTCTAGTCTATCCTGAAGTCTAGGAAACTTTTTCCATGAATGAGGGTCAAAGTCAGTGCTCCCCTGAGGGTCAGGACACCAGAATATTCCTGGTGCCCTGGGTTTCCACACCCATGGTTATCTGAAATGTTCTAGCAGACCCAAAATACAACAGAGGAAGATATTCATGGGACTTGGGGAATGCTTGCATGTTTTGGTCTGACAGGGAAGCTGTAGAACATTTGAAGGCATGCTAAGTGATACCAGAAGTATAGGCTTAGAGGCAGTGTCCTGCCCAGATTCTCAAATGTGGGATATTCCTTCAGTACTCTGTGCCTGGACCTGTAGGTAGTGCAGGCAGGCTTGTAAGGCACTGCTCAGTCCAAAGTCCTGGGGAGCTGTCACAGAAGATTCTTCACCCGATCACACAAATTGTCCTGCTCCTTACTGACCCAGGGTATGTCACACAGAAAGAACCCAGTATCCTGTTTGTATGTGAAGGGTATCCAGGCACACCAGCTGTACCATTGCAAGCTCTTCTTCCACCCATACAGAGTCTGCCTGGTGAATGGGTCTGTGGGTGGGAGAAGCTCGGAACCATGCTCAGACATGTATTGTTTTCCAGTGCCTTGCGTGGCACCTTCCAGTGCCTTAATCATGGCCCAAGGTCAAGAGAAAGCCACAGAAACAATGTGCTATTGTAGCAGAGTGGAAAGAAAAGAAGGGGAGAGGCTGCAGCTGGTGTTTTCCCAGCTTCATGCCATGCAAGAATGATAAACTGCAGGCCTGACAGAGCTGTTTCAGATAATACACAGGGTGTAGGAAGCATTCACTGAATGCAGTGTATCATTTTCCTGCCAAAACTGTAGTTGGTTTCAACAGAGGGAAGGGAGGGGGAAGCCATGTGCATGCTCTGATAAAGATATCTAGGAAGGACAAACTTCATCATGTGGCACATGTTCATTTCTTGATCAAAATTATGATCATTTATGTGGTGAATGGAGAGCAGTCTCATAATTCTTTTGCTAGCAGCAAGAACTTTTGGAAATGATTGTAGGAGCAGAGAACAGCCTTCTAAGAAAAACTATAAGCATATTTGCTTGCCAGATCCTATAACAGCTCAATCTTTTATATTTTATTTTAGAAAAATATTTACTGATGCTGCCTTTATCCCTTAAAAATAACAACTTACCTTCCTATAAGATTCCTCCTATTCATTCCTATAAATCTTTGTATTTTTAGAGATATTTATTCGTATTTTTAGAGCCAAAGTTTTAGTGAAATAGGCTGGTGAATTGATTTTGATTTGTGAAAATCACTTGTAAGACACATCCACATATAAATATTATAATCTTTAAATGTTCTGTGTGAGGATTTTTTAATACAGGAGGTTACAATTAAAATACTGAGTCTTGTATAAGGTAAATATACAGCTAATTAAAATTTATACCAAATCCTATCTAACATAAAAAGTCTGTAGTCCCACAGAGCCCATATTAGCCTAGGATCACATTGGTATATTTGAGAGAAGAATGCAAGGGTAGTTTCAGCTTCCCATCTGTCGGCAAACCCTGTGCTCAAACATAACAATACATAGACCAAACTATAGCACTGAAGTTGACAGAGGAGCAGAAAAAACATGGCAGATCTATCAATAAAGGAGCACCAGAACAATATCTTCTAGTTACAGCTTGCTTTCTCTATGTGATTGTAAAAAAAATAATTGATACAAGAGTTCATGGCAACCTTCTGCAACATGGAAGAAACGTACCCTGAATAAAATGACAGAAATTGATAGATAGAGATAGATAAAAATAGATAAGTATTTAAGAGCTATAGATCTACTGGAGCAAGCCCAGTGAGGGGTCAAAATGATGATGAGGGGACCAGAGCATCTCTCATGCACAGAAAGACTGAGAGCTGGGATTTTTCAGCCTAGAGATGAGAAGACTCAGGGAAAATGTTATAAATACCTGAAGGGAAGATGCAAAGAAGAGAGCTGAGGCTCTGAAAGTAGTGCACAAGAGGCAATGGCACAAATGAGACATAGGAGGTGCCCTCTGAATTCCAGGAAACACTTTTTTTTACTGTGAGGGTGACCAGGCACTGACACAAGTTGTCCAGAA
This sequence comes from Molothrus ater, assembly GCF_012460135.2. Taxonomy (NCBI): domain Eukaryota; kingdom Metazoa; phylum Chordata; class Aves; order Passeriformes; family Icteridae; genus Molothrus; species Molothrus ater. The sequence continues at coordinate 105,150,053 of NC_050480.2, read as the reverse complement.
AGGAGGAGTGTCCATCCTTGGAGATTTTCAAAAGCCATCTCAATGTGATCCTGGGCAACAGGTTTTGGGTGCCGCTGGTTGATGAAGGGTGTTGAACCAGATGACCTCCTTTCCCATCTTAAACATTCTGTGATTTTGTGAAAATTTCTTGCAAGAGATTTTTTTCGTCCTATCCTATCTACATTTTAGAGTAAACTGTAAGGAAACAGCTTAAATTAAAGGTAAGATACATTTTATACTTTCAAGTTACGTAACTAATTCCTTCAGTCTGAAAGGCTAAAGTTAATCAATATTTTTTTCCTGCAGGACATTTGCATTCAGATGCAACCCTTCAGGTGTGAAAACGTGCTTTCTTCCCAGAGGTTTAATACCACAGTCATACATTGTTCAGTCAGAATGTGGTGAATGAAGCAGTGCTAAATCCAGCAAAGATGCACTTTTTTCAGTATACATCATCTGTCTTGGATATTAAAGATGTACTCATGCAATCCACCTTCCTATAGAATTTTCTCAGAACATACACTCTGTTCCTAAAGAAACCATATATTTTATTCTCTATTTTGTTCATTACTTTTTTCCCAAAAACTTAATTATGTAAACCAGGCCCAAAACCTTTCTTACCATGAGGTAAAACTTTGTGAACAATGAGCAAATGACAAAGCCCTTTAGCTTACATACAAAAAAAATTAAAGAAAATCAAATATCTGACTACAACTATATTTGTTTCTGTCTTAGTGCTTTAGAGATCTAAAATGTGGGGATATGTTTCACATGTACCTACTAAATAGATAATACAAAATTACCTTTTTTTTAACTGCAAGGAAATTTTGAAAGTGACACTTCAAATACAAATATGCAACTCGTTAGTCTTCACTTGAGTCAGTTTCTCTTGTCTGTCCTTTGCTTGAACATATTTCTTCTGTTAGCCAGCAGCTTTCCTGAATCATGGTGTCCACAAAACTGATCATAATGTTTCAGGGTTTCATGTAAACACCACTTTATTTATACAAATAGTGCGATGGTTTAAATTTGACAGGTTCCTACTCTAGTCTTTGCTTTCAAAAATATTTTTGGAAGAGAGGCTCAGCTATGGAACAAAGAACATCAATTATTTACATGACAATCCAATTAGTCAACGACCATCAAATCTAATGTCTTGGCACTTCAGGGCCACCAGCTCATCTGGGATAGCAACCACCATCTGCATAGACAGACATACTGAAGTCAAGATCAGATTAAGTGAAATAGATTTATATTTTACCTGAATGAAGTGAGTGAAAAAAAAAACCCACAGTGAAGTTTGACACTGAAGTCATAATCTAAGTGTGAACAGAAGTCTACAGAGAGAAGAATTAAAGTTCTGCTGATTGAGAAGATCTTTATAGGGAAATAGTGCTAAACCTTTTGTTATAGAAGATTGCTATGACATGATTGAAATAAGCTAGACTTAAATACCATTCAAATAAATAAAACAGTGGGCAGTACATTTGTATCACATGGTGAACAGATAATTTAAATATTTTCTGAGGAATAGCTTTCCCTACATTCATATTTTTTGTTGAAAGAGGTTCCTCCAAAAAGTAAGAGGAAAAATTACAAAAGACATAAATCATTTGAACATAAGAAATTCTAATCTAAAATAGAATTCTTTATAAAAGTGACAGGTGGAATGTAAATTTTGAATGAGTAAATGTTATCTGAACCAAAGCAGCAGTGATTAATTCCAAAAGCAACTCAGGGAATGGCTTTTATACTTGTTATACCAGCTACTTGGTCTTGAACATTAGAAGTACAAACTCAGAAAAATCTCTCTCTACATCTGTTCAGAGACTTAATTTTGCTTTTGCATTTGCAAAGCTTCTGTGGCTTGAAATACAGAGTTATGAGCATCTCTGGCTTCCACATTAGCTTGTGTTTGAGTTGCCTCTGGGCTGTGTGTCTGCTGCAGGCATGTGCCACACAGTCACTGAAGCACAAGCCTACACTTCAGAGCTTCCCATCAAGGCAGCTCTGCGAGTCTTAACACTTGTACTGCGTGTCAGCTCGCTGCAGCACTGCAGTGCAGAGACACTGGAGGACAAAGTGACATGGCTGATTGTGTCACTGAGGAAAATACTGAGGGATACCTGTGGGTATTAGAGATTCAATGATAGAGTATCAGCAAAAGTGGCTTGGAAAATTTTCAAATGCCTCCAAACTGATGCTGTAGCACTTCCCAGTTATTATTCTGGCAAAGATGCAAATTAAAACTAGTAGAGGTTGTTGATGTAGGCCAAAGTGTAAAGGGGAAAAGTAACACTTGCAACCCATAGATGATGACCCACACACTGACAAAATATTTCCCAGTAACATGAAAGAAAGTATCACTGTCTTAAATCTCATGGGATGAAGCTGTTTGTCCCCAGCATGTAACCAGTCAGTCCTGCCAAAACTTGTCAGTATGAAACAATCTATGTATGAACACTCAAGAGTTCCCAGAGGGTGGAAAACAGAACTTGAGGCTCTGATTCTCCCTATATGAGGAATGCAGTAAACCAGTACCATATCTGACTTCTGGAAACAGGAACCAAGCTCATCTGGGGTCCCACTCCAGGAAGAGACATACACTTAGAAGGAAATGTAAATTTCAGAGAATTAACTCTGAAGAAATATTTGACTGCTAACCACAGTATCTACAAGAATAATTGTATGAGTTTATATTTTTCTGTTTTGAGGACCCTGGCAAAGATAACAGGTCCTCAATGTAAAGGATAAGATTCAGTTCATAATTTAAAAAACTCCAGTAAATTTTCTGAAAGGACATGAGCAATCTAAGCCTCTATTACAATTAATAGATATTGAGAAAATATAGATTGTGTGTGTGATTCAGGTGATGAGCCACTAGGTGACTGCCCTATACAGAGCCAAATTATTTTCTGAGTTATATTGATGATATTGAATATATCTTCATTGACTTACTGGAATATGGCCATTGCTAGCCATCTAGATTTTAAACACAAATTAAATCCTCTCAAGTGAGTTTTGATCCTCCTTGCACTAGTTTTGGCTGGGGTAGTGTTCATTATTTTCACAGTGGCAGATATGGGGCTGTGTTTTGGATTTGTGCTGAACACAGGGATGACAATACAGAGATGTTTTTGTTATTGCTGAGCAGGGTTTGAACAGAACCAAGGCCTTTTCTGCTTCTTGTAGTGCCACACTGAGGAGGGGGCTGGGGGTGCTTGGGAGGTTGGGAGGAGACACAGCTGGGAAAGGTGACCCAAACTGACCAAAGGGACATTCCAGACCATGTGACATCCTACAACTTCCTATTGAGGTAACATGGGGGTTTTTTCTGTATACTTGTCATGGACAGAGCCAACTCAGTGTCATTAAACCTGAGATTTACACAAGCCCCCTCTATGCACAAATTACTAGAAATGTTAACCAGCAATATTTATCATTTCAAGTAAATATTAAATCACCTCACAAGCAAGATATTATCACATAGCATTGCTGAACAGATTGATAACAGTTAAATGATAGAGTTTATACTGCTGGAAAATAGTCTGTATCTTCAGTAAGCATATTCACTTTGAACTGTTTTACCTATTAACATTTGCTCAGAATACTATCTGGCAATAATGATCAATTCTTTGATCCCTCATCACACTGAGGGATGAATGCTGAAACCATGAGGGATGAATGCTGAAACCATGAACATTTCAGTGAAATACTATCTGTATTTTTATATTAATATGACTATTAAATCTCATCCCAAGATTGAAAAATTGAAATATAGTATAGGTATATGACTGCTCATCAAAAAAATTAAATCTGGGTGTGGTTTGAGAAACTGTACCACCTTTGCAAATATCCAGCTCACTTGAACTGAGAGTCACAGAAATTGCCAAGAGCACCCCTTATGACCCCAAGTCATCTTCAGGGTAATACAAGAATGAGGAGTTGAGCCTCTCTCTAGGCAGATGACCAACACCTCTTTTGACAGAAAATTGATTACTCATCCTAAAACATGCAAGAATCTGTCTAAGACCAAATAAATCTTTAGCAGATACTAGCAACTTCATCAACTACTGCCAGCACCTAATCTTCTGTAAGCAAGCTAATAAAGAAACAAGCAATCATTGTCTCCTGTCACATGCCAGTATTCTGGATAGATATCAGGAATGCTGCAGGCCAGAGACTCCACAGGAGCAGCACCCTCCACTTTGGGAGCTGAACTCCTCCACGTCAGAATCAGGGGTAATAATTCTATTCTGAAATGTTCAATATCACTGAATTTTTAGCAAGTTCATTGTTACCCCAGGGAGATGCAGGAATACATAGATATTCCTTCAAAATAACTGTATGAATCCTTCACTTCATACTCAATTTTATAGTTCAGTCTTCACCAAAAAAAAGTAAATAGGAAAAATATTTTCAGCACCTGTAAAACTCTGTGTGTGTCTGTGTGGGTGTAAGCACAAAGATGTTCAAAAAGAGATATGAAAAGAAGTGTATCACTTTGTCATTTACACTCACTCATTAATTCCTCCCTGACTAAAATACTTCTACCAAATATAAATATTCTACTCCCTTAGTAAATAGTGCCAGGACGCAGTTTAGTTTTACACTTGCAAGCAGCTTTAATCTAAATACATTCTTCTTATCTGGCATCTTACTCATTTTTTTCTATTGGAAAAGCAAAATCTTCACATTCCAGTGACATGCAAAGCCATGGGTCTCCAGTCTCACCTCTGGTTTCCTCTTGAGACAGGAGAGACTTGTGCTTGAAATTGAGATATTATTAGGGAGAGAAAATTAGTTCTAGGCATTTCTAAAAGTTTTGGGGGTTTTTGGTTTTTTTGTTTGTTTGGGTTTTTTTGTCGTTTAAATTGTATTGACTATAACTCTTCAATCCCTCAAGACCTGTGAGCTGGGATCATGACAGCAACGACTAAATGACATGAGGATAATAATATATCACTCTGACCATAGGAATCAAAATTTAAACTAAGATTGGTCTGTTTGCCTTGCAAGTGAAAATAGCAATCAATCTGAAGAAAACAAAATATTAAAAAGGTCATTTTTCTATGCTTTTCCTTCTTTCTCAAAGAAAGCTTCTGTTCAGACATTTGATTTTGCATTTCATGCATTTGAGAAAAGGAAACTTGAAGATGTGGGATGAAATGAAAATCAATAGACAGTAGAGGAGAACTTTGTTTACAGAACATGTTGTTCTGTAAACAATTCTTGCGTTTAAGCTTCAATTCTAATTGAAATCTGCAAGGCTGGGATCAAACTGCTGGAAAGCCTCTTACAGAGAAGCTTGAAATAATTTTTAACATTTTCCTTACACAAAACCACTCTAAAATTAAAAAACTATGCACACAAATGATGTTAATAATAAAAACATATAATTTGAATACTACATGTTCAATGGAGATTGGAAATTATTTCAAGTGATTTTATTACTAAGTTGCATTGCAGTTAATTTAAGCTATTATTTACATATTAGCTACATGAATATACAGATTTTAGTTTACATATAGAAGTTCCTTTAGAATCAGCAGACTGCTGTTTAGACCACCTAAGAACACCAGATTTTTGCTGAGGAGTATCTGTCTGGCTTGCTATGGTTCCTAGGGATTTTGTCTAAGCCCATATCTACAATGGCTTTTTGCATTGCAGAAGATACGCAAGACATTTGCATTTGTAGTTTGGAAAAGGGTAGGACAATTGATATTGTCACCTCTAGATAATTTGAAATAATTGTAGTTCCTCTGGCAACAGAGAATTGTGCTGCTGTTGGTTTTCAGGTTCAGACATTAATAACAAAATTGGAGGCAGAAATGCCATATTGCCCTCAAGTTTTCCATAATCTTTTGTAAACATCTGCATTTTAAATTCTCCAAAAACTAAAAAGAGAGTCAGACATCATAGCTAAAAAAACAAGGAAGAAGATATATAAATAAAAGTCTGAGTGAGGAATGTACACAAAAATCCATGGGGAATTTATTTGTAACATGGATGATCCACAAAGCCTGACACAAGTGATCCAATAAAGAAAACTAAAATGCTGCAATGCAGTCTGCTCAGATGGTCTTTAAAATCCTAACCCAGTTAGGCTACAGGACTAAACTGGAAGGTGCTATGTCCCTGTATCCAAACAAAGAACCCCAGTGAGGGCAGAAAAGGTATAGTCTTATAAAATCTATGTAAGGGAGTTTCTATGCTGAACAGTCTCTGATCACCTGTGTTCTTGGTAAGTCCAGTTCAATTGCAAAAAGCTTATAAGCCCCAGGCAAGCCCTGGGCCACAAAAGCATCCAGAGCTACATCAGGTACCAGGAGCCCTCGCTGCTGTCTGTAAGAGACATTCTAAAGTACAAGCTTGAGGGGCTACAGCCCAAGACACAGTATGAGGCCACTTCTGAAGGCAGTGCCCAGGATGGAAGTGTAGATGCTGAGAAGACAAAGTAGGCAGCAGTGATGCAGACAAAGCAGGCTTGCCAGAAGACATTATCTCAGTGGATTAAAAAAAAATGGGATACCTAGTAAGCCAAAAAAAAGATAGTATATGCATAGCCAATATTAATTGCCCAGCAGCAGTTACACTTTTCAACTCCATTTCATGGGCTTTATTTCTGTGAAAACAACAATAAAACCAAAAAATATTATGCTCTTTTAATCATGAAACATAGTGGAGCTTTGAAAACTGAATCCTTTCCCCCCTCCCTTTTTTTTCTTTTTCATTGGCTTGTTCATACATTGAGAGAGTAATTAAAACAAGTGTATTTATTGTTCTGAAGAGAAAAGTGCCTCCATTATTCCAAGTAACTTGCCCTAAATCAGAAAGAAAAACTGTCTTTCCTACGTGCACACAGTACTACTCAGTTGTTTCAAATATTCAGCTGGGAGGGTTTGAAAACTTGGAAGCATAATTCTGCAATGCCTTGCTTCATGCTTTTTATATTCCTACCACAAAGGGCGAGTTCAGTGCCCTCCTTTTTTTTCAAGCGTTAGAAAAGTTCCATCCCCATTAGAACGTAATGACTTCATTTAAGTGGAAATTTAAATGGGGCGGTTGCACATGGGCTGCTTAGGCTCCTGAGATGAGAACAGGAGAGGGAGAATTTTGCCCTTTGAGGGCACAAGATATACTCAGGGTATCAGTACCTTCATTTATTACCAAATCTTTGTCATTTTGCTGGGCTTCCCAGTAATACTGTCAGGTCTTCACATGTTCCTAGGCTGAGAAACAGCAAATGAGTAGGAGTTCCAGTGCCAGTGTCTGAAGGACAAACTGCAGTGTAGTACTAGAAACTGTATAAAATGACCCTATTTATTTTACAGAATTAAAAAGAAAAATTATTTACAATAATTTGAACACTTTTTTTTAACAACAGAAACTTGAATTTATCTTATGGAACACAAGAGTGAGTTAATTATCTACAGCCCTCATCTTAAATATGAAGCAACTTATTTATTTTTATATCTGATCTGCAGAAACTTCTCTTTTTTATGTTTGGCTAAATAAGGCACCAAAAAGAAACAGTTAATCCTGTCAACAGCAGTAGGAAGCTAAATGTATCCATTAATGAGTTTTATGACCTGATGAGCATAAAAACCCACACTGATTAGCTGATCACCTCAGGAGTGCTCGTTACATTTATAATGAAGCAAATCAAATAGCAGAGTTTGTATTTGGAAAGCTGAAAAAGCTGATCCAAATAGTCACCGATGTGACCCGGCAAAAATCAATAGTGCTAAATTTGCACTTCTATTCCTCAGTGGCTGTAGATGGTCGTTTGGTTAAAGTCAATTACATTAGTTAAACTGATCTACTGCACCAGTGACAGCAAAAGTCAGAACCTGTTGATTTCTATGTTATGCTGGTTTCACAAATCACTGTGTGGAGTCAGCAGCAAGCATATGTGAATTCACAGTGATGGTAGTACTTCCAGTCCTTCTGACTGACAACTACCAGCCTACAGGAAGGTGTTTTGTTACTTAGGTGTCAACAATCTTTTTCATAGATATTGCTACACTGCGTTTTGCCATGTGTAAAAGTTTATGCCAACACCTCAGGAAAATGAGGTGGAACACTATAACAGAAACAAAGCAAGGATAATGGACACTCCTATCTGTTAAACCAAGAAGTCTCATGACGAAGATCTGGGATTCTGATGATGACAGTGCTGCTACTGAATGTGAAAATGCATACAGCCATTTAGTCCCCATGACCACGGCAACAGGTAAAGATAACTTTGTCCCTGGATATTTCTGATTAATATTACCAATGAAATAGCATGTGAGCTGTAAAAAAAAGAAGAGATTCACCAACAGTAAAAAAAGAGAGAACAAAAGGCAACCACAGATAAGCATTTTATACATATACTGAAGAAAATGTTTCTGAATGGCAAGAAAAAATTACCATGGCTTGATTTATTGTATGACAGGGATTTGAGATAAATAAAACAATTAAAAACTCCAAACAGAATATTCAGATACATTTAAAGAATGATAGGGATGTCATCTCACCTTAATGACCTTATTCTTCAGAAAAAAAGCCTGCATCAAAATTGGCTTCTTAAGCTTTTTTTTTCTTGTTCTGTGATGAATTAAGCAAGCTGTAAAAATTTAGGTGCATAGAATCTGAATGCATAATAAAAACAAAAGAACATTTCTTCTTTCAAGACAGATGGATGAACAGAAGAATGCTAAATCTATGTTGGTTTTTTATTGTTTTCCTTAACTTCTCAATATATATTTTAATAAAATGTTTGGAGGGGTGGTTTTTTTTTGATATTTGTTTTGTTTGTTTTGGGGGAGTTTGTTCAATTTTATTGTTTGTTTTTTTTTTTAATTTGGCTACTTGTCATTCTTCAACCCCAGCCAACACCTAAGTACCATGCAGCAACTTGCTCACTGCCCTCCAGCAGAATCCAGGAGAAAACTGGAAGATTAAAAGTGAGAAAACTCACGGGTTGGGATAAAGATGGATTAACAGGTAAAGCAAAATGCGCATACACAAGCAAAGCAAAAGAAGGAATTAATTTGCCACTTCCCATGGGTAGGCAGGTGTTCAGTCATTCCCAGAAGGCAGTGCTCCATCATGTGTAATAGTGACTTGGGAAGACAAACACCATCGCCTTCAATGTCTGCTCCTTCCCTCTTTCCCCAGCTTAAAGCTCAGCATGATGCCATATGATATGGAATATCCTTGCAGTCATTTGGGGTCAGCTGTCCAGCTGTGTCCCCTGACAGCTTCTTGTGCACCCCCAGCCCTCCTCGCTGGTGACGTGGGGTGAGAGGCAGGAAAAGCCTCGATGCTGTGCAAGAGCTGCTCAGCTGTAACTAAAACATTCCTGTGTTATCAGAACTGTTTCCAGCACCAATCCAAAGCATATTTGCTCATACCAGCTACTAGGAAGAGAATTAACACTACCCCAGCCAAAACTAGCACATTAGTTTTACACTGTTGGATAATATTTAAGTACAGTCCTTAGTGATCATTCCAGTCCTAGAATTGCTGCTGAAAACTTGGTTTGTTATTGTTTAGGGAGAAGCAGGTATCCCTGGTCCTATAAAAGATGCCAGTACTAAATCACCTTTTAGAAGAGAACGTACCAGGCATACAATTCAGTAACAGACATACTGCCTTTTCACACAGAGATTCTTGAAATAAATCAAGTTCTTTCAACTGACACCAGAAGAGAAAGGGGCATCCACAATTAAGGAACATTTTCAGATACTGTTTGTCCACCACTAAAGCCTGGGAGTATTTAACTATTTCTCATGTACCAAAATAATGCAGAATAAAAACTGTGACAGCTGTGGCTACAACTCCTCAAAGAACTAGAGAAATAATGGCCAAAGACACACACAAACTAGAGAACACACTACTAAAACAGTCAAAAGAAGTTGGTGTTTGGAACTTATCTGTTTCAGCAGCACCCATGTAATTACTAACAACTCACTTGAAGATGTTTCACAGTAAATTTCTCTTTAGATGATTTAAAACTGTGGTATACTAACTTGAACCAAGTCATTAGGTAACAAGATTGTGGTTTTTTCTGTTTTCACAGTACTAAACTGAGAGTTTTTAATGTTGCCATGGAAATATTAGACAGTGCATTCAAAAAGTAATTTTATTTGCTTGCTTGCTTTTAGCAGAAGAAAGCATTCTGAGACAAAAGGCAACAATATCTCAATCGATCAAGAAGAAATCCTCTCCGTTAAATTACTTTAAAATCACCACTATTAGAGTCAGTCAAACAGAACCTAAGATACAATCATCATAGAATGGTTCAGGTTGGAAGGACCTTACAGATCATCTAGTTCCATCTCCCCTGTCATGGACAGGGCCACTTTCTAGGCCAGGCTGCTCCAAGCCCCATCCAACCTAACCTGAACCCTAAGCCCAACCCAATGTGACCTTGAGCATTTCCAGGGATGGGGAATCATCTGGGCAACTTCTCTGGGCAGCCTGTTCCAGTGTCTCACCCTCCTCACAGTAAAGCACTCTTGTAAGCTCCCTTTGGGTACTGGAAGGCTGCTGTAAGGTCTCCCCTGAGTCTTCTGTAGGCTGAATAACCCCAAGTCTTATCGACCCTAACATTGACTTGTAAGTAGCTTTCCTTTGTAATTTCTAGCACAATATTGTAGCCTAGCAAGGCTTGTAACATTGCTTACACCAGACCACAGGCTTAGGGTTAACAACACAGGCACCAGGACAGGTCAAGCTTTGTGTAGGCTAGTCCTGGCCTGCCTGGAGGTTGGTTTTAGCAGATAACAGAAATTGCCCAGTGACCACGGCAGTCCTACAGAGTTTGTTTTTTTTTTTAATTTCTACTGAGCTTCATACAATCGTACAAATGGCTTCTATTGTTTGATGCATTTTGAAACTATGTAATGCCTTATCCATGTCCTAGTGTGAAATGCTGTGTAGAGGAGAATGGACAGCTAATGATAGTGGAAACCTTAAAATGACAGCAGAGGCCACTTGCAATAAGGAATGCCATCTTAGGATTTTAGCTTTTATATTTTTCATGTATTTGTAATCCTGCAATTCTTTAGTGTATTACTCTATACTCCATATACAGTGCTAGCTACCATCTTTACATTTTGATCAGACAAAACAATTCCTCTCTAAGCCTGGGAATCAAGGACACCTCACTGTCTCAGGCTCTGAGAGAAGTAAACAAAAGTGAATCAGGGGGAGCAAACTTGGGGTAAAATGACTTCATTACCTGAAGCTGCAGTTGGAAGATTAATCCCCAATATGCAAATGGACCAAACTTATAAAAGTGTGAAAACCCAGGACCAGTTGTTCATTTTGGATGTAGCCCCTGGGGGGCTTTGTCTGCCATAAGTGTAGCTGAAGATCTTCAGTAAATATAACTGCTTTTTATTCTCTTCATTTTGTCTGGCCTCTGTTTCTAGGTAAGCCTGAAAAGACATCAGTAGCAATGGTCATCAATTACTGATTTTCAAAGTAATGTAACATTCAGAGCTGGGCAAAATGAGTTTCAGGTGTGAGAGCAAAGAAAAAGTATCTAAGACATTTAAATTTCATCACATACAGTGAATTTGGATCTAAAATTGCCTTGAGGACCAATGGAGAAAGAGGAAAGTGGTGACTGCTTTAGCAATCACAAAAATAATGCCAAGTGGATTCTAGAGTGACGCGGAAGACTTCATCATCATCATCATCTCTCAAAGTGAGAGACTTGCGAAGCTCTAAGACCCAGAGGCACAGCAGAAGGTTGAGCATAACATGACAGAATGGGGTAGATACTTGAAAATTTGTGGATATATTGTTTTAACTGTCTGTAATTTGAACTATAAGTGTCTTACATATTTATAGCTTTCATGGCTGGTTGCATTTAAATGTCTTTTGTTTGATGGAATGTAACTTACCAAGAAATTTAAGTCATACAGGACAATCCTAAGCTCTCTTTATTTAACACTGACAAATTTTCAGTTTCAAAGAAGTGATGAAACATCCAGTAGTGTCAGACCCAGTCTCAACCCTTGCAGAACACCTCACAGGGGTTGATTTTCTTTTCATAACTACTTGTTCACAGGTTATTCATTAGCCAGTTCACAAGTTCATTAAATGCATAGTTGTGTAGTACTGATTCTGCAATCAAGACAGGATGCAAGACAAAGTCAAATCATTTATAAAAAGTATGTTACAAGCAGCTCCTTTTAGCTACTAAATCTGTAATCTTAATGAAGTAAATCAGGTTTATTTGACATGACTTAGATTCAATAAATCCATAGTGATATACATTCCTTAATTTTTTAATAATTGACAATTAAAGCACCTCCTTATTATTTTTCTTTCAAGAATAAAGTCTCTTATTTAGTTATGTCACAAAATATCCACTTGTTTAGTCATCTGGAATGTATCAACTATTCCAAGATTTCTTAAGAGTGCACATCAGCTAGTCAAACATTCCTTCAATCATCTCTTCTGAAATTCCATCCAAACCACTTAAATTCAGAATTTTCTGTCATGACATGTGTTTATCATCCTCTTAGTTACTAATGGAAAATCTTTATGGCCCTCCTGTGAAATAAGCCCTTTATTGCACTTCCTGCAGAGTGCAGGACAGACATGTTCAGTGACAATCACCAGTAAGCCATGCATTGCATTCATACTCCTTGATTGGTTTCCCATACCCTTAAAAAAACACCCACTTTATTAATATTAGCACAGCTATCATGGATCTTTTCCCAATGTTGTTACTTGCCTTCATCTTCTTTCTTACAATAAGAAGGCAATTTCTACCAGGCAGTTCTTGGTATCTATTTAGTATTTCATATGCTGCATATTGTGATTTATTTCTAATTTTCACTTTACCAGTGAGGCAGAGGGAGCTTGCCTGTGCTGTGGGATTAAATAATTTTGGTCCTCCAGTAAATTTCAGTAATTTCTGATTAATGGAAAACACTCATAGAATCATAGAATGTTCTGAATTGAAAGGGGCCTGCAAGGATCATCAAGCCCAAATTCTAGCTCATTTGTTTGCCAGACTGCATATAAACCTAACAACTAGTCTGGATTCAGGCCAGGTGACTAAAGCATCTTTACCTGCTATAATGGTGACCAAAATAGAGAAATAACAACTGGGAACACAATTTTTCATGTTAGAGAGCAGTCATCAATAGTGCTAAAAGAGGCTAAAGGAGGCTATTTTAAGACCTGTATGAGACCTCAAATATGTCTCTAAAGATTACAGCATTAACTGACAATTACTAATTTTTCTTCACTCTTCTGGACTGTGCTAGTTATCATCACAAAGTTTCTTCAGTGTACTCTGTTACCTCTTTTGACTATTTTGTTCTCCTTAAGTAGGTAATAGCCACTGATTTTAATGTTCTAATCATGCAAATCAACTCATCAGCTTTTAGCAATACTAGTTATATCAAATTTCTTCTAATCAGTGAGAATTTTCAATTCCTCCTGCCTGTCTTCTAGCAGCACCATATAGCAAATGAAATATATATTCTTTCCACATCTGTTGACTTGATCACAACATCCTGAGTTTGTGTTTATACCACATTTGCATTCTTATAAGGTTTTCTCTTTTATTTTTGTGTTAACAGCCTCATAGTTGCTCCAGCTAATCTCCAGTGGAGGAGCTTATCACCACTATTTTTTCTGTAAGAAGCTGTAGTATTCATTATCCAACCATCTCAGGATAAATGTTTGACAAACTGAAACCTTCTCTTTCATACTAGTTATGCAAACAGTGGTTCTGTCTGGTATCTTCTGCCTTTTCAGGGCTACTAGAATGACTCTAAGAAGATTATGTTGGCTTTTGTCTTCTGCCTCACTTCAAGGTAATTAAAGGTTCCTAAAGTGCATAGATCCACGTGAGCGTCGGGTAACTAATTTCAATGTACATCATTCCTTACAAATACCTCCCTAATACCTGGTGGATTCTCTGCCTTCTGGTTTCAACACTGTCATCAGTGATGACTGCTTGCCTTTCTGAGGTACCTGAGCTCTTCTGTAGCTACTTGCTTCATTAAAAAAGAATAGAACTCAAAATATTCAATAGGCTTTTGTTCTATTCTGCTAGAAAAAAAAATGGGACAAGTTGCTGATCACCTGACGATCTGGCACTTACAAAGGAAAGTGATGACCTTCAAAGTAAAAAAAGTGCACTACTTATTACACTACCATATCTTACATTACAATGCAAATTACTTCAAAAATGTATTCATCATTCAAGGAATGCATTCTTGTAAAAATGTGTAGTCTACTTGTGAGTAATAAAAGATTATAGTTAAGGAATTGCACCTAGTAGCTGCTCTGAGGTCCCAGTCTCCCCAGTTGCTGGCACCTGATGCCCCAGCCCCATTTTAGCTGCTGATGCAGAGCCCTTTACTCACACATACACACACATGGCTGGGACTCACCCAGTCCTCAGTATTTAATTCTCCCTTGGACTCGAACTGAGAGGCACAAATGACTCCCTGGCCATTGCTGGCTTGTCCAGCTTGGTCTTCACTATTAACACATTCACAGGCACCAGAGACACAAACACACATACCCAGGAACCCAAGAAAAGGGTTGGAAAATGGATTTTGGTAAGAATATAGGACAGACTGAGGAGATAGGGCATGGCCAGACAAGTGTACTTATCTTGTTTATCTGCAAGTGGCCCTTCCAATCCCTTACCCTTCTATTTCTCTGTGATTGCTTCTCCCCAAATCACCTAGATTAATTTCCTTCCCTGCCTTCTTTCCTTCCTCAAGTGTCCCTCTGTAAGTTTCCTGCAATAACAAAATGTTTCTTCCTGTGCAGCCCATAAGGCGTCCCATACCCTTACGCAGTGACTGCCTCCATCTGCAAGGTGTTCTGAGACTCATCTTGACAGGTGTCACCCTGGCCCATAGCTGAAACTTACCTGGGATGCCCTGGCAGGAGTCTAGGCAAGATAACTTCAAAGTCCATAATTCTGGTACCCTAGCCAGCTTATGTCTTTCTATGCTCCTTTCTGCATGTGCAGACCAGCTTTTTACCAAATAATCTAACAGAAACGTGAGCATGTGACAAAAAAACCCATCACATCCCTCCAGTCAAACTTACTGGTAATATTTTAAATAAGACCATTCTATCAAAGGGTCTCAATGTTCAGTTCACACAACAAGCGTCCTCTCCAATACAAGTAATTGGTTCCCTGAAGAGTCTTCAAAAGGGAGAAGGGACACAATGATCACATCAAAAATCATGCTTTTTATCTGTATTAAAAGACACTTGGACAACTCTATATATCCTGTACGAGGAACAAAGAAATAACCTCAGCAGGAACATCTCACCATCTTTTTTAATAGAAGTACTTTGAAAAGTCTTTTGGCTAATAGAATTCCCCAGAAAAAATACATGAAAAATTCCAGTGTCCATAACAAAAGACTTACTATTCAAAATTCTATTTATTGGTTTCTTTCTGCCAACTGTCCTTTGTCAGAAGTGAACATACCAGCTTAAACAATTTACAAAGCATGAGATATTACTCATCTTGTACTAGGACAGCTCTGTTGTTTAGTGTCCTCAGGCAGCAGTTTTCTGTCTCTCAACTTCACTGGTTTTTCTTTTCATTGACAAATTCATTTCCAAACAGGGCAACGTTGACATCTGTGTCTGATTTGATATGTTGAAATAGTCCCTATTTTTTAGTATCTTTTGAAGTTACTTGCCTGAAGTCATTCTCCAAGTTAGTGACTAAGCAGGACTTAAAATGTCCTTGCTAGAAATTATCATGTCTCTGGTGCTTCTGCTTTGCTGCTGGTAGGAATGAGCTCCTCTTACCCTGCAGTGTACGTGACATGAATCCCTACAGCACTATCCCATCTTGTGTCAGCAGAACTTTCAATAACATTCTGCATTTCTTTTGATACTTAAGCCTCTGAGAAGCCTCCTGGTATATATCAAAAAGAGACATAACAATAATCTGGATATCTGAAAGAAACTTGTATAAAATTCAGAGAGGTTTTTTTCCCCTCTGTCTAGTTATACAAACACACACACAAGTCAGCAGTTTGTGTAAAGAGTGAACCATCAAACTACAGCAGATCTTTGCCCCTTTCTAACAGCTACCAATCCCTCTCACATATTCATTTCTGAAACAAACCCTTTAATCAACCTCTTTTTCAGGGCACTATGCTCAGTGATATAAGCCAGAATGGCAAACACATAGCAGCATAACAGACAACAGCATAGCACCTGGCATTGCAAAAGATGCTCCACTTCCAGCAGAACTCACAGGGATATCCTGCTGTGAGGCTGTGGTACTTTGAAGAGGTAAGCAGAAAACAGAGTTGAGATGGCATTTGCAACTGTAGCTGACAGAACAAATTCTGATTATGTCCCACTTTCAGGATCTGGCAAAAATACTGTTGTCTTCCTCCAGATTTGATCACTCAGGACTTGCCTTAAGAGGATCAATTACCAGTTACAATGAGAAAGGGATATTTCAGTCAGTTTCTGGCTAGAAGAGAAACCTTTTCTTACTTCCTTGGGAAGATGTAGTATTCTGAGGTGATTCTAGATGAATTTGGTCTGGCCTAAGTAAATATCACTGCATAACTTACAGCACAACCACCTTGCTTTTGAGGAATGTATCACATTGGAAACAGAGTGCTTAATATTTTGAGATAAGTAATATACAAGAATAAACCTCAGCATTCTCAGCTTGAAAGTACAAGCTTTCATTGACATAAGGAAGAATAGGAGAGAGGCCTAGGGAGGCACAACAGGTACATAATAATATTGCTTTTTCTGGTATTTTCCCTCAAACCACATGAATTAATCACTTACATTTGCCTTTCTTCAGCATTATCCAGTAAGTAGAGGCAAGATATTGATACTCTTATCAACAAACAGCCTCCTTCAGTGTCAGTGTCACAGTTGAGTGTATCCACAATACACAGAGTATCATCACACAATTTCAGATGGCTATAACCCATACAGAGTAACACCATACCATTTCAGAAGGCTTCAGGCATCTGCCCATACAGAGTAACACCATACTACTTCAGAAGGCTTCAAGCAGCTACCCTACTTGTGCTCTAGCCCAGCCTTTTATACCCCTGATTGTTCATGCATTGCACCCGTGTGCCCTCTGTTCCTTTTGGTGATTGGGCAGTGCACCTGGGCACTCTGGGTCTCATTACCTTCAATGCTGCTCACCTGCTTCTCACAGCTGTAGCCCATTAGGGATGAGGCTCAGTCACACCCCCACTCCCAATTACCCAATTACCACAGCTGCTGTGCACCTACACTACAGCAGCTCTTCTTTAACACTTTGTTAAAGGAAACAGTGCAGAAATACAACTGAGAGGGAGAACCAGTTCTACCACTATATCCTACCAGGGCATAGAGAAACAGGTAAGGTTCACCCACCAGGTTCCAAACTCTGTGGAATTATTAATTGCTAATACTGTGATTCTACAGTATTAGTAATTAATATCAGCCTGAATGGGTATAACACCTGTTGACCACAATGATTTAACTTTTCAGCTCAATTCACTTCAGCACCACATTGAACTTTTCTATGTAAAAGAATTATTTAATGTGCATTTTTTCAAAATCACTAATGAAGAAGTGAAAAAGAAGCAAGAAATAAGACACTGTCTATATTTCTGATCTGTATTTCTGAGCAGGTCCTATTCATTACACACACATAGTTTTTTCTCAGTTTATAAATAATTTTTAAAATAAATTAACTAATGATGGAACATGGAATTCGGTGCTAGCCTTCTCCCTGGGTTTAACTGTTTTTAATAGTTCTATACTTCATGACTCTTTACTAAAAATATTCTCTAACATATTAGCTCTCTGGCAAGATAGTGTCATACCAACATTTAGGTAAGTTACCAGTTCTCAAACCTGTTAATATCTCTCACAAAGACTAAAATCTGGCAACAATATGTCTGCCACAAACATCAGTTGTAATTGTCTTCAAAGTTTTACTCTACCCAGTTGCATAAGTGTAAATTGGGAGCAGAATGGATGGGGAGCCCTGAAGAGAGCCTGGGGATGCAGGGTGTCCTGGCAGACAAGACAGCAAGCCACATCCTGGGATGCATCAAACACAGCACAGCGAGTCAGAAAAGGTGAGTGTTCCACTGTATTCAGCCTTGGTGCAGCCTCACCTGGTGTGCTGTGTGCAGTTCTGGGCCTCATAATTTAAGAAGAATATGAATGTTCTTGAATGTGCCCAGAGGCTGGCAACAAAGCTGGAGCAAGGGCTGGAAGTCATATTCTGTGAGGAGTAGCTGAGGATGTCAGGTTTGCCTGTATTGGAGACAAAGAGGCTGAGGGGTGACCTCATTGCTCCCTACTTTAGCTTACTGAGGAGGGGAAGTGGAGAAGAAAGCGCTGAGATCTTTTCCCTGGGATTCAGTGACAGGATATGTGGAAAGAGTTTAAAGATGAGCCAGGGGAGGTTTAGACTGGACATCAGGAAGCATTTCTTTACCATGAGGGTGGTCAAACACTGGAACAGGCTCCCTAGAGAGGTGGTCAATGTCCCAATCCTGTCAGGGTTTAAGAGGCATTTGGACAATGCCCTTAATAACATGACTTAATTTGGCCAGCCCTGAATTGTTCAGACAGTTGGACTGGATGAGCATCGTAGTTCCTTTCCAATTGAAACTATTCTAGTCTAATTTATTCTATCTATTTCTATTCTATTTTTAAACTGCTGCATGTGGTGATTTTCAGAAATGTTACTTGTTTCACGTTCCAAATGAATAGACATTTTTATTTGGTTTACTTTATTTTTTCATTTTTCTCTGATAAAGACCTGGCAAATATGTCAATGCAAATTCACAAAACATGACACATAGAGCATTTGTCTTGAAATTATGCAAGCATCAATCAGATTCAACATATGACCAAGGTACAGAAACATGATGGCAAAAGAAGACTCCCAAAATTATTCTCTAAATCAATATTGGGAAATGTTTTTAAAATATCTATGATGTTTTCTAAGTATATGCTTCTTGTTGGATAGAACAGCACAAATTTTCTATTAGGTTATGATGTATTTATTTAAAAAAGAAAATAAATCACTTTTCTCAAACGAAAGGTGCTTTTTTCCTTTTCTGAAAGAAAAAGGAGCAAAATTATAATTAACTGCTATATATTTAAAGCCATTCATTATTAATTCTATAAGCATTAATTAAAATTGTAGTGGTGGGGATTACTAGGAAACTTGTAACTGTTTAAACTTAGGCTCATCAACTGAAATAAAGAAAAAAGGGAAACAAAGAAGACTTGTCTACTACCACTCAATAATTCTGTCAAATTATGATAATATGTGTGTTTCTACACCCTTTATCCATACTGTGAAGCAAACAATCCTGTTGAACTTATAAATACACTTAAGAAATAATAAATGAAGATTAACAAGAAACATGTTTTCCATTCTAGCTCCATAGATATTCACCAGCAAAGAAGTATCAGACTGCTTAATTAATTTGAAAAACCACGGACAAAATTTAAGACTGCTTTGAAAACTCACTGTGCTGAAGAAAAGCAGCTTGGGGTTAAATCCAGGTACATTCATAACCAGTAGAAGATAACAGAAGTAGATTGAAGTCAGAGAGCAATGCATAAGAACCAGTAATAATGGAGATGATACATCCCCTTCATGTAGCCTGCATGACATTATAAAAGGCTCAGGTCTCAAGGAACAAATTTGAATTATGAATTTTTATGCAGCGGTAGATACCTATTTTCTTATTCATATCTTCCTCAGCAATATCTTCTTATAATACACTGTGTATGCAGTTTTAAGAACTTACAGACCACTCACAATGTCTGTGCAACTGTATTGTGTGGCCCAAGTTTGGTAATGAGGGGGGGAATACACGGTTAGGCTTCTGTGAGAAGCTGCCAGAAGCTTCCCCTGTGTCTGACAGATCCTGTGCCAGCTGAGGCAGACCCACCACTGGCCAAGGCTGAGCCTGTCAGTGTTGATGGTAGCACCTCTGATAACAGATTTAAGAAGGCAGAAAAAACCTGAGCAAAAGCAACTGCAGCTGGAGAGAGGACTGAGAACATGAGGGAAAAAGCTCTGAAGATGCCAACATCAGTGAAGAAAGAGGGAGAGGAGGTGCTCCATGCACTGGAGCAGAGATTGCCTGGCAGCCCGTGATGCAGACTGTGGTGAGACCAGCTATCCCCCTGCAACCCAAAAAGGTCCACAGTGGAGCAGCACAAGGAGGAACCCGCACCAGAGCAGCTGGATGTCCAGAGGAGCCTGTGACCCTGTGGGAAGCCCAATTGGAGCAGGTTTGCTGGAAGGACTTGTGGTCTCATTGAGGGTCCCACACCGAAGCAGTGTAAAAGGCACTCATGCTGGAGCATTTAATGAAGAACTACAGACCTGGAAAGTCTCACCTTGTAGAAGTTTATGGAGCTCTGTCTCATGTGGGAGGGACCACATGATGGAGCAGATGATGGGTGTGAGGAATCCAACCCCAGAGAAGGAAGGAGCAGCAGAGACAATGTGTGATGAACTGGCTGCAGCCCACATTCCCTGTTCCCCTGCACAACTGGCAGGAGGAGGGAATCAAGTTCAGCACAGAAAGAAGGCAGCAATGGGGGGAAGGTGTTTTAGGATTTGGTTTTATAGCTCATTATTCTACTCTGATTTTGACTGGTAATAAGTTGAACTAATTTTTCCCCAAGTGAGTCTGATTTGCCTGTGACAGTAATTGCTGAGTGATCTCTCCCTGTCCTTATCTCAATCCACAATCCTTTTGTTACAATTTCTCTGCCCTGTCCAGCCAAGAAGGGGACTGATAGAGTGACTTCAGTGGGCACCTGATATCGAGCCAAGGTCGGTCCCTCCTCCCGGTGACTTTTAAATGAAGTATTAAAATCGATGGGAACAAGATGGCTGTAAAGAATTACAGCTCATTTCAATAACAGCACCTCCAACGCACTGACTTTTGCTAGCATTGCAGTTGCAGCATGCATGATATCATTACTTTGTAATCACGGGCAATAGAGATTTGGAATGTTTTCTGAGGAACCTGCATTATTGTCACATAATAACATTGATTTAGGATTTTTCTCCCTGTGTTGGTTACAGTGACATCTGCAGAGAGCAGTTAGTTTTGAATGCTTGATACTCTCATCACAGCAAAGATTAATACTGATACAAGGACATCTGCCAGGTTCATTTTACAATCTCAACAGAAAATGATTTTTTTTTTGTAAGACGGTGATTTAATAAGTTTTCCATTGTCAAAGTAAAGACAAGGTTATTTTAATTACTAATCTATTTCTTTTCTGAATCTGAAGTACTCTTCAAGTAACTAAAATTCATGGGTCATATATTAGCATTAATGTTTAGTTGTTAAAAAGAAAAAAAAAGAGTAAATTCAATAGTCCCCAAATTGTAATGCATTTGCAGACAATAAGTCAAGTCAATAATACCAGACAGTAATTCAAGACAATAATACCAGCTGGCAGTACTCAGTGACCATAAACTTGGGTCTTGTAAGTACCCACTGTTCTCCAGGTGAACAACACTGGTTTGACTCCAAATGCAATATTGCTTGGTTAACAGACACGTGAAGTGAGGAGTACAGTGGTGAATTAACTCCTGTAAATTTCCAGGGTGTTTTGCAAACTCAAGATCAGATATGTTTCTCGCTTCTCAGATTCTACAAAATTGAACCTACTTGACTGAAACCTTTTTTCTCAGATTTGAATTAGAACTTCTCATGTAGCTATGCCAGAAGGATTTCATGCAAAAGATGGAGAAATACTATTTACACCTTTTTATTGGACATGCAAGAAGCATAGCAGTCAAATGGACAAGACAGTGAACAGTAGATTTACATAGTAATGAATACTGAAATGCTGCCAAAAATCTGGTATAACACAGAAGAGAATAAGCAAAGGATTGTTTAAGATGTGGACATCAAACGCCATATGTCTTCCAAAAAAATTCATACATACTGAAGAAAATGAGAACAATTTTTTTCCTGAGGCACATATTAAGTCTACATTATGGCATCTGCATTTGACAAAATTAATTCCATGCAATGTCTGACATTTCTAGTCCACTAAATATCTTGCAGATAATACCTTTATTGAAAAGCATCACATTACACATATATAGAGTGTATATATATATATACACATATACAACTGAGGACATAAGCCACTTATTTCAAGAGCTTGCTTCAAAAATTATAAGACTGAATAAGTGGAAAAGCTCTAGAGGCCCACACTGAGGTAGACACATGGTTTGGCAAGAATTACTTGTGCAGGGGATGGATGAGCTGCTAAAGTGCACTGAGGGCTGAAGGCCACGGACACCCACATCCAGGAAAGCCCGAGGAACTGACACAGGAGGACAAAGTCTTATGAGGAGAGGCTGAGGGAGCTGGGGTTGTTGAGCCTGGAGAAAAGGAGGCTCGGGAGGAATCTTACTGCTCTCTACAACTGCCTGAAAGGAGGGTGCAGTCAGGTGGGGATCAGCTTCTTCCCCCAGACAACCAGCCACAGGGCAAGAGGACAGTCTTAAGCTGTGCCAGGGCAGGTTTAGTTTGGACAATAGGAAAAAATTCTACGCAGAAACGGTGATTAGACACTAGAATGGGCTGCTCAGGGAAGTGAAAAGGCACCGTCCATGGAGATGTGCAAGACTGGACGTGTCACCTGGCGGCATGCTTTAGGTTACAAGGTGGCTGGTGTTCGGTCATAGATTGAACTCGGTACCGATTACGTCTTTATCAACATAATTGATTCTGTGAAATACTGCTGGGCGCTGCCCCCACGGCATATTCCTATTCCACGCCGGGCATAACTGGGGCGGGCGGCCGGGCTCAGCAGCCGCGGCAGCTCGGCGAGACGCGTTTGTCGCCACAGAGAACGCTGCGGAGGCGCGGCCTGTAGCCGACGTAGGCCTGAGCGCGGCGCCGGCTCGGCGGAGCGCGGAGACCCGGGCAGGCGCCAGCGGAGGCCAGCGGAGGCCGGGGTTACCAGGACAGCCCCGCCGGGGGCACCGGGACAGCCCCGCCGCGGGCCGCGCCGAACACGGCCCCGCCCGCCCGGCGTACGGCAGTGTCGCGCCGCGCCGGCTCTTGGCGGCAGCGGAACCGGCGGGCCGTAAGGCAGGTGCGCGGCGGGCGGGGGTCGGGCGGGCGCGGCGTGGGGGCCGCGGGGAGGCCCCGGGCTGGCGCTGCTCTGCGCCAACGCCGGTGCGGAGCTGCGATCCCGCAGCCCGGTGGGGAGTGGGACCGCCGGGACCGGCCCGCCCAGGCGCGGAGGGGCGTCCCGCCGCCGCTGCGCGGGTCTCTGCCCGCAGCCCTCGGGGCAGGGGCGTCGCTGCGCTGGTGGCGGGGCGCGGGTTTCGGGGCAGCCGGGCCACGGGGTTCGGGACAGCCGCTGGCCGGTGCCACGCGTTGCCTCCGGCGGGCAGGGCAGGCAGCGGGGCCGGGGCTGGCAGCGGGGCCGGGGCTGGCGGAGCACTCGCTGTGCCCCAGCCCCGGCGCGCACCGCGGCGGGTGATGCCAGGCCGCTGCTGAAGGCCCGGGTGCCGTGGGCTCCCCCCCTGCATGCCGGGCTCTGCTTCTCGGAACGGCTTTGCTGATGGGAGTGGTCAAGTGGGAAACGCACCGCTGTCGAATGTGCTTTCAGTACTTACTAGTGGTATTAATAAATGTAGAGAACCAGAAGTGAAGAATGAAAAAAGCATGTGGTCACGTAGAGTATTTTTGCCTTTCGGGTACTGCTTCATTTTGGTTGGTAGTGGTAAACTGACAGATTTGCTTATAAAACACTTGACAGTCTTGTAGAGACCTAAGGCTTACACTTCAGGTGCTTCAGGAGTGTGTATCATATTGGAATTCAAATAATACTTTTGCTTAAAAACTTCTATGAGTTCTGAATGTAGGTTTTGTTGTTGTTCTTAAAATACTAACATTGATGTAGACTCTTTAAGTCTTATGGCTTTTTGAACAATTGACTGTAAGGTAGTTCTGTTGAAGTGAAACCAGTAAATGTAATTTCTGCAGAGAAGAAATCTAATAGTCACGATTAGTTACTTTCCAGAAGATAGAATTGATTTGAGTCTAGCCAATGACTAGGAAAAAATATTGGAAGTTTCAGAGACAGTGCAGCAAGAGTTACGTATGTTCACATGGTAGGTTACAGAACTAAGTTTTTAGGAGGAAGGAAACCAAGCCAGCTGTGAGGTCAGATGCAAACTGTCCTTCATCTAAAGAAGGCATTGATGATAACAGTGAGGTGGTGTGTCTTGATTAAAGACAAGCTGCTTTTCAGCAGATGCTGTAGTAAAATGATTTCCTTTGGATCTTTCTTCTGGCCAGAGGAGAGTAAACTTGCATCATCTTGGAATTATATGTGTAGATATTTGGAGGAAGTCTCATCACATTTATATGGGAGTACAGACCAACTCCCAGCTAGGTCCTTTATGCATTGTATAAAGGCCTATATATACTATTGTATGCATAGTTTACATGTTAGACCTCAGTTTTCTCTAAAAGCTAGCTTGGCCTTTGGAAGAGTTTAGGTCACGACTTCCACTGAATCTGAGAGAAGGCAAGAAATAGTCAAATGACAGTGTTTTATTCTGACAGTTCTGTGTTTACAGAACTTGCTTTGAAGCTAAACCTGAAGCTCCTGGAGCAGGTCTGGTGGAAGGCTATGAAGATGATTAAAGGACTGACACATCTCTTTTACGAAGAGTGGCTGGGAGAGTTGGGCCTGTTCAACGTCAGGAAGAGACAAGTGAGAGGAGACCTCATAAAAGTGTATAACTGTCTGAAGAGAGGGCGTCAAGAGGATGGATCAAGGCTCTTTTTGGTGGTGCCAAGCACTAGGACAAGAGACAATGGGGAGATGTTCATGCACAGGAAGTTCTGCTGGTACATAAGGAAGAATTGTGTAGATGATTGACAATTGGAACAAGTTGCCCTGAGAGGTTGTGGAGTCTCCTTCACTGGAGATACTCAGGAACTGTCTGCACTGTGCCTTGTGCTTTAGGATGGACCTGCTTGAGCAGAGAGGTTGAATCAGATGATCCACTGTGGTCCCTTTCAGCCTTACCCGTTCTGTGATTATGTGATCAAGATGATTGTAATTTGGCCTCTAAAGTAGTTGCAGTCCCTTTCTTCTCAGTCTAATTTTCAGTTTTTATTGAGTAGTGTTAGTTCTGTTTTCAGGAAGAACATTTATAGTTGAAAAATAATTTTTTACAGAGTTAACAGAAAACTCATCTTTCATAAAAGGCTGGTGTATATTTCTGCAGGTCCTGTTTACCTACAGTGCTTTCTCTGAAAAAGTTATCCTTTATGAATACTAAACCGGAGCTCAGGCTGATCCGTGTTATTCTTGCATGTTTCCTTCCTCTTCTGTTACAGGAGCTGGTTACAAGTAGTTACAGGAGCTGCTAATGGGGTGTGGAGGTGGTTGGGGGAAGGAAAGACACATGTTGTGTTTCTCTGGTTAGTTATAAAGTTAAGTTTATTTGGAAGCTGTTAAAGGTGGGATTAATTCTAGCTCATATGGGTGTTTTGAGTGCTGAACAGGTTTCTTTTCTCCCTCCTACAAAATTTCCCCATAGAAAATTGAAGCCCTCATTACTCTAAATAACAGCTTACTGTTTTCCTGGTAAATTGTTTGTAGTAACAATTGTTGAAGTTAGTGTTGAGCACTTTCTAGCCTACACATTTTCTTATACTGAATTATGCTTTAATGTTTGAAGAGAGAACTGTGACCAAAATCTACTCTCTAGTTCAGATAAACTTAACTAATCAAAAGCAATTTAGCAAATTATCTATAATGTGTAGCTGGATGTTAGAAATATAACAGCTGATGTCTGAACCAAAAAGAGAAAGAAACAAGGGTAAGACCCAGAAACAGACTGAGACACATTAGACTCCTAAATCCCAAACTGTAATCCTCAGAATCTCTGTTATTTTACCCTGTAGCTCTGTTTTCAAAGATGTTTGTCTAGTGTCTCTCATGTAGCAGCCACTAGGAGGTGCTTAGGTGATCTGCTGAAAAAAAAGGGAAGACGAATCCAATTATACCTTCACTTTCATAGTATCTTTAGTAATCCATGATTTAAATGAATGATTATCGCCTTCTAAGCTGTTGAGTTCAGAGGCTGCCAGGGTATTTGATGTCCATTAATTCATCTAGGCATACTTTTAGTCTTTTTGGCATCTTGTGGCAATGAATTCCCAAATTCAATTATGTTCTTTGCAGGAAAGGCATTCTACTTGGTATTATTCTCACCTTAAACTATTAAGTTTTGTCATGTACCTCCGTATTCTTACATTATGGGCAATAGTCAGTCATTGTGTATTTAGCCCTTCTTGCTTTTTAAATACCTCATCACATCACAGAAAGGAGCAATTTTGTGTTTATTGCAAGCACAACTCATAAGAAAATGCACAGTCAGGGCATTCTTTATGCTCATCTCTCTCTGAGGAATTTGATCGCCTCTGTTTGAGCAATGCCAGTGTGAGCACATTCCTATACCGGGTCTAGGAGTTAACTTCTGTCACAGTAGAAGTGCTTGAGATTTGTGGGTTAAACAGTGTTGATAGCACTGCAATGTTTTGGCTGCTCCTGGCCCGCACAACTTCAAAGCTTTCTTCCACCCTCCTGGCCCATCAGTAGGTAGGGGGGTGGGCAAGAGGCTGTGTAAGGACACAGCTTGGACAGTAGACCAGACTGGCCAGTGGGATGTGCTGTACTGTGTGTATTGTCATGCTCAGAAATAAAAGCACAGGTAGAGGTAGAAGAAAGGGTGGGTTTTTTGCTTTCAAGATGTCTGGTTTTTGGAGATTAGTAAACTGGAGCTTGTGGCATTGGTCACCCTGTGGGATGTGGTGAGCATTTTCTTCCTTCACTTGGGGGTTATTTTTCTTTTTCTTCATCTGTTAAACTGTATCTCAACCCTGTAAGTTTTTTTTTCCCTTTCTTCTTCCTATTTTCTCCCCTGTCCCACTACTTGTTCAGTTGTTCAGCTACTACTGAACAAGTAGTAGCATGGCTGCTGGCCAGGGTCAAGCCACCCCAACACTGCACAAACACCTAAAAACGTGATTGAAGGAAACAAGACAAATAGCAGCACCCTATGGTTCTGTGGTAATGGTGCTCACTGAATTAACCAGTGTTGTGAAAGATCCGTATTCTGGGTGTTTCTTGAGCTTATTCTAGATGTAGATATTCCTCTTGAAGTTGTGCATGACTGTGTATAGTTCAAGAAAAATCCATGAGACTGGACTGAAGCCAAGAAAGAGTTAGGCTTCGGTAGCAATGTGGACTGTTTGAATATTGCAGAAAGGGCAGTTGGTGTTCTCAGTCTTCTATTCACTACATAAACTTGTGGACTAGAGTTTGGTGGCCAAACTCTTGCTGAGTCCAGCTCTGAGATGCGAAATAAAACTCTTGTTCTTTTTCTGTGTCATTAAATCTAGTGGGTGCTGGAGAAAAATAACTTTAAAAGGAAGGTGCAGAATGTTTTACCTAGTTGATATTTTAGGGATAGAAAAGTTACTGTCTCTCCCCTTTCATTGTATGTGGAATTTATGGATATAAATTATATTCTTCTTTAGACTTTACTGTTCTAAAGCATAAGCTTACTCTGAGCCATCTGTTACTCTTTTTTGTCCAAAGGCATGTTGGATGTTTGGCCTAAAAAATAGACTGAATCTGATATTACAGGCCTGCATCTTAAACAGAAATAGGTCTTACAGCAAGAATAGATGATTGTGGAATGATAGGTTGGTGATTGAAGCATTTGTCAGGTGAACTGTGGAGCAAATTTCAGTTTTCCAGCTGTAAACTGGCTTCTGAGAGGTTGTCAGAATAAGTAGATGACTTTGTACAGTTGTGACATCCTTGTTTGTATTCAAATACTCTGTAAACCATACAGCCATTTAAACAATTGCTCCTTTCTTTGAAACTAGTGAGGACTGCTGAACTGTGTCACTCAGTGAGTTTCTGTTTGGAAACTGGATTCTGATGAATTTGTTCAAGAAATGGGAAGGCATTGTTCTTAGCTGCTGCTCTGAGGGGGAGCAAGTGTTCAAAAAACAAGTAGACGTGGCACTTCATGATACGTTTTAGTGAGCATGGTGGTATTTGGTCAAAGGTTGGACTTGATGATCCTGGAAGTATTTCCAGCCTTAATGATTCCATTTTTCTAATGTGTCCTCTCCTTGAGGGATTCAGGAAGAGTAAAGAGGATCTCTGAAAGTCGTCTCTTCTGTTTCTCATAAGAAATTTATTACTTGTGGTGAGTTGACCCCAGCCAGTAGCCAAATGCCCCCCCTCGCCTCTCACTAACTCATTCCCTTTGGCTGTGAAATGGGGAGAAAATAGCAGATGTTCAACAGTTTCTTGGGAAGACAAACCCCATGAGTGTGGATGTGTGTCTTTATTCCCCACATACCTTGCTTCTCCTTTCCCAGAGCTTTTACTGTTGAGCGTGACATCATATGGTACACATCTATGTTGCTTCCAAAACATGAATATAAATAAAGTGCTTGATTGTAATTTTTCCTTTAGGGTGGCATTTTTTTATGCCACCCTAAAAGTGGCATAAAAGTTGATTCTGTAAGTCTGAACAGGCATCCTATGTGCCATGCTAAATACTCATAATAATTGTTAAAAGGCTTTTGACTGTTCAGTGGGAGATTTTTGTATAATATGTACATATGTATCAGCTTACACTGCAATTTTCTAAAATATTTTAAGAATTTTTACATATATTTTAGCAGAATATGACTATTACTCGAGAAATGCAGCCATTTAAAAATGTACAGCTGGAAAAACCCTGTTTTAACCTCCTCAAATCACTAGAGACTTAATGGGGCTATTTTCCTTTTTATTATATCTGCCAGGAATAGTATTATTCCTCAATTGGTGTTCCCCTCATTTTTATGTGATAAGCAGACACGTTTGCAAGCTCTGAAAAGATGGTTTGGGATTTCCTCACTGTAGGAAATTGTACAGGTGTTCTTCCCAAAATATCCTCTTGCACATATATGACCAGCACTATAGACAGCCCAGGAAGGATCAGAGCATTTGTTAGTTTTGATTCTAATTTGCACTTTTAACATTGCAGCTGCCTTTTTTTAAGTTCTAATTCTCAACTGCAGTAATGATGAATTATCAATTAGAAAGCTGTTACTTGCTAGTCATCAAATAGCTGGTGTGCTGTTTGAAGTGCCTGTGTGGCATGTGAGCTCTGAAGAGAAGACAAGGGATCCTGCCTTTAATAAAATTACTTTATGTGACTATGTATCTATCCAATAGTTGAATCTTGCTTAAATGTATTTTTAATTAACTTATTTTTTTTTCTTTGTAGAAGAGTCTCTGCCTTGAAGTAGGCATGTTTTCAGGCTGTAGGGGTATACTTATTATGCAAGGCAGAACTTGAATTAATTTTTTGGCATAAATTTTAGGCTGAAATTTTGACTTTTTTCACCCCTGTATCCTACCAATATTAAGTAAGATTTAAGCTAAATCAAGAGGACAGTGGTCTGGCTTGGGACAGCTTATTGTGTGTCTGTTACAACCTTGGGTTTCTTTACAATTCTCTTTGTGGAGGAGGAGGTGGTATTGCCTCCAGGCAGCAGGAGGAAGTTCTGAAGGGAAAGGCATCCCCAAAAGGTGTGATTTTGATAGGTTGATTTTTGGGATTCTCTGTGCATCTCCACTACGTTAGGTCAGTGAGGTGCCTTATGAATGTGCCTCTGTCTGCTTTTCTGATAGGAAATACCAACTTGTAACTTTTTAACCACTGAGCTGGACTGAACCTTTAGTGTGCTGTGACAAGGATCCAGTAGGGATAAAAGCACTGCTAGACCATGAGTGGTTTATTTATATGGACATACCTTTGGAAAAGTTGTTATATATGCTGACAGAGACTTTTAGGAGGAGTGTTAGAAAGACCAAGGGGTAGTGTAGTGTATTCAGAATTAAAACATGTTTTAGAGGAATTATGGATAAAATACACAGCTTTTGGGTCCCTGTGTATTATTGGAAAGATATAAACTAGAGTTTTCTGCAAACTCTGTCATGGCTTTCTTACTCCTTCCCACCTCAAAAATTATGACAGGTATCAAATAACATACTGAATGATAGAAAAAGCAGAAAGGACATATTTTAGAAAAGCTTATAAACATTATATAAAAATTAAATGAATGCAAAAATCCAAATATTGCAAAACATAGCAAACACTTAAAATTGCACAATACACTTGCATTATTTTAATTAAATTGATGCATTTGTGTGGACATTGACATCTGGTTCTTATTTTATGTAATGAGTCATTTTCTACTTCAACCATTGGTAAAAAGTCTGACTCAAAAGCTGCTGGAAATAGGATGACTTTATTTATAGCTGATAGTTTGGGAAACATTTTGTTTAGTGACAGAGTTGGCCAGAATCTGTGTTTCTTTTGAAGGCCATTTTCCTACTTTTAGTGCATGACGATTAAATTAATTTTCTTGTCTATTACTAGAAGGGCTGTAGAATCTACAGCCTCTTTCTTAACTGGTCTAAAACTCAGCATATTTCTGTTCTGAAAAATAATTCTGTAGTTTAGGTACTTGCAGGTTTTCTGTTTCAGATTACCAGCATTACCATTGTTACCATTGTTACCAGTTGTATTGATAAAATTGCTTAACACAAAAAAAAATTATTATTTTCTCTAAATGAGAAATCCTGCTTCAGTGCTTTCATAGAATAATTGTTCTGTAAGATTAAATGTGAATCTTGGCATAAGTTGCGCTGTGCTTACACAGCTACTGTGTGTTGTCTGCAAGATGCAAAGACTTTATTAGCCATAATTAATTACTAAAATCCTCGAGAAGGAATCTCAGTGTTTGGCAAGATAATTAATTCAGAACTGACATCCTCCTGTCTTTGCAGGTAGTATGAGCATTGCTAATGACTTTGCTGTAAAGGAAGCGTATGACTTCATGGTTAATAAGAAGTAAGACAGCAATCCTACTCATACCACCTCTCTTTTTTTGATTTGAGTAATAATGTACAGGCTGGGTCAAAAGGATCAGCGTACCTGGCTTAGCTTTTATTATATTGCACTTGAGATCCTTTGTAAATGCTGAAATAGTTATATTTTTCTCAAAAGAGGTGTTAAGTGTTTCCTTCAGAATCATTTGGGAGAATGCTCCAGATACAAAATGATCCAATACCCACCTTGAGGCTTATTGAAACCCTATTTTGAAGGAAATCAGCGTTAATTATGAAGGATAATATGGTGTTGAGTGGCTAATAAGCATCCAGTTATTTAGAACTGGAGGATAATGCAGTATTTGAGGCATTTGTTTAGTTGTCTGTAAATATGGTAAGTGATTTGAGTGCTTGAGCACATCTGTGAGACTTTAAAACCTTGTAATGGTGAGTAGTTCACACTGGGGGCTTTATCCTTGTATGCACTTGCTGTTCACTACAGGAGCATGTTACAGAGACTTTTTTTTACTACCCTCTGAACAAGTTCTCCAGCATGCTCTTAGCCCAGCAGCCCAGCAATTCTGCAGTTGCATGTTATGCATGTATTGTTATAGCACTTACATTTGCTGAAGTGCATTCCACAGCCTTGCAGCCATCCTCAGTGATATGCAATGTGTGTTACCTAGCTGTCATTAACTGAAAACTTTTTTCTTTCACTTACCTATTAGTTTTCTTCCTCCCTTTCCTTCCTTTGACCACCTACATCCCTATTTACCTTCCATATGTCTCTTCCTTTAGTGACAAGCCTTTCTAGAACAGAGTAAGATGAAGCCCCTGAGGTTGTTTTCAACCTCTTTTGATGGCACAGTGTGTAACAAAGGCACAGAGAGCCCCCTGTTAAACTTAAAGCAAAACTAAAAAAGTAACATCTCCACCATCCCCATCTTGTATTTGTGGCTTATCCCTAGTGTTTAAATGAGCATTCATGTTACATATGTTGAAGTTGGAAATTTGCTTATAGTACATCTCCACATGTAAGGCAAGTCTCGAAGTTTCTGTTGCTTGGGATACAGTTTATCTCTCGCTGCCGGGAACTTAAAAGTTAAGGCCATGATGTTTAGAACTACAGACATTTTTTGGTTTAACAACTGAATTACATTTCATGTTCTTGGAAAAGGAAGATGAGTTATTCTGAAGAAAGGATTGTTTTAATTTTTTTTCTTTTTTAACAACAGCAATCCTCAGTAACTATCTCAAAGTACATGTAAAATGAACACATTATTGAGCCAAGCCACATGTTTGGCATCATCCCAGAACAGTATCAGGCATAATCACAGGAAATGGTTCTCCAGCTGATGCAAGCAGGCACAGTATTAGGCAGCTGGCAATCGCATGTGCGTGGTTAAGATTATGAAAAAATGTGGAAAGGGTTAATACTGGATTGAATGAATGACTTGTAATTCCATTATTTGATTTTCTAGGGTTTTTTGTTTGTTTAGTGACTTCTGTAATTAAGATGCTGAAATTGTCTTTTATGTGATCAATGGCACACAGAGGCACTGTTGTGCCTCCTTGTTATGCTGAGGCACTTGTCTGAATTTTGGTATTCGCTGAGGAGAATATTGTGTGTCAGGAAGCCACTGTTTCTTCCTGAGTACATATTCCTTAATCTTGTCATCGCCCTTTTAAAGATTGACCCAGTCTTGACTGGAGATCAGTAATATTTGACCCAGACAACTTGAGAGAATGCTGGGTTGATGTCTGGGCCTTTTGTAGAAAGTGAGATGTCTGAAAGCGTACGGTTGGTACTACATGGGACAGCACTGTTTGTAAAGGTGCAAAATACAAAGGCTGAAAATACTATTGTTTCAGTGTCATGCTTTCGCCTGCTATTTCTGATTAATGTCCCAGACATTCTTAAACCACTGTTATTCCTGGCTAACAACTTTGATGTTAGATGTATTTGTACTGTTGACATCAAACATGCTTGGATAAGAAATTTTATTGAATCTAATAAAAATGTTCTCAGAGGTCCAAAATAGCTTTTTTATCGAATGATTTAATTTTTTTCTTTAAAGTGTTTTCTTTAGAACATTTTTCCTTTGATGTATATGTTTTAAAAAGGATCTATATGGAGAAGAATATGTTGTTTGGTTTTTTTAAAATATTGAGTCTTATTTGTAAATAAAATATCAAGTTTACCTTTGTGTTAAGGAAGTTGTTGAAGTTAATTGTAGCTATTCCAAAATGCATTCACGTCAGTAAAATTTAATGTTTGGGGGTTTATATTTAGTCTTCTTACACAGTAGCGTAAAGTAAAATATTGTATGTGTCGATAAATGGTCTCACTGTTTGAATTATGTATTTAAAATGTAAAAAAAGTTACAGCATCCCTTTAGCTTTTGTATGGCCTTGTGGGTGGGATATCTTTTGCCCTTTCACTTTCTTTTTCATTTGAAATGTTTCCACTTTTTCAAGTGAAAGAAAAAATGCTGCTTGAAATACTTTGTGGTCAATAGCAACCTGCTATTCAATAGCAACCTGCCAAAGTCTAAAGCCTCTTTTTCTTTATAATGTTCTTTGATTAGATTAGTTGCTAGTAATAACTTCTTTAGGTTTTATAAATTGCAGGTTTACATAGAAAGCAAGAAACTTATTAATAGCTGGAAGAATTGTAGGTAATATAGGCAAAATCTGGGAACATGGCCTAGTATTCCTTAAATACTTTAAACAGAATCACTGCTGTGAAGTCTTAAAGGACAAATAAAAAGTAAAATACTACAGATTACAGAAACTGGTACTTTAGGATCTTGTAACTGTGGATTTTACCTGTGATTTTTAGCTGTGTTAATGCTATGTTATTCCATCCTTTGTAAGGAAGGAAAGATTTCTGTTCAACTTGAACATTGACGTGCCTGATCTGAGCATTCACCTTTTCTTAGCCCTATTGTGCAGCTGGCTTGATCTGTTAGAAGGCATAGGAATTCAGTAAATTTGAAAAGGAGGTGTCTTTATAGTAATCTCTTTAATATTTCAGCAAAGAAAAAGAAATGGTTCTGTTATTTGCTTGTATTAGAAACATAGGAAGGCCAGGACTTGGACAAAAACCTAACTAGCTGGTGAAAATATGAAATGGAAAACTTCTCTAGAATTTTTGTTACCTTTGTGGTATTGTTAGAATTTTTTTTCATGTTTCACTTTAATGAGTAAAAACCTGCTCAGATTATGATTCATGTTTACTTTCAAACAATAAACTTTGAATTGTTGTTTACCTGAACTCTGAGTATAATCTGTCTTTATGTTTTTTTTTTTCTTCTATACAAAGTTTCAGTGTTAAAATCACACTTGTTTTTAAAGGAAGCAAAATAGACTTTAAAAGTTACTTTCTCTCATCTTCAGAAAGCTTTAGAAGGGTGGATATTGCTCTTTCTAATTTACAAACAGGCTTGGTGGAATTTAAGTGTTTTTTAAAAGAGGCAGGAAATCTGAGATAGTTCTAGGAATCATTAGTAGAATGTGCCCAAAATGTCCTAACTTTATTGGGGTTGAGGGAGCAGAAGAAATCTTTTTACCATGTAAAGTCACACTGATATGAGGGTTAAATTCCCATTCCATTTGTCCTATGGAAATGATTTAATATGGTATCTTTCTCATACTTTTCTTTAGGGGGAATGGGCAGAAGGATGGCAAAAGTTCATCTTCTGTATGTGGGCTGTGGAAAAGAGGATTTAATTGCCACTGCCTTTTAGGTCCTTGTTTCAAAACTTGCAGATCTTAGCAGGATCATTTGGTAGTTCAGATGTTTCACATCCACCTGTGAGCAAACAGATACATTTCTTTCAAACCAGAAGGAATTAGTTACACTTATGATGGCTGTGGAAAGACAAGGAGTAGCTGATCCACTCTAAAGGTAGTGTGATGCGGGCAGGTATCTACATAAGGAAGCTTTATGTGAAGGCAGATAGTGTTTTTTTTTAAAAACAAATATAAATTTACAGTGCATCTTGTAGGGCCACATGATTTTTGATTTAGTGTTCAGAGCTGGCTCTAGTATGTTGCAGAATAATAGCCAAAGTTTCTAACTTTTACCTTGCCTTTCTATGATAACAGTGGAGTAATTAATTGCATTCTGTTTACTAGCTGGTTTTGTTTCTGTTGGTGCCCTGATAAGAGTGGGTGTTGTGTACCAGCAGCAAAGGGGTCGTGTGGTATTTGACTATAAATGGGATGCAGAAGCTTTGTGTGACTGCTCTGCCAAACCAGCCTCCTCAGGCACCTGCAAGTTCTGAAAGCACACAGGCAAGTGTGGAGCAGCATTTACTAGTACAAGATTAGGGTTGCAGGGCTGGATTTGGCTCTTTGGCCGTGCCTGTGGTGACAACAGTGTGCCCTTTCTTGTTTTCTGATGGTTTAGGTTTCCTATTTCAGGAGCAGCTAATAAAGAAATTGAATAAAGGAGAAAGTAATATTAATTTAAAATTCAGTTTCCTAATAAATGAGCCAGCTGGAGATGCATTGAAATTTATAAGTGTGTGTAAAAGGTGAACTTTTTATATGTTCTAACTTTCATAAATTGCTGTGCATGGTATTTCAGAAAGGACAATTAAAGTAATATTAGAATTATGTTGTTATATTTTTTTATAAAGGCACATAATGCTACAGAAAAGGGTATTTAAATGTAGGTATAAAATAAATAGGTAAAATGGACCCAATAGCTCTAATAGCTAATAGCAGTTCTGTCATTAGAACAGTGAGAGTGATGTACCCTCAAAGTCTGGACACATTACTTCCCTTCTAATAATGGTGGCTATAATGTTTACAGACTATTTTCACTAGGAGCTATACTGGTATGAGTTACATGTCATATATTCACTGAATATATCAAAAAAGCTGCTGTGATGTTTGGCTTTCTCTGCTTCTAGGCTTGAATACATGCACTCTTTGCCCTTCACAGTTAAAGATTTTGTATTTGCAAATTTTGTAGATTCATTGTTATAACATTTGTCTCCAAAATATCAGCTGTTGTAAAATCATTCTCAAAAAGCATCTTAAGGCAAGGTGGGACAACAAGCAGACCTGACAAGTCAGTGACATTTCTCTGTTTGTGACTGGAACGCTGCATCTGGATTTCTTTTGTGCTGTATTGCAAAGCTGATAGATAAAATACAAATGCAGTCATTAGATAAGGAAAAGTGTTAAAGATAATTGGGTGAAAGCAGAGAGTTCTGTACTGTATGACTGGGAGGGAAGTAATTCTATTAACTCTGTTATGAGTTCTTTAAATTCTGGATAGACGTTGATCTTCAGGCATGCTAAGAATGATGCAGATCATTAGGTTTGTAATGGTATCATTAATTGTTTCAAAAATAATCTAAATCTGTATCTTATCTAATAGCATCAGAAACTGTAGCTGTATGTTAGGGTTCATTAAACAATTCAGCTGTGGGCACCTTTTGAAATTAAATAACTTTGAGAATAATTTCAGTAAAAGGCTTGGAAGAAGTACAGTTTCAGATGGAGAACAGCTGTGTTTTGGTGCATAGATATGAGCCTGTTCCACAGAGGAAATAAAACTGCACGGAAATAAGCTGTAGTTCTGAAGAGAGGCCTGCTCTAAGTGTGTGTGCGCTCCCAGTTGTGAGATGAAAGCATCCCAAGGCATAGTGTGTTCAGTTTTCTGGTAGCCTTTTTTATTCCCTTTATCTCTTATAATAGTTCAGTGCTATGCCTTTGACTGTCTTTATTTCCTGTCATAATTTTCTTTCCCTGTTTTGCTGGTTAAAAATGGCTAAGCACTTGTCAAGAAAGATGCCTCTCTCTGCATCTGCGCCAGAGGCTGTTAATGACCTGAAAGCTCCCAGCATGGGCTGGCTCAGAGGAAATCTTCCCATAGGTTGTAATCACTTACTGCTATTGGGAGCTAAAGTTCAGTTACATAGATTTCACTATAATACTCAGTGTTAGGGGTGCTAAAGAAATAATTGCCACTTTGCCTCATTGCTGGTAACTTTTATTTAGGGAGGAGAGAAAAGAACTACCTGCTGAGTGACCTCTGCATGTTACCATAGCTTGCCTCTGCTCTGTGCCTTTCACCTCCTTTTATTTAATTTTGATTATCATTATTTTAAGAGATCGTTTTTAACTGGCTTAATTGAAGTTCCAGCCAAGTGCTGCTAGCTCAAAAAGGTCTTTCAAGTTTATGATGCAAGTTTGTATTTATAACATTAATAAAGCCATGTTATTTGTTTTGTTCTCATCTAGGTACTTGAACTGGGATTTGATTTCTCATCCTATGGATCACTGAATGAGTAACAGATGGCCTTGCCTCGTCTTACAGGCGCTTTACGCTCCTTTTCAAATGTCACTAAACATGAGGATTACAGTGAAGAATTAGCTGACTTAACGGTAAAGCTTTTTTTCTTTTACAAAGCATAGCTATAGTAAGAATCATTTGTTTTCTTCATTTGCATTGATATTTTATAAGAGTAGGCAAGCAAGAAGGGCAGAGTGTGTAAAATTTCCTGTACATTCCTTCATAATGTCCTCACTCAAAGTCAAATTTGCTGTAGATTTGTGATTAATACTTAGCCCTTACAATCATATGGCAAAGCTTGCTTGGTTGTGTTAATTTGGCTTTCAAGAAGTTGGACAAGGCTGCTTTTAGCTCTGAACTTATGTAAAGCTGGGAAGCCAAACATTTCCCTTCTAATATTAAGTTCACTGAATTCAGTTACTTCTTTTGCTTCCTGAGAAATAATATATTAAAGCAATAGATGCCTTGTGGGAACCTGTGAAATGACTTTGGAATCTTGAGAACTGTAAATCTCTTGAATTTGCAAGAGTTTGGCTTTATAGAGGATTTTGCTCTGGAAAGAGTAAATTAGTGAGAGTGTGTGTGTGCTTTTGTGTATCCTTCTTTCACACACGCTGGAAAGAGTCTAAAAATCAGGCAAAAGGAAAAGTGCTTGCAGTCAGTACTACACACTGACTGAATGCAATTGGAAAGAATTGATTTTATCTGGTGTTTAATTTTAAAGGAACCCTTATGTATTAATTTGAAATAAATTTAAAATCTAAAATATTTTGCATTTTCAGACTAAAAGATCAAAACTACATGCCCAGTTGCTGAAGTCTGATCTTACTTGGAAGAAGATAATAAAGTTTGTTGATGACAATTTGGACAAAAAAGAATACCAAACTGTAAATGGTGATTTAAAAACTATCTTACAAGCTGCAAAACAAATAGGTATGTTTTTGTTCTCTAGTAGTCTACTCATGCATAGTTTTATGTGGGGGTGGGAGCAGGTTCAAGTTGCTTTCTGCCTGCATACTTTACTGGTGCAGTTTTGGTTCTACCTCGATGCCAGTTTTGCCCTTTGAATATAATAACTTTGACACTCCATTTAATCTGATATACATATACACAATCTGGCCTTCTGTTTTATTTTAAGATTCCATTGTTATATGGATATTCTTACTTGTTTGATAGTATTGTTTTGTAAAGTGTGGTATGGTTTGTGATTGACAGTTATTAAGCAAAACCAACTGTTTCTTTTGGAATAGCAGTACTCTAAGAAAAGAATGATCCTGATGTTGTCTGCTTTAAATCCCTGTAATTGGTATAATGAAAAATTGGACTCCTGTGTTTGCAGATAAAAATGTAAGAAATGTTTTCTCCTTGAAGTGTTTGGTGTTGAGGAGAGAAATAAAAATATATTTCACTCATCTGGAATTAAACTTCTAATACTGAAATACATAACGACAAAGAACATGTGAAAACTTAGTTTTGATTGGAAATTTAGTTTTTGATTCACAAACCTAATACAGCTTTTGATTTTAGCAAAATTTAACTTCATTAGCTCCTAAACTGAGCACATGGCTCAAGCTCTTGCTGTCACATATTTAAGGATTTTTCCTTTCAATCTTGTAGATATATTTCCTCCTTTTCTAATTGTTTTTCAAATATCTTGAATAGAAACATTAGTAAAAAGATAGAGAGAATTAATAAAAATAAATATATTTGCCTGGTTTTGGTACTATAGACCAGAAATTTTTATTACAATACAAATGTTAACATGCCCCACTTGCATTTCTATTTCTTGATCATTTATTTGGAAATACCTAGTAAATTGAGAAAGAAACCAATGTCTAAACACAGGCTTTCAAAAAAGGCTAGGCAAGTTATTCCTGTCCAACATGTGGTGGTAGTCAATTATGCTGTACAGTTGCAGAAGATGCCTGTTAAAACTATTAACAGTTGTAAATGGCTATTGCTTTCTTCAGTCATCAGAAGTATATTTTTGAGTATTTCTCAAATTACAGACAGTTTTAAACTCTGGTTAGTACCTTTAGTAAACTTTTAACCTCTTTGGGCTGCAATT
Source organism: Molothrus ater (assembly GCF_012460135.2). Lineage (NCBI taxonomy): Eukaryota > Metazoa > Chordata > Aves > Passeriformes > Icteridae > Molothrus > Molothrus ater. The sequence continues at coordinate 105,110,685 of NC_050480.2, read as the reverse complement.
TAAGCATGTGGCTGCTGTCTTTCTGAGACAGGCCCCTGGGGAGGGCCAACTCTATGCCCTAACCCAGGTACCTCTCCTTCAGTGCACAGATTTCAGCCGGCACTTGCAACGCACGAGGCTTGAGGGGAAGTCATGCAAGATGGGGATTGAGTTTGTACTAGCTGTCAGTCCATAGAGTTAGTAGGAGAAGTATCTATTATCAATCTGTATTGATAAGAGATATTGATTGAGAAAGCAATTTTAAATATCAAATGTGTATAGTTTAATCACAAGTGGTACTGGGCTAAAATGTTGGATGGGAAACAAAACAAAATACCAAAAAAAAAGCTTCTAGTAGTGCATCTCTTGCCATCTTGTCTGGTTTATATTGTTGAGATGGAAGGAGTAGTATTTTCTCAAGAAATGCTTTCACAAATAGGAGATGTCGATAATAAAGGAGAAATAACACATAGTAAACCTAAAAGATTTTTCTCAAATCCTTCAATTTCTCTTTCAGTTTAGTAATCTTTACTTCTGTTCCAAGACAATTGACTCCAAATAATAACATGTATTTGTATGTTAGGAATATATGAGTGAGCTTCATGCAGAAAAACTGCAAGTTTTTAGATGTAAGGGTTTTTTTTGTGCTTCCTATATAGCTAATGCTAAAAGGGAGGGGCTGAACCACCTTTTTACTCTGAGACCTGTTTACATATCTATTGTATATGTGTGTGTCTATGTCATGTGTCTTCCATATGTAGGTATCTAATTATCTTGTAAATATCACCTCCAGTCCTCTCCTTGAACTCCTCAGATTTTCAAAGTGCACCACAGGAAGATTCAAGCTAAATAGTGAATTTGTAGCCACCTCAATTTATTTATATATTACATTTCTAGCTACTTATCCTTGTTCCATCTGCTTACACTAGAAATTTTTGCTCTTTCCTGTTAGATTGTGGGGAAGAAACCCCTTGCTTTTTCTGGTGTTAAACTTAATCTAAGTTGAATCAATCACAAGTAAAAAAACTTTGTAAGCTGTCCTCATTTAAAATGAACAAAAGCCCCAGTATGCTGGCTGGTTTCATTTAGGTTAGGCTTGGTGACTTTAAAAATGTTCTAGTAGTGACATCCTTGTTTATCACATGGAGTTTTCCTTATGTTTTCCTCGACTACCTTTGTGAATATTTGTGCGAGAAGTAAATTCATGTTTTTATCTAATAATATATTGTTTATTTGCATAACATGATATTTTGTAGATAGAAATCCAAATTCATACATTTATTTGCTTTAAATTTTTTGAGCGGTTTTTCTAACTTAGTACATACTCAGAAGTAATTCTACTGGGAATTACTACAAGGATTCAGTAATCCCCAGCTGAGTTCTTTATATTTATTCTGTTATGAATATTCAGATTAGGCAGTGAATAAATAGTGAGACAAAGTGGAAATTTGTTAACGTTAAATAGCTTATAAATATACAATTGTGAGTTTAAGACCTCTAGCATGTTTTTTTCTCCAGCTCAGAAAGATAAGAAAGCATTGGTAATTCTTACTATAAATTTTTAGTATGTAGAAGGATAATGAAGACAGATGCTTTATTATCATATACCTTTTGTAATTCAGTACCTTGCAACAATTCTTACTTGTGGTCTTCTTTTGATATCTCTGCTGATGAGACTTGTGGCAAGAATTTGAATACAGTTACGTTGCAGGCAATGAAACACTCTTAGTATTAAGTGTATTAAGTTGCATTTGTTTTTGTTAACAGTTGGAGCTGAAAATGGACAAGAGGCGATTGAAAGTGGAGCTGTTTTTCTTTTTAAGACATTTCATGGGAAAGAATGTGTTGGCCATGATGAGACAAAGGTGATCAAGCAGATGTTTGGGCCATTTCCATCATCATCTGCTACTGCAGCTTGTAGTGCCACGTCTCGGATTGCTTCTCACTTCACTGAAGAACAGCTTAGAGCCCTCATACAGTTGGCTGAAGAGCAAAATGGTGATAACAGAGTGCTGTTTGGTAAAAATATAGTGTTTTCATTTGACATGCATGATTTGGATCACTCTGAAGAGCTGCCTGTGAATGGTGAGACTGATGTGCAGAAAAGTATAAGCCTAGATTATAACAAATTTTTGAATAACCAGCTGAATCACTTACAGAACCATTGTGATGAGAAATCTAATATCAAATCTTTGGAAAAAATAGATGATTCTTTTTTATGGTGTGAAGTTGGAAAGTACCTGAAGGAGTCTCAAGGAGGTAACCCTGGAGGGCCAACAACCGAAGACCTCTGCTGCACTTTGTATGAGATCCTTGCTTCTACCAAAAGTGCCGATGAACTTCAAAATGAGGTACACTAGCACATTAACTATACTGCATATATTTGAATGCCACAGAATTTTACAATAATTTCATTTTAGTTTATGCCAATATACTTTTTCCAACTGTTGTCTGTGCTTTTTTTTATAATCTGTCTTGAGAAAAATCTCATGGCAGCATCATCATTTACCAGGGAGAAGGATACAGCATAAGTTTGATCTGAATAATCTCTTTCCCCCACAGTGGACAGGATATTTTTTTGGGAGCCATTTGCTCAGTCTCCATTCGTTCTTTTTAAGCAGAACCCGGTTTAAGCTGCCTATAAAAGTGTGAGGAAATTGCAAAGACAAGCTGAACTTTCTTGGACAGGTTTCATCTCCAGTTTCAGAGCCTCCCTGTTGCTGGAAGGCTGAGCAGGTGGTGCTACTTTAAAATTTTGTCATATCACGTCTGTTCCTTTTGATGAGGAAAGGAGGTGGCTGGGTTTGTTGCAAGAAGGACAGAGAAAATGTGAAGGAGAGGGAACAGTTGCTGGAGTTGAAAGATAAGCTTAGCAATAGAAAGGGGGAAAAGCACGATTAAAGCCTGGAGAAGGTGTTTTCCAGGTGTGTGTTCAAGAGATGATTGGATTAATCTAGGGAAGAATTCCTGCAATTTGGTAATTTTTTTTTTCTCTTTGCACTTTTCTGTTATGTTTAGTTTATTTTTTCTAACTTGCCTTGCTTTCCTTCCTTGAAAACATCCAGTACTTAAATTCTCAGACTGAATTTTCAGAAGGACTCTAAATTTGCTACCAAAATGCAACTGATAGTAGGAATAGACAATCCCATGAAAGACAAGATAGTGAAAGTTTTCAGGAATTTTGCCACTGCAGTTTCAGATTTTATTCTTCTTAATAAAAACAGTAGGAATTAGATAAGAGAACCTGTGTACTTCATTTTAGGTTTAGATAACTATGTATGGATGTCTAATGTGTAATGGCATGGTTGCTGAAGCCATACTAATGTATTGTTTGGTAATCAGTGGACCACATTTTTGCCGTCCTTTGAGCTTTCTGGACATGTATGTTTTCTTACAAATCCTAAATATAAATAGAAGTTGATCTAATTTCTTCTGCATTGAAATATATTTGAAAAATAATACCTTAATACGTGTCTGCAAACAGTTTCATACTTTGGGTGGTAATATTGAGCGAAGACATGTGAAAATAGAAGACTGAACAGGTCTTTGTTAAGAAGATTGGATAAAAAACTTGCATGTCAAATGAAACACGAAAAAGTATATTTGTCAAAGGCACCTGTAGTTTATTAATTGTACAGTGATAAAGATTTCAATTTTCTTTTTCTAGATCAGTGACTGAAGACATTTCCAATATCATTATTGGGTATGCAGTAATAATTCCATACTTCTGCATAATGCCTACTTAATGCCTAAGTTTAATTTGTAAAATGTTAAAGGAAAAGCTCTAAACTTCGCCTTGAAGCAAGAAGTAACTTTATTTTTGCAAATTTATGATCATAACGGATTGCTCAATCATTTGGCAGAAAGTTCAAGCTATCAGTTTTTATGTAGGTCACCAATAAAGACTTCCTTTCCATTAGTTCCTGGAACAAAGAATTCTTGGCAAATATCTGATTTGATGGCTTTACAGAAGTTTTAATTTGATAATATGAAAAAATTGTTTGCCTGTGAACTGAAAACTAACTTAGCAAGAATAGTTTCTTCAGCTTGCATCACTAGAGAGGAAAAGAATTTCTTCCTGAAGTGTCTGAAAAGTGCATTTTATTTAGGATTTTTAAAAACTCCAAGTAATAAAAGAAAGATCTCCACATTCTCATTATTTTGGCCCCTTTGTTGCCTTTCCTTGCCACACTGGTATTTTATTGTTCATTGCACAATGTGGGGATCAAGGAGGGAGTACAACAAACTTGAACCTGATCACCTTTTGTTAAAAGCTATCTGGCATTTGAATTGTGCTCTCTGTAGGCATAGTCATGACTTGAAAATATCTTCTGGGCTTTGGATTTTACTATCTCTTAGGGATAATTTTTTTTTTCTCATTACAGTAATTTTGCTGGTGCCATCATTAAGAGCAGATGGTGCTTTTTAGACCTGAAGATAATCCAGTTCTAGAACTGTGTCAGAGGCTTGCCGTGTGAGATGGCATAACAAGTTGATTGATCATGAATTCCAAATATCTGACATTTCTTGGTGGAATGAATACAGGCTAAACGGTCTGTGAGCTACAAAATATATTTTTTCTTAATAAACAAAGAGAAACCCTAAAAACAAAAACAAAACAAAACCCCACCAAAAACCAAAACCAAAAAAAAAAAACCCAACAAAAAACCCAAAACAAAAAATGAACCTATTGATATGAAAGTATAAGTCTTCATAAATAAAAATCCACATCTATAAACCACATTTTTATGTTTTAAAGCAGGAAGATACCACTGGCTGTCTTTTATTAAACAAGAAAAGAACATGATTGTGGTGATGATATTGATAAGTGGACTTCTGTAAGACAATTTCATTTGATCCTTAAGCAAATTTTATTGAGGTGCCAGATCACATTAAGAATATGAGCAGTTTAGATAATTTATAAGGTGGCATTCTGTTTTGGGTTTTTTTGTAGTGTATGTATAAGCACACATATACACTAGTTAGGTTTTTATCTACTTAATGAGCTCTACAAGGCATTGAAATTAGTTGCTTTCTCCAGCAGTGTACAGTTTAAAATGGTTGGTGAGGTAGAAGAAATACTTTGTTTTTTGTTTTCACTATTTGAGAACATTCCACTCTTCCTTTGGGACAGTTTGTTTATCTGGCATATCACTGGTGACTCTTAATTAGAGGAAAATTGATTCTTATAATTGGAGTGATATGGGAGTTATAACTTATTTCCTAAGTGTTTGAGACATATACCTTTCATTGGGGACATCAAGTCTAGTAAAGCTAAATGACAGCTACACACTTTTCACAGTGTGTCAGGTTTTGTTGATGAGCATATGTATTTTGTTGATGGTAATGATGCGGTAACAACATTGTTATTTAAAAAGAAGAAGAAAAAGCCAATAACCAGCTACAGAGTTTGGCCAATAACTGTTATGAGTTTTTATTTTTATATTTGATTAAAACTTAGTATTCAGTGCATTCCTGAATTTCTGAGAGCCCTCAGTTTCCAGTATATGATGAATGAAGACTGGAGCCATCTGAGAGCGTTTTAGCAGCTTTGCCACCTAGTATCTCTCAGAGTAACTAGAAAAAAGTTGGAAGAGTTTAGTCCCTCTGATTAGACCATGCTATTCTTAGAGGACATGTGTCTTTCTTTTGTGAACTCTTGTCTAGTTTATCTGCAAAATTTTTCAGAATTTTGTTTTGGAAATAATTGTCTCTATTTTTGCAGTAAGGCAGAGGTACATTATCTCTTAATCATAACAAAACAAGGAGATATTTCCTGTAAAGATAAAATTACTAGGGGAAAAAAAGGAGATGTAATCAGAATTGTGTTAAGATCTTATTAATACAGCATCTGTTTTGAAAAACTGTGCATTTTATTCTTCTTGGGACAAGGCAAGAACTTTGCCCAAATAAAATTAAGAATATTAATGTTGTTTAGCAAATTAGATTAAATGGTGTTTCCCAGACAAAATTGCTTTAAATGCTGTATAAATCACCAGAAGAACACTGGGCTAAGATATGAAACAGCAGAACTGTTTCAAGAAAACTACACTGTAAGCAGTAGTTTGAGTATTATGTAATAGTAGTTATATTTACTTATCTCTATATATGATGCACTTAATTGCCCACTTAAAAGCCCAGGCACGAGGCTTCTTTGGTCTGCTTTATGGTCGTGGCTGTTTCCAGCTCCCTGGATTAAAAAGTTTAGCATGCACACATACTATGGCATCCAGGGCTTCTGTCAGTAAATACAAACCAGCTGCTTTGCAAATTGTCATGGTGTGAAGCAAACACTGGTTTTTTTTTTGTTTCATTCCTAAAAATCATTCAGTATTTTTCACTCCTACCAAAAATGTGAGATAAGTTTTCTTTCTTGTTGTCATAAGCACCCACCTGTGAATAGTCAGGTAGTAAAAACTACAGTAAGAGGCCAGAAGGTAATAATGTGCAGTTTGAAGGTTCTCAATCCTTCCTTCAAGGCTGAAAAACATTAATTTCAAATCAAAATAGACCTGAAATCAGAAAAGTACGAGTAGTGTAATATAGGTTTATATGATGAATAAAAAGACATCATGAGTTGGGCAGCACATCTTCTTGTATGTATTCCTTATTAGTTCAGTCCAGTAATAATATGCTCTTCCTTAGAGCTCAAAGGTTATTGCTTTATTACTGGAATTGAGTTTTTTTCATACTTATTTCAGAGTGGAAGTTAATAGATTATTTTTGTTTCATTAAGAAGGACTTTTTTTTCAGTGTGGTGTTTGTGTGCCTCTGAATGCTTGATGTAGCAACAGACTTTTTGACAGTTTTCCCCAGTCTCTTCTAAGTGGACCCCTGTTGTCTCTCAGAAAATGTAAGTTTTCTTTAGCTGCCTTTGTCACTGGTAGCAAGATAATGATTTTTTTTTCTCCACATCAGTTCATCTACATTGCTTCTGTTGCCTCACCTTAATCCCACCACAAATGTCTGCCAACATGCTTTGTTGGTTGAACCTGTAGATGCTCTTGGGATCAAGAACAAGGGGAGCTTAACTGATTTGTCAATTCAATGAACTGACAGGAAGCTCCTCTGAGTCTGCCACCAGCCTTTTTGCAAAAGTACAGGAGAGTAAAGGAAAGCAAAATCTGTTTAAAATTTCACAAAATCTAGCAGGCATCTTTTCTCTCACCGATACAGTATCTTAATCTGAGGAGGACTCATTAACAAAAGAATGTGGGAAAATTCATCCCAACCTCCTCTGAAGACTGCTCCAGAGTCTTGTTGCCTGGATTTTTAAAAAGAACCCTTGTTTTTTGCTTTTTGACTTTATTCAGTGCTGGTTTTATGATCACTTTTCCTGTGCTGTTATACAATTGTCCCTTTTTTTTTCAAGCAGTTTTAAAAATGAGCACCAAAAAACTGTGCTTTTAACTTCCTTTCCAGGTGTTACTATGCCTTTTAAACACTTCCTTACCTTCCATTTAGTCTTCAGGCAGTTCCTTGCCAACTTTTAATTCTTCTGTTAACACTCATCTTCACAAGTTTAACAAGTCCTCATGTGGAAAATTGCAATGTTTTAAATGAAGTTGAGATGTGAGACAACTGCTATTTATTCATTTTCTATAATTCATCATTCTATTCATGATGTATCATGAGTACGCCCATGCTATGTTTATGCCATTTGCCAGTTACCTGAATGTCTTTTTGATTCTTTCCCAAATATGTTCCTTTAACTTATCTCCAATCATACCTATATTTTCTTATGCAGTGTGTTACTTCCCTTGTAGATGTGTGATCCCTGCCCTACAATTTCATGTCAGTTTCTGAAGATTTATGAAAGATTGCACTCAAGTTGTTTTAACAGTGAACTCTGAATTTCGTTCCTAGCTTCCGTGCAATCATTTTTATATACACACTTATCTTTAACCACTTTATCCTTATATCTAAAATAATATTTTAACTGTAGAAAAAAAATGAATTTTAACTGTAGAAAAAAATGAATTTTAATTTTAAAATTGAACTGAATTAAAGTATTGTTAGTAACTTTGAAGAGTCAAAATTTTCCTTTCAAAAGGGAAATTTGTATTATGTTAAGGGACCTAGATAATGAAGTCAGCTGGTCCATGGAACTCAAAATGGAAAACATGCCTGAACACTTGCAAAGGAAAATACACTAAAATTATTTCCTGATGTGTGGACATGAGCCAATAAATGGAATCAGAGAAAGCTGCTTTGGAAGGGACCTCATGGATTATTTGGTCCAACTATTCATGGCAAAGGTGTGGTCTAGACAAGATGGCTCAACAGCCTGCCCACCTGAATCTTAAAAGTGCCCCATGCTGGGGAATCCACCACATCTCTGGAAAGAGTTTTCCAATGACTGATTTTTCTTAGTGTGAAAAATCTGCCTCTTGTGTCCAATAAAAATCTTTCCAACATTAACTTGTACCTATTGCCCTGTCCTTTCCATGGGAATCCTTCTAAATAGCATTCTTGCATCTTCTGTGCAAGGGACCCTTGAAGTGCTGGAACACAGTGATGAGGTCTCCCCTAAGCTTTCATTGCTCAAGGCTGTAGAAACCAGTTCTCTCAGCCTTTCCTCACATGGCAGGTTTCCCAGTCCTTGGATCATATTTGTGGCTTTTCTCCTGACTGTCTCTAGCCTGCCCACATCTTTTTAATATAGAAGGGACCAAATCTGAGACTGCATTGGTGTGGCCTGGCAAGTCCCAAGTAGAGTGGGAAATTGACTTCATTTTCTGTGCTGGTAATGCCCTGGTGATGCCACCCATCATCCTGTTGGCTTCTTTGGCACAGCAGCGACGTTCACCCACTGAGTTTGTTGTTCACCAGGACCCCCAGCTCCACTTTTACAGGTCTGTTCCCCAGATGGATTGACCCCAGCCTGTGCTGCACTCCTGGACTATACTTGTCCTTGTTGATTCTAATAAGATTCATGGATTTCAATGTGCTTTCTTGATACTTGAAAGCTAAGTTGCATTTCTTAAACTGTATATCCTTCAGCCTGCAGCAATACTGCTTTGTTTTTAAAAATTCTTCCTGTCTAAACTCAAAAGTAATGGACAGATTTGGCAATAGGAGTAGCAGCCTTCCACTGCAGCTTGCAAGTCATAGGGCACATCAGTCACAGTAAACTGAGACTGGTCTGTGTTGTTAGTTCTGATCAGAATGGCACCTAAAGAGCTTGACAATGGATAATATTGTTATGGCCCTTCAGGTACAGTTGACCTTTTTTTTTCCAGAAAGCTTTTTATCCTTTAATATTGAGTATGGTACTCTAGAAACTGATGAGATGTTAATTTAAAATTTAATTCCTTAAATTTTCCTGCATAATTTTCACTGCTATGTTTGCTGGATATTTTGCAGGGAAAACTCTACTTGGTGTTTCACACTGCTTGCAAGGAAAATTGTATCTGGTAAAGCTGGGTAAATAGCACCTTCCCCTATCATGATTGTCTTTCAAAAAGCCCCACAGTTCTTAGATTATCATTACTTACTTTATCTGATGCTGTCCCCTCTTATTTGAACAATACACATACACACCCTGAACCTGAAAAGGTTTTAATTAAAAAAATGTTGACGTTTCATTTCACATGGCAGTCTGATCATGACAAAATGTGTGTCTAGGCTTACTTTGATCAGTACTTGCCTCTTAATCTGGAGAATATGTGGATTCCCATATCTTTTCACTTTATTATTTATAGTGTTTTATTCAGAAGTATACTTGGTTTGATTTGCTTATAAAATGGAGAACAAACACAAAGCAAAAGCTATGAAAACTGTCTGTAGTTAATACTTAAATATTAGACTTTCTTAATTAACATTACACTTCTATGCATTTTATTGGCTTGGCTTTGAGTAGTAGAATGAACAAATAAAATCTGAAAGGTGTAGAGTGGTGTCCAGTGTGGGCATACTGGACTGAGGCCAGCAAAGGGCCACTGGGATGATGAGGGGACAGGAGCATCTGACATACAAGCAGAGACTGGGGATCCTGGTCTTGCTCAGCTTGGAGAAGGGAAGTCTTGAGATTCTGATCAGACCTGGTAGTGAGGGTGTGGTGAAAATGGAGCCAGACTTCTCTTGGTGATGGCCAATGGCAGAACTAGAGACAGTGGACATAAATTGTATTACAGGATATTCCATGTAGACATAACATTTTTGTCCCTGTGAGGATGGTCAGACACAGGAGCAGTTTGCTCGAGAGCTTGTGGAATCTCCAGCCCTGGAGACTAGATCATTTCCAGAGGTTTCTTCAACCTCAGCCATTCTGTGATTCTGTCATTTCAATTGATAAAATAGAGGTAATTGGAGAAAAATTCTGTGTTATATTTGTACCTAATTCCATATTAATTTAAATCTTCACTTTCCCTGATGAATTTCTTATGAAAATGTCAATCCTTTACCCTGATATGTTTGGGTGTGTTTAAATTAAAAGCTTGTTGTTTTGTAACAAGTTTGTTGCCAGTAGAATCTCATAATAAGGAAATAGAGTGTGCCTTTTTAAGTACTTATATTTTAACCTTATGTGTAACTTAATTAATGAATTATGATATACAGGAAATAAACAGTCCTTGTGTTGCAAGTAATCTCAATTACGTTTTAAAGTGATCTTAATTTCAGATGTGTTAATTTGGTCTCCTAAATTAAGTATCTCTCTAAATAACAGACATTTGTTGTCCAGAAAAATCATTCATTTAGTTTGTTGCATTAAACAGGAATCTGTAATGGTCATTATTCTTGTAAGAGAATATTATATAAAGTCTTAAGTCACATTACTAAATTTCTAATACCCTTTAAAAGCCTGACATTATTTATGTGAACGTTTAAATTTTTTTTCTATGTGTAAGCTAAGACAAATGAAAGACTCTGAGATGACACTGAAATACAGTTCAACAAGAAAGAGTGTACTTTAGAGCTCATAAGGCAAACCGGCTGCAAAATAATTTTTTAATTCCTACACACTTATTCACTCCTTCAGGTAAATGAATGGAAGAGCTTATATACAACATTGCACAACATCACAAGCATTTTGTTTTAGAATAGAACTTGGAAAGTGTGTGCAGATTTTGTTTCATGCTAATGACTTAGGGGACTTCTCAGTAGCAAACGCTGCAGATGCTGTTCTCTCTTTATATCTTGCTTATTGCTTTCCAGTGTTACCTTTGCACATAAAAACTGTTTGTTCTAACAGTAAGTATCCAAAAATCTGTTGGCCTGAGAAATACTTAGTTTACATTTCTAAACCTGAATTCAGTTTTATAATTCTCAAGTCTGTATTGAGAGTGATTCCCTGAGCAGTCTGAATATGTAATTTATGGTAAGAGCTCTGAACTCTTCACAGTTCACCTTACAGCATAAACTGTGAAAAGTACTTCAACATTTCAATTTTTGCAGACAAGGTTTTTCTTCAGGTGCTAGTTTTGAGATCATTCATCTGACATGCTGTGCAGACCCGAGCAAAAGTGCTTTCAAGAAACAAGTTTCACTGTCTGTGCACAATGCAATTGGCTCTGACTCAATATTTGCCTAATACTATTGCTTGGCTCAGAGGGCAAGTGGAGCTTGTTTGCATGTTCTGTGCAGCCATTTCCCTAGTTACAAGCTAACCTTCACCATCAGAAAAGTGCAGTGTGCAGGTGTGAAAGTGGATGTTTACTTTGCTTTTCTTTAGCAAAATAGGACCTGAAGTGTCAGCTTCTTGCTGCTTAATAGAATGCCGCGTTTTGGATTTTGCAAAGGCTTGGATACTCCAAATGCTCTGATATCAGAAACTCAGTTTTACCTGTCACTAGCTCAGCACATCAGTGTAATTGTGTATGCTTCACTGCTCCCAGAGGGTCATCTCTTACCTGTCAAAGCCAGAGCCTGGCTTTTCTGCTGCTCTTCTCTTCTGGCATATGACTCTGAGCCACAGCTTCTCTAACTCATCTGAAGCAAAACCAAAGGTGCTCTGAGACCCCAGCACAAGGCTGCTATTTTCCCTGCACAGTTTTCTTTAAGCCACTATTAGGGGAAGAAGGTCAACTTTGATGTAAAAATGCAATTTGAAAGAACTTGAGGAAAATATAAGTAGCGTTAATACACAGTTTTTAGAAAATTTAGTGGGACACACTCTCTGAAATATAATAAATAGCATTATGTACTGAAGCATAAATAAACAGTACAGTTTGTTAGGGAATGAGAAATTTAAATTGGCCAGAAACTGAAGTCAGTGGTGAAATGGCTGATGTGATTGTCCAAAGTGTAAGAAATAGGAAAATTTAATCAATTTTAAAATAATAATTATTTGCATATAAGTGCAAAGGCAAAACCTCTGGGATAAAATATGAGCGTCATTAAAATCAATTGGAGATTTTTTCCCTTGATTTCTGAAGGGTTTTTTTTTACTACTTGTACTAGTCTGTGCTTATGCTTTAACTTATTTCACAGAGGTGATTTCTGAACCTAGCTGATATTATACACCCACAGCCAACAAAATATCCATGTTACAAAATAGGATTGCACTAACATGTGTTTCTGCATTGCTTGGGAAAATTTTGCCACGTAGAAGATGTTATGGTGCTGTGGCATTTTTATGAGACTTTCCCACAGAGGAACTGGGTATCTGGTTAAACTGGTTAAACTGGTAAATAGTACTTAATCTGCTGAATTTTACACTGTTAATAAAATAGCCTTGAAAAACTGATGTAAGCAGGTGTAGTAATAATGACATAAGCCATTTAACAAACACTGAATACTCGTGTGAACAGAGAATAGTCATACAGCAAGTTTTGTTCAAAAAGCAAAATAGATTTGGGGGGTTTGTAAAAAAACTTTGCCTTTGGTTTGGAGCATAAACCAGTTTTTTTAAATGAGCTATTGCATTTATTATGGAAATATAAAAGGCATTGTGAAAAAGCTTTCCAATATTCATTAATACAGGGAAAGTCTTGGATACCTGATGTTAAAATTGAGTGTCTCACGTGTGTAATTCTGTCATGTTGCAGAAGTGCTGTAGGCCTTTGAGCTTAGCATGTTAATGCTGTGCTGAAGCTAGGCATGAGCTCTGCAGAAATGCAACAAATGCAATCAGTCCATGCTTCAGAATCTTATATTACATGTTCTGTTAGTTCTATTAAATACAGTATGAATGCTGCACACTGTATAGGTAGGTATATATTACTATCTTGTATTACTTATCAGTGTTTATTGAAGACCTCACTTTGTGAAGATTAGATTTGTGGACACTTTCTGTAAGAATGGCAAGAAATTGTGGTGCTTGATTTTGTCATGTAGAAGTAATGATTAAACCTTTCTGTACTCATGTTAAGTTCATTGGAGGACAAAATTGTGGAGATGAGCTGAGTGGAATTTGCAAGTGGAATTCTAGAATGAGTCTACTGACTCTCCTTGTTCTAAGTAATCAAATTAAATGTTTAATAGCTTGACATGCTACTTAAATTGTCATTCTTTAAAAAAATGCAGATGCTGAAAACATAAAAATATTCATCCAGCTATGTAGATACTTACATTAAAAGCCCCCCAAAATGAGAAACACAGTTCTATTGTGACAGAATATATTTTAAAGACACCAACATCTGTATGTTTATATCACATTGTAAAGACTTTAAAGGTCTTCATTGTAAGCACTGCCAGATACTTTCAGTATTACAACTACATTTTTTAGTTGATTTTAAGTGGAGAATGTGTTAATATAGAAAGCTTGCTGGTAGAGAAAGCAGTTTCAGGAGATGACTTCATCATTACTGTATATAGAAGGTGCTGAAATAATTGGAAAAGGGCTCACAGGAGGTCCATCATGTGTGAAATAAAGCATGGAAAACTGAGGAAATGTGAAATAAAGCATGGAAATAAAGCATGTGAAATAAAGCGTGGAAACTCACGAAATGAAATATGAAAAAAATAATTTCCAGTCTGGTTTGATGTGAAGAAGTAGCAGTAATACAAACATATTTAGTGTGGGAGGAGTGCATCAGTGGACTGTGGCTTGCAGGAAAAGGCACTCAGAAGGAGGGAGGGAGAAAGCAATAGACTGGCAGCATAAAACAAACATTTCATGAATATTTTCTGTACATCTTACCAAGGAATAATCTCGCCAAGAGTTTCAGGTAACTTTCAGATTCCAGGGAAGTTGGTTTCCAGTTCTGTCACAACTTTTGCAGTAGCCAAAAAAATGCGCACGAGAATCATCTCTCAGAACTCTTAAACACAGAGCAATTGTCTACTCCTTGTGAGATGTCCTTCAGGATGCTTTAAGATATCTAATTGCTCCATTTGGACGTGGCTGTTCAGTTTTCTGTAAGGGCTTTAGGCAGCCACTGAGAATCAGAAGTTGATTAGTATTTTTTCAATAAATATTCAATTGCCAGTTTTATGTAGGCCATGGCTAGACTACTAGCTAGCCCTCTTTAGTAATGGAAATTTTCAAAAGTTATATTGATATCTGTTACATACTTTCTGCTGCTGGTACTATTTTTTCATTATTATTGAACCACTCTTCACTGGGTACCTTGTTTTTGCAGTATTGAACGAAGTCTGAAGTAATAGTTAAAATGTTATCTGAAAATCATATAAGGCACTTCAGAGGTTATAAATGGCTTATTTTTGGAAAGAAATGGAAGTACTTATCTGATTTCCAGAAATGTTCATCATTTGCTCCTGGAGAAGAACTCTTCAGCTAGCCCTTATTGTGGTTGTTACTAATCTACCCACGATAGTAAAGTTAGCTATAAGTTTAGGAAACTTATCTAGAATCCTTGTCTGAATGTTTACAAGTGGTTGTGAATCCCTAGCTTAGGTGTCAGAGATAAGAGGCTTATGAGAAAACATGGAAGAGCAATATATTATAGGTTTTTTAAATATCTGAAACATAATGAAGGAAAGGAAGTGCTCATGGACATGGCAACTTTCTTAATAGTAATATTTAATACTTTCTATTCTGTCATTATTTGTCAATGTTCTTCCTGAACTCATCTAGAATTTCATCTTCAAACCTCTTTGAAAACAATGTGGCTTCTCTTTTGTCTTAGGACAATTAATTTAGGTTTTTGCCAAGGAACAACCCTGAGGTCAGACTAAATTTCTGTTGCAATTGTATTCCTTTCATATAACTGTTTACTAATTTGTGAGGTTTATCTCTTAATAACTCTTCACACACAAGTTTACTATAGAAATTGATACACAGTAGAAAAGTCAAGCTGTTCTTATAATTATTTCTTAATTAAAATCAATAAGGAAGTGGAATAGCTCTTGTTGTGAGGCTCGTTTGAGAGAACATTTCCAAAAGCTACAGTTTGACATTCATTTTGACTTAAAACCAGCTAATTGAAATGTTCATTGCTATGTGTATGCAGCACCACATGAAAACTTCACATATGATAATATATTGATTTACCTTAATCTTCATTTTTCTTAATGTACCATGAAATTATGACTTTAGCTTTTAGTTTTGTGTGTGTGTACCCTTGCATGACATATGATATTTTGATGTCAAAGCAACTTGTCTCATAAAACATGTTTGGTTTTAAGTGTCAAAGTGGCACTTCCTTTTGTTCAGTATAATGACTTTCTAGCCCTAACAAATTAACATATCACAAAGCTTATTCCCCATTGCCTCGTTCATAAAAGAGTATCCATTTAGGGAAAGTACAGGCATATGTGGATCACCCCTGTGGTGTTTTATCTTTATCTTATCATCAAAGCTTCCAACTTGGCATGAGACTGGCTTTTCAAGCTCATAGTTTCTTTGTAATTTTATTAAAATTACCAAGAGTTTTATATTCAGACAATAGAAAGCTTGTGTCTCATTATTCTTTACCATAGAGCTTATCTGCTCCCCTTTCATGTAGAGAAAATAATCCTTATTTTGGATACATTTTCCCCTTTTTCAGTTTGGACTTCTTTTTTTAAATCCAGAAGTATACAGCTTTGTTGTTGTCCAAGGACTGTTGAAACCCCACAGACGATAGGAAACTTTTTCTTTTTATGAAAACAGAACCATGCTGTCTCCCTTCATAAAAAACCCAATAGAATGGCATTTGAGTGCTGTTTTTTAGGGATGGGACTTAAGAAAAGATGAAAGAGCCACAGAGAGGGACAAGAAATGGTAGGCTTAATCCTGGTGCTGAGAGCTGTTCACTGTCCTTCCTGTCAATAACTTTTCCTCTTTCCTGTCAACTCTTTACTTCAGTTTTGTACTGAGAGAAAGTTTGTTATCTTTGAGCCAGTATGAGGCTTGATCTATTAATGATACCTTTTGAATCAGTTTCAATATATTATTAAACGTAATGAGGTCTTTTTTTTAGAGAAAGCCAGTCTGTAGCGGATGGAACTTTTCCCTTTTTATTTTTTTTGATGCTGAGTTCTTCTCACATCCACACGGAGACATAAGGAAATGCAAGTTCTGTAAGAAACGCAGTCAGATGGCACCTGAAGCATTAGGGCTCTCTAATTAACTAGGCACAAAATCGCTTTCCTCCAAATCATTTTGTGGAAGGTGGGGAGGGGAAAGTCCCACACAGAAATCCCTAGCCCACAGCTGCTTGATCTGTGGAAGTGGCAGGGCCAGGTTTGCTGCAGGGCTGGTTTCTGTTACGCCGCACCTGCCGCAGTGCGAGTGCTGCAGCTCCGCTGGCTGAGCAGGAGTTTGTGCTGTGCTGGTGCTGGGCTGGTGCTCACTGGTGCGTGCCAGTGCCACCCTGCTCCTGCTGCAGCCTCCCAGGGAATAAGGGCAGGAGGCACAAAGAGCAGTCATTCAGATCTGTCTCCACTGCTGGCCCTGAACTCTTCTGTCTCTCTGTCAAAACTGGGAATTACTGAGGAGGCTTAACACTTGTTGGTTCACACTACTAAATGCACAGTGATGTGGTAGCCCTGGTTTCCTTGGAAAGCTAGGCTTTAAAATCTTCCATTTTCTGGAATCCTTTTTCAGGCCTAAGCTTGCCTTGTTTTCTTCTCACCCACTCGTGTGTATGTCTGCCCAGGGTGCTGGAGTTCACAGCCTGGGGTTGGTGGGCACAGCCCATTTTCCTGGCTAACCCTGCTGGGTCCAGCAGAGAATATTAAAATTCTGGCTTGACTATCCTAATTGGGATAAAACTAGCTTCCGGTATTAGGGTCCTGTGCTACTCTTCATCATTCATCTCTGTTAAGCAACATAAACCAACTCCTTGACTTACTGGTAATTTGCTTTACTCTGTCAGTACACATTGGAGTAGTGGATCCATCCTCAGCCAAGTCCTCCTTCTGAAATGGGCAGGTTTGGGAATTGCTGTACTTTGAGATAACCTGCAGGTTTTTGCCTTTTGCAGAACAGAATTCTGTGCTAACCACTGCCATTTTAGAAGTTTCTTAAACTCTCATCCCTAAAAAAAAAAATAAATCAAATTGATTCTGATACAGAAATCACTTCCATAAATGTATGTTTTCTGCTGGGTACTGTCAGAACTCCTTGCCCTAGTGTCTACAAGTAAGAAAAGTTGCAAGTGCAGTGGTTATCTAGTTTCAGGACTTTTTTTAAATGTCAAAAATCATTATCAGCTTATCCCAGAATACTTCTGAAGATAAACACTAGTTTCAGGAATCACGTAACAGTGAGGTTTTCTACATTTCAATTTGTCTTCAGGGTTTTCTTTTCATAAGGCAAGTACTCTCCTGTTTGTAGCTGCTGTTTGACATTATTTCTAATTGCCAAAGTCTTTGGGCTGCATAAACTGGTGGAAGTTGCCTTGTAGCTATGTATTTGAAATTTTCAAAATAAGTGAATCTGTCTAAGTTCTAATTAGTCTCTGTTAAAACATTGATAATAGTGATGATGATCTCTCCAGTCTACTTGTTTTCACGTAGAAATATTGAGAAAATTTACTATGATTTGTGATTTTGTGCTTTTCTCTTTTTCAGGTATGGTAGGCAGTTTTAGGATTTGCACAAGGAGCTGGTGGAAGATTTTCATCAAATTGAAATTATGCTGTGACAGCTTGTGCTATTTTTTTATTATAAGACAAATAGTAAAGAATTATATGTAATCAAAACTGATAGTCAAATAAATAAGTTTGGGCCTATTAAGCAATATTTAAATACACTTCCAATCTGATAGTCTGGTTTTTTAAGTCTTGTTATAAGAAGAGCACTTTTTTCTTCCTTTAACCGATCAATTTCAGTGTTTTAACTATAGATTGCAATTTGATTTAAAAGAAGCCTCGAACCTGTAGGCTGAGTCTTCTAAGACGCTTGTTTTGATGTTTTAATACTGTTTTTGAAGTTTTCCTTGCTGTTATTCTTATCTTTTTACTAGTTTAAATACTAGTTGGAGTAAAATTGTATAGTCATCTGTGGATACAGAAATACATAAAAATAAATCATAATCCCAATAAGCTGAGGAGAGATGGTATTTAAAAGAGTAATTGGCCATGTCTTTGTTGTACTGTACTTCTGGACTAAAAATGTGTGCCATACTGAAGACCAGATTTCCATCAGTTTTGTTGGACTGCAATGGAGAAAGTAAACAAAAGTTAAATGTTGAGTAAGAATTTGTTACAACTTCATTATCTTTGTGCAGATGTTTTCCTCAATGAAAACTTTTCCATCAGCTTCCTTACTCAGCCTTCTATCGTATAAGTAAAATTCTAAATGTGTTGGGGGAATTCCTGCAATTTTGCTGCTTTTTTAAAATCTGCCTATTTCTAAATTTTTATTTAGTTAATTATTTTCTTCTAATTCCCAACTGGTTGTAAAATCTAAAAATTTAAAGCTGACTAACAGGCAGATCTTCAAGACCTCTCTGATAAGAAGAAGTAACTTCATTCATCCTCTTGAAGCTGGTGTTTGAGCCCACTGGAGGCTGCCCTGAGAGCCTGGTGCTCCTGGTTCCTTAGAATATTTGCTTATTCTGCCTTATCTGATTCCTGTGCTCAGTGAGAGTCCTTCAGCCTCTCTGTTGAGGAGCAGCCATCAGAAAAGCATTGTGCATACATGTAGGTTATCAACAACTTGTCTTAAGAGGGCTTGAAGTGTTTGGTTATTTTTCTGTTTGTTGTGAGACCACTGCAGTTAAGCTGAGCTTGCTTAGATTCTGCTGAGTCTCCTGGGTGGTTTGTGGGGTCGGAAGATCATTTCTGTATATATGGACTAAATGTAATAGGTGTTTTATTCAAAAAAGCCAAGCTTTAAATTAAGAAAAGCAGATCTGTGAGCTGAATTACTTTCTTACACACTTAATACCTGCTATTAACAAGAATGGTAAGAAATCATGCTGTATCTGGTTTGTCTCATTTTAATCAACCTGTAAGAAACATGAAAAGACAAAACATCTGAGACTTGGTTTTAAACCAAGTGTTCTTCTAAATCTGTAGTTGTTAGAGGGGATGATAGTCTCTTCAGCACAACAGTAATTAGCAATCAGTGTATATATTATATTCATAAAGTTTGTGTTGATTTTTTTATATTTAAAAAACCCTCTGTCTTCAATGTCCTTGTTTTTGTTACTGAATCTTTTTAAGCAATATATAAGGTACTATATCCAGACAGCCTTTCCAATAAGCCTGTAGCCCAAGAAGAATGTTCTATTTACCCTATAATTTTTTTTAATGAAGCAATCATTTCAGTTGCTTCAGAGCTACTAGGACAGAAGAAACTTGAAATCTTGCTATGGTGATTATTCTTCCACAGCTGTTTCAAAACTGCCTTGTAAAGCAATATAATCTGCAAACAAGCCACAAAATGCAGGGGTAGCAGTTAATTGGGTAGATGGGACTCTGTAACCAAAACCTCCTGTTGGGCTATAAAAGTACAGAGGACAACCACTGGTTGGCTGAATTTGGGTTTTGGTTTCATTTATTGCTGTAGAACAGTACTAAGACTCAAGTGAGGTACAAGGACTTCCGTAGTCTATTTTTGTGTGCACTTGTAAAACAAAACATTTTCTGAGATTTATAGGGCTCTTTCCCACCTCAGGGAAGATGTAGAAGTCAAGAAAATGCCCTTGTGATGGCAGATAGTTTATGATGTCAAAGTATTACTCACAGTTCCGTGCCTCATATTTGAGGACCTCCAAAGCTCCTTTTAAATTATACTTTATAGAATTGAAAAGAGAATAATACCTATTTAACATTCAGAGTAAAATCTTGTTTCAGTCTTGAATATAAAGATGTACTTTTTTATGTCTGAGCCTTACTTGAAAAAATTTGCTATGTCGTGTGTCTCATTGGGGTTCAACTCCTTTCTGGTAATTCTAGCAGATGGACTGCTGTCTGTATGTAAGACTCTTGTCTGCCTCCTTGCCTTTTCCATAAAGCTAGCCTATATTCAGGAGAAGTCATTTGCATGGGGACCTTGCCTCACCTTTCTAATGCAATATGACACATCTTGTCCTTTTGTTCCTACATTGATTACTCAATATGCTTTCTTCCAGATATTAAGCACATAAAATGAAATGTAACAATCACTCAAAAAATATCAGTGACATATATCTCACTCATCTATGTTTTCATGGTTACAGAGACGTAGCTGAAGTCATGTGGGACCTTTGTTAGTGAAGGCAATCAGAGTTGCCTTTTGGGCATAATCTATTACTGACTTCAAGGAGTGTAGTAATTTGGCTGGGATTCAAGAAACTGCTGATTGACACACAGCCTCTCCATCTGTTGGCCACTGTCTAGTTTATCTCATTATAACTTAATAGAAAGTCAGCTATGAATATTTACCAGATTCCTTTGCCTGCTCTCAGGGTCTTTGGTGTTGATTATTCAGACCAGAATATATAATAACATATCAAATCTGAAATGTTAGTGCCTACCCTGGTGGACTGGGTTTTACATGGCCAAGCCTTGCTAGCGGGGGCTGCTTCAAAGGTGGCTTCAGTGAGAAGCTCCTAGAAGCTTCTCACATGTCTGGCAGAGCCAAAGATGGATGTACTGTGGATCAAGGCTGGACCAGATAGAAATGGTGGTTATGTCTCTGTGATAACATATCTAAGAAGAAAATTTATCATGCAGTTGACTCCTGGCAGGGACCTGCAGACCCGTGGAGAGAGAAGCCCATGCTGGAGCAAGTTTCCTGGTTAGGACTTGTGACCCCATGGGGAACCCATGCCAGAGCAGCCTGTCCTTGAAAGACTGCACTTTGTGGAAGACCCACATGGCAGCAGTTTGAGGGGATCTGTTGCCTGTGGGATGCACTCACAGACTCTTGGAGAGCTGTCTCCCTTTGGAGGGACCCCACAGTGCAGCAGGAAAAGGACTCCTTTCCCTGAACAATGGGAGAAACTGCCAGTGATGAACTGACCATAACGCCCATTCCTTGTCTTCCTACACCACTGGGAGAGGAAGTAGAGCTGGGAAGGAGAGAGGGGTGGGGAGAAGGTATTTTTATAGGCTTATTTTACTTCTCATTATCCTGCTCTGATTTTGATAGTAATAAGCCTCCTGCATGGACATGTTTTCATAAGCATCAAAAAATGATAAGGTAAAGAATTGTACTTTAAAACAGCAGCATTCTCTGATAGTTATTAACATCTTAATTAGAAAGCAATGGATTACTCCTACAGTATGAACAAATATTAATAATATTTTGGTCTTGCAAGTTCTCAATTTTAGCTATTTCTGGTCTTTGCAAACTTTTTCTAGCATTGTCAGTATTGCTACCATCAGTGGTAGGTGGTGAGAGATCTTGCTGTGTAACTTATTCTCTGTCTCTCAGTACTTCTGCTTGGTTTAGCTCTCAATTGTTGTTTTCCACCCACGAGCTCTGGCAGGCTTCTGGTGAGCATGGGAGACATCTTGTCAATAAGAATGGGTCATTGCTTCTGATCTTCTATATTCTTTTGCTTTTCCCGTCATTCTTGAGCAATGAGCTTACTCTGTCTTAGCTGTTTAAAATGTCCTGAAAACCTCCTTTATATTCAGAAACAGCAAGGTTAATTAGGTGACCAAGCCAGCTCTCAAACTGCTGGTAGCAAATGAGTATCTGTCCACCCATGAAGAAGGCAAAATGGAGTGACTTTCACCACTCAGGCGTTGCAGAGTCTGGCGAGTATTGTATGGCTTTTGCTCTCTTTGACTGGTAGGATGGCTGGAGAGGGGCATGTCCAATTTCACCTTGGTGCTCTTCCTTTGAGCCCCTGTCTCACTTGGGCTGGAGTTTTTGCTTCATGATGTCTGACCATGAAGCAGGATGTATTGTGTAACATTGCTGCTTCTTTGTGAGGTTCTGCTGTTCTTACTGGGTGAAGATTATGATATGGATGTTTTTTGTTTCAGAATAGATTGGGAAAACATTGTCCCATTTAAAAAAAAAGGATGTTATCTATTTCCCCAGCGAATACCATCTTTTCTGACTGATGCTTTTCTAGATTGTTCTTAACAACTTCAAGTGAGAGAGATGTTTTGACGTCCTGTGCAGAGATAGAGATCTACATTGGATGTTTTAGAGCTAGTGTGTTATTTGTCTTCTGATGGTGATGGTGGTGGTGTGAGTTTGAGTTTGGGCATTTTGGGGGAGTAACATGCTAAGTCAGAATGTGCTTACATTTTGTCTGCTGCCTTGATGAGAAATCAGTGTTTGAGCCCAGATCTGGTTGCATTGAAAGAATTTAATTTCCCTGTGTTGCTGGTATTTCATATTCAAGAAATCATTAGATAAGTCAAGACAAGTTTGTGTTCAGTTCTTTATACAATTAAGCTATTTCAAATACATTTGTTTTTTTGCTGCTTCAGTGATTATTTTTCTCCCCTTCTCTTAATACCTCCTCAAATTTACCAGTGCTAAATTGCCACTTCCTTTTGAAATGTAAAAGCAAGGTCATCTTATAGCTTCAGATAATATTAGTTAAAATATGTCTGTAAAGTGACAGTAAAGAGCTATGCAAAATAGAAGAATTAATGATCAGTGCTAGTGAAGGCTGGATAAAGGGAAATCCATCACAGCTTGAGATCCCTGACAGCAGAATTGATGTCTGACCCTGTTCTATATTTTTGTAGTATGTTAATTTTGAAAATCTTCTATTTGTCCACATTTATTGAATTCTTTTATTTTCTGGAGACTGCTTCTCCAGCTTGCCATCACTGGTTAGTATAATTAAAGAAATACAAACCTTTATACCATTCAGATGTTAGTTCATGGTCTCTGTAAACTGCACCATCACTGTACTAATTTGCAGAAACCTTATGTTTTCCTAGATACCCCTGAAGGCCTGGAGTAACACTTTTTCCTTTTTTTCCCCTCCCTTATTTTTAAATGACAGCTTTTATTATGAAGTACAAATTGACCTGAAAAAAAGGGATCATTGATTTGATGCCATTGGCACTGTTCAGAATTTTGCAAATATGTGAAGAGGTAACATAAAGTTTTCTCAAGGTGTTCCCTACGGACAGTAGTCATAGAGAGCCACAGAAAAATTCTTTGTTAAGGAGTTGGCAAATTAAATACAGGACACTAAGAGACCTCTCTCTCCTTTTATAGTTAGAACAGAAATGCTTGAGTCCTACAGTGCCAAAGTCTTACTCTTTCATAGAACATCACATCAAAGTACATTGTACATTTCATTCTTACCAGATTCCTGAATTATATGGACAATATTAGCAGCAAATTCAAAAAGCACTAAGGAGAAACTGCCCTGTTTTCCTTTTTGGAAACAGAAAAAAAATGGAGAAAAAGTTGTTTTGAACAGTATTAAAAATCAAAAATGCGTTTTGAGTAACTTACTGCTTACTGTGATGCTATGATTTTTGACAAAATAATTATAGATAAGATAGAGACGAAAGTACTTTTAATGTTTTGGGGTTTTTTTTTCCATTAAAATACAGTATTATGGGGAAAATGGAATTTAAATGGGGAACTGTGTTTGTCTAACCTGCTACAAGAGAATCATTTGAGTAAGAGTATCATTGGGCCAAAATGGTACAGAATTCTCTTCTGGTGTACATCACTTACATCACTTACATTATGTGTTCAAATTACAACAGGATTATATGTACAGGTACTGAAGTCAGTAGTAGTGTCATCTTAAATGTTTCTTCATATTCCTGCTGTACTCCATGTTGATGATATTTGTTTTGGTAGGACAAGCCTGTGACAGTACAGTAGGCTACACCTCCTGTTGACTATAAAGGGAATAACTTCCTACATACCTGACTTTCATGAGAAAGCATTGGTTCTCTTGACTCATCTGCATAGATTATCGAGAAGTAAATTTATAGTATATGTAAATAACCATTAAGACATGTAAAGTTTAGTCTTGAGAAGAGTTAAATTTTATATAAGAATCCCCAAGAGAAAGTGAGTTTTTTAAATATTTCCAGCTGAAAACTTTCTGTAATTCTCCCTTTTTGTAATAGAGAACCTGGTATTAGAAATTATACCCTTTGGATTAAATTACTGGGAAGTGAAATTCATTAATTTGTTAGATATTGTCAAGAGATATGATGTTGCCAAGGATAGAAATATTGCAGTCCTATTTAAAAATTTATGTACATTAGGATATGACTTATGACTTTATTTTCTTTGTAGTTATTTGAGCTGCTAGGCCCTGAAGGTTTTGAACTCATAGAGAAACTCCTACAGAACAGATCTCTGATTCTGGAAAGATCTTTGACTTGTCCAAATGATAACAGGTTCCAGGCTCTCCAAGGTAAGTGACTACAAAATTTTTGTTCCAAATCAGATAAAAAGTAGATTTCTAACTGTTCTGTTTTATTTCCATCAGTAGTACTGTCCATGTGTAATTTAAAAACAAAAAAAAAAATCCCAGGAGACA
Organism: Molothrus ater; assembly: GCF_012460135.2. Classification (NCBI taxonomy): domain Eukaryota; kingdom Metazoa; phylum Chordata; class Aves; order Passeriformes; family Icteridae; genus Molothrus; species Molothrus ater. The sequence goes on along the minus strand of NC_050480.2, from coordinate 105,085,955 downwards.
ATGGAGGAATGTCTTAAGCAAAGAAAGTCTGATTATACAGAAGAAACAAATATAGATTGCATATATTTATTTAGTTTTCAACTGCCTGTGGGCATGTGCAAATTTTGAATGTATTAACAGTTGCACTTTTCCTGTTTTAATGGATTACTCTGGAAATAATCTGATCTTCTATTATTCCTCATTTGCTTTCCTGCTTCCTCTCTACTTTGTACTATCATCTAATGTAGGCCTTGGGGAAGAAAAGCACAGTTACAACCACTTCTGAAAATAATAGAGTCAAACTTAAACATGAATAAGCGAGAGGGTGAAAAAAAGGAATTCAGGTTTTGTACTGTCATTTTTGCTTTTATAAGTTAATATGTCTGCGCCAAGTAATTATTTTAAAATAAGTTTTACAGATCATTGGTTTAAAACAAGTCTTATAAGTTTCTTCTCTGACAAAAATAAATCTGATAGCATATGGGTTGTGACTTGGGATAAATCTTACATGGACATAGCACCATGCAGCCCACTGTGTGTTTGCAGCATATGGAGTTGGAAAAATGTGAATAGAGCCAGTAATGGTGGACTTATGTAACTCCAAAATAATTTTAAAATGCAACTGACCCCTTTTAATGTTTGTCTTCAATGAAACATTACATAAGCAACTGTTCAGAAGTTCATCTCTTGTTGTGCTAATGGTTAGTCTAAACTCATCAGAACAACTGTTAATTTTACCTTTCATGATTTCAAAGATGATTGTCTTGCTGTATGACAAGGCTTTCTGTCCTGATAGTTTTCCTTTCTTAGGTCATGAAATAAAAAATTAAAATACATTCAGTATAAATTGAATTAATACATTTTTCTCCTGTGTACAGAATTTAGTTACAGGAGTATTTTCTTCTCACTTAGCAGAATTAGTATTTTGGAAGCTTTTATGAAATTACCCTTCATTATGCCATCAGTAAAATCTATCACAGTAATTTCTGCTAGAATGTGGAGGAAGAATATTTTCAATGTTATGTTTTTCAGACAATTGAAAAGCGTTAACTGATTTAATGCTTTTTTTCACTGATGAGAGAATCCTTTCTTTAACTGTGGTAAAAAAGTCAATGATATTAAGGGTATTTTCTCTGAGACTGAAGATGCTCTTGGCCCTGAGTTCAGTATTTTAATTTTAATAAGGTTTTATTCTTTTTAAGTTGATCAAAATGGTATTTCTAATGGGGAAGTCTTATCTTTCCAAAATTTCACTTGGGGAAGAGACTAATTTCTGTCTGCAGAAATTTAATCAATTTTGAGTCATTTGTGCCTTTAAAAAATTAGCACAAGTCAAGAAACTGTACATGTACTGCTGTTTTGTACCATGCTGTGTTATTTGACTATTTCTTATGTAATTTACTTTCATGACAGTAAAGGTGATTGTTGTGTTTATCAGACAAATCAAGTAACATTTCTTTGCCCTGGTGTGTTCAGGCTGAATTAAATTTGGTCAGGAAATTGTGTCCATTGTTGTCCCCTTTTAATAAGAGAGAGAGAGAGAGAGAGTTAAAAGCTGCAGACAATATGGTGTTAATGTGGACATTGTGACAGTTTATTAGAATTTTTTCAATGCTCTTCAACGAGTTATTGTTGCCTTATCCAGTATGCATGCTGTAAGATGTAGGAGTTTCACTGTTGCTGTAGGTGAAAACTAAGCAGCACAAATTGTTCAAAATGTCAGTCAAGTGGGTTTGTTTGATGAAAAAAGGTTTTCAAGTTTTTCGCTTCAGAGTTTGGCTGCAGAAGTTCATATGAAACCTAACTAAGTATTTAATATGCAGTCAAACCTATATGAACTAATAATGTTTGCAGAAATTTGAAAAATGACATTTAAAACCACCAAGATTGTTAAAATGAAAACAAAATAAATCTCTCCCAGCCTGTTATATATAAAAGACTTGGTTGTGTCTTCAGTTTTAGCCAGTACTCATCTCAGAAAGGTGAATGTAACTGAGCTTTTTGGGTCCCCCGCTCCCCTGGATTTATTGTTTACTGTAATTGTTCTGTAGTTCTGATTCTTCTTCATAATCCTGCTGCTTATTGATGTAAAAGAAAGGAGTCCTTGTGATTGTATAGAGTAGGATAGATTTCCTCACTTGTTCAGGGAAATTGCATTGTGAGTATGCTTTCAATGCAGTCATGTTATCTAGTTTATATACACTAATTGTTATGTGAAGAGGCTGTTTAAAAAAAACCCACCCTGTTTAATCTGTTGTCACGCCATCCTGCTTATCAGCACTTGTATGTAAGAGCAGTGACAAGAGGCAAAGTGGCACTTCCACTGTAGATGAAGTTGTTACAAATACAGAAAACAAAAAATGTCCTTCCTTTTGCTGCTAGTCCATCCCCTTGCTTTGGGATTAAGTGTATTTTAGATGTCCTGCCTTTGGGACATGACCTGGTTGTACTTCTAGATGTCTTGAGCCCAACTGCTGCATAGTCTACATAAAGTTAAACTATTCTTAAACACAATACACTCACACATGCGCACACAAACCCCCCAAACAAGCATGAAGCCCCCAAACCATTAGAACAAAACTGGGGGGAAAAGATGGAATCCAGTACTTATGGAGATGCATCTCTGTTATCATATTGCAGAACAGTGCAAGAAGTTCATAGGAGAAAATGCTAAACCAAATTATGGTTGTCAAGTCACAATTCAGTCTGAACAAGAAAAGTTGTTAATGAAGCAATATCGTCGGGAAGAAAAAAGAAATGCCAGAAAAGAAAAACAAGCTGTGGAAGATGGAGAAGGTTCTGGAGAAGGACAAATGTCCTTTGATCCCAAAGAGCTGCGGATGCAAAGGTAATAAATCCCAAAAGTTGAGAAATGCTTCTATTGTAATTGCTACTTCAACATATCATAACAGTTTATTTTCTTTTAGCTTGCTTTGGTGATTAGGTGATTCTGACTTCAAGACACGTTTTATTACAAGCGTAGAATTTTTTTTAATATGAAAACCTAATTTTCAGGAAAGAAAGCAGTGATTTGCTTAATGAGAATCTTCTTGATCTCATCTCTGTGGGCTGGAATTGCAGATTAGTGGGGTAGGCTATCTTTCTTAGTTCCTGTATGCACACTGCTTGCTTAGGATTTATGAAGTCTGTACTAAATCTATCAGAACTATCTTTCTTTTTCTCTCTCAAGATTAATGGGTACTATTTTCCAAGTTGACAGCTAGAAGGTAGTGGGAGGAGTAGAGGAGGGAGAGAATAAGGAGCAAATAAGCTGTTGTATTGTGTATTGAGAAAAATATAGTGAGACTGGTATCTAACTGTGAAATTATGTTGCTGTGTTGCTTAAAAATAGTCAAAACTACTTTTAGGAAAGCCTTGCATTTGTTGGGTTGCATTTCTGAATTTTACCTAAACTGTATGTTTTAAGGTTTTGGTCTAACTAGTGCCAGAGAATAATACTGTAATTTTTTTTTAATTTCATTTCCTCAAATCTTGCTCTGACTTTAATTCTTGCTCTGACTTTAATATAACGTGCTAGGTTTTTGTGATGGCAGCATGAAATGGGCAGAATTCCTGCAGGTATTTTTCTGCCCACAGAGAACTAGCGCTTCTGAATGCTCGAAGTATGCCAGTCCTAGGTAGAAAGAGAGAGATGAGCGTCGAAAAAATTCATTATCCACATGTCTATGATTCCCGAGCTGAAGCTATGAAAACATCAGCATTCATTGGGGGTGCAAAGGTATGTTGGTGCATGACCCTTCTTGAACAGTACATCTTTCCCCATGAGTAATGTGCAGCAGGGTTCCCTTTGTTTCCTTAGTCTCCTCCTTCTGGAATCCAACGTATGAAGCAGTGCTTCTTTGCAGAGGGTTTCAAACGCTTTGATATATTTTATTTTTATTTCGACTCTGGAAGAAATAATATAATTTTCAACTGATGTATTTGCTTTTATTTCTAGGGTCATTTTAATTCTTAAGATATTATTTTTCTTTCTTTTGGATACCTTTGAATTGACTTTAACAAAATAAATGCTTTATGAAATTCTAGACCTAATGGATTCTGAAATTTAATAAAACAGAATTATCTTTTTTGGGGTTTTGGGACTATTTTCTGAGTAGTAAAACTGATTATTTTCCATTTGGGGGGCTCAGTTCTATCTACAAAAAGGATAAGTGAGATTTGCTTTTGGTTTGGATCCATTTTTTTGAGGAAAGTGATAAAGCATTGTTCAAAGTGAGTTATTCATAATGACACTTTCTGTTTTCATACTTTTAATTAATTTTCCTGTAATACACTTTCAGGTGTTCTTACCAGAGTCAGTTCAGCGAGAAAATAATAAAATGTATGAAGAGGTGAAGATCCCCCATAGTGAACCAATGCCTATTGGTATTGAAGAGAAAATTGTTTATATTAAAGACTTAGATGAGGTGAGTATACCATTTCAAAGACATTAAATTGGTTTTTACTTTGCATTACCAAAATTTAACTGGAAATATTGCCAGTTTTTCCAGTGATATGTGATAGGTAAATGCAGGCAGTTAATTTCTTCACTGCGAATTTGAAGAATATTTATTGGGGAACGTAGTTCAGTGGTACAATCCCTTTCATGTTGACTCAGATTCAAGGGATTGTTCATGAGTTGCAGTTCTCCATTCCTTTGGCATTACATTTTCAGTTATTTATGGTTTTGAGCTGTGATCTGAATCATTGAAATGAAAGTATTACAGTGGTTCTGTTCTCTTCTGAAGATCACAGGAGAAAGTGAGCCTGAGCTTCTGTACCTTGACCTGTACAGGTTGGCTTCTGACTACACAGCACTATTCTGCACCAGCCTTACTGTCTGATGCAGTTCAGGGGTGTTGAATATGGTGTTATGGACTGTGTGGGGTGCAAAGTCATCTCAAAATGTGCTTTGATGATAGAAAGTAAAGAGCAGAGAGGAAAAAAGAGGATAAAACAAATGTTAATATTTCAACTTTTACCGATTTAAAATGGTGAAAAAGCTGAGGTAAGGGAAGTAAATTTCTTGTTTGTTATTTACAGTCTAGAACTTGCAGTTCTCCATCACAGGTAACTTTTTACTCCTTGTTGTATATGTCAAATCTATTGAAAAGGGGAAGATTTGGTATTGACTTGAACAGAGACATAAAAAGCAAGCTCTGTGTACAGAGAAGGTTTTATGTCTCTTAGTTCTGCAGCATATAACGTGGATGCATTTTTCCACCTTTTTCTCTCTGGGAAAGCAGGAAATGGGAATAAATGCAAGGCACTTTATTGGGATTCTGAATAAAGATTTAACTCTTTGAAAACAGAAGGCAGTTTTAGAATCTGAATCTATTCTTTTCGCTTAGGTGACAGTGCTGTGTTTATGAATTGACTGACAGCCCTTAACCAGATTGAAAAATACAGAAACTGCAGCTATTGTCATTTTATATGACAGTATTCAGCATGACAGCTTTCTGCAATAAAATGTCTTTTTCCTAAGTTAAATACTACCTACTAATCTGTAAACTTTTTGGAAGAAGTACCAATATTTCAAAAGGCAGTAAGTGGTTCCAGAAAAAATATCGTTCAGACAGAAAAATACCTATCTAAAATGAATAGTTTTGAATAGTTTGCTGGTTTTTGCACATGTAATATTTAAAATAAATGTTAAAAAATACATCAGTTATACAAATTTATTCAGTAATTGTCTCTTGCAGATTGTGTATCATCAAGAGGTCTGCTTTTCAGTTTTACAGTGAAATTTTGAAACAGAAACCATCTTCTTCAGAACTTTATTCTTTGATATGATTCTTATTACATGAAATCAAATAGAAGTGTCATCAACAAAACCAGTTTTGATTGTTTGAACACACATGTATGTAATTCTTACTCCTAACTTTAGTATTGATTTGAGACAACAGATGTCAATTTCATGAAGTTTGTCCAGCTGAGGACTTCCCAGCTTCTTGATTTCACTAATGATACTTATAGATTTGAAATTTGTTAAATAGAAATTTTTTATCAAGGAGCTAAAAGAGGCTGGAACTCCCACTGAGTAAGTTAAGACATCCTTTGTTAAGATGTATCTTTGTTAGGGCAAAATTATTTTCTTTTTGTTTTCTCTGCATGACTGTTTTAAATCTCTAAGCTGAGAAACACCTTGGTTGGTGTTTCAAATTTTTGCCAATTAACTGGAGTCAGTTTAGAGAGCATGAAGATTTGCTGTCAATATGTTTTATTTTGGATTAAGTAGTGTAAGCAAAAGCAGAAAAATAATGATTTTCAGGTATTTCCTAGCATGTATAGGTGCTCATTAAATAGCTCTATTGTATCTCTGTATGGATATTTTTGCAGAATTATCTAAAATTTGAGTAGGTGGTCAAGGAGTAGAGATGACAGTAAATATAACTAGATAATTCATGACTAGGAACTTCTAAAGACATCCTGAGGAAGTTGACAGTTCTGCTGCTGTTGACTGCTATGAGGTGCCATTAGTGGTAGAGTTTTGATGTAAGACATTTAGTCCAGACATAAAAGTACTCAGCCTGTTTAACAAGTCAATATACATGCAACCCATAATCCCCAGGGGGAAAAAGGCACAGAACAACCAAGCCATTTATTGTTGCTGGGGTTTTGAGTATTATGTATTGAGCTTTATAAGCACTTGCTATTCTCTGAGGAAATCTTGATGGTATTAAAAATTATAAATATTCTTCTTCCCTTTCTTTTTAGTCTGCATGTTTTCATTTGCACAAAAATAAGTTTAAGAACTTTCTATCTGTTTCTCATGATCTATGTGATTTTGATCACATGGTCAGCAGGAGAATATTTGTGCAACATTTATTGCAGCATACACCATTGCATTTCAGCTTTGAAACTCCTAAGGTCAGAACTGCGTTCATAAGGAGTTCATTTATATTTTGAACTGTTGGTCAGAAGTTAAAGCTCTGCATCATATAAGTTGGAAGTAATCTTGCGTTTAAAATTATTTAAAGTATTAGTTAAGATTAGTTAAGTTTAGATTTTCTTATTTCCTGTAAACACAGGTTGAGAAGAGATGAGAGAAATGTATTCCTCTAGACTAATTCTAACAAACCACATTTGAAGCATATATATACTTCCTTTTTTAATAGTTTCTTATGTGAAAGCATAAGGCAAAATGGCAAAACCTCTACGAACCAACACCAAAGGCAGCAGCAATGCCTTAAACCAGGACAGATATTAACACAGGGTTCTTTTCTATAGGATTGGCAGTGTAGCCAGGGTGCATCTGCCACTGCACTCCACAGTGAAGAAATAACACATTTAAGCTAGTTTTAGTACTATATTATCTGAAATCTTATGGTATTTTCAAGGTAAGTATTTAGTTTAGTGAGGGCCTCCTTGCAAAAGGTCAGAGTTTTCCTAAAAGGTTTATGACTTCATGATTAGTGAAATAACTGCCTGAAAGAACGCAGGTGCTAAGATGAAACTCAAATGAACTGATAAAGGTCCAGATTTTTACAGCTACCATTCCTACTTAATCCCATTATGCACTGCAAATATGAGACCAGGAGTGACCAACCCTGCACAATTTGGCAGCCATAAAAACATTCCATAGCATGTCATAAACAGCTGGCTTCAGCACTCTCCCACTTTCTGTGGTGTTCCTTTTTCAGCTTTGCCTCCTACCTTTCTCCATTGTGATCTGAACTGCTGTGTCACTTCCCCCAACAATCTCACTCGACCTGTGTTGTCTCATTTGGTTTGCTTCCTACCTATGTTGGGTTGGGAGCAGGAGCTGGTGGCACAGAGGCAGCTGTGCTGCTGCTCAGGAATGTTGCTGGTGCTCAGAGGTGGAAGGGTGCACTGTGTGCCTTGGAAGGAGTTGCAAAGGGCTCTTACAGAAAGGCCACAAATCCCACCCCCAGCCCCCTTTGTGAATACCTGTTTTTCTTGACATTTATTATTTCTCAGAGAGCTGTGGTTTTACCACTGTTCAAGCACAGGTGGTTCCTAAGTAGCTGCTTGGTCACACCAGTTTAATCTAAAGTATTATGATTCTACCATTTGTACAAGTGATGTGCCAGCTACGTTGTTTCAATAACAAGAATTTTAAAAATTGGGGAAACACAAGCTTAGCTTTATTATCTTTGCTCAGTTGACATGCAGCTTGACCATTAGTGAAATATATTTTTTGTATTTATTATAAAGGTGGTTTTGTGCCAGGCTTTTTGCCAAATAAATGTACCTTTAAAGTCATAAAGTTAGGCCAGGGAAAGTTACTCTTCAAGATTGTGAAAACAAGTTTTATCAAAAAAATTGCTGTTTGTGAAAAATTACTTCAGCTTTTTATCTAAAGTGGGTGTTCAGGGTAGGATTTATTTCTTTTCTTCATGTTATTTCCATTTCCTTTTACTAGCACTGCTTAATGATCTAAAGAAAGGTATTTTTTTTCTGTCTGCATTATGTGAAGGAATTATTACAAAATCAATATGCTCTCTTTTCCTGTAATGTTTTCTTGTTTTTAGAATTGTACAAGGTAAGTCTACTGAATTAAAGTATGTGTGTTTTTGGATAAATTACATTTTTCACATCCAGAATATTGGATCATTAATTCCAAAGTTGATCTTAGTGCATATTTCAGTTGCTTATTTTCCAAACAGCAATTGATGGTTGAACCGTATGAAATAATTTAAAAAAATATTTTGCACTTACTGAAATCTTGTCATTTATCCAATGAATTATACTCAGAAATTGCTCTGAGGAGAGTTTAAAAGTTCTGTAATCATTAGCCCCAACTTAAGACAAGAAAAACCATGTATGTCAAGGTACAATTGCTTTCATGGGTGGTAGTGCATATTAGGGATTGCACTCGGTCTTCATAGTTCAGAGATGGGGTGCCCAAAGAGGGTTGAATATGTGCAATACCAGGTGAACAAAAAATATTGGAGTTAAGATTCAACACTGATGATGATCTTAAAGCCTACAAGTTCTGGCTTAACTTTCTTCAATATGTGAGTTAATGGTATTTTCTCATTTTTTTAGAATTTCAGATACTATGTGTGAAATTTCTGCATCAAATTGTTTGATTATTTCACTTACTCTTAAGTGAAGCTTTTAGGCATTGTTTCATTAAAATTCTAGAAATAAATATTATTGCTTTGGCTTAAAGCAAGCAAAAATATGTGCTTCATGCTGCACCGTCAGTTTATTGTCCATCTTGTACAAAATTATCATATTTTCCATTAAGAAAATTCTGTTTTTTAGTAGAAACAGTTTATTAACTCTTCATCAAAAAGATCTGTTGCTATGATGTGCAAGCTGTAAAGTGGTGTTCTGATTTTAAAATTACCTGTAATCTCAGGTTGCAGAAGTGCAAACGCACTCTGTGACTTGCTACTGATTCACCTTTGAAAGACACTTGCTATGCTTGAATATAATTCATTGAATGTAATATTTTTAAACATGTGCCTTACTTGACTGCAGCTTTCACTGCAGATAGATGTCACTATATGATTTCCTGAATGCTAAGTTCTTTTGTCTTTCAGCAATGAAGAACATCTTCCCATTATGATAAATCAAAAAGTATTTTGAAAATAAAAAGTCTTACTTTATTGATATAGCTTTTAATACTAGAAATGGTACTATAACATTTTTCAGGATTCATAAAACCTTTCTACTATTCTAATACGCCTTTGACAGTAAGATGAGTTTTTTTGTGCAATAGGATCACTGATTTTAACGAGTGACAGATCACTAACCTTATTTTGTGTAACACCTTTAAAACAAAAAAAGATATTTAAATAGTTTAGAGGAAAAAACCTGATATGGTCATGTCAAATTGATCTGATACTGTATTTGAAATACAGGTACATTGCAGGGATAGCAAGGCTTTATGCATGTTATAGTACAACTTTGAATTAATTGCATAATGAAATGTGAAAGTCTGGGCTCCTTGATTTAACAGGACAAGTGGATGTCTCAGCTTCAGTGAGGCAGAGTTCTTAGGAGCACAGCTTGGGAGTATCAGCAGTTATGACCACTCTCCAATAACCAGGAGTTTGACAAGTTGAAAACTTAACACCAATGGAGAAGATTAGTAATGAAGTAGGTAGATATAAAGGAATAAATATGTGATTAACAAATACTTTACTGGTGGATAATTTTGTCCCATAATTTGAGATTATTTTTTCAAACATAGTTCCACCTATGTCTACTTTCTCCTAACAGGAGAATCTTTTATTTTTATCTGGAGTCTGTATCAAAATATATAAAGAAGGTTTCCTAGAATATCAGAATAAGAGCTTGAGCTAGTGCTGAAACAAGAGAGAAAAGAATGAACTGTCTCAAAAGAGCTGAACTGACCATAAAGATCTTCTCTTTTAAAGTAATGATAGTAAAAGACCAAAAAAATAGAATAGTTTTATATTTTTCATAGTTATTGTTTTAAAATCATATTTTGAAATGCTTGTCGGTAAGGACTGTGATTTTGTAGTAGTTTGCCTTTAGAATTTGAAAACTGTGATTTTTGACTCACCAAAAAGCTGTTTGGTGCTATTACAGTCTTTGACAGGACCTATCTCTTAATGCAGGATAAGAAATTGAAACTGTTTTCTCTGAAGCATCTCCATGTTTGGCAGGTGTGACTTCTCTGGAGTCTGTCATCCATTCTTAGTCCAACATTATCACAGACTTAAAAAAAGACAGTAATATATACATTTTACATAGTTAAAAATATTGTTTTAAACTACATCTATATATATAAAACACATATGTACAACATGTATATGGGGTATGTGTATATAAATATTTCCCATTAAGAGTTTGTTATTAAAGTATCAGAGGCTTTTAAATAGACCACTATTTTATATGTCTTTCTCTATGCCTCCCTCAGCTTGCCAGATTTCTACTATTTTATTTTTAAGAAAGATCTGTATGCAAAGGAGATAGTCAAGCCAATCTCTGTCGTTATAAGAGATGTATGTAGGATGCAAAAAAAATAGGGAATGATGAATAATTGGAGGTAGATGAGAACTGAAGCATGATCTGATGTCAGATTCTATGAAAAGCAAAAGATGGCTTTCACTGAGCAGCAGCCTGCACTTACTGGAACAATATGTGTCTATCCACCATTGTGGAAGTAATAAACAGTTCACCTCTTTTGGGATAGGGAGGAATGAAGGTAAAGGAAGCAAATATGTCACATCTCACATAAGTTTTGGAAGTAGGCATTATATAATTGATCAGATGTAAGCCTGTATTTGCTCAAACTACATCCTTCTTGGCCTATTTATATGATGTGGCTTTTATTTTTGGTATGATGATGTGGATCAAATCACTGTAATGTGGCCATTTTAAAACAGACTCTATTTATACAAACTGGAAGGATTTTCACCAGAAAAGTAAAATTAAATCAGGCTTTTATTATTGTCCCATAAGAATGGGGATTATAGATGCTTTCTTATCATTTCGGTTTACCACGATTACAGAAGAAATTGATAGATAACCACTTGCACCCACAAGTCTTTCCAGATTGTACAATATGTCTGATTTGAAAAAGCAACCAGCATAGCAGTTAGCAGTGTAACTCTATTTTTCTTATTCCAAAATAGCATTTTCTTTCTACTTCTGCCATAAACCTGTCATTTGGTAGACTGACAGCAGATTTATTTGCTTTGGTTTGACTCTGGGCAAGTTGGATCCTTTTAGAATCAGACTGAATGAAGATTTCCTTTGCAGCATGTGCTGTCTTAGCTTATCTACACAAATTTTTCAGAAGACTTTTCAGTGTAAGACTATTTTTTTTTTGGCCAATAGGCTTCTCCTTGTTTTCAGCTGTAATATAAGGCCCTTACCTACCTTGTAGTGTCCTGAAATGGAATGCTTAAAATATGATCTGATCATTTGTTCTTTCACTTGCATTTGTCCTAGTCTCATGTGCACTTTAGTTCAAGACCTTTTGTAATCTTGTGCTTTTAATTTTTTTAAGATTACCAAGGCATTTATCTTTTTTCTTTAAAAATCAGGTTGCAGGTGCTGTTAGGATATAGTAGATTGTATAATGCTGAGTGAATTGACCACCAAACCACAGCTGCGATGCAAAGAGTAAATTTATTTCATTACCTCGTCAGCAAGGCTGGATGGCAGAGACACACAGAGACACAAGCTCCCTCAGGCTTAGCTCATCCCAGCAGGCAGAGCAGAGCCACACAGGGACACAGGCTCCCTTAGGCCTAGCTCATCCTAATGGACAGAGGGGCAAGGGGGAGGTAGCAGCCCCACTACCAAACCCAGTTTATCACAGGGCTTCCCGCATTGGAGTTTATCACAAGGCTGTGCCTTTGTGATCTCTCTCGAAGCAGGGGGCTCAAGCATGTCTGTGAGAGGTCTGTGGGAATGTGTTATCTCAACACAGGAATCTTCTCAGAATACTTCAAAACAGGCAGAGGATGAACAACACTAGGCGCAATAAATGGAGTTCTCCCACACCAACATTCTTAGCAGTCCCAGCCACAAAGTCACTTTGAGCAAAACTGTTACATACTTGTCAAATTGTCTGGTTTGAACCCTTTAGTCCCAACAAGCACTTTTTTTTTTTTTTTTGGTGTTAGCTTATTTATTTACGTACTCATAATAAGACCCTTTTAACATCTTGTAAGTTTGATGGTGTTACATGAACAAACCACATTTAAGACACTGAAGATGCTGAGAGGGGCAAGGATGCTATTGAAAAACTGGTAAATATGCTCTTTGTTGTATGTGTGCTTTTATGTACACTTTTATTTTCAAGGGCTTGATACTAATGACAACAGGCAAAACCCACTAGTAAGTGTAGATAAAGCAAGAAAAAAATCCTTGTGAGTAAAAAATAATGTTTTCAAATGTCCTTTCATTAGTGAGGTTGTAATTGAAGCTTTAACAGATCTTCTCATTTAGAGAGACTTTGTTGATTCCATGTACAACCTTTTTATTAAAGAGCTCTGTAAAATCTGGCATTAACTCTTCTTGGGCAGAGAAGTTCAAAGAGAAGAGCAATTAACTGATAATATGGGTCAAAGTCTAATAGGGGCATCTGTACTGGTGAATACAGAGAACTTCATTTATTTTAGTCTGTTCTTTAAACTAGCATGGCTGTGTATAATACACAAAGCAAAAAATTGCTTTAAAATATTTATTAGATACTGTCTTGTAAGAGTTTCATATGTTATTTTAGTTGTTTAGGTTGCTCCTTTTCATGCAAGTAGTAAATATGAATAGGGAAATGGACTTTTTAATATTAACATGAGATAAAATTGACTGCATCTGATTTGAATAAAATGTTAAGCCTGTTTCATTTTCTACACAGCTGCCAAGTGTGTTCATATTGTGTAGTGGTGCCTCTGAAATAGTTGAAAATCTGATGGGAACACTTAGAAAGACAAACCAGTAAAGGGCAGCAGCTGCTGAAAAACACTTGCTGAGCTACTGTGGGAGTAGATGCATCTGCCCGTACCTAGAAGTAATCTAGCAAAGTACCTGCTTTTACCTATCAGGATTTTAATTTGTGTAAAGATTCATCCAGTAAAACTGGTTCTGAATACTTAAATAAAGAAAAAAATAAGGGTGTTTTTTTTTTGCTTTGTTTTTGTTTGTTTTGTGCAGAAGAGCACCACTTCTGAGCAATTTTCTCATTCTTATAGCTAGTTTAAGTTCTTCTTCTAATAAAATACAAACCCAGATTTGGCAGTGTAGTGTGCTATTACAGGATACAGCCAGTCTGGAGGAGATTATGCTACCAAAGATGAGGTTTTCAGTTTTTGTTTGGCTTAGTTTGAGAGATGTATCTTAGGGGGGTTGTGAGAGTATATGTTATCTTTTTCATTGTAGCATATTTCATTCACTGTTGATGGTAATGCACAAACAAAAAGAAATTTTGCAATCAGAACTAATTAGACAAATTTTCCAAACAGCTTTTTAAACTGTTGTACTTTTTGTCTTTTGGTACTTAAACTTTTATTGTTCCCATGTGTTGGTGACCCTATCACACAAGGTCATCATGCCTCACCTATCTTTTATTTTCCTGTGGTAAGAAAACTTCTGTGAACACTGCTAAGTTTAGCTGCAATTCATGAAAACAAAATAGCTGTGTTCTTGTAGAATACTGACTATGCTTGTAGTCTTTTCTTGTAAAATTTAGGAAAAAGTCTTCTTATATGTATACTGTAAAACAGGGCTGCCATCTTGCATAGCAAAAGTGTCAATTTAAGTGAAATGGGGAAGAAAATTGAGCTGAAGAAAGATTATGACAGCAATAGTTAATCAGGGAATATTCTTCTGTTTGCCATTCTTTCATTTTTACTTGATGTGTTAAAATTATTAGTAATTTCAGCTATAATTACCTTCCAAGGCATTCTGATAGTTTTTCTGGGCTTTGTTAGGTTTTGTAGGAAGAAATAGTTTGTTGTGTTAACATAAGCTAAAGTAAATAATCCGAAAACATTATTCTGAAGTGCCTTCTACATTAACAGATTAAATATTCACTTCTACATTAACATTTAGAACTAATGCCTCTGCAAGCATAAAATAGTATTGAATTAATTAGGGGTCATTTAAAAATAAAATACTGAAAGAGATCTGTGCTTCAAAACTATACAGTAATATGAAATGTTCTTAGCCTGCTCTTAAAAACAGAGTTTCTTGCTTTCAAGGAAGATAATATTGTGGATTGATTTTTGTAGAGTAAACCAAATGACCAGTAAAAATTCAAGAAGCATTTCAGATGGACATGTTCTTACACAGTGCAGCTGCATGTAGCTCAAAAGAAATGCAGCTTTCTGGTTCACAGCATTCTTTTCCCCTTGTACTTAATCACTGTAATATTTGAAATCCAATTATGTCTACCTGGTGACTTTGCAGCTGTTATGGTTTTTTTTTGTCATCATTAAATGATCATAACAAGTGAAATATTTAAATTGAGAAAGCAACTTTTTAAGTTAATTTTTCATTCTTTAGTCATTGACTCGAATATGGACTTTAGTATAAAGCACATGCAGAAATCTGAAAAGTTTTTAATTAAAACAACTCAAAGTAGTTTCAGTTGTTTTGGTAATTAAGACTGGAGAATGAATAACGTGTTCTGCTGCATCCTGTTTAGGGAATAGCCACTTCTCAGTGGAATTTCACAGTGCGAGTATGGAAGAATGCAGTAGTCTGCTTTACTTTGATAGCATCCCCAAAGGCAGACTTTCAATCTTAGGAGTATTCAGTCTTCATTTAAGGTGAAATACAGGATAGTATCTTAAATTCTAATTCAAATTATACCTAAGACCAAAATTGGTTTTAATTTTTAAGAAATGTAATCTCAGAGTGAGAATTTTGAAAGCCAAGGGAGGTATATGCTACTTCTTAAACACTGCAATATTTAAAAGATTAACTCTCACTCAAATTATTTTTGACAAGTTATGGTTTGTCTGATTTTAATGTTGTCTTTAATTAGCACAAATTTCTGTATGCTCCTTAAGAAATGAATCTTTTATCTTAGATGAGGATGGACTGTGTCTTTCAGTGGTAGAAACAGGACTGAGATGGTTCATCAAGGGATTTACGTAGAAATCACCAAATAATTTTAAATATTTTTAAAAGATTTTGAGGTAGAGGAGCTATATGACTAGAAGACTGACTTTATAACTGATGGGCTATGTTATTAGTGACATTCTTTCAAAACTGCAACAAGAAGAAAAAGGATAAATTTCTCTTGATATGATGCAGTTGTTACAAAATCTTCCAGCTAGTTCATAAATGGTGATTCATAGAGGAATTCAATTACCAAAAAGTAATTTTTATGTAGTTTCGTAGCATATCATAATCTATTTACTTGGGAAATGTTAACTGAAATAATTTTGTATTGGTTAGAAAAAAAGACTTCAGTTCCTATGCTGCATGTTAGTAGCCTAACTTTTTTTTCAGCAATAGCCAGAATGTATGTGGCTACTTTCTCAATGCCTTCGTTGTCTTTCCTTATTATTTGCTGGGTTTTAATTTTTAAATTTGCCTTGCAGTGCCTATATTCTTGAAGAACTAGGAAAGGTTTTTCTATATTAACTCTTTGATTGCACTTGCTTTTGATTCAGTGTGCATCTAATAGTGATGGTTTTTTCCTCTTAGAGATGCACTGTGTTTTCCCAGTGGAATAAATTATGAGAGCAATATGCCATCAACAGAGCCAGGAGTCTCTTTTAGTTGTATTTAAGTATAAGAAATAATGAGAGTGTTCTCATTATTGGAATTGGAATTGGAATTGGAAAAAGCCTCAACAGTACCTGAAGAATAAACTGTAGCATATGAACATCATCAGTTTCCTTGTTGCTCCATGTAGAAAAGTCAAGGAGATAGTGGAGATAGATCCAGCTCAATACATAGCAGGCCAGGACATCTAAAATGTTTCTTAAAAAATTGTAGATATTTTGAACATAAACTTTAAATTTTTTTTTTAAATGTGTACAGTTTTTTCTGTTTCACTCTCCTATAGTTTTAGCTTTACACAGCATATTTTTTAATTTTATGAGGAAGAAAACCTTTATTTGGTTACATTTAATATGGATGAAATGTGATCAAATTAAGCCCAAATCCTTCTATCCTCATAAGACTTTAACTTCTGAGGTTATTAGGAAATGCCACAACTGTTGCCAATTTTCCTTCAGCTGCATTAGTTCAAGGTAATTTTTGTGTGTAATTCACAAATGGCATCAGAAGGCTCCAAGAGGAGGCTGTGTTCTGATCTCCATTTCATTGCTATAATCTGGAATAATTCTCTTGACATTGGATACTTTTGAGTTTGCAGCAGTGTCACTGAAATCAGAATCTCTCCTGTGTGTCTGTTTGGATGCCAAAACTTATGCACATTTTCTGTAGAAAGAGTTGCTTTTATGGAAAAATCTTTCTGAAACACTTTGTTATCCAATTCCTCAAATCGAATCACCAGAGGGTATAATGACTCTGTCTATAATCTTTTGTCATATTATAACTAGGTTGATAAACACAACACAGTTCTCCCAGTGAGGGGAGGTGATCCCCCAAGCCATTCCAGTTTTTTAACCCAGAGCAGTGAAAGCCTTATAGTGCCATAGTGGGGTTCTGTCATGTCCTTCAAACTGATTTGGGATATATACATGCAGATGTCTTTGGATTTAATCTATAGAATTGAACCCAAGAATATTTTGCAGTGTTGTCTTTTTAGTACAGGAGTAAGTGGTTGAATAATTCAGAAGTCTGTAGAAAAGGTATGACTGCTGCAGTTGTTTGTATAGTGTTGTTCATCAGTTTATAGAATGGTTTATATAAAATAAAGTTGGTGACAATGTAACTATAGACTTACAAGGATTTTTGTTGAAATTGCTTTAGGCATGTAAACTCTTAGCTGTCATATATGAAGGTAAATATTTTCCCTAAAACCTCTTCATTTTGAATAGATCATTTTTCTTTCTTCAAGAGTGCAGAGGGCAGGACTCATGACAAACAAAACAAACAAACAGAAACAACAAAAAAAATCAAAGAACCAAACAAAACCACAAACACACAAAACCAGAGATAGAGGCTTTTTATTCTTTGACTTGTTTTGGTTTTCACTTGCTCCTTTTTTTCAAGGAGGACCTGTTTCCATAGTTGGTAGGAGAATATTATGCTCCTGAATTTTGCTACAATTTGTTTTTTAAAGGAACTGTTCTGGACTTCTGTGGATGGAGTCTGGATCTTCTTTAGGGAAAGTTTGTTTCTTGAACAGCACTCACTGTTATGAACTGCCCAGAATTTTGACATTTCTGAGAATTGAGTAATTCAATAAAACTCTCAGTGTTTGGCAAATATGAAATATAAAAGGTCTCGAGAGGCAATGTTTAACGATGATTTAGAAGCAACATTCCAAAAAAAGCAAGGTTGTAATAATTTTCATAGTTTTTGTGTTATGGTGACTTTGAGCTGGAGTGATCCTGGAATGAATATATAACTTTTTTTTCCTCTCAGGATACTTCCTTTTACTCCAGTGACCTCTGTTAGAATCCAAGAGAATTTTGCAGTGTTCATTTTGAGTTTAAAGATCCTAATATAGCTTGAAAGTATGGAAATTCCCCTGGTTTCTGATGGCCACTGCTACTTAAATACTTACTGCAATAACCAGTGAATGTGGTGATAATTTTAAAATAAAGACTCTAAAAGATGATGTTTAATTCCAATTGAGAACATATTTAAAGAAGTCTTATATGGGCTCCTCTGTTCTAAAATATCAGAGTATAATTTTACCCTTGTGGTTCATTATTTCTTGTTTCTAGGAATTCTTCTGATTTCTTAATCTTATGAAAGGACTAGAGCATCTTTTGGGTGAGCAGAGTGTGAGAGAGCTGAAGAGGAGGCTCAGGGGGAATCTGACAAGTGTAAAAAATACCTGATGTGAGAATGATTAACAAAGAGGGAGCCAGACTCTCATCAGTGGTGCCCAGTGGCAGCACCAGAGGAAATGGGCACAAATTAAGACACATGAAATTTCATCTGAACAGAGGAGAGTCGTTTTTTTACTGTGAGGTGGTGGAATACTGGTACACTTTGCTGAGAAAGGTTGTGGCGTCTCCATCCTGGCTGATGGTTGAAATGTAGCTGCATAGGTGTAAATGATCCTGCTTTGAGCAGAGGGGCTGAACTGGATGTTTCTAACTTAAATGATTCTGTGATCTGTGGTTACTGCTAACAGTGACCCCAATAGCCCATACCATGCAAGAATTGCTTTCAGTTCTAGGCTAGTCAGGTGTAGCAGGTATGGTGTTGAAATAAGCTGCTGGTTCTCTGGTGCCCTTTGTTATTTGCATCTGTCTAACGTGTTTTTCTCCAAGCTTCCTTTATAGCACATAACTCTTCAGGTACTACACTCTGGATGAGATATAATTTGTACTTACTTGAAGAAATTGTAATGCTGATTATGGCCCAAAGCCAGTCATAAGCTCTATTTGGTACGCTTGTATAATTTTCATATCTCTGTGTATGCTACTTGTTCCTGCAAAAATTGTTCCCCTAAGTCCAATGAAATCTCACTGATATGATTTGGTGCTAAATGGAGCAGATCCAAACATCATGCAGTTTTTCTTTTACGTGTTATGAGCCTTTGCTTAAAATGTATATGCACACTTTGAAAGACAACATTTCAGTCTTTGGCGCAGGTAGGAAATTATATTTTCAAATAGTTCTCCTAAGAGAATAAAAATAATTTTACTTTTATGCTATTTATATAGTTACATTTTTATTTATTTCTCTTCCTAAATCTCACGAGCTACCACTTTTTCATGGAAGTAGCAGAATATGAAAAGTATCATCAGGAGAGGGAAGCTGTGGAAGTCCCCAGGTATAACATCTATGTTTATTTCTGGGTGTACCTTCAGTAACAAAATAGGATTTACACTGGCACAAAAGTGCTTAAGTGTACAGATGCATACTTAGAAAGCAGGGGAGAACTAATTATTCATAATTCAGAAGGATAGGGGGAATGTATTTATTAAAATGTGTATGTGTATATACATACATATAAAAGCATATGTTTGGGTGTGCATATGAGTATATATGCATAGGTACGTGGTTTAACCAACAACATTCTAGGGGACAGTGGAGGGGAAGGATGACCTAGAGATTATTTATGTGTCAGAACAAGGAACATCAGAGCTTTGCATCCTGAATTTCATGGCTTTTATGTAAAAAAGCATGGATTAGTCATACTATTAGCAGTTAGATCAATTAGCTTTTTAACTGAAAGTGTAGTAGAACAGCTGACTGCAAAATGGGATTTGTTTCACCTGGGATACATAAGGTACTTTGCATAAAATAGTTCTACATTAAAATTAAGCCAATGAGTAGGGAAAATACTGAAAGCTCAGCCTTGGCTTATGGGTGCAATGGATTATCTCTAAGATAAATGGGTATAATCTTATTACTTTGTTATAATATGACAGAAAAAGTCATCATTACGGAGCATTTCTACAAGGCCTTGGTGATGAATTGCATGACTAAAACTCTATCTTAAGTGCTGATGGTCTGTGCTATTTAGAGCAGATGCTGCCACTACTGTGTTGCTAAAGCAGTTGTGTTTCTGCGCTGAAGCTTGCCTGCAGACTGAACTGTATGGACTCGTTCATTAATATTGCTTTAATCACTTAAACAAATTTATCCTATTTTTAAATTGCTGTCAGAGCACCAACACACAAATATCTTTCTGATGAAATTTCTGGTTTAGAATATCTTGATTAAGTGTAATCTTATTTATTCATAAATGCATTAGTTGTAACAATAAATTCAGGTGGGAAAGAATTGGAAAGCTTACTGAAGTAAAATCAGGGGATTTATTCATTCACATCACAGCTGCTTTGAGTATCATCTGGTTTGTGGAAGGCGTTGCTTCTCAGTGGCTTTTCATATTGATTCATACTTGTTCAAAAATGGCATCGTCTTAGGCTTGAAATCCTGTTAGTTGAGAGTAACATTCAGATTGTATTCTACTCAAACTTCCTATGGTTTGTGTTGAATTCTAGGGATTAATCAGCTGTAGAAGGCTAAAAATATTGCATTCATGTCTCATTCATTTTCAGTAAAAATCGCTTTTTGCCATCCAGTGGCTACCAGTCCTTTAAGCAAGAAGAGGTTTCACTGGTTTATCTGAAAAGGAGTTGGTCTGTAGAAACCATGGCTGATGTTTATGTGCCAGAGGGGAAAAAATTGTTTTCCATTTTAAAAATATGTAGTATGTGCAAATGACAATTTAAAAAAACAAATCTTCCAGTACCTTTGTCAAACTGTGGACTTCCATGCGTACTGTTGCATTTCTGTATGCTGCCTTAATATTTTATAAGGGAAAAACTACTGGTTTCAAATGATGCATTTGTACTTACTGCATGGAATAAAATGGAATTTAGAGGAAAGATAATATTTTTTAAGTTAATGGGGACTTAGTTTGAAGAAGTCTTAGGATATTTTTTTCCTCTGGAGGTAGTTTCTCCTGTAGCTTTTTTAATCCTTAGTATAATCCTGCAGAGTTAACTTTCAAAGATCATTCATTGACTGTTTTGTGATTCTAAATGTTTTATATTGATTTGTGAGTGTTGGCTTGAAAATTAATTGGTGTATTAAATAAAAAACTAGGTTCTGGTTCAAAATACCATTATTTTTAAAAAGTACTACTAGTTCTTAACCAGGCTTTTTTTTTGTTGGGTTGTTGTTTTGTTGTTGGTTGTTTGTTATTTTGTGTGTGTGTATTGTTTTTGTTTGGTTTTGGTTTTGGTTTTTTTTTTGGTTAATCTTTATTCTGCTCTTAATATCCTGTTTCAATAGGCTTAGCATCTTTCTAGAAAACAAGCTGAAGTTAATTTTTCTAACTTGCTATGCAGCTTCCTCTATTTTTTCCTGGAACATCTGTTTTTTTATTGCTGCTTACCAAGTCAGTCTTAATCCATGGTGTTAAAATTTTCCAAAAGGAAGAGAGGCAGGAAATTATTTTTATTTTTCTAAATATGTGTTTATTTTTGCTTACAATTGCATATCCTAGGGCTATAGTATATGTAATTTCTGCCAAATGTAGAGGAAAGGAAAAAGATGTTTTATGCTGCACACTTAAAGTTTAAGAGAAACTGGAACAGCATATTTTTATGGGCAGTAGTTTAAGAAAACTTAAGATATATTTAAGGGTATTAACAATCACACTGCTGTAAGGTGATCTGTATGTGCAAAGCCACACAAATTCAGCTGGGTGAGTGTGAAAAATTCCTGTCATCCATTTCTGAAGATACTTAGGCTGGGCTTCATTTAGACAGCAATGTTTCTGCTTTTGTTTAAAAACTGCTTCTTTAAATAATGCAATATTGTGTAATGTAGTATTTTATTAGTTCAATTCTGTAATTACCAGTTGTATTTGTGAGTTTCTCTCTGTAGATCCTTTGTTATAAACACTCTAAATGATTTCATCAGTGTGAACTTTATACAGTGTTTACAATAGCTTCTAAAAGCAACTCAATGGAATGGGAGGGGACAGGAAAAACCCAACCAATTACAAAATACCTGTCAAGAAATCTCAAAATGAAGTAACAGACAAGTTAGAAACCTAAAATTACTAAGGAGGCCATACAAATAGCTGATTGAACCCTGACAGCACTGAGATATTCAACAGGTCTCCCAGAAACCTTTAATGTTTTATGATTCTCATTCATGAAGATGAAATGAATTTTGAAGATGACATGCAAAGTATACATTATGTATACGAAACATGGTGCAAAAGAAATAAGCTTTCTTCCTGTAGTGTTGCAAGCAGAACAAACTGGCAAAAACAGTGACAGTGAAAATTGTTGTGATCTTGAAATTCAGCCACTAAAAATCTGAAGAAACTTGATGAAAAGTTCTCAAATTAGTTGCGTTAGATTCTTTATTTTTCTTCACCAAAGACGATGGTTTAATATAGATGTTTGGATATTTTTGAGATTTTTTAAATCCAACAAATACAAATGGACGTCATTATTTGAATGGTACTTGGTCTTTCAGTGAGGCATAGGAAGTTTTCAAGCCAAAAGCTCTAAGACAAAGGCACTGTTAAATTGAAAAGGACGTTTTTCAAAGAGAAAGTGTGTTGATTACACAGCATTTTCATTGACTTCTATATCAGTGAATGTTGTTTATTCATGTTCAAAGCCATCTAAAATAAAACTACAGTTGATTAGTCATTAATTACATCATTCCTATAGACTTAAGAGTAGAGCATTTTCATTTTTTGTGAAAATGGTCTGTTAATTTAAATTTGTAATTTGAATCATAGGCCCTCACATGAGGCTACTACAAGGAAGCTGCACCATAATGATAGACCTAATTTTGTTTGTTGCAAAATTAAGTGAAGTATTTGATTTAAATAGCTGTTGAAGCCCTCATTCCTAAGCTTGCATTACTTGGGGAAGCCCTGCTCAAATGATTGGTTAGTATTGGAATGAATTGGGAAGAATATTTGGTATTGGAGAGGCTTTTACCTTAGAAAACTACTGTACATTAACTCAAGCACCTAGAATAATGGAAAAGAACTTCATAAGATTCTTTGAGGTCTGTTCTTTACTGTACTTTTGTTCCTACAAGTAAAGTAAAAATTAGAATCTTCAAATATATCAGTAAGATACTTTTCATTCTTTGTAATAGAAGCAATGCGGGCAATTAAATCTGTAGGAAAAAAATAATTATGTACTCTGCAGTCTATTTTAAACATCTGTGAAAAGTAACTAAGAAAAAGTAAGTTTATTGGAAAATTAATTTCATATTTTAAGGGCTGCTCCTCATTTGCGAAGGCTTTATAATCTTCAAATGCAAGTTTTTCAAAACATTCTCTAAGTTTGTTTTGGACTACACATACAAATTTTATGTTCCTTTTGGTACTGCAGCTTGTTATGAATATTGTTGGAGAAAGGTCTGAACATGGACAATTGCAAGATGGAGATCTTTTGAGGTGCAAGAGAAAGCTTTTACTGAATTTGTGTGTCTGTGTTTGCAAAACTGAACTTTATTGAGTTCTGTTGTTTTACTGCCTCCTCTTCTAGTAGTTTTTCATCTAGTTTTTCAGTAGTTTTTTTAGATTTTGAGGTGTATATTGTTCTTTTCCTGTTAATGCTGTTTTGCTGATGTTTAGTTACTAATAGTTCCATATTTTACTGCATATTAGTTTTGATGCCACTCTTCAGTAAAAAAATTAGGTGGTGAAATAGTATGAGGCTAAAGATTTTGATTAATTTTAGCAGATGTTATCCTGCTATAATTTGTTTTCTTTATTGATTCCTTATTTGAGGGTTGAGTAAGTAGTACCCTCAGAATAAAAACAAACTTGGAATAATAAATATATTACAACAGGTATCTGAAGGTATGTTTCCATGTGTTCTTTTAATATATGCACAGATACGCGCACACATGTACAAACATCTATGAAAAGATATGTGTGGTTTTTATTTCAACAGATTGGACAACTTGCTTTTAAAGGCATGAAAAGGCTAAACCGAATCCAGTCTATAGTTTTCGAGACTGCCTACAACACAAACGAGAACATGCTGATCTGTGCCCCCACTGGAGCTGGGAAGACCAACATTGCCATGCTGACAATCCTTCATGAAATTCGCCAGCATGTCCAGCATGGTGTTATCAAAAAGGATGAGTTTAAGGTAGGAGTTTAATGAACCAAATAACAGCTTTTTAACTTGTAAGGTAAAATCTATTATATGTTGTACATGGAATATGAAATCAGGAAGTTCTCAAGGATATTAGACTTTTCCAAGTTAAAGATAAGACTAGTTTTGATTTACTTCATTATTATTAAAGCTATTCTTATTTGTGTTCTAAAAATCTTATTATGTGAATAAAAAGCTATGAAAATGCATTTAGCTTTCATGCAGAACCAATTTTCAAAGTGATGAGGCTGTATAAACAAAATCCATTGTCCTTTAAACAGCTGCACACTTATCCAACAAAGATAACTACTTCTCATATTTCACTATTAAGATTTTTCACTGTAAGTGCCTGGCATCATATTTCACAATAAATTGTGATTTGTAGTGGTTGCCATGAAACAGACGACATTGTGGGGTTTGCTCATTTATCAAGTGAGTGTTGTTTTGCTGCAGATTGTGTATGTTGCTCCTATGAAGGCTTTGGCAGCCGAAATGACAAATTATTTCAGCAAGCGTCTGGAACCACTTGGCATTACTGTGAAAGAGTTGACTGGTGATATGCAACTGTCAAAAGGCGAAATCCTACGAACACAGGTATGCTTAATCCTTCCAAATACTGTTCTCTGTGTGTGTGCATTTGTACCTCTTCATAGGTACACTGCTCTTCAAACTCCTTCTAACAGTATTGGTTAATCAGCTGAAGCTTTATTCATACACCTGTAATTACAGTGATTATGTACACTGATATAAGTTCAGAATTCTTCAATAAAAACTGTCTTCGAGAAGTTTAAAGTTTGTAAGCAAATGATAAGTACCAAATAAATCCAGAATGCTGTAACAACATTGTTACTAATATATTAAAATAACACTTACCTTCTTTTTAAAAAAAAACCCAACCAATAAAAATCCAACCAAAAAAAAAAAAAAAAAAAAAAACAGCAACAAACAAAAACTGTAGGTTCCTGTTATTGGCAAATCTTACTGTTCCTCATTTGTACTTGAAAAGTGTAAGACATCACTAGGCTAAACATTTGAACATTCATAGAAATGAATAAAATTTGTAGGTTTAGCCTCTTAAATAGGATTGTATAAATGGAGATTATTTTGTTTTAGCAGACACTTTTTGCCATATTTATTTCATGCTGTTTGTGTCAGTGAAATATCATTTTTCTAAAATCTTAAGATACTTGTATACCTGTTATTGCATACAGTTCCATGTGATTACCCTTTCCCCTTCTGCCTCGTCCAAGAAACAGAAAAAAGAACTGGTTGTATTATCAATATGAACATTTATAAGTATATTAATTGTTGATCTAGATGAGTGATATTTTAACAGTCTTAACTTTGAGGTATTTAACATTTTTATGGTGAGTGGAGAGAAAAACCCTTCACATGACAAGAATATATGTAAGTATGTAATGAATGATTAGGAGGACCACTGCAGTGGTTATCCAGTGTGAAGCTGTGAATAGCAATTAGAAGATGTATATGCATACATATTGGTACATAGAGTCACAATAATGTGGTAACCAATAAATAGCAAACCAATACCAATGAGTGACAGTAAAATCACTGGTACTTTATCAGAGTGACTTTGCGACACCATCTACCTAAAATCTGAGTTTACAAAATTAAAAAAGTTTGGTAGGAACTTTTAGTAATTGAAGTTATTTAGATACACCAAATTACCATTTTAAATTGCTTCCTGTTTTCACAGTACTTTTCAGCTAGGGCACATAATCAAGTAGATCATGGTTTTAATAAAGAGAGAGATAATGTGTAATCACTGCTGAAACTGAAAGTGACAGTAGAAAAGCCTGCTCTGAATGTAAGGACAAAGCTGGATGAACAGAATGAATGTAGAATGGAAAAGTGCTGTTTTACTTGCTCTACTAGTTAGCAATATAATTGCTACAATCTCACCTCATTATTAGTACTCTGCTTATATCCAGCAAAAAAAGTAAGGGAACAAAGGAAACAAAAAATATTCAGGATTTATTAAAAAAATGTGTATGGGAAATAGTTTACAAAGCTGAAATTTATTACTCTTGTAATGGGAACTTACTAATATATACAGTGTACTAACTTAGAGAAACTTAGTAAATTGAGTGTAGAAAGACTATCTGGTTCATCATGCTGTTTTATTTCATCTAGCATGCCACTACTAGTATAAGTCTTAATTTTGTTGTGGAGAAGAGGCTAAAGCAGACTGATTTATAAAAATCAATGAGAAATAGAAAAGGGAGGATGTGAGTAAAATCTTTTTTTTTCCCTGCTATGGACTCATTTAATTGCTTTGAAATTAGCTTTTTTGGCCTGAAACTTACCTTCAAGGGATTTCTACAGTTTCCTATGTATGTCATGGTATAGAAACACTAATCTGAAGTGTATTTGTAGTCTCAAAACCTTTGGGAAGAGTGGAGATGAAAGAAAAATGGTGTCCAGAAGAGGAAAAATTTGGAAGCCATTGTATTTGTGACTCAAAACTCAGTTCCTACATTTTCAAAGAAACTATAGTTGTTGATTGATTTCAGTTTTGCTTGTGCTCAATTTTGTGTCTTTGGTCTTCAAAACATTGGGAAGGTTAAAAGGAAAAAAATACAAAGGCTAAAATTCTGGGACAGTGAAATAACAATTTTATGTTTCCTCTTGTTTGTCGTATCTAGTCAGTCTTATGATTAATCAGAAATGTGGAAGGTGAGATGAGAGATGATACCAATCCAAGAGTTACCTGTGTAATTGCTGCTACTGTTCTTGAAGATTCTGGAGCCCAGCAGTGTGCAATGTTTCATTGCTACAAAACAAAGCAAATATGTGGCATATTAGAAACTGAGGAAAGAGCACTTGCTTGTGCTAGATATTACTTATTGTTCTGCACATATACTGTTTTCTATCAAAACTCATGAGCTTTCTTTGCTCAACTAGGCACTTTAAACCACTTCATCCAAGCAGGTTTCTTTCACCATTTTTTACCCTGTATTAAATTGATTCTTGCTTCAAAACTTCATTTTACTTGTCAGCCTCTCTAATGTGCACATTTCTCAGAAAGGAATACTCTGATAGGTGTTGCTACTTTCTTTATAGTTTCAGATTTGCTTTGCCAGTCATTGCTGTTTTCTAGCCTTTAGTAGTGTAAGTAATGAAGTACCTTTGTTTAACAGAAAAGCAGTTTTTCCTGTAAGAATTAATGCTACAGCAGGTAGATGCATGCACACAATTTATATACACAGGGACAGTATGTATCATATATATATTTTATATATATATATGAGGCAGTAAAAGACAGAGCAGGATCATCAGCTGAAGTAGATGCTGGTATTAAAGGCTGGATAACATTTTCACAAGATCTCAGCTGGTACTTCTAGGCAACTGAAGGCCTGATAAATATCTCCTGTGACAGTTGTCTTCTGCCTGTTTTCTGAGCAGTTGCATTTTCACTACCTTTATTTTTGTCCTCAGGTGAATCAAATCAGTCACGATGAAAGATGTAAAAATAAGGTGATTGTCAGGTATTAGTTAGAAGTAGTGCTTAAGTGACAATCCTGATCATTTTCTGCTTCCTTTCCATCCTGCTTGCTTCATCCTTCATACTTTGCCTGTGTATATTTAAAGGAATGCCTTTTGTAAGTTATTACATGTAACTCTACTGCTTATCCTGATGAGGAAAAATTGCTTTATCTGACAAATTGGTAACTGTCTCCCTTCTCAGGAATGCACCCTTAATGTACAGTGGGAGCTACCACTGTTATTTTTTTCTACAAATATTTTTAAAGGATATAAATGCTAGCAAAAAAGCAAGGTAACAAGGAATTCAAATTTTCATTCCCTTTATGGTGGAATAAAATCTTTTAAATATTTTTGAAAACTTCAATTAAAAAGGTCTATAGCACATTTTCCAGCAATAACTCTCTCTGTGCTTTCCATGCTGTCATTTATACCCATCCAGAAGGTAGCCATGTTTCTTGCTGCTCCATACTTCTATGGTATTACATACATTATATGATTTTATAATGCTATTATTGAATATTCATTAACGTTACTATGTTTCCAACACACTTCATAAGCTTTTAAAATAAGTTATTTCTGATTTTACTAATAATGAAATTGATTTAAAAAGAAAAAGGAAAATAGTTTTTATTGACTCTCCAGTCAGTTTTCCAACCCGCTCCCCACATCTTATGCACTGTAAGCCACAGTTACAAGTTTAATGTGGGATGTGTTAAAACCCTGAGACAATTTCCCTTCATGGAAACATAGAATGATTTGACCTTGCATTTGCAGCAAATACAATGTAGTTATAGTTATCTTTTGAAAGTTTGGAGAATACAGCTGGAATTGGAGCAGTATAGATTTATAAGGTAATCACCAAGTCTGAAAGCAGTGCCTTGCCCTGGGCACAGTGTATTGCATCATGAGTGGCATCATGCCTTGTGCAAAACAGGGTACAGAGTGCAGAAATGCCTTCTGGCCTTAATACAAGGTTAGTGGGCATCAAAAATGTAGAAGATAATTTCTTTTTTAATGTTTTATGTGAACATAGCATAAAACAAGGTTAAGATCCTTAGCATAACATAGTAAAAGCTTTTCAAGGTTTCTTCCACCTTTATAAACTTTAAATATAGTTTTTGAAAATTACCCTGTTAAATATATTTTATTTTCTTTTTAAAGAAAATTATTTTGATATTTTATTGCATCTTCAGTTAGTGTGAATGTTTCTCACCTTTAAACTGGTACCTCAGCAGTTTTGTATTAGATGCATTTTGGTATAATCATTGTCAACAGCCTGCGTTCTAATTCAAATAAGTACATGTAGTGAGACTGACATTTTGAAGTTGGAACAAGTTTTCTATAATGTTTTTGCTTTATTTTGTGCCTCAGACCCTGCAGTTACAAGCAAAATTACTTTTATTGGTCTTAGATCTCTTCTTTTGCTTTGAGGAGTGCCTGACTGTCATGAGCCTTACTTGTTACAGATATGTGTTAGTGTCAAGGCCAGATCATAAATGCTTCCTGTGTTGCTGAAATTATGTAGTAGTTGGAAACAAATCTGGTCAAATTTTGAAAGCAGGCTAATTTCCTCAGCCTATAAACCTCTACATATTTCTGCTCCTTCATTCTCATATTGTTGGAGTCAAAGGGATTCAGACAGCAGGAAAAAGAAATGTACTGTCTTTTAAATAAATGTTATGAGAAAATAAATCAAACTGTAATTGTGTGAATAGTCCTGATTCTCCCACTTCTGAACTATGAAGTATTTTTTTAATTCTATAGGAATATAGATTTTTTTTTAACAAAAGCATTTCTATTTTTGTTATGGTTCTTCTTGATCAAAAAATTAATTATACAGAAACCAAGGTCATTCATTTAAAACATGTTATTGGATTTTCTGTAATGTTTAAGTAGTACTCAGGTACTTAGAGGTCCACAGAAAGAGTTGTATGTAATTTACTGAACTGCAAGGCTGTGCCTGTCAACATGGGCCTGAAGGACATCACAGAAACAGACATCTCCAAGACTGCTAGGCTTCTGCTGGACTCCACATACCTCTGTCTTTTTTCTGACACAGATTTGATAAACATTAATTTCATCAATGTTTATGAATTAAAGAAGGGGGTATCAGAAGCAAGTCAGAAGCTCTATCTCACCTTAGTCTGCTTTCAACCTAATGTGCTTCTAAAACATTATTCCTTAATGAAGGCACAAAATGGGAAAACTATAGGAGCATTCACCCATTTTAAAAAACCAACTAAAAAAACCCCCAAACACATAAGAGCAAAAAAAAACACCAAAAAAACTCCTTTATTCATTATAATCTCTAAAAAATTCAATGATGTTCAAGAATTTGAATTCTAAGTTTACATTTTTTGCTGTCATGTCTGGGTAGTGAAGAAAGTCCTGCTAAACTTGACTTGCACCATCATTTAGAAAATGGGCAGCTGGCTGTCATATTTGTTCTCTTCCCATCAACCTGTATAAATTAAAGTCACATTGCTTTCAGAGTTGATTCTTAACATTGCTCACAGTTTACATGAAAGGTATCTTCACATTGTGCTAAGAAACCATCTAAACCATAGGTTTAGAAAAGGTACCACTTTAATTTGCCAAGTGCCAAACTGTTGAGCAGTTCAAAAATGTGAATGATTTCCAGGCACCCAGCTCAGAGCAGAAGGAGGGGAGGAGGTGCTCCAGGCACTGGAGCAGAGATGCCCTCACAGCCCTTTGAAGGCTGTGGTGGAGCTGATGTCCACCCTGCAGCTCTTGGAGGACGCCGCACTGCAACAGGTCCATGGTGCAGTAAAGGAAAAGGTGGCCCATGGAGAGCTCATGCAGGAACAGGCTCCTGGCAGGAATTGTGCCTGTGGAAAGGACCTGTGAAGGAGCAGTTTGTGAAGGTGTATCCTGTGGTAGGGATACACAGCAGAGTGGGGGAAAAGTGTGAGGAAGGAATGTGTGAGATGAAGTTGTGGACTGACTATAACTCCCGTCCCTGAGTTGTAGAGAACTTGGGAACAAAGCAGTGAAGTTGAGCCTAGGGAGAAGGAGGACTAGCAGGAAGACATTTTTAGGTTTTGTCTTTATTTTCTCACTATTGTACTCTATTTTTAGTTTGCAATAATTTTTTCCAAGTCTTTTTTGCCCACGACAGTAATTGGTACATGACCTCCCAGTCTTTTATCTTGACCCATACACTCTTCCATCTTACTTTCTCCTCCTATCCAGGAAAGGAGGGGAAGTGAGAGTGCTTGGGTGGGCGTCTGCCAGCTGCAGTGGTTGACCTACCACAGTTGCTTCTAGCTCAATTAGTTTTAGTTTGGGATTTTTTTTAAATAAAGTTACTGCTTTCACTGGTGATTTAATTTTGGTATTTAAAATCAAAGTGAATTTTGTTTAGTTTATTGCAAATGTGATTAGCTGGTTATTTTGCTGCTTAACTTTACCCAGATGTTTATACTTGAAATAAGAGTAATTTAGAACAAAAGGGCAGTTCTTATTGAAGAGCACGAGTAATACAACAGTATTGGTGGTGTCTTTATAAACAGAAGTGTTGTAAATGAAAAGAGAATTTGTGTAAGCTGCATTTGCATTGGCAAATACATTTGTCTGATTGCTGAAAAAAAAGCTTTTCTTGATGAGGAGAAATAGCCTGAAGGACTGAGTGTATTTTGACATCTCAAAGATTAGCTGATTAATTGTACTTTTGATGGCAAGGCAGAAGTGAGAAGTGAAGCAGAGACCACAAAAGCATCAGAGCTGAATAGGGCAAGTAGTTCTGAGAACAACAAATGGCATCAGGACCTCTGAGTGATATGGATGGTCACTCTGATAGAGTCTGTCAGCCAATAGACTCTGATATTAAGTCATGAAGGCTCTATTCCCTATTGGAATCTGATACTAATAAAATGGAATAATGCTTTTTTCTCAAGTTCTTAACTGCAATATAAAACTAATCAAGTCCAAAACTATTTGAAGCAAAAGAGGGCTATAAAGTTGAGGTGTCTGCTGTTTCATCTACAGCTTTATTTTTCTCATATACTGTTTCTCATTTCCTGCACTTTAATAGGGTATAGAGATGCTTCTAAGTAAAAGCAAATAGTGAAGTTGATTCCTGCTACTTTTCCTGTGTACATGTTATTAAATTTGAGAGCATTATATTCTATGATATTCTGCAAGGTATGTGCTTCTCACTTCACAGATATACAAAGCCCACTATTAGAGGCTGAATATGCATCTACTGTGACTTTTCTTATTCATATAGTAAGTTCATGAGATAGTGATTCTTTACAGTAATAAAGATGATGTAATCTTGACATGCATATCACACTCATTCAAAAATGTTTCAGTTAATGAGCAAGAATTGTGAATGTTTTAAATTCAGAATATTGGCAGCTCTTTTCCCATAATAGTAATTCACAGGATATTGTATTGTACTGCATTTTAACAGAAATCAACTGTAGCACACGTTTTTTTTAAAGGTTGATTTGTCAGTTGCTATCCCATTTGTATTACCACAGCATTTTGTGAAAATTATATTAAGAACTTCACTGAAAAATGGTGTAGAATGTACAATCTAAAGTGTCTTTTAAGCAAGATAGTGCTATTTTTTTTCTTGTCTCTTGGTGCTTTGTCCCTATCTAATCTCCTTTTTGCTTATTCTGTATATTTTCTCCATCCCTGCATGCACTTACTCTGATGTTAGTCTTCTCCAAGTGGCCTTCATCTCCTATTGCATGCCATTGGTTTTTTACTTGGAGCTGTTGCAAACATCTGTATTACTGTTGACTTTCAATGCCAGTCTGTTTCCTTCCAGGAACAAAATGATGCTTTGGATATGTTAGATGCAATAAAATCTAGAAATCTCTTTTGGTATGAGGAGTTAAACTTTCATGAAGTGGCCTTCCAAAGTGATCAAGTGACTATAAAGCTCACAGACTGAAAAACCCTCTGCTTTTCAAGTTGTTCATTTCAAAACCAGAGTTTAACCTGGTTAATAATCTCTTTTCCAGTACGCCTAGAACGTAAAGTAGTGCTGGATTCTATGCACAGCCCTGGTTTCAATAGCAGAATATCCTCTTTTGATCAAAATTTGGACTGGGACAGGAAGATATCAAAATCTAACTTAAAAGAAAGAAAGAAAGAAGAAGGGACTTGCCTGTATTTTGAGGCAATTCAACTTCCTGAATATTCCTTAGTACAACCTTGCTGAAAGAAAACTTTCTTTCTTCTGAATTTTCAAAGATATGCACAATCTAAAAAAAGTCTTTCTCTAATTGAGGTTAAGCCTTACCTTTCAAATGAAAAAAAAATAGATATTGAAATATTTAGAACAGAAGTTCTTGCTAAAGTGGATGTCTGAGTCAAGAAGGATCAAATTCTTTTTTATAGTCTAGGATTTCTGTGTCCCAAAGTCATCTCCACTTCACACTGTTGTTTCCATATGTATTTCCATTGCTTTAGAAGTTCTCACAGTGTGCAAAATAAAATTTTGCTACCTGATTCATTGATCATGCTATCTTCAGGGAAAAGTGTGTTTAAAAAAACCTACTATCCAGGATCTCTTTGAGGCAAGGAGGCTTGATGGCATGCACAGACTGTTACAATTTTTTTTCTGTCTCACTTTTAATTTTTTTTTCTCTAAATGTTAATTGTAATTCTGAATTAGTGATTAGTTCTGAAAGCAAGATAATTAAAATATTATCAGAAGGGATGTGTCTTTGTACATCTGCAAGATTTGAAATGCTGTGGGGTGTTTTAAAGTTCTGACTGTGGCAGTCTCTTCACCAGAAAGCAGTGTGCACTCCCAGCTGATGGCAGTCACACTCAGGTTTGTGACCAGTAACACTCAAGTCCTCAGCTGGGCTGAATTAATTCTCTTCAGCTTTTGGAGGAAGAAAGTGGAATCCTGAAAGTGTTTCAATGGATAAGCAGAAGAAAGAAAAGTTAAGGTTACTCTCTTCAGAGATCCAAAATAGGAAATAACCAAAAGGAAATGAAGACATAACTTGGATTAGATGAATCTGCACTTACTTGCAGCTGAGGCAAATCCTTATATTTGAAGCCCACTTCCTTGCAGGTTGGGCTCATTTCTATAATGCTGATATGCCCATCTACCTCACCTCAGAAATGAGTTTCCAGGCTTTAGCACTGTAGTGTTATTTCCTGACCTTTAAAGACAAGGAAGGAAATTTTCTGTGGGTGCCATTTTTATGAAGTCTATGGTTTTCCCAGTTTTCTTACTTCCTTACACCAACTTGGGCAAATAGTAAAGCAGGTGAAAAATTTTCATGTTAAACAGCAGAGAGGTAACTTTGGGCCTCTGATGTTAATTCTTTGACTGAACTGTTTAACCCTCAAAAATAAAGACAGTAAACTCTATGACATCACGTGTAGGATTCTTGATTGTCTCTGCTGATGAAATCTATTAGGAAATAAATGAAGTTTGACTTGCATAAGAGATTGCTGGATATTTTTCCAGTGGGTTCAGTTAATAAGCTTGTTGCTTGGCTGAAATGTTGTCTGCATTGCTTCTGTTGTTCTGTTGCTGGAACAACTACATTGCTTTCTCAGGCTGATGTTATCAGTCTGTGCTTTCAGCACTGTATTTCCTTTTCTTTTTTTTGGCATTAGTCTTCCAGTATTCTAGTGAAATTGTTGGAAGCCCTTCTGATTTATGACTCTTCCATTAATATATGTGCCTATGACAGCTGAGATTTTGCCAGTGGGGCAAAGTACTTATACATCATCAAACAGTAGCAGTTTGAATAAAAAATAGTAGTCCTTTATAAGGAACTGAAGGTGCTGTCTATGACCTAAATTAGTTTCTGAATTTATGACAGATTTTACTAAAATCAGTCTTCCCATTCTTCAGAAATCAGAATCACTACTCTTCAGACATGCATTTACATTTTATTTGAAATAATTTACTTTTGAAATAGACAGATACAGTTGTTTATTTTGCTAACATGCCTACTTGCTTGTTGTAATTGCATAATCTGTAGAATTTTAGTGCAGGCTTTGACTAACCTACTTTGTGATTAATATTCTAATGTCACATACAATGATAAAGTGTGTAATTGACTGGCATTCTTTGCTATGACTCACTTGGCTAAAATCTCTGTTTTGATCGGGTGGAAAGGTGAGAGTTAATTTTTGGTTTAGCAGTAAAAACCTAGTTGAAATGAGGCCAGATAAAATTACAGATATTTTGAACAACAGGAAAAAAATTTGTTTATGTATTCTGTAGCTAAAGGATATAAGGTGGAGCTGCTTTGTAATTGCATTCTTGGTAGTGTGTTCCCTTTTATTGGAAATAATTATATTCATGCCTGGCTTGGCTAGTAGAAGGTTTTATAAACTGCTATAAAACCAGGAGTTTTGAGTGTTTTTCTTCTTTTCCCCCTATAATAAACTATTTGGCAGTGTACTTCACCACTTAAATGTACAAATACTCAATTTGGACGAATATTCCTTGCTACAAGTATATACTCTTGGTTTTTTCGTTTTTCTCTCCAGTGGGCACATTTTTTCATTACTTTAGGCTTTATCAGAGCATGTTCAGTTTTAATATATCTGTACTTTATGTGCTTTCATAAATCACTGTCTCTGAAGAGGTTTGATATAAAAATTTTGGCTGGATTTGGCTGGGATAGAGTTAATTTTCTTCATAACAGATAGTATGGACTGTGGTTTGCATTTTTGCTGGATACAGTGTAAATGACACAGGGGGTTATTGATGAGCAGCACTTTCAGAGTCAAGGCCTTTTCTGCCTTTTTCCCCAGCCCACCAGCAAGGGTACTGGGTGTGCACAGGGAACTGGGAGGAGGACACAGCTGGGACAAGCTGATCCCAACTAACCACAGAGATATCCCATACCACAGGGCTTCCTCCACAGAGCTGGAGGAAGGAAGGGGGACATTCAAAGGGACCATTTGTAACCCCAAGTCACTGTTGCACCTGATGGATCCCCTGGTCACCTTCTGCCAATGGGAAATGGTGAATGAATTCCTTGTTCTGCTTTGAATGCCTCGTGTGCACAGCTTGTGCTTTACCTATTAAACCCTGTATCTCAAGCCTCACTTTTACCCCATCCCACCAGAGGGGACTGCACAAGTGGCTGTGTGGGGCTCAGTTGCTGGCTGGGATTAAACCAAGATGCAATGGAACTGAAAAGGACTAGCATAAAAATATAAAAAACAAACAAAAAAAAAAAAGATTTATGCTTTGGAAACGCCATCATTCCAGACTGTGGGAATGCTGTTGCTCTTTGGTTGTATGGCTAAGACCAACAGTGTCACCTACAGGTGAATCAAGTAGATTTCTTAATTTTTCAAGTGGAGATATCAGACACACAAAATAAGTTAGTTATTGAAAATGGGAAGATCTGATTTAATAACTTCCCATTTAATATCTTAAATCAATTTTTCTGCTTATTACTGTTATGAAATTAAGTGCAAATACACAATTCAAAATATTTTTGTAAGCAGTACTAGGTAAAAAATTTTGAAATAATTTATTCATGTGTATAGAAATTATTATTGGTAATAGTCTGCCTATTTGCTATTTAAAGTCAAATTACACTGAAAATACATGTAATTTATGACATTAAAGTACATTTAGTGACTGTTTTTACAGAGGTCAAAATTCATTCTTTGTCAATGATTCATCTCAATCATTGTGGCAGAATGTTGCAGAAGTGAATATAAAGTAAAATGTTAAAGATATGGCAATGAAAATATCAAATTAGTAAACCTTCTTTAAATTTGTGCCTGTAAAAGATTGCTCTTAGATTATTGCATCTGTTTCTTCAGTACAACAGATACTAACAATGCTGAAGTTTTTCTGAAAATAGAACATACAAAATTAATGTATGTTAAGAGAGAGGACTTTTGTTCTTCAGCCTTTTTTTAAGGGTTCAGCATCTTCCTTTCTTTGTTGCCAGGTTTGTAATTAAATTATTACTTTTTTAAAGACCCTTCTTCACTTTTGCATGACTGGGACTAGTTGAATCAAATTCTGTCCCGACCTGATGGATTTTTGGGTGTATTGCTGCAGTGATGCGACCATCCAGTGACAGCTGAATCACATGAATTGCAAAGTATTTGTAATGTTTTAAGCTAGATTAAGCATACTTTCAGATAGTGGCCTCATCAGAGAGGCTGCTGTGTAATAAAGATGTGTGACTGTGGGAAGAAGAAAGCCTAGTGGAGCTGGGAAGTAAGTTGCTCCCACTTCTGCAACAGAATGAAGAAGCTCCTAAGGGGATGCTGCCTTTGAGCTTTCTATTCTTTCTATTCCTTTTAAATTATTCATTTCCTTTTATATATGTATTTATATAAATATATATTTATATATTTATTTATTTCCTTTTATATATATATATATGTATCTATCTATATACATATATATATATATCTATGTATGTATATCACAGTCTTATGGTCTCTGAGCTTAAAGAGATTTGAATGGTTTCGTGTAGATTCTCATGCCAGCTGTTGCTTTTAGAGACCCCAGTGTTAGGTAGTTACCTTACATAAGATTCAGTAATAGATTTGAGACTGTTTCTTGTGCCTTCATAGGTACCAGTTTTGATGTGTGCTGGTTTTACTGTGGCTTTTTGTCATGTAAGAAAATACTTAAGACAGTGACAGTGAAAACGAAATGTTACTTCTTCATGTCAAAGGCACAATGCTAAGCACAAGATCATTTTACTGCTCCCTCCATTTAATTGGTCTTTCTTTACTCTGTTTCAGACAGTCCATCTTATACTTGCCAAGTTGTATTTGCTGCTACATCTCTCAAAACAGATAAATGTAACACTGATTGGGCAACCTTGTTATTGGGGTGGGGGAGGGAGGGAAGATTTCATAGTGTAGTAGAAAGTTTCAAAGACTTTTAATTCAGTTGTGTGCTGATATACAAAAATTATAGATCCAGGTTTATAGGTATAATATGTTCAGTTAGCTCAATACCTTTGTGTAATGCAGCATGATTCTTGAGTTGGAGTCTTCACTTAACGTCCTTCAGAAACTGCATTGTGTGTAAGGGTATTATATGTAATGTAGCACATTACAGCAATATTTTCTGCACTCCATTGTAAATGGCCTTGCAAGTGAATGAGTTCAATAAGCTACTTCAGTATTTTTTTTAATCTAGATGGAAACTCAAAGTCTTTCAGACTTTAAAACTCTCTAGCAATCCTTTGTACGTCGTATTCCTGCTCAATGCCTCCAAACTCAGGAGTGGCTCATCCTGATGATCAGCAAGTTAGACAAGAGTGTCAGGAGCCCTACAGGATGAAAACCAAATATAAAAAAGGAAGCATGCAAGAGGTGGATGCAGGAACAGCTGACCTGGAAGGATTGTAGTTGTGCATGCTGAGCATGAAGAGACAGGATTAGGTAAGAAAAAGCCCAGGAACACATGTGAAGGGCAGCAAGAAAGGCTTCTGTACAGCAAAAGAAAAATTGGAGAAAACCTCTGCTAAATGGAACAGGGTGCCTGATGACAAAAGGCATTTAAATGGCTGAGGTACCTAATGCTTTCTTTGCTTTGGCCTTTGTGGTTAGGCCTGGTTTTCAGCAATCCCAAGCTCCAGAGACAAATGGGAAAATCTAGAGGAGGAAAATGCAACACTTGGAATAAAGTTAGGTTAGGGAATGTGCAGACAAACTGAATATGATACAAGTTAATGCACTCTGATGATATTTTCCCACTAGTCCTGAGGGACCTAGTCAAAATTACCATTAGGTCATTCTTGATTACCTTTGAAAAGTCAGGTTGGTCTTCCGTGTGGAAACAAAGCAATTTTGCAGATGGTACAATGTCGCAGACATCTTTCATGAAAAATCCTTTCTTAGGATTTTTCCTTGTGACAAGCTGCAGTTTCAGCAACCAAAGTAAACAATGGTTATCTGCTGCTGTGGAATGCAACAGGTGATTGGTCTCCTGTGGGTGTTTGGATTTCTTGACCACTCATGGCAGAGCTGGCTCTTGCTCTGTCTGAGACACAGATCTTTGTTATTCATTCTTTTCTATTCTTAGCTTAGCTAGCATCTGAAGGAACATTTTCCTTGCTATTTCTTTTTAGTATAGTCTTAATGTAACATATATCATAAAATAATAAATCAAGCCTTCTGATCATGGAGTCAACATTCTCATCTCTTCTTCATCCTGAAAACCCTTGTGACCACAGTCACAGTACAAAGCTGGGAGGAGTGGTTGACAGATCAGGTGATTGCACGGTAATTTAGAGTAACTTTGGCAGGCTGGAGAAATGGGCCAACAGAGATCTCATGAAGTTCCAGAGTTTATGCCATGTCCACTCCATGCCATGCAGGAGTGAGGGAGTAATTTTATGAACCCATCCAGGCTGGGGGCTGGTCAGATGGAAAACAGCTTCCCAGGAAAGATAACAGATATTCTG
Source organism: Molothrus ater (assembly GCF_012460135.2). Lineage (NCBI taxonomy): Eukaryota > Metazoa > Chordata > Aves > Passeriformes > Icteridae > Molothrus > Molothrus ater. The sequence goes on along the minus strand of NC_050480.2, from coordinate 105,046,900 downwards.
GTGGAAAAAAAAATTTATATGAGCAAGCAACATCCTCTTCATTCTGGGCTGCATTTCAGAAGGGCGTTGCCAGCAGCTCAAGGGAGGTGGCTGTTCCTCTCTGCTCAGCCCTGGTGACACACATCTCTGGTGCTGGGTCCAATTCTGGGCTCCCCTTCGTGGGAGGAACAGGGACATACTAGAGCAAGTCTGGCAAAAAGGCATGGAGGTTATTGAGGGATAGGACATCTGTCACATGAGGAGAGGGAAAGCAAGCTGGGGTCATTCAGTCTGGGTATGGAAAAGCTCCGATGGATAGATGTGATCTGAGTACATTGTGTGTTTATGCATAACGAAGACTGAGCCAGACCTCAGAAGTTTCCAGTGAGTGCAAAAGAGGCAGCGGGCACACACTGCAATACAGGAAATTCTCTGTAAATGTGAGACTTGTTTTTTTTTCCTGTGAGGGTGGTCAGACACTGAAAATTTGTCTAGACAAGCTGTGGAGTCCTCAAAGAGTTTGAGTATCACCTGAGAGATACTGGATCCATCTCTGTGTGCAGTGTTCAGCAGACTCCTCTAGGTGACCCTCATCTGAGCACTGGGTTGGATTGGTAGATCTCCAGAGGTGACTTCCAACCTTATCCTTACTGTAATTCTGTGAAAACCAAAACTAGTCTATTTTGATGGAATTGCCTATCTGATATTTACTGCATGTGTCAGTAAAAGATGAGCAAGGAACATTTTAGACACTATTTTGCCTGTTAAAATGTACCTGTGTAATCATTAAAGATGACATTTTGTCAGAAAAAGTTCAGATTTTCTTTCCTAGTGATGAAATGCTAATAAGCATTTTTCTTTTCATATTTTTTATGTAACATTAAGACTAAAATTCCTTAAAATACATTGTCTGAATGTTAAATTTGAAGTAAAATGAATCTCAATAAGTAAAAATAAAAAATGCCTCAATTAAAGTTCTTAAACTAATATCAGAGAGCTGAAATTGAAGTACTTTGTGGTATGAACTAACTGCTCATCTGCATATGATTAACTAATGAACTTATTAAAAACACCAAATAAAATATTATAGGTTTTGTCTCAGGCTTTTTTGTCACTGAGGATCTTCAGTAAAAGTTGGAGGAAAGTAATTTTCAGGAGTCTCTATTACCATTAATATTTTATCTATGAAGAATTTAGAAGAATGATTTACTTCTGTTTGGTTTAATGGCCTTTTATAGCTGAAAAGGTTCTGTGCAAAAGGTGTCTACACGTCTTTAAAATTACTTAGTAACTGTTTTGCACTTCCAAATACTTTTTTAAGCACAGTAAATTTTACAGGGTGAAAATGCAGTCTTTTATAGTTAATGCAAATGATGCATTAAGTTAGACCCTTTTCCCAGAATACAATTTAAATGTACTCAGAAGTCCAATTATCTTTGATTTAGATGTAAAAATTGCAGAATAACAGCTGTGCCTGCTGAGTGAATATTCCTCTGCAAAAAGATAGCTTATTTGAGCAGGGCTGAGGACAGGTTGCTCAGGGAATGTTTGCCTCTTTTGGATCTTTTTCAAATTTAACTGCTTTTGGTTAGTTGAAAATACAAGTAAATTACAAAACATATCAGGGCAATGGAGAGTTTATGTCCCCTACGTTGTCATTTTGCACATAACAGAATATCTTGAATTTGTTTAGCATTTATTAAAATTTATTTATTTCGGTTGTCAAGCATTTATTGTGATTTATTTGTGGAACAAACCCCAGACATTATATTTCAAATTAATGCTTGCAAGTAATTGCAGATAATAATGCTAAATTTGACTGTATTTAGAATACAGCTTTTTCTATACTACTGCAAAGAAAAATTTTAAGCACCTCCAACACTGAAGAATCACTTTATATGCAATAACTATAATAAAATGTAGTGTAATTTAGAATAAAAGTAGAATATATGTAATAGTAGTATAAAGAATTCTTATTATAACAAAAAACATGTTGTTATCATGAAGTTCCTAGTGGTTTATATTGTAGCATGCAGTACCAGCAGGATATGTATTAGTAGTATATTAAATTACTAATATAGAGTAGAATATATTATCTAGGCTATATGTTATACATAGTTACCTAAGTTACCTATAATTGAAACTTGAAATGTGTTTTTTAATTTAAGTTTGTGTTTACTTTGTAAACTGATCTTAAAACTATACGAAGTAGTTTGAGAATTAATCTAATTTGTCCTTCTGAGAACACAAATGTAATATATATATATTTCACTGTTGATAAATATTGCTCAAATATCATTTTACAACACCCTGATCATGGAGCTTTCTTAAACTTTATGATAAATCTCCTTCAGGTCTTACCCCTCTTCATTTTTAAAAAAGGTTTGGTTTTTTAATGGAAACCTATTTTCAACCTAAATCCTTATCAAATTTTATTACCACTTTCTTTACCTGAATGTGTCTTCCCCAGTCACCGTTGTTTGCTTTCTGAAATCTCTTGCAGTTGTAGTTATCTCTGTTCAGACACGTTTATTTAGCCTTAGTATCAGTTTATTTAAACCTTTTGTAAAGGTCATGCTTCATTTACGTTTAGTCATTCTTGTTTTTCACTTCTGGACTCTCAGTTGGTTTGCACTTCTTGAAATAAGTTGCCCAGAACATAATGTATTGCCCCAAGATCATACTGCTGCTGAGCAGAGTGGAAGCTTTATTTAGCACGTCCGAATAGCAGCATTTCTGCTCCAAGGTTTCAATTTTTGCATCAGCAGAGCATTTTTTGTTCATGTGCAGACTGATCCGCTCTTTCTCTTTATGCTGTCCAGCTACTGCCTTGCCAGTTGTTTTACATCCTGCATTTGTTGGATAATTATTCCTAAGGGTCAGATTCATCTGCTTTGGCTTTAGCCATGTAAGAGTTAGGCAACTGATCTAAATTGGTTGCACAGACTCATAGGGAGAACACAGTAAAGAAAGGACTTCTAAGGCTGGTTCATACTTGGATGGATGAAATGAGCCAGCTAGAGGGAGCCTAGATGTCTAATTTGAGGGTGATTTTGTAAGTTAGCAGGTAAGATAGGCAAGATAAATCCTATCCTCTGTGTAGAATCTTGAAATTATATTACTGACTCATGCATTAATGCATCTGTTCTTTAACTTATCAAGACATTTTAAAATTCATTCTCCATCATGCAATGTGTTTGCAGCTCTGTCAGCATAATATCAATGTAATGTTTAGTGGATATAATTCATAGTCTGTTACTGGGATTACTCATGAAAATATGCAGTGCATAGACTCCTGTGGAAATCTGTGTGATTTGATCCTTTCATTACAACAGCAAACTGTTGATATTTCCTCTTGGTGCTTGCAGAATGCTCCTGAAATCCAAAGGGGATTCTAGTTCTTAGTTAATGTAACCAGAGAATATAAATCTGACAATCTTGCTGTCTGTTACAATAACCTTCAACATTGGTTATCATTAATATTAGAAGACATAATTTTCTCTGGGGTGTAAATTTGAAAGGAAAATTTCGTGAAATCACATTTGCACGCAAGCAAATGAATTGGTGTTTGAGTTGTCGTTTTATAAACTGGCGTCACAAAATTGACTTCTAATGCAGTTCTGTTTAATATCAGCATCTTAGCTGAACCAAGGCCTTTTTTTTCTTCATCTTACACTTAGTATGCCTCCATATCAGTGATTGCAGTGATTGGTTTGCATTGATTCTTGAAAAACATGATTGGAGACAAAAAAACGAACTTGCTCCCTGTTGTATACAAATCTGTGATAGAAAATAAAACTGTTGAGTAAAGGTATGTAAAAAAGGATATTTGGAACAAAATGTCACTGTTGCCCTTTGGTCCTTTTTCACATATAGTTGGGTTAATCCACATCTTGGGGTAAGGCTTGACAGGAGCAGAACAGGGGGGAAAAGTCTGGGTAGTCTTAAAATATAAATAAATAAAAAAATAAAATATTATCATTATGTCAACAAAAGTTATTCTGAACCTTTTAATATTTACAGTTAATGAGATACGGAGGACCCCTGTGATCAGTCTTAAGAGCATACAAGTATAAATAAACTGAAAAAACTGGGAGCTGAGGTAGTCTTTTATCCTTGTCTCCTGAAGCTGTGCAACCAGAGCTTAAACTTTCCTTGCAGAACAGAGGAGTAATGATATTGAAACCCTTTTCCTTGCGGCTATGAAAAAAAGAAAAAGAAAAAACTTAAAAACCCCACAATTATCAAACAAAACCACCAAGCAAACAACAATACTGGATTTCTCAGAAACTTCAATTTCCAAGAAATCTCCTTGTTCTTACTTTTTTCTTGTAAATTCTTAAACAAACTAACAATCTTATTCCAAGTATTGCTATAATGATATATAAAAGCTTACACCAATGTATTCTACAGTCATGTTTTGTTGTTATTCTGTTGTATCTCTGTTAGATATGAAAAAGGGGATGGGGGAGAAGGAAATGCAAAATAACACTGTGCAGATTTGAAAACAAGCAGGCTGGATGCAGTGTCTCAAGAGACAGGCACTTGCTCAAAGTTGTCAGATTTGATTAAGGGAGCTTTTGGCATCAATCAGACCTGACAGTAGTATATCAGAGGTTAGTAAAACTATAATTGCTGAACTGATTAACAGCAAAGAGGAAAAGAGGGTAATGCTTTGGATCAAATTCCTTTAAAATATTTAGATCATTATTTAAACTTGAAGTCTGAGTAGCTAATTATATATCTTACACTATAAGAGATGAATTTCACAAAATCATGCAAACTGTTCTTCCTCGCTATGGTTTTTAAAATAAGGTTTGTACTGACTTTAAACAGACTATTTTATCATGGGAAAAAAGAATGCAGAGAGCAGGGGCTCATATCCTATTACTCAGTACAACTATTGTGATTCTAATATACATTATTTTCTGTAGTTTCCTCTCAGACTAATGTAACTACTCTGCGTGTAAACGACTCCATATTCTTTTACTAAGACTATAAAAAATGTAAGGTAAGGGCTTTCACATCAACAACAAAAGGAAATTACTAGTCGTATTCTTTTATCCAGGTTTTTTTTACTGTGTCAGAGTCTGTTGTATTGAGGTCTAAAAGTAATACTGGAACTTCTAAATGAATTTTGCAATCTCTGGGACATCCAGGATTGTGCTGAAAGCATAAAATTTTAAATCTTCACATACGAACTTAAATCTCTTAGACATAATTATGAAACTGAGTATGCAACAAATAAAGTAATATTAAAAAAATCAATTCAACAGAACCTGTCATAAGTTTCTTGCTCTGCTAAGTCAATGTGCTGGTACATTGTCAATCAGTTGCCTTTTCATTAGGTGGAATGGCTGGGTTCTGTAAAGGATTGAAACCATTGTGCATTCCTAGGACTCATTATAAAATAAAACATGCTGAACAGAGTTATGTTGCTTCAGTTAAAAAGTCATTGGATATTCTAAGTTCTGAGTGACAGCTGTTACAATCCCTTGTTGATTTCTGTTGTTGATTGACAATTGCTGTTAGCTTTGGTGACTTACTAATTGCTTCTAATATGCATCAATATAATGCACCTCTTTTGTAAGTCTTCCTAGCATGATGAACTCAAGTCTTTTATATTAATACTTCTTGTAAGTATGGCCCTATTATTAAATGTTTCTAAGATACATATAAAATATATAAATCTTTATTTGTGTATATATGGTCACATATTGACATTACTTTAGACCACAAATACATGTTCAGATTTGTTAGAACATCCTCTGTTCAACTAAATGGGCATACTGCTCATCTGCATATCTTTGTATGGTAAGGAATCTGCTTTACTAGAAACATAATTCTGTTTTAACTGTGTTAAACACATCATCAGATGGTTGTTTCTGATCTATGAAGAGCAAAATACTTGCATTCATTATTTATTACTTCCTACCTCAGATTCTTATTTTAAATTGCTGCCCTCTGCTTTACTTTCTGTATGTTTATTCGGCTCCCTGCCTGAGCTCCAGCTCACATGAGGTTTTTTAAATGCTTGAATAAATCACAGAGTAAGAATGCAATAAAAGAGGAATAAAACCAGCATTATGAAAATGACTTGCAGGTTGCTGCTCTTGTAACATGTTTTGATGGAGTTTTACCTCAAAGAGTGCCAAACTGGTAATGAGTCCCTCATGGGGTATGATATCAGCTATCTAATATTAAAAATTGTGAGAAACTCCAAAGTATCACTTATTAGAAGGGAAACATTTTCAAATTTATGAAGCCCCAGAATAGCAGCTCTGCCTACAGAATTGCAGAATATGCTGCATTCCAATGAGTGTCTGCTCTGTGTCTAGTTGTGTGCAGTTTTACGTGTCTTCATTTTTGCAGAAGTTAAGATCTGGCAGTGAGTTCCCTGCCAGAACAAACCACCAAGATAAATAGTTAGAGCATGAATTAAGTAAACTGTGTAGGTTGCCCATGCCCCCTTGCCAAAAAGCTGTCAGAAGATGAGGAGTGCTGGCTGTGACTGAGCAAAGCTTCCCCTAGGATGAGGTAAGGGGAAGTTGTAGATGTGTGTAAAGGAGCAGGAACGTAGGGAACACCAGTAGCAAGGTGAAAACAATAAAGACAAGGAAGTTCTACTAACAGAAATCGACAGAAGTAGATCTTTGAGAAAGTGTCTTTGAATAGTAACAATAAAGCAGCAGTGGCTAGAGCAGAATTCTTTATCGCTATCCATTCATGTTGAATCACTGTGCTGGAGACAAATTTACTGCAGGTGAGCATAGAAAGGGGCTGGTTCCATGCCTTCCAAAGCTATTAGATCATAGGGCTTGTATTTCATACCTATGCTATGTTTTTTCTTTACCTGTGTATACTAATGAATTGGGCCTTAAAATTGTTTCTTCTCCAGCATCATTGAGACACTTCAGAAAAAAGTTCTGTTTGAAATTCCCCTACTTTGAATTATGCTTGATTTCATCACATTTAATTTTAGCAAGAGAATTCCTTCTAATCTGCAAGTGATAAAATTCTTCCCAGTTGCATCTAATCACTGTTGCATGCTGTTAAAAGGCAAATTTCTGAAATACCTGGCAAGCATTTTCCAGTGCATAATAAATATTTCAGTTAATTCCAGTTTATATTTCAGCTGTTTCTGTCTCTGCCTCCCCTTAGTTTTGGCTGTCATATCTTTAATGAGACTTTTTTGTGCTAATAACAAAGTGAGTAACTCCAGCATCATTGGTCACTGAGCAGGAGGAGCACAGGAGGAAGCCTTTAGAGAACAGATGCTCACATAGCTGCAGGCATCAGAGTGGTTTTTTGTGTAATAAGATTGTTTTCTTTTTTCTTTCCTAAGGATACTGTTATATTGAGAGTTACTTAATAGAAAGTGGGAAAGGTAAAAATAAATGTTAATGCAAAATGAATAAGAAGTGGCTGTTAAGAGGATAAAGCAAATAAAGGATGAAATTACAGTAGAAACTTGTATTTCTTGCAGATTTAATCCATGTTTTGAGAAGCAATATTGTGAACTTCCCAGAGAAATATAAAATAAATTAAATGTTTGCTGTTTATTTATCAGAATTTTGATGATTTCAAAGAGGAAATAGGGCTTTTATTTAGGTATCTTAAATATGAAAATATCTCTATTGTGCTGCAGGTGTGAGATGGCATATGGTTATGATGTTTCTGGATCTTGATCCAGCTTAGGGAAGATAATTTCATTTTGGAACCTTCCCATAACATACAACCTTTATTATTGTGGTCATTTGGCATCCACAATATTTCCTGATGCAAAGGGCTCTGGATTTGTTCATGAGTTCATTCTACAGTTTCTTTCTAGAAAGAATAATAGATTCTAATGCTCAGCATGTATGATAATATGAATTCAACCTTATATGTCAAATGTATGAAAGTGTGTGTGGTACTATTCTATTCTATGTTTTCACTGTTTTGATATGATAAAGGAACCCATATTTCCATCTTGTGCAAAGTAAAGGCAGTGTGCTGCTGCTGCTCTGTTTTCAGCATGGCATCAGGCAGGCTTATTTTTGTAATGGTGCTGATACTCAGAATACCCAGTCTCATTACAAGGTGCTTTTCTACTTTTTATGTTACAGAAATCTGTGTAACCACATAATTAACTAAGCATCCTCAAGCATAGGGCATGGGGCTTTTTCCCATCATCCTAGTTGATGTTTAAGCTGAGATCTGAGTCAACCAGTACTTTATACCTGGTTGGATGATGATTTGGCACATAGGAAGAGTGATCCAAGCATTTTCTGATTATTTGATGGCAACTAGAGTAGTCAAGAAATTGGGCATGAGGTAGGGTGTGCATCTGAGTTTAGATTTTTCGTTGTGTATATGAAAGGGATGACAGGTCAGATGAGTGACAGACAAAGGCTGAAATGGCTAAAAACTGTTCTTAAAAATGGTCTTGAAGAACTTAAAAGCAGTGAATTTTGTAGTATGGCATGCTATAACTAAGTTTTTTATGTAGTTTGTTCTGAAATCTTTACATATGTGGTTTGGACCTGTGGGAGTGTAAATTTGAGGGAATTAACAATAGTTTTTCTAGGCTCAGAGTGAGTGTCCTAATTATTCAAGCAGAAAACAGATACTAGTCATGGGCAAAATGTATTTGATAGAACTTAAAAGTAGCAAAGAAATTCAAATAATTGAGAGTAAGTTATTGAAAACATAAACTTTCCAGGTTGTGCCAACTGCTAGAAAGGAATGTTGGCCCCCTAGAAATAATTGGAAGATCATTTGATTTTAGTAGGACAATAACCCTTTTCAGATTAAGAAAACCCCCAAAACAATGACAAATCCCAGCATTTTCAACATGTTGATCTTCTGAAACTGTGGTGAAAATGTAACTTCCTTTTACCATGAAACCTGGCTTCACAGGGGACTGAAGAGAACCTGACAAAAATAATTAGCAAATCATGCAATTGTAGAAAAATGCATTTTCACCATCTCTTGAAATCTTATAAATTGGTGTTGAAGTTATCAGTTAGTGTTGTCCCTTTTGACATAATTTTTCAAAGTGAAATAATTAAAACTTTTTGTTTGAGATCTTACCTGAAAATTATGTGAAACCATCTAGGGTTATGTTAGATAACCCCAAAGCTAAATGACATAATTTTGAGTTGAAATACTTGGATTATTTCTTTTAAACAGGTAAGTACTTTGGTGTAATAGTGAAATTGAGTGGGAATGCTCACTTAAGACTGGAGACTTTGTAAAAAGCCCATGTTTCCCTAACAGAAAAAGTCAGTGTAGAAGAACAAATGATAATCATAAATACATTGGCAAAAGAGAAGTGTGTGTGCGTAGAGAACCTTAACACGACAGTAAGAATATTGACAGTTAACCCATTTCTATTCAGCCGTATCCTAATACAAAAGCCAGATTGAAATATCTTGCATGAGTTGCAGTTCATTAAACAAATGTGACACTTTATTTTCTAGCTATTTCAATACTGAAAGAGGTGAAGTGGTGAGATAGCAATATAAATGAACACACTTCTCAGTATGCTGAGAACTCAAGTCCATGTAAAAGAAAAAAATATTTAAAAGATTTTTTAATATTTGGTTTCTGTGTCCTTCTCTTGCCCCCAAACAAAAAGCAGAATCCATTTCCTGAATCTGAGTTTTGGTTTCTAAACTTAAAGGATAATATATATTGTCTCTGAAAATTAATTATAAAAAGAAATGCCACTACTGCATTTAAAACTAATAATGAGATGACTCATAATGCTGTCTTATATTTTAATTGAGAAAATAATCTTTGTTGGTGTTTGCTGATAGCAATTTCTTTTAGCTGATATTTTTAAATAACATTTTATATATTTGAATTAAATTTATAATTTGCAACTACAAAGCTTATCTGTTTGGGTGGGTTTTTTTGAAAATTTCTTCCCCAACTGTTATTTCTGTCTGAAAAATAAATGTAATATTCTCTAGCAAAACATTCTCTGGAGATCTCTTTTCTTACTTGATATACTGTCTCATTTGGTATAGCTTTTAATTCAGGTCATTGCTTTGCATACATTGCTATTTTAAAATAAGATCAAAGTAAAACACCATTATAACGGATATTTAGTCATCACTCAGAAACAGAAGAATTAATGATACAATTTTAAATATGTGTCCTGATAACATGACTGACATTAAAAAAAAAAAAGCTGTGATCTGAATGTTGTCAATTTAGATTTAACAAATTAGCTAAGTAGCTTGCATTTGTAGTATTTCACACCTTAAAGCCTTAATATGCATTGCTAAATATATTTCCTCACTGTTTGCTAATTAATGTTCTGTGGAAGTACAGCTGCTAATATTTCGTGGTTGATATGGCTCATTTTAAAGTGCTAACAGCTGCATCTGTAGTAGTGTTACATTTCAGTTCCTAAGTTATGGACATACATTTTTACACCTACTATTTTGTACAAGCATTTGAAAAATCTCTATTTGCTAACAAAATGCACCCAGTAATATTTAAAAAAACCGTGAAAATATCCCCCCGGATACCACCACTCTCTGAGATAATAGTGACTCAGTGAGTCTTTCATGTGTAAAGTTTTAAATGTTGCAGGAAATTAACATCTTTTTTCTGTAATATCACAAAGTGTCTTCAGGAATGGCTCTTGGTAATTAGTAAAGACTGATATATTCTGATGGTAAAATAATTGGACTGGAACAATATTGTGTGACAGTGCAGAGAAAAATATTTTTCTGAGGGGAATAAATAAATACTATCAGAATATCTTGCGGGAGAAGACTAAGAGATTAAAAAGTATTCATAAATGTGTTTTGTAAGAAAGATTTTTTTTAATATTTTGAAAGAAACATCAGCACAAGCAATCCAGGAGGGTCCTGGAGTGCTCTGGATGAGAACTTCTCCCTGCGTAGATAGGACTTGGAGGAGAGGTGCTTTGCTGTACCTCATAAAGAAGGAGGAACTTGTTTGAGGTGTCAAAATTGAAGACAGACTTGACATAGCAACAATGAGATGCTGGAGTTCAGCATCCTAAGGAGGAGGAGGAGGAACAGGTCAGAAAGGAAGCTCACAACCCTGGGCTTCAGGAGAGTAGAGTTTGGCCACTTCAGAGATCTGCTTGGAAAAGTCCCATGTGGTAAGGACCTGGAGGGAAGAGAGAGTTCAAGAAACCAAGAAAGCTGGTTAATATTCTTGCAAGTTCAAGACCCATCCCAGTGAATAGGAACTTGGGCAAAAATGAATTAATAGGAGCTTGGCCTGCAGGAATGAACAAGTTGTTCATACACAAAGACGAAGCCTACATACAGGGAGTGAGAGCAAGGACATGTAGTGTGGGAAGAATACAGGGACATTGTCTGACCATCCAGGATTGAAGTTAGGAAAGCTGAAGTCCAGACAGAATCTGCTTAGGAGTCAAAGAAAACAAGATAGGCAACAAAAGGAAGACTAAGGACAATCTGGGCCCATTGCTGAATGAGACAGGGGGACTCTGAATGGCACAGGACACAGAAGAGGCTGAGTAATGCATGTCTCCTTTGCACAGTCTTTACTAGCAAGGCCAGCCTTCAGGAATCCTGAATTCCACCAACTGGGGGAAAGTAAAGTGTACCCTTGGTGGAAGAAGATCAGGCCTTAAGAGAACAGGGGACAAATATGTCCATAGTCTGATTGATTTGCATCCACAAGTGCTGAGGAAGCTGGCTCTTGTCACTGCAGTGTCACTCTTGATAATCTTTGATCAGCCATTGTAACTGGGAGAAGGGACCAAAGATTGGAGAAAGTCAAATGTCACTCCTGTCTTCAACAAGGGCAAGAAGTAGGACCCATGGAATGCCTGGCTGGTTAGCCTCATATGGGAAAGTGATGGAACAGCTAATCTTAAAACATTTTCCAGGTACATGACAGACAGGAAAATCCTATCATGAATAGAGTGCTTGACTTCAGCAAGGGGAAGTCATGCTTGGCCTGCTTCATAAGTTTCTATCAAGAAATGTCTGACCGGGTAGACGTGAGAAAAGCTGTGTATATTGTCTACCTAGGTTTCAGTAAAGCTGTCGATAGTGTTTTCTGTAAGATCCTCATAAAGAAGCTTGTTGATGTGTGGGTTGACTGAGCAGACAGTGAGGAGAGGCTGATATACCAGAGGACTGTGCTGTCAAAGAGAGGGACATTGACAGGCTGGAGAAACGGCCTGACATATCTGCATGAAACAATGAAGTTTGGAAATTACCATATCCAGGACTGGTGGAAGTTGTTAAATCTGTTTTATCAGTGCAAGGATTAAGATATCCAAAGGTACAACTTGAAAGTATGCCTTAGGGAGGAAGCATTTCATAGGCAACTGGGAGCTATCGGGTCAAGCTTAGGTATGAGGGGAGGGTCTTAGTTGTTTACTGTGCTGTGAAGAAGGTTAGAAATATTTTATCACAGATTATTTTAGTGAAACACAATCATTGAGTGATTATATAAGTAGTTCCTTCTGGATAGCCGTTTCAATGTTTTCATGTGGAAAATGTATACAAATGGGGCACAGCTTGAAGTTATTAGTTGATATTTCCATATAGTTTTCCATACTGAATTCTACTAATGGCCATCCAACAATGTAGCTGCAGCAAACTCTCTCATATATAAAATGGGTAAAACTTAAGGTAAGTTCAAGTTCTACATTGCATTTACTCTGCTGTATGTTAAATTACTATATTTTTATAAATTTGCATATGCTTAATATTTCTTTTTTTTTTTCCCCACTCCACTAGATGCTTGTGACTACTCCAGAGAAATGGGATGTAGTGACAAGGAAAAGTGTTGGTGATGTAGCCCTCTCTCAGCTGGTAAAACTCTTGATTCTTGATGAAGTTCATCTACTGCATGAAGACAGAGGACCAGTACTCGAAAGTATAGTAGCACGTACTTTACGGCAGGTAAGAGTAAAAAAAATCTTCAAAATAATTTTGTTTTGGTCAAGAATAGATAGATGTTGCTGTAAAAAGTAACATGCTTAGACAATTAAATAGAAATGCTTAGGCAGTTTACAATTTATTTTATAGCTGTTCTGTTTTAAAGCTGTGTACAAAGAATGTGGATTTTTTTTGTCTTCTACTTTTCTTTCTGTATTATATCAACTCTCAGATACCTAAGATGCATAATTTATTACAGTTCTGTTCCTTATAATTTATTTGCCTAATTTATTCTACTGTACATGTAACAAGAAAATTAAACATTTTTAAGCAAATAATAATCAGGCTAATGTTTTAACACAATCAGAATTGAAATTATTTTCTTGCCAGGAATGCTTATTTTCAATTAGCAGTTTTCCTAGTAGAATTTCTTTTTTTGTTTTAATTAAGAATAGTGTCTTAAATCTAGGTAAAACTTTCAGCACTGCTAGAAAAATACTACATAATTTTAGTCTAGCATCAATGGTCCTTTTGTTTTTCCCTACGATTTAGTGATATTTTCTAAATACCAAGATTAGAAATGGAAAAAAGGAGAAAAGGGATTTTTTTCTTGAATCTTGTACAAAAGAAGAATTCAGAGTTAGGCAATAAATGAGGTTGGCCTCAATAGTGGCTATTGAGTTGGCCTCAATGTGCTTCTACAAGTAAAGTAAAATATGGAATTTGGAGATGAATAAAAAGGAAGGATTTTGGAAAAAGAAATTATGGGAAGAGGGAGGATTGAGTGCATTTTTGTTTGTCTTTTTTTAATGAAGAGCAAAGCTCTATCCATACAAGTAACCTGTAGCAAATTAAAATGAAACGGGTGTTTTTATGGCTCTCTTTGTAGCGTATTAAATATTTAAAGCATTTTAGCTTTCAAGATGCTTTTTTTCCTTGGTAAGGCTACACTAACCTTGTTAAGGCTTTTTGAATCATCTGATTCCAACCCTGCTAAGAACAGAATGAAATGAATGTCTGCTCTAATGTGGTACAGCAAGTGTAAACTTCCTGTGTAAAGAACAATATAAGTAACAATTTTTTAGAAGAAAATTCAGAGTACCTCAAAGGTGCTAAACTTGAGCTGTTTGATGTTGTATTTTCTTTCTTAAATGGTTTTGATAACCTTGTTTTTCCTTAGGTGTCTTTATAGTAAACCATCTCAGATTTTAGCAGTGACCATGATAATCATTTTCTTCATGTCAGATTGCAAGATTTATTCATTTCTTACTGTGAAATTTTGTGAGACTTGTAAGATAGGCTTCAGCTGTCCGAAATAGATGTTGAGAGCCATTTTATCCGTCCTACATTACTCAACTTGGCATTCCATTTCTGCTTTGTTTGGACACAAATCTCCCTTATATCCTTCCCTTTTGTGTCTGTCAAGCCTGTGTAGGTAACTTAGGGAACATAAAATCTGAGGCAATTATGTTTTGGGTACTGAATCCTATCTTTAGTGCATTTAATGTAAAACAGCAGTATCTTGCTTCAGCACTCATTTACAAAAATAGCTCTTTTAAAAAAGGGTGTTTTAATCTCCTAGGATTTCAAGGTTTGTTTTACCTACCAAGTTGGAATTTAATTCATCTGGAGCTGAAGCTACCCAGTTGTAACCCTTCCTTAAGGGAACAGTTGGGAAATAAAGCAATATACAAGTTTTGAAACTGACCATCTCACCACCTTATTTATTCTAATTTGATAAGAAAGACAGTAACGGAGACCCATATGTATCTTTACAAGTAGGTAGCTTAAGAGAGGGAAAATTTACAGTATAAAGGTACACTGAAAAAACTCACAGTTAGAAAGAAAGCAAAATTACTTTTAGAATTTTTTGGAATTCTGCTGTAGGAAACAATCGCTGACAAAAATATTTCAAATGGCAAGCTTCCCAGAGAGCCTAGGGACAAAGAAACAGGAGATGTTTTGTAAAGTTGTTTTGTTTTTTTAATATGAAAACAAATAATAAGAGGAATACTTCTTAAAATTACACTGAAATGTTATACTTCAGCATCTGAGCTTGCAGGCATAGTTCTATGAAGTTTGCAGTATACATCCACAGCTATGAAGTTACTGGAACTTTTTTGCAGTCAATAAAGATAACATAATGTATCTGATTTCAGAAGAATTTTCCTGGAATTTAGTGAAAATACTGTTATATATGCTCAAAGTGTAAAAAAAATCACACCTAATGTTTTAATATTACTTTGTGAGGAAAATAAATATATTGTTGCATTTTCTTGGTTTTGTTCCTTGCCCATAATTCCATACATAATTTTATGTATTTTGGTATAAATTCATAAATGCCCCTGGAGCATGAAACAAGCCAGGATATTTAGCCCATCCCTGGAGAATATCCTTCTGTCTTTAGTGATTTCAATCTCCTCTCTAACCTTCCTGAAAGTAGTTATAGAACTTACTTTTCATTGATATCTATAGAAATATCATACTTGTTCAGTATTCATGCACACAGGAAGTAAGAGTAATTGTTCACTTCTTGAAAAACAAAAAGTACCCCAAGGACAATATTAATCTGAAATGTCCTTATGTCAATTACAACACTGTTATAACTGCTGAAATCAATTACCTGATTTGTATACTGGTTTCAGACATCCAAAATATTGACTATTTTCTCTTCATTTGTAGTGGAGGGACAAGTAATTCAAAACAAAATCCATTGCAGAGCAGTAGTCACTAGATCAGAACTGGAGGCTGTAGTAACTGAGATCTATTCTGGTAAATATCATTGACATTTTCCCACTTTCTGTACTGTCACTTTTGGCTCCTTGTGGTGGTTTGACAGGAAATGTGTTTTTTGAGATGCTGTGTTTTTGGCCAATGGATATTCAGACTTTAATATTGGCATTTAACCTGGCCATTGGGACATGGACACGCCTCTGAGAACACGGGGTTAAAAGCAGAGCTCTCCCCTGGGAGGGTTCTCTTGGGTTTCCGGCGGGAAAGAGTTCGGGTCTCTGCCCCGGCCCAGCTGCTGGCTGGGCAGGGGGAGGGGAAAGCCATGTGGCCGAGAGAGGTAGGCCTGAGCCCGGGGTGGAAGGGTGGAAGAGAGACACAGAGAGAGAGAGAGACACCGGGAGCCATCGGGCAGCCCCCACTGAGAGACACAGAGAGAGAGAGAAAGAGAGCCGCTGCCTGGGACTGTAACCTTGAAGCTTGATAAACATGGGCCTGTGCCGGCAGCACGGCTGGGACGGAGAAGAGGGGGGGGTTCAGCCGGCCGCTTGTAGGAGCTTTTAACCCCTTTTTGGAGAATGAGAACTTTACAGAACATTGACCTTTTCTAGAAGATAGAGTGGAAGATGAGGAAGGAAATGGGCCAGTGTGAGAGAGGTCTGGGTGAGCGAGAGATAGTAGAAGAATAGAGAAGAATCCTAGTGAGAAGAGATGATGGAGTGGCTTTTGCTGGACTCTTTTTGTATAGCCATGGACAGAACCATGTTCCTTGTGACACAGAGACTGCATTCTAGGGGGAGGCAATGGCCTCAGAACCAAGAGGGTTCAGTGTTGATGCCCCTCGGCCCCAGGGGGTGAAAATATGGGGGGGACAGGTGTCCCAAAGGAGAGATTGTGGGGACAGGTGTCCCAAAGGAGAGACTGTGCCTTTTTTGGATCGGGACAGAGCATCCTTAAAAGACAACCCTAGAAGCAGCTCTGGTCCGTGTTCAGTGGTGAGAGCACTGGACATGAAAAGGAAGAAGTCACGACGGCAGATGTACTCCGGGCGGTGCCACGAGTGACACAGAAACACACGAGGCTTCAGCTGTGTTTCCAGGGGAAGTCCATGGCACAAGAAGGACTCCTCTCCTCTTGATGAACTGAGGATTGATTGTCTAAAAGGTGGTGCTGGACCGAGAGTTGGTGATTTGAGGAACCAAATGTATTGTGTTGGAAATTTGGTGGGGGGGAGGAGGAAATGCACTTGTGAAGTTTTCATTTTCCCTGTGTGTGTGTTCCTTTTTATCTGTAGTTGTAGAGTAGTTAATAAAGTTCTGGTTCTTTTTCCCTAAGTAGGAGCCTGCTTTGCTTATTCCTGGTCACATCTCACAGCAGAAACCAGGGAGAAGGTATCTTCATGGGGGCACTGGCATTGTGCCAGTGTCAAACCATGACACTCCTGCAGGAGACAGTGCATTCAAACAGTATAATTTTTGATCTGACCTGGAACAGTCATTTCTTTTATCACTTCTAGAACAGAACCATGATAAATTTCTTGAATACTACTTCAGCCTTTTCCATAAATCACTAATAACAACTCTAATAATGCATGTACCTGAAGTTCCATCTGAATCATACTTCCCTAGCTTGTATATGAGACAATGTCATGATTGCTGTGCAGGTCAGGATGCACAGTGTAGTGCCTTTTACCTTTTGCAGGGTTTGTTTTCCTGTCTTAGAGACTAAGCATCTCTTGTTTCATTGGAGGTATGAGGGCTATTGTGATTAGATGGTGTACAACAGAAAAAAAAGACAGTGGATTGGGGTTTTGTCTTCTTAAGAATTAGTATTCAACTAGATACTTGGGCCTACAACTGTGCAAGAAAAATATGTTTTGAGATCTGTATTGATATGAGGTAAAAATACAGCTATCCAAATGCATTCTTAAAGCAGGAATATCCTGATGCATTCACAGGTCTGTCCTAATTTGTACCTCAAAATACTTGAATGATTGATGTAGTTTCCCCCGGATGAGCACTGAGTCACACCACTTACTGTAAGACTTTAACACGCTCGTTTTAACTTATGGCATTTTTTAGAATTAGGTTTTATTTAAACCTGGAAGGAGTGTATATATTGGAATTGCTGACAGTTTTACTCATAGCAGAATGAAGGGCATATTTGTGCATGTTTGCACTTTTCAAATTTTAGAGAATGTTTTTGCAAGTGATTTAAATTGACTTTGCTAAACATTTTGGTGGGAAAATTGCTCTGAGCTCTGTTATATACTGTAGGTATAACATCAAACAACTTATTTGAATCCAATTTATAGCTTTGATGTTTAAAGTTTTAGTCCAGAGCATAATGCAGATGTAAAACTGAAATGCTTAAACTTTTTAATCAAACTTTCCACACTACTGTAATATACTAAGGTTATTAGCTTGAAAGAAAAAAATTTACAGTTTTTACAGGCCACTGAAGTATTTTGTTATAATTATTCAGAGATTTTGATTACTTCCTTGCTGCTTATGGGTATTTTTTCACAAAAAAAGCATACTGAAAACTACACTTGAGTTATATACAAGTTTTGATACCTGTTCTCAATGTGTGAATGATAAATTTAATAAAAGAAAATCCATATTAAAAGCTTTCTCAGATTTTGGGATACCAAAGCTGCCATCTTAGACATACAAATATTGTTCTCAGAACTGTCTCATTTTTCAAGTTAAAGATTCAGTTGCTTTATGTCTTTGTATTAGATCAACAAATTTAGTATAGATGGGCTAACACAGCAGTACAAGGAATAGAAGAGATTCCTGGAATACATTGATGAGAAAGGCCTCCTCCAGGCAACAGAGGACTCCACAAGCAGAGGTGCTGTGCTGCACCTTTTTCTCATCAAGAAAGGAGGAGCTTGTTGGGGAAGTGAAGATCAAAGGCAGCTTTGACTGCAGTGGTCACAAGATGTGTGAGCTCTTCTTCCCCTGGAAATTCTCATGTTTCCTTTCTGAGCTTTCTTTGCTCATGCTCCCCTATTTAAGGAGCTTTTCCTTTCAGTTGTAATGTAGTTTTCTTTGGTTTTTCTTTGCATTTTCAATATCTGTAGTGCCTTATTATTTCCTCTACCTATTTTTTTTCTGTCCCTTTCGTTCACCCTTTTACCTCTTACTAGAGATCATTGGCAAACAAGTTCAGATGTCTCTCACCCAAAGCCAAATGTCTACTTGTTATCAAATTAGGAATTTTTATGTGCTTGGAATCCCATTCTTGGCTTTGATAATTTGATCAGTTTAAAAAAAAAGGTCAAGATTGATAGCCAGTGACATAAAACCAGCTGCTTATATCTATCTTTTATGAAATGGTGGCCCCCTGTAGTTCTTATAAGGGTCTTTTTGGGACTAGAATGACAGTGGCATTTCATTGGGTTCTTCAGTTCTCTCTGAAGTGACTTCTATTAGTCTTTTGTCTCTTTGATATTCCACATATAAACTAACCAAGTTACCTACCATCTTTTATTAAAGGATAAACCAAACAAGGTTACTGAAGCCTCCTGCAATAATTTTTCCACTTCAAACTCTAGTGTTGTGAGGTCTCTTTTCACTAGACTTTCCTATATTCATGATTGTATTTGTAAAACATGTCAGCAGAACTGGATATAGATAAAACTTCTGTTTTAGTTTGGTTCTGGCAGATACAGAGGTAGAGAGATTCCCTTCAATTATGCATTTCTATCCCTTTTATACCTACCTTTAAGAACTGCATGTATTTAATTTGTTCACACATCTTCAGAGCTTGCATTCAGGTACTTGTTTGTTAAATCCTCAGACAAACCTCTTAATAGCTGCTGCAGGATTAGCTCATTGATGTAAGAATGTTTCCTGAGAACAGTGTTTCATTTTGCAGCTATGGCATGTTATAGAATGAGCTAAGTGAAAAGAAATTTAGTTTGAATGGGGCTATCAGCCTAGATTTATCTGTATGGCTGAGACACACATCAGTTATATTAATTCTGCCAATCCACTGCCTTTCTTGTTACTAACACTTTCTTGTTTTGTACTGCATATCATCAATAAAATTATTGAGTAGAGTTGGGCTTAAAAAGCAATTAGAGGAATCCCTTTTTAATGGCTATTTTTCAATTATAAGTTCTTTTAAAATCTGTCAGTTCATCAGCTTGTGATAAATTTAATACATGTTTTCTTGCTACTCTGTGATGCTATTTTTAGGCAGTATGTCGTGCAGCCGTATGTCTAAGGAATCTTACATGAGTCTATCTTGTTATCTTTTGTTGTGTAAAAAATTACTTTTTAAAAACTACTTTTTTGAAATAAAATCTAATCTCCATTGTTTGGAAAATGTTATGTATCAGACATTTTGATTAATTTTCAGAAGCTTTTCTCTTATTGTGCATGGAAGGGATGTCAGGAAGTCATTCTGCATCTCATTTTTTATTACTGATAGGTTACTGTTTTCCAGTTTAGTGACACACCTGTGGAGTTTAAAATGTAATAGTGATTGTCATACATTTTGTGGTCTTTCATATTATGGTAAAGCAGTGAAACTAATTTGTAGAAAGGTTCAGAGATATTTTTTGTTTCTTAGTTTAGGAAACAAAACAGTAAGCAGAGCATGAAAAGGCATTCTGTCAGTCGGGAAAAACTGACACTGTGCCAGGTATAAAAATCTCTTAATAGATATATGCAAAATGTCATTTCTTAAGACAAAGTAATGCATACCTAATATTTAGCCGAGGGAGAATAATATGGCTTCTGATGGTGCTTTCTGTGTGGTTACATTTTTTCAGTACCTCTAGATTTTAAAGTATATTCTAAATGGAGGACTGAGATCGCAGTATTTTCAGGGTTCATTGGATGCAGAGTAAAACTAATAAAATTACTTAACTAGATGGTTGCCTAGTAACAAATGCATTCTGTGCAGAGTGAGTTGTAGATAACGTCCTATATAGAATCTTCAAAACTGTATTAGTAATTGCATTTTTACTATGTACTTAGGTTTTGCAATTTCACTGGTTTTTTCCATTTCTGTTCTTAAAACTAGACAACTGCACCTATGTGGACTTATTGACAATTTAACTCTTTCATTACTAGCAAGCAATAAACAAATAAACACTGATGAAATATTCTAACAAACTTCCTGCTTAATAATTTTAAAGCATTGATTTTTATTTCTTTTTTAATGTTCTGAGCCCTACTCAATTCTTTTTCCATTTCTTTTTCTCCTTTGTTTTAGATCAAGAGCACAGATCCTGTGATGCGTTCTGTGTGTAGGATAGTATCCAACTAATAACTAATGTGAACCCCCATATGTAGTACTTCATTATTACTACCACTGAACAGGGGACATAATTTAAGGTTCATCTTCTTGCACATCTGCACTAAAAGCTGAGACATGCTTGTGTCTAATTTTCTGAGTATCCTGTCTTTAGTGTACATCTGAAGGGCATAAAGACTGACTGCAGAGGGAGTGTTGAACTGATCCTGGGTCATCTGAATATCAGATTAATTTCTAACCAGCAGACAATTCTTCAAAGATTAAAATGTGTAAACTTGTCTGCTGCGCTTAATTCTGTGCTCAAGTTGAACAATCAGAGGTACGATTTCCAGCTTGATTGTAATTCATTCTGTGAATGTGATATTTTAATATATGGAAATGGGAAGGCTGCCAAGATCAAAAAGTTCAGGAAGAACTTTAGAAGTCAGATAAAAGAGTATCTCTATGCACACACTGTATGCTCTCAAGTGGCGGCTGTAATGTAGCGATATGCAAATCTAAAAACCTATTAGAAGGAAATGATCCTGCTGTGATCAATTTACAATCCAGAGAGGCACTTGCCATACCTGATCCTTCATCATTTACAGCGTAAACGCAGATGATGCTTGCGTGGAAATCGATACTGGGATAGCTATCTTCTGATTATTTTTTCTGCATACATGGAATTTCATGGTGTGGTAATTGTGTTCTGTGAATGCTGTCAATTCTCCACATGCCATCAAGAATGTTTCTGAATTAGATATACTAGTTAAACATGTCAATTAAATATAGCAATGTCAGTTTTATTTCTCGTTTCCAGCGTGACATCAAACCAGTAAAACATAGTAAGGCTTTTAAAGAACCTGGTGTGCAAATACTGTGTCAGTTCAGGTTTTCAAGGAAAGCCTCCTAAGTTTCAAATGGTGCTTATTATTTTACTGGGATAATTAAACACATATAAAGAATGAAATGTTAGAGGCTGAGCTTCAGTAGTGAAGAAAAGGCACTTAGCTGCCTACCACCAGCCTCCAATACGCAATGTAAACAGAAAACTTTGTCATCCTAATTGTGTTATCAGTAATTTCTACTGCCATTTCAGGGAAAGGCTGTGGGTTCATGGTTTCTTGTATATGAAGGCATAATCTCTAGTTGGGAGTTCTAGGATCAAATAATAAGTGGTCCAGTAGTTGAAAAATACTAATTTTTGAATGATCTGTATTTACAAAAGGCATCTGTACACTTTCAAGGCTTATTGTTCTTTAGAAGCACCTGAGAGTAAAATATGTTAGTGCTTGGTCTTCAAGGAGAAGTCAGAAAAGTAGTCAAAAAATGTATGCAGAGAACTCTGTTATAAAAATGTGATGGAATTCTATAAGCCATTATGGAAAATCAAATTTCTGTAGTGCTTGGATAGATGAATAATAGATACATAGTTGAAACTGAATTATAATCACAGAGAGAATGCAAAAAATAAATCGTGTTACAGTTGCATATTCAGGTAGTCCTGTTTTTTTATTTTTAAGCTTAGCACAGTTTTAGTCACTGCTGGTTTTATATTGCCATGTATAATTAAAAGAATGAAAGCCCCTTGTTTTCTATCAGTATGCAATGATGTGCATAAACTAAACACATAGGTTTGAATTTGATCTGGACATAAAATAATTTGAAGGATTGTTTTGATACATTTTTTATTTTAGTGTAAGTGTCCCTCTTTTTGCATCTTATTTTATATATTTATATAAATTTTATATATTTTTGGTGAGCAAATACGAAAGTAGATTGTAAAAAAATAAAGATTTTTTTTGTTTTCATGGCCTCAGAAGATCTCAAGGAAATTGATGGAATGATTTAGAGTCTTATTAAGATGATTAGAGGGATGGAGTACCTTCCCCTTGGGAAAAGGCTGTGAGAACTGGGAGTGTTCAGCCTCAATAAACAAAGGCACCTGGGTCATCTTACTACCTTTCAGTACCTGAAGGGCACTTAAAAGAAAGCTGAAGAGGGACTTGTTACAAGGGCAAGTAGTGATAAGACAAGGGGGATTGGCTTTAAACTAAGTGTGGGTTTTGTTTAGATATTAGGAAGATGTTCTTGACTGTGTAGGGAATGAGGCATTGGAATAAGTTTCCCAGAGATGTGGATGTCCTATCTCTTGTAGTGCTGGGACTCTGAA
Source organism: Molothrus ater (assembly GCF_012460135.2). NCBI lineage: Eukaryota > Metazoa > Chordata > Aves > Passeriformes > Icteridae > Molothrus > Molothrus ater. The sequence goes on along the minus strand of NC_050480.2, from coordinate 105,023,875 downwards.
CAACCTGGTCTAGTGGAAGGAGTTTAAAAAATGTGCTCTAAATATATTAATAATCTTAATTACTTGCTTGTGTTAGCTGTCAGCTTCAGTTGTCATGTGGAATGTTAATTCAGGGTTCTCAAAAAGATCCTTAGCTCCAGGGTCACCTGCCAGGTCAGCGACATGAAGTGGCTTCTTTGTTTTACTTTGGTTTTGAAAGTGGCAACTCTCAGGAAATTGTAACTGTTCTCTAGGCACTGTTTTTATTTTAAAAGAAATCTTTGAAAAAACATCTTACATTTAATTGCTGTAAAAATACATATGTCCATGGTAATTAAGCAATGTTCTTGTTAATTGTTTAAATACTTTAAATACTTGAAATGCTTTCTTGCCTTCAGATGGAAGCCAGCATACTTTCAAACTAGTGCTTTCAGGCTCTTAGGAGATTTGAAAAAAAAATATTGTTATTGAATTTAGCAAAATCAAGTAATGTTTTCCAGATGGGAGCTCAGTTACACTTTAAGATTGCTGTACTTATTAGGCAATTGTGAACAATCTACAGGGTACATATATCAGCAAGTGGTAATTGTGCTTACAGATCCAAGCTTAAAAATAGAGTGTATAAGCACTGAGTAAATGAAGAGCTTTGCCCCACAGGTGCCCAGGTGTTGGCTGCAGTGTGACTGTGGGGAGGGATGGCCGTGGCTCAGCGAGCCAGATGTGGCCACTTACAGGGGGCTCCGACCAGCCAGAGGTGGTGGCACCTCTGGTAAAGCATGGCTAAGAAAGGGTAAAAACAGTGTAGCAGATGGGAGGGAAAAAACATGGGAAACAGCACTGCAGACACTAAGGTCAGTGCAGAAGGATGTGGCACTCCATGGGACCATGCCAAAACCAGAAAAACCCAAACAGAAAAAGGAGGAAACAACCCACCCTGCACACCTCCTCTACCTCTCAAAAAAACCCCAAACCTCAAACACCTCAGAACTATGTGCTTGATGATGGCTGTAGCCCTTAGGTCATCACATAATCCAGCCAAAAAAAGTTGTATAAGAAGTGAGAAAACTTCTTTGTGCTCTTAAACACTGCTTTTGTTCCCTGTAGATGGAAGACTTCAGAAAATGAAATCTCATTTTTCCTAGCTTGCATTTACATATCATATTTTATTGTACATGGAGCTTTGCTTTGGAAAACTGCTCATGTGCAAGTGCAAAATGCGTCTGCAGCTTTTCTGTGTCATTAATTTGTTTGCAGCCACAGTTTTAGTGTCCAGAATTTTGCCATAGAACATGTCTGTTACCAGGCAATGTAGCGGTTTACTTGGTCTGTGGTGTTTGGGTCCGTGGTTCATTTTAAGATTTAGTTTAATATTTTGGTGTGCTTCCTATTCTTCAGGTCTGAGTTATGGTGTGGTATTATTTTGTCTTCCTTGAGAATGCTCTCTTTACTTTTTAATCATCTATTTTGAAAACTTTTAATTTAACTGTTTTAATTGCATTCCTTTCACTTGAACTCAAAACAGGTGAGTAAATCAAAATCGAAGTAAAACCTCATATTTTTTGAATAGGATTTAGCCAGGTGGAATTTACCAGCCTTACTCATCTTGAGACATTCACCCATTTGAGACTAGTTGAGAACGTTATATGTTGGCTTCAGTTACAGTGTCTAAAAAGGCTTTATAATAAAATTACTGTGAACTCTGGTTTTAAATAATTATGCTAGTTGTGAGCCAGCCTACGCAGCTCCTAATGTTCCAGAAGGAAATGGGAAAATTTTTGTGTACTTTTTTCATTCAGGTCTTCTGTGTGCTTTCATTCTTTTTGAAAATTACCTGAAAATACATATAATATGCAGGCTCTTGTATGGAACAGAACATTTAGTTGTAGAGCACCATTTCTGTCCCTTATTAAATGAGAAGGCATGTAAACCAAACATTTGAGGAATTAAAGATTTTTAAAAAGGAGAAATTAGAATAAAATGCCAGTTACAGAGAACTAGAATACATTGTCTAAGAGAGTAGTGGAAACAAAAACCTAAGATGGAGGAGTGGCACAAATTAAATTCCTTTTTCTTTCCAGAACAGTGGTCTGATGTGGAGTAAGGAAGAAAAGACCAAATCAGTGTCACAGTTTTGCTTATAAATTGGACTTCTTAACAAAGCCAGTTTTCTGCTATTGTTCCTCCATGTCAGTTAATGACTAGCTCACTTTTTGGAGGGCAAAAGTACAATAAAATAGAAAGATGAATAAGCAAGATTTGATGGAATTGCAGAATGCACTGGTTTCTTCAATACAGGATAATCACCAACTCACATGTATTGTTCACCTTTTGTAGCAAGTGTTATCTGTTTCTTTCACATTAATGTTTTATAAGGGATGTTTTAAAACTCTCTGCTTGATTCCTTGGCTTACAACACTTGGAAAATTTACAGTTTTTATGATTTTTTAATAGGTTGAATCTACTCAAAGCATGATTAGGATTTTGGGCCTTTCAGCCACATTACCCAATTATCTTGATGTTGCTACATTTCTGCACGTCAATCCCTACATTGGATTATTCTACTTTGATGGCCGTTTCCGACCCGTACCTCTGGGACAAACCTTTATAGGGATCAAGACAACCAACAAGGTAAGGAATTGTGAATGCCTGAGAAAGGGTTGCTGTTTGTGGTCTCTTTTTGACCATGCTTCATGTATGTATGTGCATGGGGTACTTGTTTATTATACTACAGGTGTTTTTTGAAGCATATTTTCTTTGGTATAAAGATGTACATAATTGAGAGGTGCTTTAAGAATCTTCTTTCTTCAGTTTACCATACTTGTAAGCAGGCCTTGTTGCAGTTGGATACAAAGTTATTTAACTTTGCATTGCCTCTTCTTTACTGCTAAATCTTGCTTGGTGAAGAAGAAATCATCACCTTCAACTGCAGAGTCATATTAGCAGCTGATTATTCTGCCTCTTGCATTGCAGGTTTCCATGTGGTGCATCTTATTTGGCTGTAAGGATGCATGAGGAATTCTATAAGAAAAATACTAAATTTTTTAATGGGGATATATACATATATATACACATGCATTAATACTAAAGTTACTGATGAAAACCTTAGCATGCTAAGCCATTAATTATCATATGTACATATTTGATAGAAACTGTATTTAAAGTAACCCCTAAATAAGCTTCTTTACTCTTTGTGCTATTGCTCATTTTGGGAAGCATTAAGACAAATAGTCAGGTATAATATTCTTATTAAAAATCATTAGTACAGTGACACTTGATGTGTAAATTCCTGTATTCTTTAAATACAGGAATTTATACAAACACTTTACATAGATTTCCCATGCATCTCATTATCTTATAATTAAAGTTTATGTAGTTAAACTTTTCAAAAAATATTGTTCACATGTGATTTAAATTAATAGAAATCAAGACATTTTCAATCAGAAGTTAATTTCGTGGCTTAATCAATCATAGCATTTTATTTAGTTTTTGTAAAAATGGATATTGCCTTTCTTACTAGGTTATTTCAGTAGTCATTCCATCTGCAGTGCAGGAGAGGAATTTATTTTACAATTGTGGGGATATGTTTCAAATCTATATGCATAAGACTAGTTTGCCATATGGTGCTTACCATTATTTGCATATTTTAGTCTTCATTAATTGCTTTTAATACCTTCACTCTTACTTGCTGTTACTTTCAATTCATCTTTCACTGCTACTTGACTCTAATATTTAGTTTATCTTCTCTATATAGTAAGAAAAGAGAAAATACTCCCTTTCTTCCAACTCACTTTAGAATGCATTTAGGATTCAAAAAATCAAAGCTATAAATAAATCTCCTAAAATTTGAAATTATTTAAAAACAGTAATTTTCCAAAGAAGCATAAGGAGATGAGGAAATATTAGGAGGTAATAGTTATTCTGAAATGTAAATACCTGTTTTGATAATACTACAGTCAGGAGATATTCTTTTATTTTTCAGAAGATTGTCATTACAATTTCACATAGCAAAAAATATTTTACAATCAAGATAATACATTTTACAGCAAGCAGACAATAGAAGTATTAAGTATTAAGCCCCTTTGAAAAAGGATTGTATTCAGTATAATACTAATACTGAAGCTGCCTAATTATTGCCAATATCAACATCCTTGTGGTCTTGATGAGAGGAGGAAAGCAATGTAAGAAAGTCCACGATCAAAAGCTTTTATTGCAGACCATCAGCAAGTGCAGTCAGTGCTGTGTCCATAGGCACTAATGAGTTGCAGGAGATAGAAGACTCACTTTTACTTACTTTAGGTAAAGGCTTTGCCACAGTTTGCTGAAATCCCGCATCCAAAAAAAACCTCCCCCAAATTTTGGAACCGATTATCAATTTACAGAGCCACGTGCAAACTGTAGGCAAGCTTTCAAAGGCAAGGACAGCATGATGTATTTATTATGCATAGAAGTTATCCAGAAAAGCTCTTAAAACTCTCTGTGTTGAAATTCTTGGAGCATATGGCACCAAGACTAAGGTTTGACTTGTTCAATCAAGGTCTGATGTCAGATGTTAATGTCAGATATTTTTCTTTAATATCAGTCCTCTTTCTTTAGGTATGCTTATGTTTTTGTCTATAGGTATAAATGTGAAGAATATGTAAAGTTAATTTTATGGTATGTGTATGTATGTATATATGTTCATGTGTCTTCATGCACTGCTCTTGTCAGTTTCTCCTTAATGATTTTCACTTGCTATTATTTGAAAAAAAAATATTTGGTAAAATGCTGACTTCTGAATTTAAGAATAATTAGACTGAGTACTCGTCTTTAGCACATGTGCCCATATTTTCTTATTTTTTTATTACTATATTTGTACTGTTTGGAAGACAAATGTTCTCTTACCTATAAAGCTGTTTTAAAGCTTTGTTTTTGAACTTTCATCTATTCTAGTATTAAGTCCCAGTATTAAATTTCCATTTTGAAATATGTACCTGCTTTGCTTATGTAGAACATTTCTTTGTGCCAGAACAATTCGGTTGTAAGACACAAATGCACAAATGAAGAATGGAATTATTGCTACGATATTGGACTTTATTTAGTTATTTTGATTTGTTGCAACGTTAATACTGAAGTGCATTCAAGTAGATATATGCTCTTTATATTGTAATACATTAAAGAAATAGAAAAAAAATCTTTAGATTGAACAATATTCTTTATTTCAACTGGAATATTCCTTAAACATTTTATTTATCTATAATTGGAAACTCTCTACATGGTACTTACAATGTTCTCTGTGCATGACCCAGCTATGAAGAAATCTCATATGGCAAAAAAGCTATCAGTAATTTTCTGGATATAGAAAAATATATATGCATGCAATGTAAAAACTATTTTTATATGCCAAATAGAAACTCTTAATTCTAGACAAGATATATTAAATTGATATTTCCTCAAAATCTTGTAGAAGTAAGATTGCCTAATATGAAACAGATAAATTAAAGAACTGGGTTACTTCTCTTTGGTCATTTAAAAACACCAGCAAAGTCACATAATAAATTTTGTCTTAACTGCCCTTACTCATACTTTATGTTTTATTTCTGAGTTTAAAACTAAAATGCTATTGTTGGAATGGGAATTGATATACTGTAAATTTAATGGCATAATCAAATTTATTTTTCATGGATCACTCTAAATTGCTTGATACATAGTAGATAATCTGTAAAGATAGAAATTATTTTAATATGGATGTGATGTTTCTTTTTCAGGTGCAGCAGCTGAATCATATGGATGAAGTATGTTATGAAAGTGTACTGAAGCAAATAATGGCTGGACACCAGGTATCTATTTTTTAGTTTACTTTACATTAGAACATACATAAAAAATTTAAATCATCACAGGGATGTATTGAGAATTATTCTTTTATATGTCACTTCAGAGGTAGCCTCTAACCCTACAAACACTTCATAGAAACAGCATGCAAGAAAATGTAAACTGACTAAATAGTGTTAGCTTCTAACAGAGGTCAAAATTCCCAGTTCTTTATATATCTGTAAAGTAATTAATGTGTATTTATGTCTCTTTTTTTTAAATTACAAGGCAATTTAGGTCAGTACTTTAGAGACCTTACAACGGGTATACTTTAAGAATAAAAAAATCGAAAATGGAGCACTTAATAATTCTTCTTAGCCTTTCCTATATCTTTCAAATTCTTGTCTTTTGTGTTAGAGATGAGAGATGAGAATTGCTCAGTGTTCAAGACATGGTGTGTAAGGGCTCAGCATAAGTCATTTGAAATATCCTGGGGTTTGTGTTTTGTTTTCTTTTTAAAGGAAGTAATCCTTCATTTTTCCTTACAATAGAGGTTTCTGCACTGAATTTTCAAGTCTGACATTCCCCTAAACTAAGAATATGGGCCTAACTCATTTGCCTGAATAGTTTCTCATTCTGGTATGATTGTGGTCCTAAATTACTCCCACACAATGTCTCTTTTTTGTTAGAACTTTGCACATAAAGCAGGTATGGCACCTCTTCAAAGCAACAACAAATGCTAGTGCTCTATGATGCTTGAGGGGTCTTTTCAGTAAATAACATTTATATAAAAGAAGGAAAGTCTATCCTGTACAGTTGCAGTAAGAAGTGCACATTTTTTTGGTTTTCACAAAAAAATTCCTTGTGTTTTTTGAAAGATGAACAATTGTTTTATGACTTGGGAAGGGAAAAAATACTTCAGCAGCAGCCTTCTCGTCCTCCTGCCCCACTGCCTTGCTTTAACTCCATTCTTCTTCTTCACTTATCTCCTCTTGTTGATATCAGTTATTGTTGTTACATTCAGAAAACTTTCATGAAGATTACTTATGGAAATATTGTTATTTTCCTGAGTGAAGACTGTTAATTAAATTTTTTAGCAGCACCAAGGGAACTTTTGGTCGGGTTCTCCTCCTTGTCGATTATGCAAAAACATTACCATATTCCTAACACTGAAGTGCATTTAGTTTCTTATCTTTCATTTCTTGTTTTGATTTTGTTTATTTTCACTTGCTGAAGTGCAAGTGGCAGAGTCTTTAAATCACTAGTATCTAAGTAATGTATCTTGGATTCCCAGCAGGGAGTCTGTATGCCATTTTGGCATATTTACTGCACCTTTCTTCCCCTCTCTTTTCTTCACACTGAGGAAAAAAGTGACTGCAAACATATATGATGTTATTTGAAAAGATTCAAATACAGTAAGTTGTTCAATTCTAGTAGGAGATGTTTTTGTAGCTTTTCTTGAGAATAGTTTTGATTTTTGTGCTAGCAGCTGAATGCATGACTGTTTTGTTTTAAGGCATGAGCTGCAGTTTTAACAGGTGAAGAGAATTGTAGTCTCCTTAATGTTACAGTTTCAGCAAAGGACACTGTTGCTGATCTCAGTTTCTGAAAATTGTATTTCAAACCAACAGCCATATAAGTGTAATTTTGGACAAAGCAGAAGTGTGGTTTCTCTTGCTATATAAATGCTGGTTTGATTTCAGACCACTTTGGTTAATTTCATTCATATGGTTGTAAATTTTCTTTGTTTCAAAGTGTTCATTCTGCTGTGTTGCAGAACTCTCATTTAGAGCATGTAAATAGCAACCAGTTACACTGGACTTCTCTTGGGACTCTTTAATTCATATTGGTCTTGATATTTATTAAACAAAATATAATAACCTGAGATTAATTAAATGCAAGTGCCAGTATACAGGCTTTGACCATGCAGAATCAAGCACATCAGCTCATTGTCTAATTATAATATGTAGTACTGTACCAGATGAAAAATTTAAGTTTTCCATTTAATGAGTCTGCTATGACAAATGATCTATCTAATCATTAGACCAACTGCAGATGTTTAAAAAGTGGAAACAAAAAAAAGGTCATGTAGATATATTTACATTGAGATGCCTACCCCATAGTGGAAGATGAATATTGTGAGCAAATATGATTAATACTACATTAGAAAGGTTTTCTTCAGTGTCTTTTCACAATTTTGAGAATGCCCTTTGATTTTCTAGCTTTGTAGAAACCCATCACCTTGTGTCCACATTCACCATAGGCTGTTATCATCATGCTCTGTTACCTTTCTTAGCTGATGTTATCTGAAAAACTTGTATTTATTAACATTATATATGTACAAACTTCATATGGTTTTTAACAAAGCTGTGGTTGCTTCTAAATATATTTCTTAAAAGGATATTTTCATCACTTCCCCCCAAATACTTAGGAAGAAATTTCCATAGGTGTTGTGTGTCTGTATGACATTCAGGACACGGATGAGATTTTATACCTATTCAGGCAATAACGTATGACAGACACAGATCTCATTAGCAATGCTCCAGAGAGCCTAAAACTTCTGTTCTGTTTTATGCTGAAATGCAAGAAGGAAATACCAGAAACAGAGAAAAGCACTTTCCTTCACTAAAGTTGCTTGAGTTAATGTAGATTTTCCTGTGGCCATCAAGTTTTCACAATGTTGTGTCTTTTAAGATTCTTGACCAGAGTCTTTGGAATGTCTTAATGAATTAAATTCAGCACTGTTTATCTATTGTTCTGTTCATTCTCCAAGAATTCTATCATAGCAGAACTGAATAATTTACTCTTATGGAATTCATGCTGATGTGTCACTGTCATATTGTAGTGTGATGTTTGGCTAGAGTTACATGTCCATGTGTTTTTATTAGATATATGTGTATTTTCATTTTTTAAGGCTGAGGTTGGTAGGAGTAGTTGCATTCTATAGGCATGTGTTTTGACAGATGGAGAGAAGCTTTTTATGTTGATTTTCCAACATTCATCCTCTGCAAGACTTCCAGCTCTTCCTGGCTACTGGGAAATTAAGAATTGGTGATTCAGTCTTTAATTTTGATCCATCTGCTCAAACTAATGAGATATCTCATTTGTAGGCTTCACTTTGAATTACCAAATGCAACTGAAACAATAACATTTGTCTTATAGCACAATTCTCCTCTTGTTTAACTTGAGGAAGTTTGATAAATGGCTTGCCCTACTGGCTTTTCTGGGGTTTTTGTTACAGAAACTTCCTGTTGTGACTAAAAAAGATCAGAAAATGTCCCAAAGGTTTCCAAGTACTTTCAAATCAGTGTGCTCATTTGGAAGGATTGCTAACAGTATAGAAATCTGTTGGAAGTTTTCTCTGGCAGATCTACCTCCTAAGACAGCTTTAAGTGAGAAAAAGGACTGTCCTTCTAGGACTGTCCTTCCATGCTTGATATTAGTTGGTGAATATTTGTTTTCATGTCATACTTTAAATTATCTATGTTCTGATATAATCTAAAAATATATTAGATATTCCTGGACTAATTTGCACTGTCAGAGTTTTATTTCTACCTCTTAATAAACCAAAGGTACTTTAAATTAAGAAAGAAAAAAATTGTGCACCCTTTGTCAGAAAATATGACTCCATGCTCAGTTGCAGGTGGAGTATTTTTCCAGCTTTTCTCTTCCAGGATGCTCTTCACTTAAATCTAGGTGAAGGCTAGGGGACTGAAAATTATCATTCCCTCAGTGTTATTACAGCTGTATTATTTCAGACAGTCACCAGTAGTGGACCACATCAACCAAAAGAATTATTTCAGATACAAGGCTGAAAAAATTCACATTTTACAGCCCTGTGAGAAGGGCATCTAATGGCAACAAGATCAGGGGTGCAAGTGGCACCTTTCTGAGACAGCCTGTGGAGAACCTCATGAGATCAGCAAAGACAGTGACTGAAGAGTGCACTTGCCAGCATAATTTTTATAATAAACTGAAACATTGCATTTCTGGCTGGGTGTGTGTTGAAAGAGGCAGGTGGCCAGAACAAGCACAAACCCAGGCTGAAATGTGAAGAGTTAATTTTTTTCATTACCTCGCTAACTGGAGGATGCTGAAGCAGCACCTGGGCAGCAGCGACACAGGAGGGGCAGCACAGGCACTGCCAGGCTCAGCCCTTCTGATGGGCACTGGGGCTGCTGTTTGCACCCCTCTGCCACTTATTGTACCACCCTGCTGTGATCTTCATGTGCTTTTTATGATTTCTGAGCTTTGAGCTCTCTCCCAGGACAGCAATCTCAGGCTTGTCCATGAGAGTGCCTCCAAGTCTCTGTGAACACCTATGCCATCTCAACACAGGTATTCTACTTCTCAAAACAGAGGATAAACAGCAGAAAACATAATATATAAGATTTCCCATACTGTTAATCTGCTGGCCTAGGCAATCACAGCTGCAAGGTCACTTGAGTGAATCTACCATCCTTCTCCACATTCTTCTGCTTTTAGTCTTTTCCTTCCAATAACAGTTTAGGACAATGCATATCATACTGTATTTATCAACAATTTATGACAATAACATGACACCCTTGTCATGTTATGATTTGAGAAATTTGAGACATTTTTAGGAGTTTTGAGAAATAACATAGTATGTTTAAGATTTTGGGTATTCCTCTAAAACGTATCATGTATGAATTTTGATTTCATGTTAAATTCCTTTATCTAATATATTGAACTGCTGCTCTCTTTGTCAAGGTTCAGTTATTTAAGTTGTTTAAGTTAGTATCCTAGGGAGTTAACTATTTTTCAGTTTGACTCATAAATTCATATCCATTATGTCTCTTCCTGTTACTGAGCTTTTGCTGGTTTATCTCATTAGCTCCTTGGTTACCAGGAGATGATCTCACATTTCTCACATTGCCCCCATCACCTCTTAAATATTTTTGCTGTTATGAGTTTGTCAGAACTTTATTCATTGCTATCTTTTTTCTTTTTTTCTTTCTTTTTTTTGGTCTGAAATTCTGTCAAGCAAAAAATCCCAAAAATTTCTTGTATTATCAATTAGAAGAGTTGTTGCTGAAGTCCTTGAAAGCTTTTGAAGGAGGTTCTTCCTCAAATTGCAGTCATAAAACTCTTCTTTCACCACTCTCCTCAGACTATGCACCTCTTTTATTTTTCCATTTTCTTGTTATTTTTTTTCTTATGATTCTCTTTGATACTACTTAAACCTTCAAAAGAAGTCCTGTGTTTTCTTTGCCCTTGGTGTTGTTTCAGCAGGTCTCTTAGATTTTCTCTGCACACCTTATTCTCCTGTATGGCTTTCTTTGCTGACTTTCAGTACTCTGTTGCTCATCTTCAGTCACAGGTATCTAAGTTTCAGTCCTGCTTCCATATCCAATGCACTTTGCTCCTTTGCCATTTTGTCTGTTTATGACAGTTTTTAACTTGGAGTGCCTTTGACTTTCTCTTGTCTTCTGAAGCCTCTTTTTCTTTTTAAGACCATAATTCCTGTTTTCCCATTACTTTGGGGACTTTTTTGTGTAAGTCTGACATGACAATATCTTTTCTTTCACTAGCTCTGGTACTCAGGGAAACTCCAGGAGCTGAATTCGACGATCCATGACTGTGCCTTCTGGCTCAGCTTTTTCTGTAATTCCTTGAAAGTTCATTTTCTCACTGAGCTTGGTGTTTTCAGTTCATAACAAAAACTGGCTGTACTGTAGGAGCTCTGACACCTTTCTGAGGTTCTCATTCCCTAGCTGTTTATGGTTCAAGGTGTCAGTACATAAGTACCTTGAGGTTCAGGGTGTCAGTACATAAATGCTGAAGAGACATCATGGCTTTACAAGTGGTTTCACTATACAAGGAACAGCTTTTCTAGTGGGGAAAGATGTCAAATTGTCTGTTGCAAAGAACTTGGATTTTTGAAATGCTGTATGATATTGAAAGCCTCAACACAAGATCCCAAAGGGAATGCAGTAGTAGTAATTGTACAAAATTAGCAACAACTCCACTTAACTAAAGCTAATAACTGCAAGCCAGTAGAGATACAACAACCCTTTTTTGAATTAACATACTAGAAATCCTGCTACTGGGATGAAAAATGTGGATGAAAAGTAACAATGGACAGCTTTATACAAACCATCTGTTCTTGTTGAGGCACTGTGAGTGGTGATTTCGAACTGCCCATTTTGTGCTTATTTTTGTTCAGTTTTTTAACCTTTTGAAGACAAAAACTTTTTTAAGTACATTGATAGTTTCTGAGCTTTTACCCTTCTCATTTGAGCTAGTTTTTAGGTTTGGCTGGACTCAGTTCTCTTCTGCTTTTGCAATATTGTCTCAACTGAATCTAATTTACCTGTCACGAGCTTTTACCTTCTATCTTTTAAAATTAAATGAATGTGCACAATAGAGCCATGTATAGTTGTAACATTTTTAATTACTCTGTGCATTGGGTGGTTACTATGCAGTTACTATGTCTGGAGATCAAGATTGTTTTATTAATTAGAAGTTATGTTCTTAATTAAAATGTTGTCTTACACTACTGGTCCGCATTTAGTTCAATAGAAATAATTTTGAGGTGCAATAATTTTTTTTAAAGTTTTGGAATAATTTCTATGTGTCACCTTGCACAGATTTTTAATAGTTTACTCTTTCAAATCAGGATTTTTGTTGTCTCAGGTCAGAAACAAATTGTACTCAAACTTATGTACTCAGAACTGGTTCTGTGATGCATATTGCACATAAAGCATTCACTTCATCTGTAATTGTTCTCTATGCACAACAATTGACTTGAACTTTGCAGTACTTAGAAGTGTCATCTTGTTTTTCTGAGCTATCTTATAATAAAAAAGAAACAGAGTAGTTAATTTAAATCTATTATATTAAATTGTCAGCAGTGAATTTGACAGGTATTAATTTCATCTGTAAAAATGATGGATTAAATTTCTTTATTATCAGTTTTCCAGCTGTTATTTGGCTGCAGAAGCCATGTGAAGATAAAAGTTTAATAAGCTTAGTTACTGGAGCTGTTGACAATGCTTTTATAGCCATGTCTTGAGATAAGATTTAATAAAACATTATTTTCTTCAGAGGTCTTTCTGCGACTTAGTACCTTGAGAATTAAGCTTGTCCTAGTATTTTTTTCCTTGGTGAAATAGTGTTTATAGCATGCTTTGGACAAATAAGTCTGAGAATTTACAGAGTTTATTAACATGTATTCTTCATCTAGATTGGGTTTTTTTTCTAGATTTTCATTTTTGAGCTTAAAGAGTTTATTTCAGCCTGAGTTTTTGTACCTCTGTATCTGCACAGATTGTTTCTCTTTCATCATCTGGTGCAGCTTATTTACATATATATGTGTGTATATATTGCTTCTACATTTATCTGTGTGCATATGTATGAATAAAAATAGACAAATACAGAAGGTAAAGTGACCTGGCAGGATAACTAAATTATGACTGATTTTAAATGTTATTTCCCTCTCAGCTGATTAAATGAAGAATTGAGGTTTTGGATCATTTTCTATTGCGGTTTTTGCACAATTAGAGCCCATTTCTACATGTGGTTTCTTTAACAAAATCACAAAGTAATTCAGTGATGGTGCACTATTTTTATGTTCTGCCTCTTCATCATTTATTTATGCTCTTCATTTCCACAATAACTGCCTTTTCAACTTTAAGGATATTATAGTTAATATAATTTCTGCCTGTTTAAATGAAATTTTGTTTCTTACTTTAATTGAAAATAGTATATTGATGTGCTGTGCATTTCAAAAAGTGCTTTATACCAGATGTTTCATATTATTGTCAAATGATATGTATGTATTATTTTTCTCTATATTTTCTGGCCAAATTCATTTGACTTTCAACATATACCTTGTCAGCTGCCTTTATGAACCACTGAGGAAATTGCTGGAAATGGATGCCATAACAAGTTACGTGTATAAAACCCCATAATTCTTCAATTAGGGAGCCTTCTAAATGTTTATGCGCAATGTTTCTATGCAGTATGCTAATTTTTGCATATATGCTTGTATTTATAAAACAGTTTGTCTGTATATGTGTACTCAGGTGTTCACAATGAATTTATGTAGACCAGAAACACCAATTTAATATTTTCTTGTTAATTATGAGCACATGAGGTGTCCAGTTTATGTCTGCAGTCCTGCACAGCTACACAGTGTTGTTGGTATTGGTAATTACAGCTATCTGAGGTAGCAAGGTCTACTGTTTAGAATTCTTCTTCTTCTGATATTATGAATTTGCATTGAATCATTAAAACAAAAAAATAAAATCAAATTTAATTCCAGATGAGCAACTTCTCATAGCCTAAAATTTTATTTAAATTAAGTAATTGATAGTTGCATCCTGAGCCAGTTGGCCTCTTGTGGATGACCTAAGTGTTGAGTTGCAGATGAGTTTACTGCATGCAAGTGTGGCAAAGGCAGGTTGACCAATCTTGCAGCCATATATGATGAGTTTTAGTAGCTCTGTGTTAAAAACTGTTTTTCAGATATGACACTGCAGACCATTAGCAGTCTAGAAGATTGTGGGAAGTTAAGTCTGTGCATTTCTGTCAGCTGCACATTATTTTTCTGTAAGAATTCAATTGCAAGGTTAAATGATACTCCAAAAGATACATTAAGCATTGTCAGTGGTTCAAAGCTTTTGAAAATTATTGCCCTGTAGCTCTGAAAGAAATGGATCTCGATGCTTAATTTATCATCATAGTATCAACTATGTAAATAAAATGATTTTCTGCCAAAACATCTGTAAATTATTACCAAGGCAGCTACTGTCCACCAAGACCTTATGCCTGTCACAGTCTTTTAACAGGTGTAATAACCTGAGAATCCAATGGTAATGTCATTGGTGGGTTTCAATTAGAAATACACAGAAACATAGGTTGCTGTAGAAAATAAAGCATTTTGAGGAATCCATGAGGATGGTAAATAAATTTTCACTAAGTTGCATCAGGAAATTTCCTTTATACTTCTAATCACTTTCCAGACTATGAAGTTTCTCATTTATGTAATTCTGTGGAGTTGAGAGTTTTGTTTGTGGCTACTGAAAAGGTGATTCCAGAATATATTACATTTGGATAATTGCATGCCTTTTAATCATGAGGTATTTATGATACTCCTATTTAGGCTAGGATATTTTGAGTAGGACTGGGTATGTAGCATGTGGGTTTAGGAGCAACATTCAATTTGTTCAAGCACAGTTTATTACCATTAACAATAAATGCTTCATTTAAGTTCTTCATAACTTAACAGTTTCATGTGAAAAACACTGCTTGTCCTTGAAAGCAGTTCTTTATTTTTCTGATGATATAGAAAACCTGTTGATTAGGAGCAAAATTCTGGATAAAGGTCTATCTTTAAATCAGTGCTGATAAAAATAAATTAGAAATCATGACTTTTAGTCATGTTCTTTTAGTTGTTTAGTAGGTTTATGTTACCAAAACCAGAAGATAGAGGTGGCAACTGGCAACATGGCAACTTTCTTAATTGTTTTTGCTTAAGTACTAGTAACAGGAATAGATATAAAGATTTCTCCAGTATCTTCTATGTTCCTTTCCTTTATTGAAGCTGAATAGAATCTGCTTATGACTACTGACTCCTGGGTCATTTTTGCATATTATGAATGTTACACATGTGAGTATAGGTTTGAAAACATAAGAAGAGACATGGTGAACATGACAACTCTTAATCTAGAGTGATATTTGTTGAAAATATAGTTTTTTATACCACAGAAACATATTTTGTTATACAAAGTCAAAATAGTTAGTGTCAAAACAGGACAAAGGGAAATGCTTGAAACAAATTATTGCATGATCTTGTTTTTCTAAAAAAAGATACAGTGAAAAGCTGCTTATAATTTTGAATAATAATTGTCATTCAAGTCCATTGGCATCTGCAAAAATGCAATTGTTAACTGCCTAATGACACATATTTGCATAGTAATAGACTAGCTATTCTTGCTTAATTTTCTATACAAGAATAGTTATTGCTATTTCTATTTCTATCCTGTCAATTAAAATTCAGAATAATTTCTACTACCTGTAGAAGTCAGTAAAGTATTGTTTGTTTGTCTTATTTTTAATTCACCCTCTGCTTTAATTTTCACTCTATTCATTTTTCCTCTGCAGTTTGTGATATATTTGGCTAACGCTACAAATGGAAGATAGCACAGATCCTATTATAGTGTTCTGAAACAGGTTTTCTTTAGTGCAAAATGTATATAACTGTTGTTTAAAGGCAGAGTTGTCAAGTTTCATGTGGGCAAGTAATTTTCACTTGAATCATCCTCCCATAAGTGCTGCTGTGTGAACACTGGCTGTTCTCCAATGTAAAAGTTTGATGTCATGGGAGTTTCCTATTTTAATGCTAGAGGCTTAGTGTGACTTAAAGTCCACAACTGTTTTATGCATAGCCTTGAAATACATCCATATATCCATAGCCTGGAAATGACAGCAAACCCCTATAACTTTCAGTTTTACATAGTGGCAGAGGATGCAATGTCACATTTTACATGGGCATAGCTGAGTGCCTCTCTGAAATGCCTGTGTATTGCTATGGAACAAAAGGGAGAAATTAGGGATTTGCATCCCTAATTGCTGAGCTAAGATGTTATTGAGATCAGAGATGTGATGTGGGGCCTCACATGACTGAGTGCTGCAATGGATGGAAACAGAATCTTGAGCAAGGTCAAGGTTAGGGCAGCAAGAAGCTTGTGTGTGAGAGCACAGAGGGATACCTGGAGCTCTGCCTAGGGATGAATGATGAGCCAGAATTCAGGAGGAGGATTAGCCAGTAGATAGACATAAGCAATGTTGATTTTACTACAGACACTGCTCAGGAATAAAGTAAATGAGGCCTTCTTCAGACAACTAGAAGAAGCCTCATGTTTTTAGTCCCTGGTCTTCTGGGGAGACTTTACCACTGCAATGTCTGCTAGAGAGACGGCACAGCAGAGCAAAAGCAATCCAGTAAGTTTCTGGAGTGTGTTGATGACAATTTCCCAACACAGATGATTGAGGAGCTGGTGAAGGTTGATGCTGTGCTGTACCTTGTATTTACAAAAAGGGAAAGGCAGGTTGGGGATCTGAATGCTGGGAAATGTTTTGGCTGCAGTGACCATGAGATGGTGGAGTTCAAGATTTTAATGGAGGGAACAAGGCAAAAAAAGCTGCATGTCCTGGGCTGCATGAGAACACTTTGTCCTTTTCAGAAATCTTGAAAGGATCCTATGACAGGTGGTCTGGAATAGCTAGGGGATTTTCAGGTATCAGATCTTCCAAGCTCAAGAACAGTCCATCCTGATGTACAGGAAATAAAGCAAATGGCCCAAGGCAAGTATGGATGAGAAAGAAACTCCTGACAAACATAAGGGAGGGTAAAGCAGGGACAAAAGGCCCAGGAGTAATATAAAACCACTGTCCAAGCATGCAGAAATAGGATTAGGAAAGCCAAACTCTGTTTGAAAGTGAATCTGGCAAGTTGTGTGAAGGGCAGCAAGAGGGCTTCCACAAGTACAGCAGCAGCAGCAGCAGGAAGGCAGCTAAGGAAAATTATGGCTCTTGACTGAATGGGGCAGCAAAGCTTGTGACATAAAACATCTGTAACACCGAGCTATTCAATGTCCTCTTTGCCTTGGTCTTGCTAGTAAGATTTGCCTAGGAATTTCAGAGTCCCTGGGGCAAATGGGAAAGATCATAACAAAAACTTATCCTTAGTCATACCCTTGCTGTAAGAGAAATAAAAATTAAGAATAAGAAATATGATAGTATTTCAAAATTTGTGTAATAGAGCATTTTTTTTATGGATAGATGTAAAACACACAAGGCAAAATGAAAGAAGGGCCAATAGGAAGAAAATAAACTTCCAATATAATGTCCCTACCAGAACCCTTTACATAGTCTCATGAATGGCATGAAGATGAGCTGGGGGAGGTTTAGGTTGGACATTAGAAAAAGATTTTTCACCCAGAGAGTGCTTGGGCACTGGAAGAGGCTCCCCAGGGAAATGGTCACAGCACCAGCCTGACAGAATTCAAAAGGAATTTGGACAATGCTCTTGGGCACATGGTGGGATTCTTGGGGTTGTCCTGTGCCAAGCCAGGAGGAAGACTTTGATAATCCTTGTAGTTCTCTTCCAACTCAAAAAATTCTGTGATTCATAAACAATAAAAAAATTAGATGGGACTGTGCAATAAAGCATTCACTAGGATAGTCACATTTTAAGTAAATATACATTTAAAAAATTTCCACATTAAAAAATACAGAAATTGAAATTATAGGGTACATGTGTGAACAGTACTATTATTGCAGATAAATAAATAAGTGCACAATGCAATAGTAAAAATATCTGCACAGTGAAGTAATTACCCCTTAAAACCTAGTGTATCAAAATAGAAAGGTAGTTAGATAAATAGTGATGATAAATAGATTTTTATGAGATTATATAGTGTTTTGAAAAAATCCTAGGTTTTGTTTTAACAGGGATGATCAGAAGTCATTTATTTGAGTGAATAAATCAAAATTTAGAGAGTGATTAATGGCAACCTATCAAGACTTCAAAATATATCACCTTACTGTTTTGATTAGCTGATGAAACATTATATATTTCTTTGTTATTAATTAATATTTTCTGTTAAAATATTGTATGGTATTGTGCAACTTTGTTCACAGCACAGTTTCCTAAATGTTTCTCTTTAATTTTTTTTGACTTCTCAACCTGGAATGAAAATTTATATATTCCAATCCACATTATTTAATGTTATGTGATGAGTAAATGCAGTCTGCCTTTAAATTGTGATTTTTTTGTAGACAAGGAAGGAAATAAAAAATGTCTCATTAGCACTAGTTTGTAGGCAGCTTAGTAATCCTTCAGTTTTCTGTAGTAAAAGATCTTAGTACACATGCAAATTATATCAATATTTCTTTTAAATACAAGATGTACTAACATTAATTAAAATAATTAGAAAGTAAATTCAAATTCTCTTGTTGCCTTAGTAAGTGACAGCCTGTTCAGCTCTTTCCATTCCCATGGTGTTGTTTAATGTGCAGAAGGACTTTAAGATGCAAAATACAAAAATCTGCTAAAGCAAAAATAAGATTTCTAAGTTAAACTTTTTAAGATTGTTATAGGTCAACTTATGAATTTCTTATTTATTGCTGTTTTCTTAGTTATTAGTTCTGGATTGTTCTTCATGAGTTACTGGATTTGGTGAGAGAAATGGGAAATCACATTCATACAGTGCTATGCTATCAGTTAGATCTGGTACCCTAAGATATCCTGATTCAGCATCATTTTTGATCAAGAGCCATTAGTGAGCTCTGTGTGTTGTTTTCATGTATATTTTGGATGTAATATACTTTCATTCTGTAAATGTTGGGCATTGCAATTTTGAACTGTATCTTGGCAGTTAGGGAGAAATCACAGCATGGGAGAAAAAAGTTTTATTAATCTTTAGAATTAGGCTACATGTTAGAGTTTTACTTAGTCTGTAAGGTGGTTCTATTTAATGATATGGAGGGAAATGTTTTTATCATAAATAAATGTCATTAGCAGTCCTTGGGGGAAAGCATTGAAACTTTTTTAGGAATTGAGTTTTGTAAAATACTTGGAGGAGTTTTCATGCTGACCTCAAGGCAGAAGATGGACAGATTAATCTGTTGATCAATATCCCTAATTGTTCATTTTCAGCAGAAGTAATACCCAGATCAAGAACCACATAAAAGAACATGTTATAAGGATTTAGCTGTGTGAAGCCAAGCAGTGTCTTGAGGCTAAAATATAGATGCTTGTTTCTTTACCACATAGTTAATAACAGCACTGAAATAAATAAATTCATTCTTTAGTCTTAGTTTCTTTGAAAGGTATGGGGCAAAGTGGCTGGCAAAACCCAGGCCTTCTCTCATCGAGGAGAGGTGCTCAGTAAGGGAATTGCTGAACTCAAGCATTCAAGTGACCAGCACTTTTAATAGGAAGATGGAAAGATAAGTGAAAGACTCAGCATGTTTCCCCAGAAAAATGATGCAACATTTTAGGGCTATCATAGAGAATGTCAGTTTGAGATATGTATTTTCCCGTAGGAAAAGTTAATCCAAGCATCTTGGCTGTCCAAGGCAAAAGAAATGAATTTCAAGGTATTTCAAGTACCTGATTATACATTTTTAGTAATAATAGCACACTTCTCTGCACTTTGGTGATGCACTAACATCTTTCGTAAAGATTAAAACCTGGAATATGCAACTCTTTGGGGAATGCAAGCACTTCCTGCTGTGAATTTTAAACAAAGTCTTCAGTAAAAGGTTTGATTTGATTTATACTTTGCAAAAATTTTGAGGAGGTAATCTAGCTAGAGACATTTGCTTTCTCCTTTAATGTATATTTTTTATTATTTAAAAGCTTTGGTTTCAGGAGAGCAGCAGCAGACGCTTTCAGCACTAGGGCTGTATACACCAGAGCTGGCTTTGAACTGCAAAGTACAGATCTAATTACACAGCTTGTAACTGTGGAACCACTTCTCTCTATTCTAAATTACTTTTCCTAACTTATTTGCATAATGTAATGCACAGAGATTTTGCCACTGAAATATAATATTCTCTGACACAGTTAGGACAGGCTAAATTTACCCTCCTAAGACTATATTGCTGTCTTACAGTATATTTGAATGTTTACTGACTTCATTGGGGAAAAAAAACATCCAACGAGGTGTTATATGTCAATTTTTAGCTAGGGCTGGTTCTTTAAAAACATGTTGTGATGTACAGAGATTACAAGATGTAACAAGATGTACAGAGATTGTTGTCTGTCTGAAAAGTTCTGGCTTTTTAGTCAACAATTTTGCAATCACTTTAAATTTTTTCAGGTGTTGATATGTCATCATTTAACACGTAAAAGCCAACGAATCCAGCTGTACATTATTAAATCAGGGGGAGATAAATGTCAGAAAAGAGTGCTGCGCACCTAAAAATTAAGTGTCTATAAGAACTGTAGAAAGGCTTCTGGGTAGAGGACAGTTGCACAATGCTTGTTTCTTAGTTATTGTCTGCATACTAAGGTCTTACTGAATGAATGATTGCTATGGTGTCAGTTTGTCATACATGTAGGCAGAAGCTTTAGAAATCATAACTGAAGTTTTATTCCAAGCCTCTGCTAGATAAAAGCAGAAACATGTGCGGGTTTTTTTTTTGTTTACACCTGATGAATTTATTGAAATTTATTGAGTATAATAGGCAGAAGAGAAAGGGAACTCAATGTGGTCCCAATCCATCTGTCCCATTCCAGTTCTTGAAGCATCTATACTGAGTGCCTCTGAGTATCAAGGTTTCTAAAGCCCACAGGGATGTTTCTAGACATACATTATGGCAGGCACTAATCAGAAAGAAAGAAAGAAAGAATATTTTACTTGTTTTTAGGTAAAAGACTCCAACTCTTTTTTGAGATCTCTTGACATTCTCAACAGCATGAAAAAAAAAGTAAAAATATTTCTCTCAAACAGTTTGATTAGTGTTTTCATGGCTTTTGAATATTCCATTAGTGGTCCTGCTGTTAACAGTGGTAATATTCTTGTGGGCTTTTAACTGTGAGCATTGCAGAGTAGTTCTCTTCTGTTTGATTGGTTGTTCTTTTCTCACATAGCCAAGTTGTAGCATCAGAATGTTTATTAGCCCAGCATTTGTTTCCAGATCATTTAGGATGTGTCAAATAACACAACTCTTTACATCAATGTTAATCTTAGTGCTGTATGGCCAACAATTGTTCTCTATTTTTAAGGACTTAAAAATTTTTAAAAAATACAATCTCCTCAAAAGCACTTTGAAAATATTAAATAACAATGTAGGCAGGATCATCCTTTAATTGCCTTTGAATTACGTTAGTTTTCATCAGTATGTCATGTATTTACTAGTTTTTGTCATTCCCATGGGCAGTATTTTGTAATTAAAGAGTTTTCATTATTTGATTAAACCTTTTTTATTATTTCTCACTGGTCCTGTTTCTTTCTGTCTAAAGGTGATGGTGTTTGTTCATGCTAGAAATGCTACAGTACGAACTGCTATGGCTCTTCGAGAAAAAGCAAAAAACAATGGTCATATTTGTCACTTCTTGTCACCCCAAGGGTCAGAATATGGGCAAGCTGAAAAACAGGTAAGTGAATAATTTACACTGGTAGTCTTTTCAGTCTTGGAATTGATATTTTTTTACAAAACAGTCCCAGCATGGGAATAGATGCAGCATTTTTGAGCTTCTGGGAAGATTTTGCTTTGAAAAGCCATATGAGGTTGCTGAATTGAATAGGGGAGCAGGAGTAATAGTAAAGGAAGAGCAAAGTCTTGTTATTTTCAGTTTGTTAAGATAAAGCTTATAATTGTGTTTCATGCAGCTTGCACTACTTGACAATAACTTTCATGTTTGCAGCTAAGGAAGTCTCTGAACCACCAGTTTCAAGGAATATGCCATTATATCTGCTGAAAGAACATTTCTATAACAATCCTTAATTCTGTGCTGTGTGTGGCATTTATATTTGGTGATATCAACTGAAGTCCAAAGATTAGATTTAGCAGTGTCTTTTTAAGATCCCATGAAAAATAAGGTTCTTTCTCTTTCCACAATTGATTTCTCCCCATGAACAAAGAGAAGATACTTACTGTAAAAGTTTTAATACATATGGGAGATGCTTTCTTGCACTGGAAAATATATCTATAAACTCTTCCGTATTTTGGACCTGTGAATTACAATCTTCTGAGGGTTTTAGGTTCTTGTGTCTGTTGTTAGTTATAATAAATATGTTACTTTATTATAAACCTCTGAAGAGAATGTGGAAAGATTCATTCAGTCTTAGTAATTATGAATGGAGCATAGATGTTACAGTTGGCAGAATCAGATTTCTGAAACATGGAGAAATCAGGGTAAATTATGTTCTTTTTGGCAAGATGCTTCTGAGAGCTATAATAAATATTTTAAAATTATGCTCTTATAAGTTGATGTCATTATATTTCATAACATAACATATTTAAAAGCCCCTCTTTTTCTAGTAGATCCTAGTATCAGCTGTATTATAAAAATAACATCAAACTTGAACTTGAAGACCCCATGTTTCTACTATAGCACTAATTATTGCTGAACCTTTTTTCATTAGATTTCTTAGAAAAAAAAACTGAAACTCTTCATTTATTAAAAATAATGTTAGTTTTTTAATGGTAATACAAGAAAAAAATTAAGCTATTGAAAGTAGTCAAAAATTATTGCCAAAGAAATTAAGAAAAATTTTATGCTTATTTCAGCAGTGCATATTTTGTGAGATATCTGTCAAAGAAGTATTCATCCAACTCACTGTGTATGTCAGTGAAAACAGCTCCTGTATCTTTAGTTTTACTTTTCATTAATTAATGAAATTAGATTAAATTAATTAGAAAGCATATTCCTGTGTCAATGGAAACCACAAAACAGAGGAAAGTTCTAAACCTGTTTGGAATATGTGTGATATGAATGTGGTTTGATGTGCTGTCATGTTTATTACTTGTGGAAATAGCAGTAGATTTCATCTCTGAGGCCAGTGCATCGAATGCACCGAACTGAAAGCACAGACAGGGAAGTGGAGGAGAGGGAGTTGTGTTCTCTTTCAGGTTGATCTTTGACTGTGAAGAGCCCCACAGTGAAACTGGACATGTGCAGCTCGTGTCTGCTTCAAGGTGGGAGCAGGAAGGAAGGGACAGAGAGATTCTGGTTGAGATCTGTTGTGGACTATCTGTCCAGGCAGATGTAGTGGTTGTGACTTACTCTAGTGGATGCTGGCAGAAGTCTCCCCACTTCATTTTCAACCATTTTCTGGGATAGTGGCATTATTCAGGCCACCCGTGAGGTTCATAAGCTATGCTTAGGGACTGCTTTTGTTTCCAACCAGGCCCCTACTTTGCTGCTCAAGAATTGGTGACATCCATTTCCATGAATGGCAAATTTCATTGTAATGATTGAGTTCAGTATTCAGAGGAAGGTTGTGATGGTAAACAGTGAGACTTAGGACTTTGGGAGAGCAGTGTTTGGCTTATTTAGAGAATTACACAGTAGAATCATCTGGGAAGCTGCCATGAATCAGACAAATCTCTCTGCTTTTACACTGAAGAAATGGCTTGAATAGAGAGGCTGAAAACATCACTGAAAACAGTGATGACTTAGCATCATGATTCAGGAAGTGAGGAAGAAACTGGGAAAGAGAGAGGTAAATGAAAGTGAGTACTTAAATTGTAAGCTTTATATGCTATTCATAAAAAATGCAAGTAAAATATTGTCACTATATAGGTTCATGTGAAATGTACTTGTTATTCTAAGCAAACTCCCAAGAGAATTTGAATTCTTGTGTGGGAATACTGCTCTTTAAATATGAAAATGTAAGCATCACCCCTTTTTCAGGAAAAGCTGTAGACAAGATCAGTACTAATGGTACACACTTCCAAGTGTTCTTACAGAGAAACTTGAGGCATGAAAATGTAATGTGCAAAATTATGGAATCTTTCCCAACAGAATTTTAAAAATTCTTATAAATCAGTACCTAGGAAGAGTGTGGAAGATGAGGCAAAATGCACTTACAAATCAGGCTGGTGATGATTGTCTGGAAAAGCAAGAACAAGTGTGACTGTCCATAACAGAACAAATTTATAACCAGATAAGAAGGAAAAGGTGTGAAGACCAGAGTGTTCTGGTTCCAGCCAAGATTAGGTTAATTTTTTCATTAGCCAAGAGGGGACCTGGAGATTATTCTATACCAACTCACATCATTGCTGGGGTCTGGGAGCAGGGGGAAGGGAGTGTCCTCTGGGCAGAAGGGGCTCCTTCTGGTCATGTAGGTGCAGCAGAGTAGTCTGGTAACACCAGTTCCAGCAGTCACACGTGAATTGTTCCCCTCTTTCTTGTGCCCTGTGTCATTAGTGTTGTTCCTATTACTGTTTGTTTTCTTCCCTTATGGCTGTTTCCAGTAAATTGTTCTTATCTTCACCTTTTTGCCTCCAATCCTCCTTTCCACCTGCAAGGGGAGGCTGTGGGAGGGGGAGAAGCAGGCAAGCAGTGCATGGTTTGGAGACTCTCAGTGGGGAGCAGTAAATTGGGGAGTATCATCCCTAAACCACAGCATATAGCAATGAATGAGTGGGAATTGTGTTCTCAAGCAAGGATCACATAACCTTCTTGTGTCTGTCTTGAATCTTGCAATGGCTATGAAGAGACAGAAGAACTTTAAATTCTTCCAGTGATCAGTATATGTCATTTGCACATATTACATGAGTGTAAATTTGGAGTATTTTACTTCTTGTGCCTGTAAGTGTGATTGAGATATTGGGGGAAAATACTATTTTTTATTACTGTTGTTAGTATTTTACACAGATTAGATACTGCAGTGTACTTAAGGTTTCCTTCACTGTCACATATAAATAAATCAGTAATGGAAATACTAAAAGCAGAGTGAAGGCCTAGTCATACTGAAATCAGTAGCAAAACACCCCCAGTAACTTTTCCCAACATACTTCCATTTGTCCTCTTTCAGGATCCATTCAACAAACAAAGCTAAATTATATTCATTTCATTTACAATAAAAATTAATTACTTTGTTGATTCTGGCTCTGTTACCTAATAACTATTGTCTACAAAAGGAGTTTTCAAGATATTGAGGGAATTTGTGGTTTTATGTTCTCTGTTCATCAGAAATTTGCTGTTTAAACTAATGTGAATATACTGTATTGAAATAATTATGTCACAGCATGTATCTTTGAGGCATATTTTTATTTATATACAGTTAGCACAATAAAGATACTAATCAAATAAGATATATAGTCTGCCAAAGCAGAACTGTGCATAAACAGCCATCAATTATCATAAAATGAGTAATATGCCAGCAACATTTCTCTGAGCAATTAAGGCTCTTACATATGAAGACTTATGAGTTCACCAAAGATTTCAGTGATTAGAGCATGTGGTGGGTTGTTATTAAAACTATTACTGTTCAATCTAAATTTTATTTTTCTTTCTTAGCAGTAAATATTTCCAACAGAAGTGGCTATATTAAGAGCAGTAATGTATGTGCATCTTACCAAAGGGTTTTACCATCATGTATTTTATCAAGGGAACTTTCAGTGCCAGTATTTTTAAAGATTTCAAAGTGTAACAGATAAAGAAAGACACAAGGCACAGTGAAGTCAAGTTGGATATAAAGAAGTTAGTTATTTTCCTTAACTTTCTGCTTTCTTTCCAATAACCCATCCTGGAATTAGACACCAGAGCCTGGAATAGCAGTGCCTGAATCAACTACAATGCTGCATTCAGGTATCCTGAAAGTCCAGAAGTTTTCTCTTTCAATGGTAATTCTAATGCTGGAGAGGTTTACTGGCTAAGGTACAAACTTCAGTACCACATAGGTGAACACACAGAGCCTACATTTACAGCCTTAAGTGACTGTCATCAGGAATTGCATCTGTACAGTTTTCTACCATTACAACTGTTAGGAAAAAAAAAAGAAAATGTTATTGCAGACAACTGTTGTTCTAAACAGACCAAGTCAGAGCTGTAGAAATACTGCAGGGACACACTAATGGATTCATAGTTTTTGTGTACAAGAAGGACCAGCTGTTGTGAAATGTTTATAATGTGATGTAGGGAATTGAGCAAGGCACGAAATTCTGTTTGAGCACCAGTAACAATTTCTAAAATGTTTATAGCCTTGATATGTGTAATTCTTCATGTCTGAATTGGCCTGCCTAGTGCTCTAGACCCAGGATCTTATGCTTGTTCTCTTCATTGACTTAATTTTTTTTTCCCTGAGAAAGTTTTTATTATTTGAAATAGCAAATTATTCTTTTTAGAGGTAGATCAAGCTACTCAGAAAGTCTTTCAGTGGCAAAGTTAGAGGGGCCAAGAGATTATACTGGGCAGAGCATTCACACTCCTCTTCCTTAGGCATTGCTGTTCAAAGCAGCTATTGCTCTAGACAGACTGTGTGTCAGACCTGGTACCTGGTGTAAGCATTTCTTACCCCTTACACCATAAATCAGATACATTTTATGCAATAAGTTGAGTATTAACATGATAAAACACGACTATTAAGAGCTTTTCTAGGTTCTTTTTAAAATCTATTCTCCAAAAATGACCTGGTTTCTTTGTTCCTGAAACCTCCAAGATGATCTGTAGGTGGGCCAAGGGGTGGTGTGGAACTGATGTGTCCTTGCAAGCACTTACCATTCCTTCAGAATGTTTCTATTTCCAAACTGTACCTTTAATCACCATGTTCATATTTTAAATTTTTGATCACTGGTACAAATATTAAATATCCATAGGTCAAATCGGATCTCTGAAGACATTGACATTCTGTCATGTGAAAGTTCCTATATACAATTAATTTCTTCAGTCATCTTTGGCTGATTTTAATCTCTTTAATAGATGAAATTAATTTTATATAGTACTTAATTCCCAATGCTGCATCATATAAATGAAATTTCTGACAGAAGTTTAACTGTATTATATCACTGCTGTGTGATGCAGAGTGATTAATCTAAGCTTCATAATGATAATATCATGTTTGTCTGACAAGAGATATCTTGTATAAATGGATGTTTATTGGCACTGTTCCCAAATTTAGCAGACTACAGGCCATTCGGTCTTGCCATTTCATTTGACATGAAATTTAGCAATACCTGGCAGAGAATAATCTTGATAATGTAATACAGTCCTTGTTTTGTATTCTGTATGTAGTTTTTGCTGTAATGGATAAATAACATACTTAAAATCATCTGAAATCCAGTATATGACTTACAAGAATAAGTAATACTCAAACAGTCCTAGTCTAGACATAGCAAATGGAAGTAAAGGCTACTTCACAGGATGAACTGAAAAAATAGAATAGTTAAAAGCATTGTATGTATTCTTTACTGGCCTTAAAAATCCAAAAGCAATTACTAATCCTCTTAAGTATCTGTCAAACATTTTTAAACTATTAGAAATTAATTTTTAGAGAGTATTCATCAAATATTTAATGTGTAATCATTTGCCTGACATTTAATTATTTCAGAGCAATCCTAATTTTGTTTTTGTTTTGCTAATAACATATCTAATATTTGATATGCCATTAAAAAAACTATAAAAATAAAATGAGGATATGTATTCAAATACATTAGGCTATAATAAATGTCAAGCATATATTGAAGTTTCCTATTTGTTTTATAATTACTATATTTTTTTATTTGTGAAAAATATTTGCTAATTGTCTCTCAGAGAAGGAAGTGAAGCGCTCTGTATTTCTTTCATGGGATATTTTATTCTGTAGTCCTGCTTGAAGGTCAGAGACAAAATTTACAATAAGATGTGATCCTAAAAATTCAGGTGTTAAAGAAAAATGTGTTCTGTACGCAACAATTCCACTGTTTTAATGAATCCTGAGCTGTGGAATTTAGCATTGTTACTCAGATGGACACTTCGATTTTGGGGCAGCTTTTTTACAGAGGGATGTATTGTGAGCAATAGAAAAATATTGCCTTCAGTTTTTTTAGCAGTATTCCTAGATATTAAAGTTAAGTGTTAGCTGTTGTATACTGAAATAAAAAGTTGACAGAAACAATAAATTTCTTTTTGCTTTTGCTTTTCCTGACCTTTAAAAAGGAAAACCGCTTGAAGTTTGATGTATATTTTTGTTATTATAATAGTTACTTTTTTATGTGTCATTCTAGAAATTGTATTTGCACAGCTTTAAGTTTGTAGTTCTATTTTCAGCCTGATGCTCTGTGTAGTCCTGTGTATTGTTTACAGCCTGCTGGAATTTTCTAGTGTTCTTATTGTGAATCAGAAGGTATAAACTATATGGTATGGACTGAATTGTGTTATCAGCTGTATTTCTGAAAACCAGTCTCTTATCCAAGGATTTCAGACTTCTTGTCTCTCAGACTCTAAAAGTACAGCACTGATGTAACAAGTAACAGTCTTCTGCTATCCTGTGAAAAAATAAAATGGACTTTTCCCCCCACTAATAATCTATGGGCTTGATTGTATATTCTGTTTTATCTATCATGAGTGTCAGCTTGATATGCAACAATGCTTGGTTTCATCCTGTTTATTACTGGAAAGCCACCTCATGAATATTTGTTCTACTTCCAGAAGCTGCACCGCATTAGTAATGGATCTCCTACAAGAAAAATGGGTTAGCAAACCTTTTTCTAGAATGATCTCTGAGGTTGCAAATACAGCTGACCGGGCTGCTGATGTTTTTCTTCAAGGAACTACTGAAAGAGGTTTTATGCTTTTGTACAGAGCTTCTCAGCTATTTCAGAGTTATTCAGGTTAAAATCGGTAATGGATTTAACCAGTGTAAATATAAGATTTAATGCCTTTTCGTACTAATCCTCCATGGAAATGCTCTGATAAACTCTGGGATAATGTGTTGCCTATAGCATCCCCTTTCATTGTTGACAGAATTCCTATTAAATACTAAATGTGCTTAGTAAGATCATTTGAAACTGTTGTCATATTTATAACATGATTAAACATCTCTCCTTAAATGAAATCTACTGCAGTCTTCTGCAAGGTAGTGCAGTCTTTGCATTCAGTAAATTCAGACCTTAAGGAAAATAAATTTGTTTAAATGTTTTATTAGTGCTTCAAAATATAGAAACTGAAATTCAAAGTTATACTGTTTAAAAGAATGTCTTTAATAGGTAATTCTCTTTAAATCTAAGGCTTCTTTTAAAATATACTGAAACTTCTTTCTCTGTGGGATATGGGAAGAATATTAGGCTAATAGAGGTTCCTTGATGTCAGGCTATGACACTGCTTGCTGTAATGAGTAGTTCTAACAAGTTATTTGGTTGATGCTGCAGTTACAGGGATTTGCACAGTCAGTAGCAGCATATGTGTGTTTTTTTTAAATCAGCATAAATGTTAATATTACTGTAAAACTAACTGATTTAAATAAGTGAATGTATTAAAGGTGTAGTACCTTTTCCTATTTTCCTATGCATTCTTAGCTATTTCTTATTTTTTGCAAAAGCAATTGTGATCTCTTTGTCTTTCCTGAAGTCTTGACTGTGAAAATCTCCTTCAGGTAGTTATTAGGATGCTTTAACATGTAATCCAGATCAAAAAGTTTGCTATATCTTTTCCCAGTAGTTATTAATCAACAGCTTCCCTGAATAAGAGGATTTAAACTTGAAATCTCATTGATTGTATCAAGTATATTTGGATTTGAATAGCTGTGCTAATCATAAAGAAACAAATTATCAACTTCTGAGACATGTGGGAGGGAAAAGCAAAACCAAAACCAGTATGATTGTTTTAATTTTGACAAGTTTGGAGACCAGGACTGCATTCTTTGTACTTCAGTAGAACAGCCTAATACCGGCTTTTCATTTTTGCCAGCACTTGTTTTCACCATGTGTAATTAGGTCAGGTGTATATTAAAAATATGTGAGGTATCTTGAATGGATAAATCTCCCTTTTCTTCATTTTGTTCTGTCATTTAACAGGCTGAAAGGCAGGCAATACCTGGTTAGTGGTGAGCACTCCAGCAAGAAGAAATTATAAATAGAGCATAAGTGCTCTCTGCCCTTGCCCCTTTCAGCCCAAAGAGCTTGGTTGCTTCAGCCAGTTTTCAGCTGCTTTCAATCCCCAGACCCCTAGGTCTTGCTTGCTTTTCCAAAATGTGCTAGTTAGTTCTAGTTTGCAGTGTGTGACCTTATGCAATATGTTCACAGTAAGACTGTAGACAAATTTCAGGCACCTTTTCTGCATAAGATGCACTAAACCATACTGACAAATGATTCTGATCACCTGCAGTTTTAGTACCTTTGTATGGAAATCATATGCTGACTAAAAAATAGTGTTTAAAGAGATCCTATCTACTTAGAAATTCATTTGTCAGGAAATAGTGTAGCTACAGTAATTATTATTAGCAATGAAGAGTAATAATTGAAAGTTAATTACAATTGGAAGGGTTTCTGTATTGCACACTGACAGTCAATGCTGCTTGTTGATCAGTTGTACTTTGTATTTCATGGTGATTCTATTGTTCTCCAACAGGCTTGATGCTGTTCAGTGATTGACATTCTTTTAGAAAACATGTTTGATTTCTTCTACAGTAAATAACAAAAGTAAACTTTGCAAGGTCCGGTGAATTGTATTTTGTTTTATTTTTTTTTCTAGCAATCACACTTGACTTTAAAAAGTTCATCACAAAGTACTATTCTTCAGGGTTATAAATGAAGGATGCAGTGTCTTGGTTTTTTTAAGTGGTTGGAGATTGCTTTAAAGATTCAGGCCATCAGAGAACACCCTTTGTAGTTGTCTTTACTGAAATAAAATTCAGAACAAAACCTGTAGTTCACAGCTATCCTGTAGAATAAATACATCTTCTTTCTTCTAGAATTGCTTGATGTTTTTCCTTCAGAGTATCACTGTTAACTGACTCTGTGCCCTTTGCTCCCTGAGGATTCATGTAATTTTTTTTATATTGTAAAACAATGAAGGTATAGGATATTTTGAATTGTTATTTTTTTAAAAATTTGAGGGTCTGACCCATTATAATTGAAAAATACATTTTCATAAACACCCAGGATGGCAGAAAACATCACTACAATATTGGAAACTGTCTCACACTGTCTCTTTAAAAACATGGTTAGAATCAGTGCAAGCAAATGGATTCACCAGAGTACATTTAGATGCTTGATTCAGGTTTTCATTTAAAAACCATGATTTTATTAACAAGTGGAAAAAAAATGGATTTCAGTTCATATTCTTGATTTCATTTATTTTCAAAATAATAAAGCTTTTCAAATATTAGTTTCATTATGGTTTGATGGAATTGTTTAGGTATGTATGTTGACTATTTCAGTTGTCATTCACTTTCTACTTCCAACTCCTCCAAATACCATTGTGTAGGCAAATTTCATCTGGCTTTATAACTACTCCTTTAGTTTATTTGCACAAGATATAGAGTCTGTCAGAACTGGACAGAAGTGTTTTTGCATTGAAGCTTGCAATGACATCTAATAAAGATGAACTGGGAAATAATGAGTAGAATGGCACACACTTTTAAGACTTTTAAATGAAAGAGTAATTAGAACAAAACATAAAGAGGGAGTGATTTCAATTGGATCCACATTCCAGTAATTCCACATACTGAAAGCCAGAGGTGCTTTGGAGAAAACAAAGTAAGTTAAAAAGTAATTAAGCATACTTCTGAAAAGTTGTGGAGATTTATTTTTAGAGAACTGCCAAATATTTATTGCCATACATTTCTTTCTGTAGTCTAATTTTGATTACATGTATACTCAGTCTCTGGTTTTTAGCATATCTGTTATATTTTTATGGAAGCCTCGGTATCTGCAAGATTAGTTGTATCTTCTTTTATCTTGGTTGTTTTGAATTCATCTTAAGATCCTTTGAACTGGAATTTCAAAAGTCAGACAAGAATCAGAAGAAACCCTGCTTGCTGGGAATAATTGTCTCGTAGAAAAGCATTTTGTTGTATAAAGCCACAAACTGCTACTCTTTAGAATGTACAGATACCACTGCATGTCACCTTTATCAAAGTAAAGTTAGAATTTTGCCTAAATTTGCCAAATCTCTTTTGAACAACTCAATTATTTCAGAAACTTTTTTATTGTTGCATCAAAACAAAGAGAAACTGATTATAGAGTGTTTCCCAAAAAACATAAAAATCTGAAAACCAGTATTTTTTTTCCACAACTGAGATTTTTTGAATGAACATCATATAAATATGCATTTGGATAAATCTTTCTAAATGTACCATGTTGTAATTTTCTGCTTATTTGAGTAAAAAAACTAGAACTAGAAATTATGTATTATGCTAATGGGAACTAGAGTAACAGCATCGTGTTTTTGACAAGTGTAGAGTATACACAAGCTGGGTATGAACTATAATGAAACTGGTAGTTAACAAAATTAAGCTTACTGTGTATTGTGAAATGAAAATAAAATTGCTAAAAATATGGAAGGCAGATTTGGAAGTATAGAGTTTGTGAGAAGATGCTGGAAGGGTGCAGACAGGCAGGCGTCAGTATTAGGGCACTTGTGAATTTCAGTGCTGAACTATGAATTCTTAAACAAATTAATGTTCCCCATTCCACCTATCAGACCTTCATCTCTGGACAATACCAGTGCAAGTAGATAAAGAAATAATTTTAGCCAGCAAAGCTAAAAAATGAAAAATTTTTAAATTTTTAGTACTTGAGAAACATTAGAATATTGAAACATGTTTGAAGCATTACTGAAAAGAGTTACTTACATGTAAGTTTTGCTGTATTGTGATGGTTTGCCACCTCTGGAAGAAGAAAACTACGGAAGGGATTTCAAAATTTTTTGTACAACTCATCTGGTGAGTCTTTTCAGTGACAGAAGGCAGAAACTGTGAAAATATGAGTCACTGAAATGGATGTCCACATAGTCCAGCCAGAAAATTCCTTAATATGGGGAAGCTTTGATGAAGCTTAGAAAGGTGTTCTAAAAAAAATTAGTAAATTGTCCATGTTTTCCAGTCAATACAACAGGACTAAAACCAAAATAAAGTTTTCAGAGGTAAAACTAAGGAGAAAAATATATATACTTTTCCCTAACAATCAAAAAATATCTTCAGACAAGAAAACAAAATACTTGTTGCCTGTGGAAAGATGTTATGTGTACATCTGCTGATTGCCTGGACTCAGCAAGAGCTGAAATAATCCACCCTGCAGAGCAGCAAAATCCTTGTGACCAGAAGAGCTTGCAGCATCCTGGTTCTTTGAAGGGAGATGTTTGCTGCTTGCTGCTCAGTTTTCACTTATAGTAGAGGTTTTTTTCCAACTAAGGAAATGTAAAATCTTACTTCTTTGAATAAAGATCTTGCCAGCATTTTTAAGATGCCTTCTTGATCTCTACTAACTACTCTGAGGATCTGTCCTTTTCTGTTGGGGATGTTGTATGATCTAGGAGTGCTAACACTGTGAGATGAAACTTGAATTTGCTGTCATTATTGCTGTGTTTGAGGTTATGACCTCTAGTTGGTAATTAATGAGCTCAGGATTCCTCTCTGTCTTTTTTTCTTTTTCTAAGACAAAAACTGTGACTTGCATGTTTGGAATTTCTAAAATATTGAGAACTGTTGACAAAATGCTAAAAACCTAGTACTGGAGGGCAAACCCTGAGGTTCTTGAATTTGGAGTATCAAAAGCATTGCAAAAGCCTTCCAAAATTCTTTGTAATAATAATAATAAAAGCTGGGGAATCAAAGGCCATTGCATCAAGGATGAAAAATGCTGCACATTTTCTTTCTGTGGGGATACCTCTGGCTTTGATATGCATGAATTTTGTAATCAAATGTAGAATTCTAGGGCAAAGTCTTTGATTCTAGTGATCAGTTTTTCCAAGTATTGTGCTCTGTATGTTTATCAAGGACAACATTCAGAAATCTGAAGTGTTTGAAACTTAATATTGTATTTCCCTGCTTTCATTTAAACTGTGGTATTGCTGAATAATGGAGCAGAGCCCTAGCTGGTTTACAGTTGAAGGATCTCATTGGAAAACATACTAAAACTAATGGAAAATAGACTGTTGGCTTTGGAGTAAGCCCTGAGGACACAATACAGCACAAAATAGAGTTTCATAGAGAAAACACAGCACAGTGTTTAGCTTTTTGCAGGTGTGGATATTCTGCAAGCTTCTGGAACTGAAAGCTATTAGAAAATGCAAATGTGTCCCAGTGATGCAAGGATTTAAAACACTTATATAGATACACCATTATATAGATACACCAGTATGGCTTATAATTCTTTGAATGATCCCTTACACTCAGAAATTACTTTCTGGGCTTTTGTTCAATTGTTATGGCTTAGTTAAAAAGTGTTTTTACTGCCTTGTAACATTGAAAACATACCCAGTTTCTTCCTCCATTGGCCTGTAGTTACAAAACAGCTGTAAGAGTTATTTTCAGGTATTCCCTTAGATTTTGTTCTTCTGAAGGGGCATATTGCTTGAACTAACTACTAAGACCTCTTGTCTAAGGGAAATATCCAAGGTGATTGTCCTAAGAGACTCCTGTACTTTTTAGAGTGCTGTACAGGTCTACAATTCTTTGATTCTGCATCACATATTTATTGAGTACTGTCAGATTTACTGAGTTGGCAGTCATAGCCCTATTTATTAATTTTTCCTACCTGTTCCAGTTTCTTTAAATTTCAGATTTTCACACTTGTGAAGAAAACAGATATTGAATGAAAACAGATATTTTCATAACTAAAATAATTAAAGGGTGAAAGATAGCCAGAAATACCCAAGACTATTAATAAGCATGTAAAAGGATAAGTGATAAAGTGATATTTAACAACCTAAATAATATAGCTAGAGCATTTCAGAAAAAACCCAAGCTCTATAAGATGCTGTCCATGCACAAATTCATGTTCTAGGTA
The DNA here is from genome assembly GCF_012460135.2 of Molothrus ater. NCBI lineage: Eukaryota > Metazoa > Chordata > Aves > Passeriformes > Icteridae > Molothrus > Molothrus ater. The sequence continues at coordinate 104,988,694 of NC_050480.2, read as the reverse complement.
GAGGCTTCATAGTTTTAGTCATGAAATAGAACTAGTATTAGTAAATAGTGGAGGACTAATTTGATCAAAAGAAGTATATAAGGCTATTTCAGTTATGTATAATGAATTTCAACTATAACAAAGGCTTTGGTTTGGGGAAAAATAAGAGACTACAGGAAAATTTTGCTGTTATGGATTGAGCCTAGAAACCTCTTAGCTGGAATTTAAAATATTTTCAAAGTATTTTCCTAGAGTGGAAATAAATGAGTCCTGGAATAAGGGAGGTGAAACATATCAGTTACAATTTTAAGAAAACAAAGCAAATGGAGATTTTTCTTTCATTTTTCGAATCATAGTTTTCAATCTTGAGTATTGAGAGCCACCTTGTGGCAGTACCTTTTAATGCACATAAACAGCGCTGATTTGATGGTCGGCAAAGGCCCTTGATCCTTGTTTCACTTCTCCGAGCATTTTGATCACTGAGAATTAAAATGCGTTCGACTTCCAGGCATCTGCCTTTTCTTGACTCGAAAGACGGATTCTTAACATTTGTATGAAATTCCTAAGATAATTTTTTTCTTATTCCCCTTCTTTAGTCTTTCCTTTTTCTCTTCTTGCATCCATTAATAGATGATATTATAAACGCAGGACAGATAAGTGAAATAATTATAATGTGTAATTTACTTGCATAATACATATACATATTTCTGTATAGTAAAGTAATACAGGCTCCATTCACTTTTTCTTAAAAGATGTAAAAATTCTTGACCAACGCATATTTTAGGAAGCTTAAAAAATTGACAGTTTTAAGCATTTATTTGTCTATGTCTTTTAGTCATTGTTTTGATTACCAGAATAACACTTAATAACGAATAGGAAAAGTCAATATTTCTATCTTTCAAATTTGTATTTCCCCTTATAAAAGATTTGTATGAAATTAGCTTCTGGCATCAGAACAGGGATTAGATGGAGAAAATGCATGAGGATTAATTGATTACACTTGAACACAGATTTGTCAAAGGGTTCTATGAGTTTCTGTCTTTTTTTGAGGGAAAAATATCTGCTTTTTTTGTGACTGTAAAGGGGCTGATGTAAATGTGGGACTTCATGAGTTAAAGCCATAATATAGATTTCCTTGAGTTCAGTTTTCTGTTCTATAAAGTATATACTGTGTGTAATGGTAGAGGTTGAAAGAAGGCCAATACTCTGCAAAGCATTTTCTTTTGGGATTTTGAGGGGGTAGGAGTGAAATTCCTCATAAAACTTTTATTTATTTCTGGTATTAATGGAAATCCCTCTTCCTCCATGACTGAATTTATACTCAGGAATCTCAGACAACTTTGGGATTTCACAGTCAACTCATTTTATCAAATACAAAATAGTCTGGAATTTTGCTCTCAAACTTAAAAATTAAACCAATAACTGTAGAAAATTTGACAGATAAGAAAAAAAAAATCACTTAACACCTCTTATCCTTTTTCTTCTTAGGGAAAAATTGAGATTAAGTAGGCATTTAATACCTTCTTTATCTGACCACAGTTTGGGAACATTTTGGTTGGAGTATGTTCTTATCAGCTTTGTCACATGGAGAAGAACTGGGTTTTGTCATACTTTCAAGTAGCACTATGACCTGTACTGAGTCTGGTGATGCCAGACTGTGAATTTGTGCATCTGATTGTCCATCACAAAGGAAGGGCTATAGGAATGTAATTTTGGGGTTGCATAATTACATTTGGGGGATCTAACAAGTCTGAAGTGAGTTTGTGGTAAATAATGTCCCCTGATTAAGTTGCCATTGTCATCCATAGAAAGGATGTAAAGTTTCCATTCCTACATTTACTATGATGTTCCTTAGTTCTGTTATGTTCAGCATTTAAAATATAGGATGATCTGATTAATTTTAATGTATGAGTATTAGAATAAGCAGAGATTAGTGTGAAGGCAGATAATTTAAGTTCCAATTTACTTGGAATATTGAGTGATAATTAAGAGCTATTAGTGATATGTGCCATCTGGGAGAGTTGGGAAAATGCCACCTGAGTCAGTTACAATAGAAGTTTGTTGCAATGGAAAGTTATTTGAACGTCTAATTTGTCTTTTATTCTTTCCAGGATAATTCTTGCTCATTAGTCTAAATTTGAAACATGGGGTGCTTTTCCAGCTGAAATTATAGCACAGGAGTTTTAGGAGACGGCACATGGTAACTACAAATGTGTGATGTGTCTGAGCTGCTGTTGCAGTTGGGGAAGTTCAGTGTGCTTCAGGCAGGGGAGCCTGAGTTCATCCACAGCAGACATGGCAGAGAGCAGCAGCACTGCACAGGCTCTGCTGCCTGACTCCCACTGGCTGTGCAGGGTGCTCAGACTCCTCCTGCAGATGCACAGATCTCTGTGGACATCTGCAGAGTTGTAATCTCAAACTGAACCCTGCCATACCAAGCTGATGTCAAGTGGCCTGGCTCTAAGGGTCACTCAGTTGCTCAGCTTTTACTTAGAGATTTCTCTGCACCAGACAGCATTAGCCAGCCCTCTTAGCTTCCATACTAGCAGCCTGCAAATTAAACAATTATGATGAAACTTCTTATCTTAAATGATGCCTTCTCAAAGAAGAAATAGAGTAGGGAGTATGTTCTAGGTTGATCTCATGAATGAAAAGGCTATGCCAAGAATTACAAGTCATCAGTCCATTTCTACAGGTACTATCAGAAAGACTGTCTGATAATATTATAGAAAACAGGCTCAGTAGGTTTCCCTCTAGCAAGTGGTCACTGGGGTTAGCAGAGATACAATCAGTGTTACAGGTCAGTGTGGCCCCTCTTTTTCCATTCCATGTGAAATTTTTTGACAACAGAATTGGTAATTCTGTATTTGGCACTCAAAAATCAATTTCAAAAAATAGCTGATATGCAAACATAAAATGAACAGAAGGAGACACCTTTGTTGAATAACTTCTGACATTTAGACTGGAATTCACAAAGTAAAATATTCTTAGATATGCAAACCAGTTCCTAAAGATAAGTGATGATATGATATCCAGCCTTGCTTTGCAGCATGAGTATGAGCCAGCAGTGTGCCCAGGTGGCCAAGAAGGCATCCTGGCCTGTGTCAGCAGTAGTGTGGCCAGCAGGACCAGGGCACTGATTGCTCCCCTGTACTCAGCACTGGGGAGGCCACACCTCAGATCCCATGTTCAGTTTTGGGCCTCTCATTCCAGGCAGGACATTGAGGGGCTGGGGCAAGTCCAGAGAAGGGCAACAGAGCTGGTGAAGGGTCTGGAGCACAGGTCCTATAAGGAGCAGCTGGGGGAGCTGGGAGTGTTCAGTCTGGAGAAACGGAGACTTGGGAGCACGTTACTGCTCTCCACGACTGCCTGAAAGGAGATTGTGGCTTGGTGAAAGCTGGCCTCTTCTCCCAGACAACCAGTGATAGGACAAAGGAAAATGGCCACAAGCTGCAAAAAAATTTCTTCATCAAAAAGGTTGTCAAGCGCTGGAACAGGCTGCCTAGGGAAATGGTGGTCTTACCGTCCTCAGAATTATTGGAAAAATATTTGGATGTGGCACTTCACAATGTGGTTTAGTGGGTGTGGTCATATTAGGTCAAAGGTTAGACAATGATCTTGAAGGTCTTCTTCATCCTCTCTGACACTGTATTTTATATTCTTACTTGTACATTATGTTGTTTACATTCATTTTATATACAATATAGCTTATTTTATGTGAGCTTTCAAAGTGTAAAATGAGAAAATTAAGTGCAACTAAAAGTTTTAAAACTATGTGTCGCACTGATTCTAATTAAAAGTTTGTTCAGAGTGCAAGGTCAACGATTCTTCACTCTTTTTATTTTGATTTTAATTCATAATTCAGTATTACCATCTTGAAACCACAGAGGACTGATATCCTGATGATAACCCTGTAGTATGCATGTTTTACATAATGCCTCAAACATTATATTTGTCTTGGCACTGAACCATGGTGTGTGGTTCAGTTCTGTACAGATCAAGTGCTTGTCTTTATCTAGGAGAGCTACTGATATGTTTTGAATGCGTTTGCAGTGATATCTATAGAAGTATTTTACGTAAGTAGTATTAGCTTTCAGTCTTAAAGTAGGAAAATTACTTTTTTTTTATGTGCTTTTACTTCAGCCTCAGTTATTTTTTCTATTTAAAACAATAAAATGATACTCTGTTCTAAAATGTTATTACTTCAAGTGATAAATTATTTGGGCTAATATATGTACTAATAAATATGTACACAACGCTTCTTTAAGGCAAGGGTTGGCATTGTCTGCTATTTGCCTTATAGGGATTAGAGGTTTCCCCACCACAAATACAAAATGCTCCTGCCCTTGGTTGGGGGAGCAGGGTTGCAAACCTGACCAGAGCAAAGCACCCTGCCAGCTCCACAAATGGCCAATTGCTTTGAATCACTAGCCTTTCACATTTCAGTCTCTCACAGGCTGCTCCTAAAAGAAGGTAGAGTTGTGAAATGAAAAGCTCTTTCAAGAAGACTAAATGCATGAAGAATGTAATGATTTTAACAGATATGACTACTAATTTTACAGAAGAATGTTAATATAATTAAAATATTAAAGAAAATGAAGCTCGTAGTGTGGCATCTGACACTTTTGAACAGTCATTAGCACTAATGTATGCAAGATAAGTAAACAGAGTGTGAAAAATGGAAATTAATGAGGGTTGGAGAGGGACTGTGCAAGCAATCAGCACAGCAGCTCTCCTCTCACCTGTTTTGTGCTGCTATGTACTGTGTTAAGTGAGAAAGTAACAATCTCCTTACCTCTTCCCATACCAGATAATTTGGTCTCTGTGGTGTGTTTGATATGTGAGATATTTTCTTATATTTCCCCAGAGTTTTACCTGCTATATAAGACAATTAAAGTTAACTTGATGAAGAAACTGTATATCCTGCTTTAAAATAACAGTAAATAAATTACAATAGCTTAACAATTGCAAGCTCCTCAGTTTTGCAGAGGGTTTCTAATCTTGTTTATAAACCCCAAGGCAGATGGATAAGTTAAGATCAATGCAGTATTTTTTTTCTCCCCAAATCTCTGTAAATATGGTATAAAAATTACTTGAACAAGAAAATGAAGTATTCCTTTGCTCAAAATATCAGCCTTGGGTGGGAGGTATACGTGCTAGGTTATGTAAATGCTTAAAGAACTGTAGATGTAGAAAACAGTCTTTCAAAGCCATATTTAATTTTACATAAATATGTTCGTCTCTGTGGTTTCTAAACTTTACAAAGCAATTATCTTGCAGGCTTCATGAACTATCAAATAAAATGCTAGTAGGTAACATAAAATACTGGTACTATAATGGCTGAATTTGAGGGGAGGGTTTTTTTAAGAGAGGAGAGTAAAAAAAACTGATTTTTTTCAGTGGAGTTTGAAACTATAAGGGATCTTGTAACTTAGCAGAGGTCTGTGGGAAAATACCCTACATTTGAACAGGATCTGGGGGTAAAATTAAGCTGTTTGGAGGTGACTGAACAATGCTCATTTGTTGCATCTGCTGGTTTCCTCTGGCAGCAAGCCTAATAGCTGCCTCAATTTAGCTGACAAACTGACTCCCAATTCCCAAGTCTGCTGGCCATAAGAGCATAGTAATAGAAGCCTTCTTGTTCTGTCACTTATTAGGTGCTGCTTCTGCGCCCTCTCACTTGCATAAAGACTTCATTACCTTTAAAACTGATTTTGAATGATGTTCAATAGTCCACAGTCTTCACAGTTGTGCACTGAATTTGCAGAACTTGAGAGTAGTCTGCAAGTAATTTGGAATGAAACTAGAGAAAAAGACAACATTGTTGTCAAAGGTGTTAGTAATAACTGGATGGCTGTGTTGAAAATCAGCATAAGCCTTACAGATGCCATTTTTAAGATGTATTCTTTTGTCCCGAGGGTGCAGTGGATAAGTTTATGAAACAGTAACACAGTGAAATAATTCTGGGAGAGATGAAGTTAGGGAAACCAGATGGAGCTAGCATTTGAGTTGGGCCAGAGGCACAAGGAATATAAAATTCATAGGAAATCAGGTTTTACTGGTCTTACCCCTTAAAAGTCTCTTAGTTTCTTAATAGATTTTTTTTGTTTGTAGTTCTATATCAAATAAAGTAAGTAATTACTACTTAATATAATTAATCAGATGTTACTATATAAACATTGCAATATGAAAATACATAAACATGTGTGATCCTTCAAATCCTTTAGAGAGTTCTCAAAACTGCTTTTCTTGTGAGATTTAACATTCAGCAGCCCTGAACTACAAACGTTATTAAGGAATCCCTGAAATTCTTCTGTAATGCAAAGGCACAGGAGGAATAAAATGTCTTTAGTTCTGAGACTTGTTTAATATTAGCATACCAATTAAAAAAAAACAAAACCTTTAAGTGATGCTAGTTACATCATGAATTTTCTTTCTATATTACACTGGTAGCAGTGAAAAAAGCTTGGGTTTGCAGTGCTGCAGATGGTCTGATGTTCCAGTTTGTTTCTTTTTTTTTTTCTTCTTAAAATTCAAGTTACATAGTTTAAGTTAGTTCATGAGTGGCAAATTGTGAAATTTTTTAGTGTAGGAATTTCTGTCACTTTTACTGACTGCCAAGTTTTTTTATTGTGCCTTCATAGTATTGTTATGCTTATCTTCCATGTTGTGTAGGACAGAAGTTAGACAAGTGGAGAAATCAAGCCACAATGCCTAATCAAAAGATATTTAATATTTAATAATGTTCATCTCTCTAAAAATTACTTTCCTGGTTTAGAATAAGGTTCAGCTTTTCATGGTCATGTGTAATGACCATGCCAGTCAAGATGCCAGTCTACAGCTATTTGAAAACCATGTAAACTATTAATTCATACTGCACATTTCCCATTACCTATAAGAACTGTGAGGAAAATTCCATTCTTCCAGAGAATCCTCAATCTGTCACTTTGCATAGCTGTGAAGTTTAGTGGACATTTGTGGTTTAATTATGGAATGAGAAATATGCTTAATGTTCACAAAATATTTTTCTTGCAGGTTTAATAATGTCTCAGTCAGTATAGCCTTTGAGGAGCAGTTGCAGTAAAAATTGTTATGATATGTATTAAGTAAGGTGCAGCAGTATTGGAAAGAACTTTAAAAGACTTTCTGCTTTCATTGTTTCTCACTAAAAATGCATTCAGTCTTGTCATGGCTCAGCAGAGTGGCAATTTTGAGTATTACAAAGCAAAAATTGTGTTCTCAAATATAACAAATGTTTTTGTAGACACCATGCAGTATCACTTTCCTGTTGAGGCAGAAATATTGAAATCTTTGCACAGTTAAGCACAGCAACAAAAGGTTTAACTAGGTCTCCAGAGGTTGTCAGTATTCAAAGTGAAACCAGTAAAAATTCATCCTTGCATGTCATCAAACTCTCTCTCTATCAATTTCTTTCAGTGCTGTGTATCTTCCCCACCAGCTAGTTTTATAACACCATACTGAAAACTTCTGCTGTCAGCAAAACAGACCAAGATTGATGTTTTTTTCATCTGTGTATTCTAAGTGGTTATTGAATATGGCAACAGGACTTATTATCTCAAAGACTGGAGGCAAATAGATACTTTGCTGTATTTCACACGTTTCATACTTCTGTTCCCAGAATGAGAGTGGTTGAATTCTAAATTGATGAGAAAGAAAGAAAGATTTTGACTAGAATTATTTTGCATGCAATTTAAAATTGTGATGTTATATAATCAATTCAATATTAATTGATGTGCATTTTCATGTTGTTGTTAAACTGTTTTGACACTTGTCTTAATAAGAGTTGAGATTATTTAGTCACAGATTGGTGTCGCAGATTTGAGGAAGTCCAGATTTTCAACACACTGAAGCAGTACAAAAATTTCTCTATATAATTTTATTTTACTTGCTATAAACAAGATAAATATGCTTATCATTGTAAAATATATGAAAAATGTTGTTATCTTCACTGAGAGGTGGTGCTTAAACTGGGTGATTATAATGAACATTTCCTTTCTGTCTAAATCTACTGCTGGAATTGTTTGTCAATCTAAGTTCTTAAACCCTTTTATTTGAGAATTATTAATTTATTCACCTTTAAGACAGACATTGCAGTTTGGCTTGAAGTAAAATATTAGGTTACTTTGGTCCATGTTATAAAATTCTGGCTGAGGTTGAAGTAGTGTATTGTCTATACAAATAGTTCCTTTTTTTGCTTGATAGGTGGTTTTTTAGGCAGTAAGTGAGGTAATTGGAAACTATGCCTACATCCTCAGTGACTTGTCCATCCAAAATCCATCATTTGTGCATGGTCAGACTTGCATTCGCATTTCTTTCATTATTGGCTTGTCTGGCTGGCTCAAAAGTGCAACATTTTAAACATTATACCACATTTCCTTAGCTTCTCTGATCAGTGAGGTCTGTAAACACTTCTGTCTAATGCATTATAGATTATAGACCTGAGGAATCAAAGATTACATTAAATGCTCTTGCACAAGTTTTAAAATCTGAAGGCTGTTCCTCCTTTTCCCACGGAATAATTCATTCTCTATGAACCATGAAACTTTTCCAGTGAAAAAAAATGGGGCTGCTATGATATAACAGTGTACTGTAAAAAGAACACACTGAAAAAAGCAAGATATTTCTGGACACCATGCCAATCCCTTATTTAACTGATAATCATCACTCCCTGAGGTACCAAATGGATGAAACACAACCTTATGCAATAAATGAGTTAGGATCAGTGGTAAGACCAGGACAACAGAAAAAAATTACCAGAATTTTGCCTTACACTTCCTTCCTTTGTGAATGAAAAAGAGAATCAAAGTATAATTTATAGGAATTCTTTTTAAACTGTTCTGATTGGAACAGTCCCACTACTCTCCTTCCTTCTCCTTCAGAGGTGTTTTTAAAGCACTTTACAGAATTAACTGAGGTGATATCAGTAAATTGATCAGACAGTAACTCATAGCTTTAAAAAATTCTAAGTTTAATACAGTGAACTTAAATAGCCAGAGGGAGACAATTAGATTATTGACTCTTGAGGAGAGATTCAAACTGATTCACATTTGTTTGTTAGAATTACCATCTTCAAATAATGTCTTGCCAGGTACCAACTAATTATATCCCAGTAAAAGAGTAAGTACTGAACAGAGGTACTACTTCAGGACAACTATACAAAGTGAATTGTTAGATACATTAAAAAAGTAAAGGTGTAGAGAATGAGCATGCATTCTCCTTAAGTAGAATAGCATATTGGGCAGCCTGCATCCCTCCAAAAATTATCTGCTAGGTCATGTGTGTTATCTTGGTGAGGAGAGGCTCTCAGTAGTTTTTGGGTTCTTCACAGGGCCCAGTTGCACGGTGAACAGTCAGTGAAGCTAATGCCTCTGTTCCCAGGAAAGAGCAAGGCAAGTAATCTTACTGCTACCCCAAAAAATGCTGCTTTGTCCTTGTCCTAGAAACAGCTGCTGGTAGCTTAATTGTTGTGCAGACAATACAAGTGGAATGATACAAATAACAGTTCTAATTCAAAAAGGACAGTCCTCAAGTCAAATCAGTGTACCTCACATGCATACCTTTTTTCTCCCTTTAGACTCAAATCTGTATTTCTCCATACAATTGTTGTCATAAACTCTCAAATAATGTTACTGCTTATCTTTCATAGTATTTTCTCTAGGTTTCATGTACTTCTCTAACTGCATATAAAGGAGTCTCATGTTTTTCCCTGTAACAAAAAAATTACTATATTCTGAACTTATATTAAAAAAAACAACCTCTAGTGGTTTTATTTACACCATCCAAGATCTCTCTCCTTTGAAACAGAAGTTGAAAATAAACGAATAAAACTTTTGCATATATAGGTAAATTAATATGCAACATGAATGTAGTAAATTCTGAAGAGCAAAAATGGTGAATGATCATGCAATCCTTTGATCATTTCTTTCTGTTTCTCTCATACTTAGTTATTTTATATTTATGAAACAGCAATAAGCCCATGGATGGACTCTTCAACTTCCCTTTTTTCATTCTGCTTCTGTCAGCTGACCTTTACTTCTGGAGCAGATGGACACTTTTTCCATTCTACCTGATCTCATAAATTTTGAAAGACAGTCAGTATTCTTAAAATGAACCAGCAGAGCAGATTCAGCAGTTTTAGTAATATGAATGAGGCAGAGGAGACTTTTGTCTTGTTGGGAGTTAAACAATTTAGGTCAGCCTACAAATTACATTTCTGAATGTCTTGAGCAAAGTTACAAAATAGTTACTTGGGTATATTTGACCTGTATTCATCACAAGTAGTAGTACTAATTATAACTGCTGTTCATTGAAGGCTGCAGCAAAAGATTCCTTACTTTGTGTGGTGTCTGTAATGTCTGTGCTATCTGAACTCCAACACTCATCAAGTGAGGCTAATGAGGCCTCAAAATTAAGAGCTGCCACTTTGCAGGGTGTCAGGACAGTGCAGAGAATGGAGGGTGGGAATAAATTGCTCAGGATTGCTCAAACCAGTGAACAAATATAATGGTGCATTCTGAACCAAGTGCAAGTGCTGCCCTATAGTGAACTCCACAGAAAGGAAATTACAATGATTGAGTCATATGGTCATGAGCATGAAGTTTGCTGTAGTAAGGAGATCGTGAGAAAAATGCTAGAATAGCCTGTGCCATTTTTGTTATTCAAAGAGAATACATGAGTCAAAAACTGCATTATTGGTGGGAAAAAACAGAATATAGTAATAGTAATTTTTTGTTACAGGGAAAAACACGAGACTCCTTTATATGCAGTTAGAGTCAAAAACGGCGTTATTTGTGGGAAAAAACACCCAAATTCAGAATTTCAAGCAATACCTTAAAATGAGCGTGCATAAAAGAAAAATGAGTAATCTACAGAAAGGAAAAAAATTATCATAGCAAGTAGTGATGATCTACTTTGTTTATCCTAGATGAGGGTAGCATTTGGAGATTTAAAAAAAAACACAAAACAAGCCATAAATTCATGTTTCATGTATCGAGAAGCAATTTATTGGCAGCTGCTTCTCATAATCAAGCTTTATTGCTCTTTTTTACCTTCTTTCTATATAAAGTAAGAGAAAAAGGTATTTACAGGCCTAAAAATTTCATTCTTTGGTTCACTGTATGAGTATTTCAAAGAGTGTACACCTTATAGTTGTTATGAATGATGATTCCTTTGTGATACCAGATGCATGAAAAGGGTAAGGAAAGGTGCTACCTTTCATAAGTCTTTAGTAGAAACATTGGATTTCTTTTTTCCTGCTATATATGCATCATTTCTCATTAAAATTAAGCAGGACATTTTTCTATGTCTAATTGTGGCATTTTTCATGTGTCTTAATCAAGAATTGCACAAAATTCAAGACATTTAAAGGAGAAATATAGGGGGCAGCAAGCTAAACTGGGAATTTATTTAACACATACTGTTTTAGATGCACACACACATGTAAGCAAAGGTCATAAATCTACAGCCCTCTTGAGCAATAAGGGAGGGGAAAGAAAATCAATTCTAATCAGGAGACCAGTGCTATACCTCATAATAACAACTTCTCCATACACCTGAGGCACTTAGTAACATTTTGTATAAATTTTAAGTAAAATCTCTTGGTTTTATTCTGTTATAGAACAAGGTGGAAGCAATATAACTTTTTATAGTTTCAGTTCCTTTATTTAGTAGTCTTGGTTTTGTTGTCTCTGTAACCATTAAAATTCAGATTAAATACAAGAGCCATGCACTTCATTTTCACAAGAGTTTAAAAGGTTTGTACAAAAGCAAATATGCTTAAATGATACATTATGTGAGCAATTTTTCTAGGCATCACTGCAATATGGGAATCGGTTTTTTATTTTATTTTCTCAAGTGAATTTTATAAAATTGGATTATATCATTTTTCTTGAACTAACTTGCCTTGTATCTTTGTAATCTAAAGTGAACACAAATTTATGGGAAGAAAATAATTTCCATTTCTGTGCAGTTAATAGAATCATCCAGAATAACTAACAATTTTATTTCCTCAGCATTTGGTTTTTTCCTATGTCAAAAGTGACCCTGTGAATTTTTTCATTTAAAAAATTTCATCATCTTCTGTCTTGTAAAAAAAAAATTCCTATATTTCTAAACCTGTTAGCTGTGTAGACTGGAAGTCTAGCACTTCACAGATTCAATATATGAACCTGTACATTTTAAATATTTAAAAGATGTTCTTTTAGAATGTGGGGTAGATTTTAGAACTAGATTTTTTATTCTTTTTAAGTGCAACATGTAAGTGTACCTATGTATTTTTGAACAGTTTAGATTAAGCTTAAGCTTGTCAGTACTGAATTATAGTCAGACTAGCATTGCCATGTCTTTAGATGTTTTCTGTCACAAACATTTTTCCTTCCTCTTTCTTTTTACTGTATTCACAAATTCCTCTCTTATAAATTGATGAAATTGTACTTCCTAAAACCATAAACAAATAGTTTTCTTCTATATCTAGTACACAATCCTACTATTCTTAGCTTTCCATTTGTATATTGCCCTGTTGTTCCATACATTAAACGACGTAAGCAATCAAATTACAAAGGTATGAAATTTTGAATTTTGAGGATTTCAGAGGAAGATTCTGCTTTTTAAGCTAAGATTATAATAAAGTGTAATGTTTTTTATATTGAATAATTGTGTTTTTTGAAAAGTGGATACCTTAATGCATATAAAATAGGCATGTGACACCAACACAGAAAGTTCTAAAAAAGTGAATTTTTTGATGGTTGTTTAATCATTTAAGAAAAGAGCTAATTCATACTTAAATGTTTACACCAAGTTCCAGATATAATCAAGAGCAATCCAAATTTCTGTGTCACAGAAGCAGTTGAAGTGAATTTTACACAACTCACAACCTGCTGTGAATTTTGTTGTTGATAATCAATAAAGGCAAACCTTGGTGCATCTGTGCTCTTTATGAAATATTTGGTTCTATTTGTTAGCTCATGAAGAATAAGCTTCATGAACTGCAGGGCCAATTTATCAATTTATTATTTATTCATTTTTAGGCACTACAGCAGTTAATTAAATTTGCCAAAAAGTCATGTGTAGTTTAAAAGCTGAATTTGATTTCCTTTAAACGAATAGTAAATAATTACTGCTAAAGCAGGAAAGATCAGATATTGAAAAGCTGGATAATTGAGAAACTGAGAAATGTGTTTTTCCTACAATATTTTTCTTTTCATGTCCTCCTTTTATAATTGCATTCCCATCTCCCTATTCATTTCTGTGTTTGCAGAGATTTATTGTTCATGTTTGGCAGTTTGCCAGTACTGCGAACCATGTTTTGCTTTGCTTTACCCACTCTGTATCCCATAAATCAACTTTTCAGTGGCTGTGTGTCAGGAAATGGTAAATGTGAAGAGATAACAACATCAACAATAAAAACAATAAAAATCTAATTTTATCTAGAATTAATTCACTATAATACATACGGCTGAAAATACAGTGACAGTTAAATACTACTTAACCTTTGTGTGGTTTGGAAAAGTAGAGATTCTCCATGGACAAAGATAAAAAAATCTGGTTTAGAAAAAAATTAGAATTGTCATTACCACAACCCTTTTGGTATCACATTTAGCAGCAACTGGTTTTGGAAGGCAGTTAGTGCAGCAGGTAGGAATGTGGAAGAGACAGGCAGAAAATCAGAAGTGTTTGTGGCAAATTAGGGAAGTATATTAGTTTTTCATAACTTAGAGGCAGTGTTCAGTGTAGATGAAGCAGGATAAAGCCAGCACCCAGAAATAATGCTCACAGAGCTCATACCCTGCAGGAGGCTGGAGGTTTTGCAGACTGAGATCCCAGGCTCCTGCCTGTGGGAAAGGGAAAATGAGGGCTAGATGAACAGTTTGAAACATGAATTTATTGATTCAGGCTGTGCTGCACCCATACAATGGCTGGTGGTGGGGAAGGGTGTCCCCTCCTTCATGGTAAGTATAGTGTGTGGCCTGATGCCTCAAGCCTGCCCAAGCTGCCTCCACAGGTCTGAAAGAGTTTATTTTAAGGAAAAATGATAAGAGAATTCTCAGTTTCCATGTACTCACTGTTGGTTACCTTGAATCTCCATTTAAGTGAAGCTACACTTCTGTACAAGGATTAAACTTCTTGCAGTCTTTTATAGAATTAAGGGTATTCTCTGGAAAACAAGTATAGACATGATAATTTATAGAAAATCATCACAAACTGGCCTTGATGGAAAGTCCAATCTTAATAGAAAGAGTTTCTTTCAATGACTCATAATAATGCCCAATTTTTTCCTGTATTTTTTTAATACCATACTTCTTGTGCTGTAATTAGAAGTGAACTTAATTGTTATTCTTGCCCACTCCAGGTACAGAGATCCAGAAATAAGCAGCTCCGTGAGCTGTTTCCAGATGGATTTAGTATTCATCACGCGGGAATGCTGCGGCAAGACAGAAGTTTGGTTGAGAACTTGTTTTCTAACGGACATATCAAAGTCTTGGTTTGTACAGCTACACTTGCTTGGGGTGTCAATCTGCCTGCTCATGCTGTTGTTATTAAGGTAAGAGCTTCCCTGCTCTGCAAGCAGTTATCTGTCTTAAAAGAAACCTGTGAAGAAGTATAGATAGCAAGATTTCTTGTGAGTTTTGGGCCTGGAGGGGAAATATCTGATTGACTTGAAATGTTATTTATATCTCATTAAACTGATTCTCTCCAGTGGGAGTCTAGTTTGTATAGTAAAGATTTAAATATATCAAAGATTATGAAAGGATTAGTTAAAGTACACTTCTGAAATCATACTATATTTGCCTAATTTCAGTATTCAGCTCATCAGGATTATATTCATGTGTATTTATGTTAATTTTTATTAACTTTTCCTCAACCAGGGAACACAAATATATGCTGCAAAAAGAGGCTCCTTTGTTGACCTTGGAATTTTAGATGTCATGCAGATATTTGGTCGAGCTGGACGGCCTCAGTTTGACAAATTCGGAGAAGGCATCATTATTACAACTCATGATAAACTCAGTCATTACCTGACTCTTCTTACACAGCAGAACCCAATTGAAAGCCAGTTTCTTGAAAGCCTTGCAGACAACTTAAATGCAGAGGTAACCTTTGATTTGTTTAGAGAAACTAGTAAACTTTAAAGGATTGACATTATTTGAAACAAAAATGCAATATTCTCACACTTAATAAAATTTTCATTGTACATATTTTATTACTGTTAGTGTGTAGGTGTGTATGTTTAAGTGAACTGCTACATATGTGAAAAAGGGGGGTCTTTTACAAAATATAGCAGGTATTCAAAGTAGGATGGAGGGTCAAAATACCATTAAGATAAAACTGTAGCAATGCAGCATTTACCTAATCAGAAGTGATTTTTTAGAATTTAGTAGATGTTCTGCATAACTGAGAAGTAAAATCCACAAAAAAAATTAAAGCCTGTCTTTCTGTGTATAACCAAATTCACATATTTAACTGCAGGAAAGGAAGAATAATGGACTTTGCTTTAACTTTTTTTTTTTTTTTCAAAGGCACAAGACATTTTTTCAGCTAAAGTCAAGCATTTTAGCTAGACTTAAGTGTCCAGTGACATAAAACTGCTTATCATTTTGAAAGATATGAAGTTTATTTGGTCTATTAAGAATAGCTTTTTGAAGATGCTTGTTGTTTTATCTACTCAATTCTTACATATTTGCTTATTTTGTCTTTTCATCACTTTCTCAATTTTCCCATCTCTCCTTCTACCACAAAAAAAAAAAAAAAAAGAGAAAAAATAAATGGAAGGCATACTTGCATTGGGCAGATATATTGCTCTCAACCATTTCCTTTTGACAATACTTAATGGTCCTGGAAATAGACACCTCTGAATATTCTCTAAGTGGACCTGGATGGATATTCAGTTATTTAAAACTGCATAGTAGCAACTTACACATTAGCAGTAAAAATTTACTTCCTAAAGTTGGTTGTGTAAGTCAGGAATATTTGTGGTTATTGTTCAGCACCACAATAAGTCAGGAGAGAGTGATCTGGTTTTGGGATACCGTGTGCCTTTTCAATAGGAAAAAATCCAGCCAGATTTCACAGAAGAGCTTTGTTCTTTTTTTTGAGACACAGAAAGCAGACCGTGAAACAAGGGTTGGGTAGGCTTTCCTTCACAGCAGAGGAGTTTGCTACATTTTATAAAATATTAGGAAGTTAGGCTTTTTTTCTGATTTTGTGTAATGGTAGTAATCTGAAAAGAACAGTGTACTCATGGCTTTAAAATTACCCCAGATTCCATTAAGTGATACAGTTACAAAAGCTGAAGGTGCAATCAGAATTTTGTTAATTACAGTGATAAATGATTGCTAGTAGAAATAGCAATGAAGCACAATAGCATAGCAAGGGCATGAAGGCAACATATGTGACATTACTTATACTCCTGTCATAACATGCAGGAAAAATTAGTGCCTGCCAGATTACAGGTAACCAATACTATGAGCACTGGCAAGGAACTATTGTGACAGCATTTTTTGGAAAGTAACTTCATAACATTTCCTTATAATTGGAGTCAGTCTAAACTTCTGTGTATGCTGATTTGATCTAAGGTAGTGGAATTCTCTGAGAAAGATAGAGATGATTTAGAAGAAATTGTTAAGTTTATCTGGAGATTACTATTCCAATATGCTGCACCATTCTGGAAAAAAAAAAAAACATGTTTTAAAATATATGCCATCATATGATTAAGTATATAGTCTTAGGAAGCACATTCAATTTTTGTCATCTTCTGCCCTTTGGTAGTAACAAAGCACTGTATGGATACAAAATATATGGGTTTTGACTGATGTGTTACAGAAATCAAGACAAGTATGTTGATGACCACTGACAACTTCTCCATAACAGAGCCTTTTGTTAGCACCAGGAAATCTGCACTGATGGGTAATAAAACAACATATTGTAGGAGCAGAATCTGCTTTCATTACAAGTGGTTCAGGAAATCCAAATGCTTATTCTCTAGTTGTAAAGAGAAACAAATTAAAGGCCAGAAGCACTGCTGAATTGTTTAAATTCTTAATTTGTTATGGACACACCAATAGCTGAAAGAAGGGCTGATAAAATGAAGGCAGCAGTTGGAAGTATGGAAAGACTTCATGTTTCCACAAGAATATGAAAGTGCTTTTATCTAGACCAGGTCTCTTGGCAGAAATAGGTGAATGTTAAGAATGATTCAGATATTTATGGTAATACAGCATATAATCCTGGCCAAGCAATTGCTAAGTGGAATCCAGGGCCTTGAATTTTGTACCTAGACTTATGTTGTGCAGGAGACAAAATTTGGGCAATAGTGCAAAAAATTACAGTATATATCCAGATAAAAGGTAATTCTCTAGAATCAAGAAATTTTCAGAGAGGATGGGCAAAGAAATAAATCTGTTTCAGTGAAAGGAGCCCACCAATTTTTCTGTATGCTTCAGGAGAGAACAAAACAGATCAAGATTATGTGACAGAGTTTTGTGAAGCAATACGTGAAGTAATATGGCAAAAGACTGCATCTCCCCTGGGACAAGAACCAGGGTGTTTTGGCTGCAATGAGCCAGTGGCAGGTTTAGAAAACAAAATTATGTCAGCTGGGTGGTTAGGCAGTGGAACTCTCTGCAGGGAGCTGTTTCTAAACAGAAAAGTACTTGAAAAACTGTCCATAAATGGAATAAAAATCCATTTAAAGTAACCAAGTACAAAGCCAATACCTTTAACTAAAGACCTTGAGATGCAATTGTTAAATAGTTTGGGAGAAATGTCTGTGATGCTTCTTCCTCATTCCTGCATTTTGCCCTTCAGCACTTGCTGTTACCTGACCTCAGAGACAGCTGGTCTTGATGCTTCAGTGCTTTTGTTCTTAGGAGAGCTACAGAGTGGAGAAACCTGAAATGTATCCAACTACATTCAGCTGACATCAAAATTAAGACTTTGAATGTGTACATCAGCATGTCAGTCTGCTGTTAATTCTCTTCTGCAGATCTGAGGTTTGCTTTGGTTTTGTGGGGTTTTTTCCTCCTAAAAATTAGCAGAATAGTAAATAAGTGATGATCAATGAAGGCATGGAGATGCCCTTTTCCTTTTTTTGCTGAGATTTTGCCAGTGGGCATAATAGGATGTAAAAAGGAATAAAACAGCTAGTTAAGGTACTAAGTTGAGAGGAGCAAGTCCTGGGGCAGTTGACCAGCTGGCAAACAGAAAATACCTATGGCTGTCTTTTCTGGAAATACAGGAAGAAAGATAAGATGCAGGGGATGTGGTTTAATTGGACCATAAACTTTAACTTATCTGGGAACTATCATCAATAGCTCATACAATGCAGGTCACCATTCCTTCCCTAATGGTTTCCACCTGAAAGAGCCCTCCCTAACAACCACAGCTGGACTCCAGCTTGTTTGCTGGGATGACTCCTTTCCCCAGAGAGCTTAGGAAATGATTTGCAGTGCTGGACAGTGGGCATACCTTCCCCAGGGTGTGTGCCTTCACTTGCATATGCTTGTGATTTTCCTCTGAAGACAGGAATGTAGAACCTGGTGGCTTTTTAAATCTGGACAAACCTCTTAATCTTTTGCCTTGAAAGAAAGGGTTTTCAGAAGAGAAGAAAAATTCCTTCAGAGTCCTTCTTAAAAAAAAATCACTCAGGAGCTGGATGACACAATGGCTGATCTGGGTATGGGACAAAGCACAGGAGATTCTGTCTGACTTGGGACAATTCTAGTAGCAATAATTATTTCAAAAGCTTCACAGGACTAAGACCATAGTCCTGTGGGGCTGAAATAGTAATTTAAAATCCACTGGTTTCCAAAGGAAACAGAAAATTGCTTATTCGGTTGTGAGAAAGGTTCCTTGCTCTCTTACCTTACCAACAAATATTTTATATATATATTGAAATTTTTCTTTGTGTAATCAGACTCAATTATACAACAACAGACAGTATATTTGTAAATAGGCACATGTATGTAAAAAAGAATGTATATATTATGGGTAATATTTTTATGCCCTTTTCTAATCATCAGAAATATCAGAGAAAAAAAACCTCATTTTTCAAGAGCTGCTCCCCAAAAGCCATGCTACTTATATCTGTTTACACTTTTTTGCATATCAAAACCACCTCCTCTGAAATATCATTCAACTTGATAAAGTTTGTAGTGTAGCATTTGTAAAAAAAAAAGGAGGGCAAAAAGAAAATAAATGACAATAAATGCTGCTAAGCATGTTGCTCAATGATGGCAATGTCAGTCACTGCAAAATTAGTTAAATTTGTGTGATGCTGCTTATTGCTGTAATTTAAAATTACACAGTGAGTAGGAAAAAATAGTACTTAAAACTGCATTCTGTGAGTGATTAAACACCATTATTACATTTGAGCTGTGAAAAATCAAAATTGCTTTATGAAAACTGGTGCAATTGGACAATACAATGTCAAGATAGTAAATATTTCTGCTCACCAATTATTCCATCTGTAACTAAATGTCTAATACACCATTGAGGAACTGCTGGAAACTTGGATCGTTCATACTGTTTAATGTAGGATAAATTTTCAGTGCCTAAGAACTTTACTTGAACACTAGATGGCAGCAAATATTTAGAAATTACTCTGGGGTTTTTTTGACTGTGTATTCTTGAATTTGTGGGAAGAAGGAAAGCACAGTATTAGATTTTCAGTGCCATATCTGAAACCCAACTGTATTTCACAATTGCTTTTTTCCTTCAGTTTTTTCTTTTAACTTATTAAAATAATTAATTAGAATAGAATAGAATAGAATAGAATAGAATAGCAATAGAATCAGACATTTGAACAAATGAGGCAAAGAAAAAGTGAAGCGTGTTTTGTTTTGATTTTTGTCAGACTTCATTGTTTTCAGTAACAAGAATATTATGTTTTCAGGATTATGAAAGTGGTTCTTGAAAATGAGACTAGTGGACTATGTTTTTAAGCTCTTTCAAGTTCTGCACTGAAAGATATTTGAGTCATGCAAAGAAACCAAATGCTCCAAATAACCTGTGTACAAATCAAGTGCTAGTAACCTGTGGGGTATTCCATGTTATCCCTGTAGTAGTCTGTGAAGAACTGAATGCTTTTGTAGCTACCTCAGTGCATTATGTAGCTATTGCCTTGAAAAGCAATACTGTGGGACTTCCCCCAGTCTCCTTATGCTTTTGAACAACAAAATACCTCATGAAAAGTGTGTTAAGCAAAGCCTAGGGTTACTCCATGCTATTAGACACTGATATTAACAAGGTTTTACTGGATTCAAGTTTACTCAAGGCAGATATCCCTTTCATTGTTATTTTTTACCAATTATCTATGTTATTTGCAAAAGAATGTCAGTATTGTTATTAAGGTCTAGGTACTTCAGTCTGAACATGCATATGTACTCAGTTCTATAGGCTTTTTTAAATTATTATTTCTGCCAAGTCAGAAGATTTATATGAAATCCAAACACCAATAAAACAAAAATAAATGCAGTAATGAATCACAAAACTTTAGTAAGAGGGACTTTTGCTTGTTTTAACAACCAGCAACAACCAAAAAAGGTTTGTTCATGGGACATGCAGGAAATATTAAATTCTTCTGGTAAAATCAGATTAACTGGAATTAAGCAGTAAAATGTTTCTTGTGAGTGTAACAAGTACAAAATAGAGTTGAAGTTATCAAGTAAAAATATGTGTGTGGTCAACAATTTGGTGATAAAAGTATTGAATTTTCAGGAGAAAAAAAAAGTCACCCAGTACAAAAAATTGTTTGGTATACCTGATTTAGCCTTGAAATATAAATAAACATGTATATAAATGTATGTATGTATGTATATGTATATATATATATATATATATGTGTATATATTTTTATACATATATAATCTCTTCAATTTTGTCATATTTTGATATACCAAAAATCTAGCAGATACCTGTATGTTTAACTTGCAGCTACAAAAGGAGAAAATTATTTATAAAGACTGTGTATAAAAGGATTGCCAAGTATGAGGAAGAGAAAACCTGGAGATTCTTGGTATCATTTTGCTTAGGACCCAATGGTGCTTTCACATTGGCATGATGAAATTATAATCTTTTAAATGTAGATTCTTTTCTTTTCAAGTACTCGTCTTAAAATTACCTTGACCATATCCACTACAGAATAATTTTGGTTTGTTTGTCTTTTTATTTTTATAACAATCTTGCTCAATAATACCTTTTAGTTGTAAAAATTGTAAGTGATGTATGAAAGATCATTTATGGTCACTGTATCTATAGTATTAGGTCAAAGCAACCCATGTTATTACATGTTCACAAGATAAGTTGCATAAATTGGTCAAGTTATTGATTTAGGATTATTTCAAAACTATATACGTTCGAAATATCCCAACACTTTCTTTAATCTTGTGCTAATACTCTGAATTCCATGTGTTTTCAGGCAAGTACTTATGTACAGCTGTAACATATATACTTAATTTTGTCTCTTCTCCTATTTCCAGATTGCTCTTGGCACAGTAACTAATGTGGAAGAAGCAGTAAAGTGGATAAGTTACACTTATCTTTATGTACGGATGAGAGCAAATCCATTAGTATATGGCATCAGTCACAAAGCTTATCAGGTATAAAATGCTTTTTAAAAAAATCTGTAACCTGTTCTGAGTCTCTAATCCTTCCCTGATGTGAGGATAAATATTTGCTATTTCTACTTAACCTGACATCAGCAATTCTTTTAAAGTGCTTAGAAAAAGGAAGATATTTTCTGTAGCAGAGTGTTTTTAACACTGAATTATGAGGCCCCTTCTGTTCACATAAAAATACATTTTAACTGGTCAAGTTATGCTCCAAAGGACATCATTCATTCTTATCACACAATTACTGTAACTTAGGCTGTTTTCAGTGTTTCAGTTTTGTAGATTAGATAGAAATGATAAAAGAAAGCATTTTTGAGTTGCTTGATTCCCACTCACCCCATCAGCTTTTGTTTTAGAATGTTTCCTGGTATAATAATTTATAAACTAGAAAATAAAAATTTTAATTGGGTGATATTTTCTATCATATGATTTATTAATTATAAGATTTCTTTAATTAATTTGTTTGGATTTTTTTTGTAATATTTACAAGCATTCCATGCTGTGATATGAATCAGTGCACATTTACATAAGGCATTTTTTTCAAGTTTTTTCCATTATCTATAATTTTTAGGAAGATTAATAGTTTCCAGATAATCTAAATATTATTACCTTTTTCTTTGTACAGTTGTTTATAAGCATTTAATGTTAACATGATTAGACACAGTTAATTGAGCCTAATGCAGGGCAAACTCACAAGTGTGTGTAACTGCAGTTTACTTCACATCAGGATCCGTTTTGTGACTTTGTAATTTATTTTGACATTGTGAGCAGCAGTTTGTTAGGTCATGGTGACATGCAGAGGTATATGCAAGCAGACAGTTGTTTGATATTTTTTGTCTCTGGTAGTGGAGACTGCAGTGGAAATAGGTGTGCTATTGCTTAAGGAAGCTTCTGCAGACACCTTTGGACCTCTGGTCATCTCAAGTTTATTTTCTCTATTAAAATATAAAATATGGCATTACCATATTTTAATATAACAGTATATAACACAGACCACAAAGTAATAGATAAATGAGAATCAAAAATTGATTTGCTAGTGAGAAGAATGTTGTTGTCCCACTAATATAAATTCTGGTTTTTGTTTCACTATTGAATTCTAGATTAAAAGAAATGTAACCGTGGTGATAATACGTGGTGAAAAAATCAGTAACAGAAATATCTTTTAAAAATTTTAAAAATCATGAACAGGAGTTTCTCTCTTTCCCCCTGCTCTAGTCTTTCTGTTCAGCTGCTGAGAAAGTGAGGATTGTTCCACTAACCTTCTTTCTACTCCTTTGGATTTGATGTGCTAATATTAGACATTCATATTTTTGAGTTAAGGCAGTAACGAATGATATCACTGTGAAGTGTTACCCATTCATGTAGGAGCAAAACCAATGCAAATCCTCCTGTTTCCTAGATAAACCAGTTTTAAATGTCAGATCTTATGTGTGGTAGAATATGGATGCTCTAATGCCAGATGCAGGTATAACCAAAGCTTTGGTCAGTTAGACCAGTCTCAGTATAGGTATCCAATTTTCATAATTGGTGTCTTAGTGTATCTTAGTAATTGCAGTATACCAATTTCTGTCTCTGTTTTCACTGACAGTCAGTGGTATCCATTCAGAATCCCTGCATCCCTTGTGGATCACACTTCCTAGCTGTTTGTGGAGACTGAGATCATGCAAACTCATTCCCCATTCCCTTTCCACCAGTGCTCACCACATCCAGTAATTATACTTCAGGGCACCCACACAATAGGGTGCACATCTTTGGAACCCCACGTGTTGTCTCCAGGATCTTTCTGGACTACACCCAGGAGCAGGCTACTGCAGGTCCACTGCTTTGATTTGTGATTTTTCAAGTTGTTTGCCAGAAATGCCAATAATGCCTCTTACTGACTCATGAAAATGGCCAAAATTAATGACAAGCAGCAAGAGGAAAAAAAAAAAGAGTGGAAGGAAAAAGTGGAGAAAATGCAAATTTTGTATTAGTGAAGCCAGTAGTATGAATTACAGGCATTTTCTCATACTTCTGGGGTTCCATTGAAAAGGTGCCTGGATTAAAAAACCTTCTTTGTCTATTTTCTCCTCTTTTTGGTTCCATTCTTTGTGTTCCCACAGTTAAGCAGAGCTTTTTACCACCATAAAATTTATGTCTAGATATAGAAATTAGAGGAGCTTGTGCCCAACATTTCTCTCAGTAAGTTAGAGGAAAACGGTGTGGATAATAATATACTTTATAATGGATAGTAATGTACTTTATCATGCATTCTTAAATTTCCATATGCATACTCCAGACCTGCTCAGTTTCTTACTGTGGACATGCCAAGGCTCATTTTAAAGAGAAGGGCTTCAAGCTGTTCTAGGCTGGATCCTTTATTCTGAGGATTTCTAATTATGCAAGTTCAACAAGAAGGGTGCTAACCATGGATTCTCTAAACTCAAATATTGTTTCACAGTTTTTTCAAGTTGGTGACCTTTCCTTTAAAGTTAAAACTTTGTAAAAAATGTTAGTGTGCTGTTGCAGCCTCAGCTTTTATGGAAGGTAAAAGATTGGTGGGTACTTTGGACGGCCAAAGGAATAGGGAGTTAATTTGATTTTTTATTAATTTTTTCCCCACAATAGTTTTAAGAAATATTGAACATCTGGCATCTGCATCACTTTTTTTTGACCAACTCTGCTCTGAAATCTGACCTCAATGCATGACTTACTATTGAGAAAAGAAGTCTAGACCTTTGCCATCTTAGCTTTTGACTTGAAACTAAGGCAAGCCATAACTAAGGAGAAACAGCTTCAGGGTAACTGGCAAACATGGAATATTAGGAACTAGTCTCCAGCTGCTTTGTGGAGATGCCTATGTTTGTCTGCAGCTTCACTGACCGTGAGATGATGTACTTCTGCACAAAGGTGAAACTGAATCCTGGCCCAGGGAAAACCAGAGCAAACCAAGGCACAACAATTCTTAAAGCCTGCTCCTTTTTGCTGTCTTGGCCGTGTATCTCTGTTTCAGATTTACCCAGAGAGCTGGTATGACTTATTCTGTAGGAAATCTGAACTATACGCGAGCCCTGAAATAAGAATACTGCCTGTGGACTAGAACGGTGTTTCAGTCCTTAAAACTAATTATTGCTTGTATAATTAGAGCCATATCTCAGGTGCACATACTGCAGAAGGTTAACATAACTATGAATCCCTTTTCTCATCCCTGTCAGTGTGGGTATCCCAGGTGCCTGATGTGGAAACACACAATTATACAGCAGTCCTACTCAGATGGGAGTTTTGCCCAGCCTTTTATGTACTAATGAGACAATGTGCATTATTAGTAGGACAAAATGTCCAAGTTCCTGAACTTTGATAGGAATAGAAGTGATGTTGGGCACAGGAAGCTCCTTTGTGTGCTTTTAACATGAATGTTACTGTACATCTGTAACTCACTAATTAGAATATCCCAATTAACCTACCAAAAGCTTTTGGGGATGTTAAAGGTTTTTTCCTAGGAAACATTTAAGCCGTGCAATTTGAAGCTTAATCTATTATCTGTGCAATTAAAGCCAGCCTCATGTCAGCTACACAGGAAGGTATATCTTCAGCCATTTTCATCAACAGAAGGTGCCAAAAGATGACATGTTTTTTTGAAGTGATACAGTAATGATAATTTAATGAAGAATATGTTATCATTAAAACATCTTTCAAAATTTTCAAAGTATTTCATTATCATACTTTTCATCATAATTTTCATAATCATACTACTGTTTCATAAATAGTATTGGTCTCCATTGTAGTGATAGTCCCAAATAATTGTAAAAGAAATTTTATTCTGATTTTTGTCCTGTACATACAGGTTTTGGTCAGTAATGTCAATATAATTGTTATTAGTGAGATCACAAGAAAATTGTGACTTAATAACTTCATTTTATCAGATTTTTGACTTTGTGTGACTGGATTAACTCAAGAAAATTATATATTAAATACTTCTTTTATGCAAATAATTGTGTGTGTTTCATGTTTAGATGGATCCAGGTCTAGAAAAGCACAGAGAACAATTGGTTATTGAAGTTGGCAGAAAACTGGACAAAGCCCGCATGATTCGCTTTGAAGAACGGACTGGCTTTTTTTCTTCAACAGATTTAGGCAGAACTGCCAGCCACTACTATATTAAATACAATACTATAGAGGTAAAAAATGATGTCCTGTTTCTGGAGGGTTTTTTTCCTTTTTTTTTTTAAACATATGCCTAAAATAGTTGTAAGATATTACAGAATATGTAGCTGATTTGTTCACTGTATTTTCAAATCATATTTACTGAAATGGGGGGAGAGGAAGTAGGAAAAAGAAAGAAACTAAATATCAAGCAATACTGAAAATTTAGACTCAATGTGAGGTGAGATTTAAATTTTTGTAGTCTTTTTGACTTGTAGAAGAATTATAAGAAACATTTTGATATTCATGGTGTGTGCAACCATTAGTACTTGACAGCACATTGTACTGTAGTGTCTGATAACAGATGACCTTCTTTGGGAGAAAGTCCTATCGTGTTGACAACCTTGAACAACTTCTGGTGCTGTAATCAGATTGTGTTGTAAACATGTTCAAAATTTTGTAGTATTGGAAACTTGGTTTGATGTACACATTCATCTTAAAACATTTTCTTTCTTAGCAAATAAGTGTTTTTCTTGAATAAAAGCTAAAGACTCAGCATTAATAATTTTAACTGTATACTGTCCCTGTATATAATTAGTCTAACATATTTATTCAGTCAGATATGTCCTAGACTTTTTTTCTTAAGTGGCCACGTTGCCTGTCTCTTGATGTTGGAGTGGCCAAGGCACTGAGATTGTTTTTCTGAAAATGACAAAAAGTCACTATGGAATTTGTTCCTGTTTAAATTGCATCACCCTGGTCTTCCAATAATTTGCATTTTAGACTTATATGCCTTTTAAACTCTTGGCTAAGGTTTCTTTGTTTCCTGCTATATGTGTATTTTTATTTCCAGTGACAAATCAATTCTTTTTATTTTTAATAGACTTTCAATGAATTGTTTGATGCTCATAAAACTGAAGGCGATATTCTTGCTATAGTATCAAAAGCTGAAGAGTTTGAACAGATAAAGGTAAAGTTAAAGAATTTGTTGAAGCTAGACACTTCCGTAGTACTTACTCAATAAATGCTGTCTACAGACACAAGTTTTGTTAAATGCTAAGCACCGTTATAAAATGTTTTCTGAGTAAACGTAATACCCTCTTGCTCAAATTTGTACGTAGTTCAGCTTGAACTGTAGTGCACATATAATAGCTAGTTATGGATCTTTGAGTAATTCTTTAAAATGCATTTAAGAACTTTTCAGTTCCTCAATTATTAACAGGTGAAGCTAAGTGTCCATTTGAATAGTGTGCCGAGGGATGAGATAGTTTCTCTGTTTGAAGTTTAAGGCATTATTGGATGTCTCCCTGAACAGTTTGCTTTATCAGGAATGAGGCAGGACTCATGGAAGTGAATTCTGATATATTTTCTGCAGGGAACAACATTAGATTGGCAGAACGATAAATTCTCATAAATTCAAATCTGAAATCTAGAAAGTTGTCACAACAGATTTTACACGGGCTAGAAGATTACTGCTGTGTTGTACTCAGTTCAATTCCAACCTCCCTTTCTGCCTCCCGTGTGGGCAGGACACAAGGCAGTACATTCCAAGTTGGCATGAGCTTGTTTGCCCATGCTTCCATCTCACAGAGGTACGAGCCAGACTCCACAGGGTTTGTTAGCTTGGGCTCATTGCCATTTTACCACAATTATACAACTTGCAGATCAGAGCTGGCTCTCATTCACCTGGCTCTGTGAGCTGACAGCGTGAATCCCTCGCCATCTACGTATTTACATATTTGCACACATTGTCTGGGTATTACCATCTCTTTATCTAACGGAGAAATTCTATTTTGCTGTAATCTCTTCTATTATAGAAGATAATAAGCAGTGAGGTTTCACAGTCATACATGGAACATTTTCCAAGCTAGAAGGGCTTTTTTATGACAGTGATAATGCTTGACTAGGTCTAAATTTAGCGTAATTTAATATTTAAAAGGAAAGCATATGGAAAATATAATGTGATATGTTTCTATATTTTTAATAAAGTTAGTAGTGATGCTTCTTGACTAAAGCACAGTTTTTCTAGTTTACTTTCTCAGATTTATATGGTATGGCATCAGTGCACTGTCAGTTCCAGACTTTTGTGATTCATTTGCTGTGCAGCTCTGAATGTTAAAATGAATAACTGGTTTTCACAAGAATAGCTCAGGATTTGCCCCTCTGTGTGATAGAAATTGTGACTTTTGATAAATTAATCGCATTTCCATAATGCCTTTAAAAATTCTGAATTTTGAGATATGTAACTCACCAGTAGCTGAAATACAGATCTGGATAAGACCTGTACTTGTGCTGTGCAAGAGCAGAAAAAATTATCAAAAATGCTGTTGTAAGCAGAGCATTGTATTCCCCTGAAAGTGGAGTCATTTATGATGGTTCTGTACTTCATGTCTTTCTTTCCTGTGGGACTAGTCACTAGAAAGTTGGGGATTTTAACCCAATTGTCTTAGGGTCTTTTGTATGTCAGGTAGTCAGGTCCAAATGAAAATTACTTTCAGATGGTTCCCTGCAGGGACCAAACATTTACCCTCTTCAAATAAGTTTTACACTAACAGACTATCAGTAAGTCAAAGAATATGTAGATTTATGCTAGTTTTGCCATGTAAGGGTCATCAGTTAGAATGTGAAATGTTATGCATTATTCAAACCGTAGATATTAATATTTCTTTACTCATATTAAGACTTAATCTTATTAACAGTGGAAATTTTAATATGATGAATCATAGTACTTCACAGTTTTGAGTTTAAAAATGTATTATATCACATGCAAACTGTGTAACTATAATGAGTACATTTAATGTTAATTCAAGATTGCCCTAATCCAGATGGACAGAAGTTTTACTCTGGTCAAATAAAAAATAAAATCTCATCAGATGAAGGATGACAAGGTCACAAGATTCAATTTTTGTGGCGTATCAAATTTTTGTATGTCAATGACAACCTTAATAGATGGTGATGAATAACAAAATATAATTGTG
The DNA here is from genome assembly GCF_012460135.2 of Molothrus ater. Lineage (NCBI taxonomy): Eukaryota > Metazoa > Chordata > Aves > Passeriformes > Icteridae > Molothrus > Molothrus ater. The sequence continues at coordinate 104,959,989 of NC_050480.2, read as the reverse complement.
TCCCTATTAAGATAGTTTCAATTATGGTCTATTAGCTACATTGTGGAAGATGTGGGTTTACTGCTTTTTTCCTTCTTTTTTTTCTCCTTAAAACTAGAGACTCCATTTAAAAGTAATATAACTATGTTATAAGGAAAATTTGATTTCAGTGTAAAAATTTTCATCGAATTGCTTCAGCCTCTTCATAATGTATAATTGTGTTGTAGGTAAGAGAAGAAGAAATAGAAGAGCTAGATACCTTACTAAATGATTTCTGTGAACTTCCTGCTCCAGGAGGTGTGGAAAACAATTATGGAAAAATTAATATCCTCCTTCAAACATACATTAGCAGAGGGGAGATGGACAGCTTCTCCCTTATTTCGGATTCTGCATATGTTGCACAGGTAAAAATAGTATTTTCTACGTATTTGTTGCTGACTTCTGCTGTTTTAATTCTCCCAGATATTTACAATTATACAAGTAGGCCCCGATCTGCATCTTTTTTGTACATTTTTGTGCAAGTTTCTTTGAAAATCAGAGCCTTGTCTTTGTGCATGCATGTAAGCTATAACACTCGAGTAGAAAAGTTTTGCAAAAGGCTACCTTGGGAGACTATGGCAGCTTTTGTTAATTATGAATGCCCTTTTTTTTTTGTAGTACCCATGTAATCTTATTCTATTTAGTTCCTCTAACTGTGATTGCACAGAAATTATATTCTCTAATTTCAGTGTTTCCTTCTAAATGTGAAAAACTGTTGTAATCTATTTTTCTTTGTGTGTTTTTATACTTCATTCTGCAAAACATATTTTGTGTTTGATTCACATACCTTGGTTTTCTCACGAAAGATGTGCTATTGTAATTCTGTTGCGTGATGTAAACTAGCAAAAAATGTGCAGATTGACATAGCAGTCTATGTATTTGTTTGTTGGCTTCATTTGACACCTAAAGGGTTGATTGTAACACAGCATGTTTGGTTACCACACTTGGCAGGTACAGAGGGGGACATGACACAGAGATCTATTTAGCCAGCTGTGAACCCAAAAACTGGTCCCTTTTAGCCCATCTCACTCTCACTCTTCTTTTCTATATTTAATAGTCAGCAGAGATGTTGCATGGAATTATTTTTGTCTCATCCTTACAAAACTGCTTTGGAAAGAGTTAATCTAAAAGTTGCATTTAGTTGGTGCTAAAGATGAGATTTAAATATTCAAAATTATACATAGTCTTTAGCAACATTTTCATAGTAGCAAAACCTTTTTCAGAAATGTTTGTGTTTTGTAGCATGTATGAGTATAAAAGAGAAAATGCTGAACTGATTGTACACATCATAAAAATTGTGCACTTGCACAGCAAAATCATTTTCAGTGGGATCCTTTTAATCTTTGCTTTCAAGGCCATTGCTTTTATTTGTCTGTCTCATTTATAGCATGTTTAGTGAGGCAACATGGTCTTCTTCTTAGATCTTCATAAACTGTACTTGTGGAACCAGTGCTACAAAGTGTGTTTTTTTTTTAATTTGGATAGTGAGTATTAAGAAAATTTTTCATCCTTTCTAAGAGGAATGTGCTTCCTTAGTAACATATGCTTCCTATCACAACCAAATAATTTTCTATTTTTTATTCCTGTTGGCATAGCAGAGCCAGTAGGGAATGATTATATTCTATTCAATGAATCAAGAACATAATTCCTAATCCAGACATAGTACTGGTAAGGAAAAAAAAAAAAAAAGATAGCTTCATAATGCAGCTTGAAAAGTTTATGAAAGGAATATCATAACTTAGGTTTTCAGGATAAGACTGACCTCATTCAAACTTATGTTATTAATTATTTTTCCAAGTCCAAAGCATATTTGTACAGTTTGGTTATACACTATTCTCAGAATATTGTAAATGTTTTTAAACATTCACTACTGTTAAGCTTCTGTGCAAATGTTGTGAAATTCAGTGTGAGATGGGATGCTATTATAGAAGCATAAACTAGAAAATAACAAAACTTGAATTTCCATATAAAGTGAATTTGCAGGTGTCTGTTATGGGGGGGGGTACATTAAATGAATTTGCTTCAGAAGTGATTGATACACAATAAATTTAGAACTCCATAATGTTAGCATAACTGTGATCAAAGTTCTATGGCAGACCTGACACTACAATTTTAATTGGTTGCACATGTTTCTTTTCATAATTTCAGAATGCAGCCATGAGGTAGTTTTGCCACTAGACAGTGATGGAAAAAATACTTTTCAAAAATGTTTGAAATCAGTTCGAAAAGAAAAATCTATTGTTATGGTTTGTCAAAGATGAGTCTATGGGATCCTTTTCATTTTACAAAGAATATTGAGAGAATTACAACAGTTCTGCCTTTTTTTTCCCCCCCTTTTTCACTTTCCAGAATGCAGCTCGCATTGTTCGAGCTCTTTTTGAGATTGCCCTGAGGAAACGTTGGCCTGCCATGACTTATCGGCTACTGAACCTCAGCAAAGTCATTGACAAGCGGCTCTGGGGCTGGGTGAGCCCTCTGAGGCAGTTCTCAGTGCTACCACCATCCGTCCTCTCCAAGCTGGAAGAGAAGAATCTCACCATAGACAAGATGAAGGACATGAGAAAAGATGAAATAGGTGAGAAACCAGCAAGGCTGATCTGCTTAAACTATAGAAAACAATGGGCAAGTAAGAACTAAATCTGAGCCATGCATCAATCTGCCCTCACTGGTCTGGAAGCCACGTAGCCACATACCACACATTAATATGGTTTGGCCAATAAAGAAGGTTTTTTCCAGTCTCCACAGCTTGTAAAATGGCACAGCTCTGAGGATAAGGCCAGCCCATGTCCTGGTGGTCACAGAACACAGATAGAAAGGTGATGTCTATTGATAAGTATTTAGGTAGATATGTGTAAATATACATATTTATGTTGACCTGTGTGCTTCCCTTTCTGCCCACCTTACCTAACAAACTACTATAAAAGGCTTCTGTTTACTTTTGCCAGTTGGCACAATGTGGCCTTATTTCTTTAACTATTAATATGGAAAAGAGTAAAACCAGATTATTACATCCAGGTATGCTATCAGTAAATGGCCTTCTTCTGAAAGACTGCATTAATTTTCATTGAACATGGAGAATTCATTGTCACTGGTGTCACTGCAACAAAACCTTAATGGAATTTTTTAAAGGATTTGACAGTCCAATAATGAGAAAATCCACAAGCCTACTGATAGACATAATGACAATTTCCAGTAAGTCTGTATAAACTGTTGTGCATAAACTGCCCACCAGCTGGTTGAAGTAAAAAAAAAAAATCACTTGTAATGCATTTCTTTTTCCTTAGTGTATTTTTTTTATTTGGACTTTGTTTGCACCTGCTATTACCAACCTGTTGATAAACAAACTGCCATTTTTTGAAAAATCTAATTTTAGAATAAAAATAACATTCATACTCACTGCTTAGAAGCTATCACATCTAACTTAATATTTCTTTCCTTTGCAGGAGTGCTACATTACTAGCTTGGAAAACTTTGTTATGTGCCTAATCTAGGCTGAAAAAAGTTAAATAAATATGTAAAAGTTTGCAGAACTAGATGCTATATTTTCATTTAATAAGTTAAACCAAAAGACTACGACAAAATTCTAGATGCTTACTGTACCTGCATTTTAATATAGTAATGTTAAATGTATTAAAACCATTGCATTTTATTTGAAATGCTAGCATTATAGTTTTTTATTCAGAAGTGTTATAGTACTTTTTAATTCACTGTTAATTTTTTGTGTATTTGTGATGCCTTTTAGTACTTAGTGTTCTTTTCCATTAATTGTATTAGCAGGGTTTTTATTTTGTGGTTGTTGTTTGGTTTTGTGGAGCTGTTTTTAGTTCGGGGCTTTTTTTGTTTGTTTTTGTTTTGTTTGGGTTTGGTTTTTTTAATTGTTCTTTCTTCCCATACCCTCACTTGAGAAGCAGGAAATTTTGTGTAAAACTACAAAGCCAATTTTGCTTCTTTCAATGCATTGGAACCAGTAATGACAAGATGGAAATGTATCTATATATACCTGCAATTTGTCAGGTTCTGGTTTATATTAACTTAGTTTGAAAGTAGATGAGACATGGGATTTGACTGTAAAAATAGGGCACTGCTGACCATACATAATGATATTTCATGTTCTTCAGCCTTACAAATATCAAAGAAAGTTGATGTGTCTATCTCTGTGAAGTAGATGCTTGGCACACTTCCTCCTGTCTGGCCTCTCTTTCTGAGGCGTGCGAAGGAAGTCACTGTATTTTTATTTCAAATTCTAAGCCGCGTTGAAATGAGGGAAAGCACAACTTCCAGGTACTGCCTTGTTTTCTTACCCCACAGGGCTAGTTTCAGTCTTAGTGTTTCTTGCTTTTTAAATGTTATGGAGACCTTGGAGATAGAGTAACAAAGGCAGGAGCTAGCTGGCTAACTCAGCCCTTGGCTTAGGGGCAGATGAAAGCATTAGATGGGTGGAGAGCATGTTGTGTGTGCAGATCCTGGATTCCAGGGTACCATGAATGGATCAACACCAAACTATGAGCTATTGCAATGTAACCATGGAGTTTCCAGATAGCCAGGAAATCACTGTGTTAGCTGAGATAAACAGTTCCTTTTTTTTTTTTTTTCAGAATGCAGATGACAAACACTTTAGAATAAGCAAAAATTTTTTTAGACATGCCTATTTTCTTTGTCAGCTTTTGTTCAGAGGGTATTTTTTAAATGCCATTGATGGTTTCTCATAATGTAACTATTAAAAAGAAAAAAGAGAGAGCTTAGGGAGGAGAGAGTTTTATCACGTTTTGTAGAAGTTGGGAGAGGAGCCTTATTTTCCCCTAGCACATAACTGTAAAAGGACCTCAGTGCTGTCCTGTACTAACACATTTCACCTCACACATGTAGATAAAGTGATTTTTGCCATAAAAAGTATCCTTCCCTACATGGGTTTTTTGAGTCATATCTTTGAATATTTGTCATCTGCCTTTATTTAACATGATTTCTGAGTTTTACCTCTAATTGCAAAAGGTAGTCCCTGTGCAAGTATGCTGAAATGCTGCATGTATCATCCAAGTGTGCCAACATAAGGGCTTTGGTTTTTAATAACCCACTTGTTGGAGATGCAATTGTTTTACCAACTGCAAATTAAACTGATTAAATAGGTATTAAAACTTTTGGTTAGGGGTTTGATTCTTAAGCAAGGTCACCATTCATTACTTCAGAGTATAAACACCCATGTGAGACAAATCTATCTGCCAATTTGTTAAATAAGAAAAACTGAAAAGGGAAAGTCAGTATCAATTTAAAAATACCAGTTTCAAGATGCTATGCTCATAGATGTCTTGTAATTGCAAGGAAAGGTTTGTATCACCTTGTCATTTTGCACATAATGCAAATAATAGGACCTCTCCTTTTTTGAATTTTTTTGGTTTTTTTTAATGGGTAAGTATGCACAGAACCACATACCAATACCAGAAAATATCAGTAGCAATTGTTTTATATCCAAAATGAAGAGCAAGGGAAGAGAGATTTGAGCTGTAAAATACAAGTAGGACATTTTTCCAAATAAATAGAATCACTTTATTGCCCTAGTTACCATGATTACAATAGAAAATAAAAAATATTGCAACATTTAATTTTTCCTTTGTCTCATTTACACTTTGGTATATTCTCACAGATCAGAGCTGCTGCGAGATATTTACTTATATGCATTTTCAACCTATTAAGTACCTTTTTTCAGTTTTATGAAAAGCATTCTGTCTGCTTTGAATCACTGCACAGAAATTGTAGAAGTTAAATTAAGTAAAAAATTGGTATTTGTGCTCTGAAAAAGAATTATATGTCTTGATAAGAGCCTGGTCTAAAAATAAGTGAAGGAGGGAGAACTAGCTTGACATAATATTTTCAGTGTGAATTCTTAATAGTTATTTTAACCCCTTAGTTATAGCCAACTAGGGGGTTAATACTGATTTTACAAGGCTCTAATTCAAGTTAAGTATTACAAAATATTCAGACATGCTGGGTCAAGAGAGTCAGACATTTACGTACCCAGGAGCAAAACAAGCAAGCAATAACACTGCTCTCTAAAAGCCTATTTGAAAGTCAGAGTTGTATGCCTTTTCCTGGAAATGCAAATTTGTTACACCTGATGTTTTCTTGGCAGGTCATATGCTGCATCATGTGAAAATTGGGTTAAAGGTAAAACAGTGTGTCCATCAAATACCCTCCATCATCATGGAAGCGACGATCCAGCCAATCACCCGCACCGTGCTCCGAGTCCGGCTGAACATCGCTCCCGACTTCACCTGGAATGACCAGGTAAAAACAGAGGGAGCAGGAGGCAAGAAGGGAAGCATTAGTTTAGTTTCAGTAAAGGAGATGATCACTGCTTGTCCATAGCTTTTGGGATTTTTTAAAAAGCATTTATTTTTGCTAAAAAGCAAATTTGATAATAGGAATGGGCATGATTTTTGTGACTTTTGTTGGAGAAAGCAGGCAAGGATCATCTTTTCATTTCTGTTAAGCCATGTAAGATTGGGCTGTTTATAACACATTGAGACAAGTGCTTAATACTGAATTGTTACAGGTGTCACACATAGATTAGAATTATGTGCCCAGAAAGAAGAAGCAGGAGAAAGGGAGACATGAGTGGCTCTCTGAACTATGAATGAATGTCAAACACAGAAAAGCTTTGAAATGCAGTTCATGTATGCCAGGTTCTCCTGTTCTTCCTGGCTTCACAAATATACATTCACAATATCAGTGCCTTTTTCTGCTGGGACTTGTCTGAACAAAAAAAAACCCTGAGATATGTTTGGAATTATGTTCATCTGTATTTTATAGTGCAGATTTTTTATGTGAAAGGAGTTGTACCAGTTTCACATTTAGCCATACACACGTCCTTTGATCCAGAATCTGTTCATTAGAAATACATTTAAGATAAATCTAAATGAAACATAAATGTCCACATGGGGGCATTGTATTGTTGCTGTTACTTCTGAAACTCTCTACAGGAAAAAAAGATACCTCCATAGGCAAACATAATTTTCTTCTTTTAGACTTATGAATTTATGCTTAAGATAAATTATTTTGAAATGTGGATATTAAGTATCTGTTCTTTTGATAAAAATTAATTTTAAAATCCCTTAGATTACAATTTTTACGTTAATCATAATTAAATGAGAGGTTTATTCCACAAATATTTAAATTACTTTAGAATTTATTTTCCCTGATGAAAGGCTTTTTAATTTCTTATAGAAGTTTCATCAAGTTGCCTTATAAATGGGATATTAGCAATCAAAATACAGAGTTTGAGCAATCAAAATATAGAAAGTTTGATTTTGCTTGCCACCTAGATTTATTGAATAAATATTTGAATGAATTCCTAACATGAATTATAACATGAATTTTTTTTACCTTATTTATGGGCAATACTTCAGAAGGAAAAGAAAAGCATTACATTTTAGGATTGAAATAAGTTTTTATTGTTCAGTTCATCCACTTTACCTGTAGTCTGCTAAAGACAAAAAAATTACTGTTCTTCATATTAAACTTTATCTGAATACAAAGTAATTTCTCAATCCATTGTTAGGTTTTTCTAGAAAACCTAGGTTCTATATCTTTACAGGTTAGGGATCCACACAAAATTACACTGTTGTTTTAATTCTGAACTTCTAAATTTAGAGCAAAAGTTTGTCACAAATCTATTTTCTGCCATGACCCCTTTACACAGTTTTTCTGATGATTGCTTTAGAAATATTATGATTGTTGGATCATTTAAGCTTATGGAGATGTTTTTATGTGAATTTGTTTATAGGTAATCAAAAAAACTTGGAGAAGTGTTTTTTTTCTTTTTTTTTATTTCTGTAATGTGGTGTTGATTTTCCTGTTTCTTCAGTAAATGAAGCTTTTATCACAGTAAATAACTAAAGCTGTTAAATTTTAATAGTTTCTGAAAATGAATAGCTGTCTCAAATTCAAGCATAGACACTCTGAAACTTCTTCTCTATCATTACATTATTTTAACAAGCTTCTCAGAAGATGGCTATAGAAACTTACCAGTATACCTGTATTTGGTACAAAAGTGAGTTGCTAAAAAATCCTATCTAAAGAACTGCAGTAATCAAATAAAACTATTTATGAAAACTTTAAATACCATGCTTAGTTGAAATACCCTGCTTGGCTAACATTTCATGGTTTTAAGATTGTTCCTTTACCTGGATAATTAATTCTATAATGATCTCATCAAAAACTTTGTGCTTGACGTTACAAGAGAAGGAGACCTTTTGTGAGATATGACATCAGCTTGATCTTTAGTTTTCAGTACAGGGATCCCTTAAGTTCAGTAAAAGCATATGAGCCAAATCTCAGATTTTTATTCTATTGTTAGAAGCAAAGGACTATAAACATACCCAGACAGAGCAATTAAGCCATAATGCATCCAGGAGGATTCCAGCAGAAATGCAGAATAATGCAAATAATATGAATTAGCTGAGTCAAACATCAGACATGTCGTTTTAGGGTGATGGTTGCCCAAAATACAGGCACAGGTATGTGTCAGTTTTAAGAGCTCCCCAATCCTTGAGAATCATTACTGGAGAAGATGTTGTGTCCTGTTCCCAGATTGTCCTGCTTACCCCATGCAGTTTTTTCATGGGACTTTCCAAAATTAGGTTGCTATTAGAGTTAATAATAAAATTTCTGAGCTTTGGACTTAATTGCCTTCCTTAGTTCCTCTTATCTCTCTTAAATGCTCCTAAACCCAGATGAAATAATAGTCTCCCTGTCACTTTTCAAGATGTCACCTGCGTGTCATTTCAGTTTCACTGCTTCAGTTCCTAATGAAGCTGCAAGTGAAATTCAAATGTAATAAAAAAGAATGACTGTCCATCTATTTGTCTATTGCACAACTGTAGTAAAAAAGAAAGAAAAGCACCTTAATTTTATTCTTTGTGCATATTTTTGTCTTCACAAACTAGTACAGACTGTTTTCTGACACAGACACAGTAATGAATTATGCTGAAAATAATGTGTACTGTGTGAATCAATACCAGATTCCTGGAGCATTACAATTGCCATTAGAAGCAACTATGCACTTTGACTTTTTTCTATTAAGTTTAGGAAAAATTCCAACTTTTTTTTCATCTCCTGATTTTGCAACTTATCACAGACCTCATCAGAAACATCAGAAATCTGCATTCATTTAGTACTATGTCTTCCGTACTCCTTTACCATGCATTTTTCTTATTTTTTAAATATTTATGTAAAATACCTGTACATTGGCAAAGGGTATTTATTCTGACAAAAAAAAATAAAAAAAAAAAAGATCTTAATTTAGCATCAGCATTGCTGGCATTGCAAAGTAAGGTACACAACACACAACAAAGCAAACAAAAGTCTAGGTTTAAAAAGACAGTTGCCAGGTGGCAGGGAAATCATCAAGTGATGGCTCTATTTATGTTCTTCTCACTTCACCTGTAACAATGGCTACATTACAGCCTTCTGAATGCACTTGCTGTATCTCTCTAGAGAGGGATGAGAGAGAGTAGAGCAATATCACAATTCCGTGTCCAGTTTTTTCCTGAGAGAATGTTTGTGACTGCAAAATGAGCAGACAGCTGCAAACAACAATCTTCTATACAGAACCTAAAGGCAAAAGTACAGGGAGGAATAAAGAGAACATGTTCTTTCCTAGGAGCCTAGAGGGAACTCTTGGGATTTAGTGAATTCATAAACAGCTGAGGCACTACCTTCAGTTGCATTTGTATCATGTCCATTTTTATTATATGTACCTTAAGCAAACTCTAATTGAAGCATAATCTTTAGGCAGACTCATCTGATTAAAATGTTATTTTTCTGTTACCTCTGATTTCTGTACTTCTGTATTCCTTTATGAGCCTATGTCATTTAGAAATACGTCCACTATTTCTAACAAATCCAGAGAATCTAAACCCAGAGAACTTAAAGAAAACCATCTTTTCTACTCATAAAGGTACATGGCAGTGTTGGAGAGCCCTGGTGGATTTGGGTAGAAGACCCTACTAATGATCACATTTATCATTCAGAGTACTTCATCATTCAAAAGAAACAGGTAATGCACTTCATCCAGAATCTCACAGCAAAACAAAAACAAAGTTAGTGAGATGTGGATTTGTTAGGTCAAACAGTATTTTGGCCTAAGCAGATTTTCAAATCAGCAGTACAGCTTTCAAATTCAGATGTACCTGATCAGCTTGGACTTCCACAACAATGTTTTCTAAGCTTAAATGTCCCTTTTTCTCTTCCTCCTTTGCTGGGACAGTTATTTTCAGGTGATGTAGAAAGACTATAATGGTTTTGTCTGTTAAAGAACAAGATGAAAAGCCAGCCTTATTTTTATCTTTGGAAGACTATTGAAGAAAAATTCATTCCAGGCAGTAAAATATTTTATAAAGATGTAAATATTTGCACACATACTCTGTCGTCTGGTGTTAGCAATGCTTATGGAAGTGAGGCAAACTGTGATTTTTCAAGTTACTGATTTTTCTGTGTAGTAATTATTCTCTACATGTTTGCACTAGGTCATTACTAAAGAGCCTCAGCTGCTGGTGTTCACAATCCCAATTTTTGAACCTCTTCCTTCTCAATATTACATTCGAGCTGTGTCCGATAGATGGTTAGGAGCAGAGGCTGTATGTATCATAAATTTTCAACACTTGATTCTTCCAGAGAGACATCCACCCCACACAGGTAACTTCAAATTTGATAATTTTGCTTTAATTTATATTGATCATATTGGGTTTTTTGTAGTAGTGCAATAAGACTCTTACTTCTGCTTCATTGGAGAAAAATGTATGGAATTTCACTTTGTGATATTTGTTTTCCAGCTTTCTAAGCTTTTCAATTCCTGAACAAAATGCAGGAATTTTGGTTATACATCTTAGTATAACACCAGCCTTTTAGTTACTCTGGATTCTCTATAAACCATAAGAAAACTGAACCTGTCATACAAACTAAGCAAATCTCTGTGTTACGATATGTCTTAGCTTAGTGCTTGCAAGCAACACCTTTCTTCTGGACTGGCTAAAAATAATCTTAGACTGTCTAATAAATGGCATTCAGCAAAGAACAAACAGTGAAAATTCTGAAAATATGAAATGTTTTCCTACTTTTGCTGAGAAATGTTTATCATAGCAAGAACTGTTGCAGCACTGAACATCACATTTCGTCTCATCAAGTTGTGTCCCTCCCCTCCCCCTCCTTTTTTAACACTTGGCACAGAAGCATATGTTTGTGTTTTGCTTCTTTTTTTCTGGATACATAAATTGCTTTATACATTCATTGGGGCTGATGTCATTGTAAAACCTTTCCTCTGTAATTACATTTGGCTCATCGAGCAGTCTGCTGAGTGCCTTCAGAAATGCACAGTTCTCATACGGTGTTGTCCTTTGGCGTGCATAAATTCACATGTGTTTGTGAAGTGTTTAGCTATTGTTATACTGTACCTACACTGTCTGGAAAAGCATGTGTAACCTTTTTATCTAATTGACTGATCACTGACTACTATTCAGAAGAAACAGAAAGATATTTACACATCACCAGTTATGGAGACTCCAGGATTTATGGTAATTGATTTCAATTCCCATCTGGTTCCCACTCAACAACGAAGTACGTCGAGGCTCTGCTAGGCAAAAAAACCCTTCTTTCTCCTCAACAGAGCCCAAGAAATCACTTGGTGATTAGTTTCAGTGGGAATGATAAAACAGCCATAAGGTATCAGTGAAAAGCATGTGAAGAATATTAGGCATCATTGCCTCAGTAGATTTTATGACTCCCATATCATACCTTAATGTGAAGCACCCTAAAAAGACGAGGAGACCTCCAGCCACAAAAAAAAAAACCAAACCCAAACTTCAAAGCAAGCATCTGCATAGCAGAATCACTGCAGTCTCCTTAATTTGGTAGGATTCCAAATCCAATCTGGTTATATATATCATCTTCCAAATTCCACAATCTCTAATTCTTTGGATAGCAGATGCCCTCAAGATATATTAAGAATCATATATTGAAAAGCTGTTTGTTTATTTATTAACATTATGTCTTTAATTATAGATTTAAAGGATAAGATGCAAAATTTAGCTGTACTCATCTGATTTGTATTACTCCATCAACTTGGAAACTCTAAAGAATCCTTCTTTCATAAAAAGACTTTTTCCCTTGAACTTGAAATACTCACATTCTGTTATCATAAAAGCTGGACATACATAGGATCTAACACAGTGAGTTTAGAACTTACTACAGGTGGATAAAAAGAAAACAGGTATAAGAAAAATATTAATATGCAAATAGCTGGTTCACAGCTATCAGATTTTCAAATCAGATTTTCAAAATTACTTGCAGAATTATTTCAGAGCTAGGAAACAACTTTTCATTTTTCTTCTTTAAAGTGAGCAATTACCCAAATGTGTACTCTCTGTCATATGAGATACTAAGTAAAACATTTTTCAATGTAAACTGTTTTTCACTAAATTACTGTTTAATATATTTATCTTCATAACAAGCTGTGTCGTATCATGGCATCTCTTGTCATCCACTTACTATTATTTTGTGGTTTTAGAGCTTCTGGATCTTCAGCCTTTGCCTATCACAGCCTTGGGACATCCTGAATATGAAGTCCTGTACAAATTCACACACTTCAACCCTATTCAGACACAGATATTCCATACCCTCTATCACACAGACTGCAATGTTCTTCTTGGAGCTCCTACAGGTTCTGGAAAAACAGTTGCAGCTGAATTAGCCATCTTTAGAGTTTTTAACAAGTATCCCACATCAAAGGTTTGTAAAACAGGTTTACTGGAGTCATTTTGTTATGAGCATCTCAGTAATAAAAGAGTCTAGAAGAAGACTTTGGGGAACTGAATTTTACTTTCTCCAATTTATACGTGTGTGGACACAAAATGTTATTGCATTATGTGCATTATGCTTTTATTTTAAGTATTTATTTTAATCAGTTGACAGCTAGAGTTAAATCTACAAAAATGACATGCAGGCATGCTGGATTTCCTTTTCTACTTTACTTAACAGCATTTCCTGCTTTAATCTCCTTCTTCTAGCAGTGGTACTGTTTTATAGCTATTAGTTCCCTTCCATGGGACTACAGCTAGCCCAGTCTCTCTATTATTTAAACAAATAAGTTGCAATTAATTACTACAGGCCAATTTTCTGTTCCAGCTCTCCCCTGTGCTTTAAATTGCCTAAAAGCTGAACAACTCAGCCTTGAGAGTTTTCTTTTCAAAGTGAATATATATATGCTTCTCAACTTAGCCATATTGTCTTAGTTAACCACATTTTAGATTTAAAGTCTTTCAAAAATCTTTGTATCTGACTGGGAGATTAAAGAAAAAACAGTATAACCTTTACATTAACAGAAATTCTGTACATAAACTCCTTAATCATCTTTGAATTTAAATATCTTCATGTAATTTCCTAGTCCAAGTGAGGTAAACAAGTCACTCATACACTTTCAACTTATCTGTGAGACATAAAAAATAGCCAGTTCTCAAAGGAATGCATCTTTTAGGTTTTAATAAAGCTGGAAGCCTGGCTATATATTTCAAAGAATGTATGTGAACTCTTCATGTAGCAGTTTCTTCATTGTTCAAGAGCTTTAGAATTTTTAACCATAAATCTATAAGTAAATATGTTTTGTACATGTAAGCATATTGCCCCTCTGTACTGGAGGCTTCTTTGAGAAAAATATGGTGACATTTTGCTTAAGATAATCAGCTTTTTTACTTAATTAGTATTTTTATTAATTAATGACATAACTAGAAATCAGGTAGGATATTGCTTGCCAGAAATTCAGATTATTTCTGTTCCAGAATGTTAACATGCAGATTTTATAGTCATGGCAACAAAAGCCATTATTTACATAAGTGGGTTTTGGATTTTAAAAGGTGTGATAAATACTTCAAGAAATTATTCCTTATCTGAATATCCTTAATTGTTCAGGAAATAAACCATTCTTTTCAGGCATTATGTCTGTTTTAAATATAATCCTGTTATAGGTCATTTCAGGAACTCAGACCTTATTTATTTTATGGATTAGAAGTAGGTTCAAATCTCACAAATACCATGTGTTGTAGGTACACTTTAATAAAGGTGTCTTGGTTTACTTCTAGTTTTGTGCCTTTTCTTTTGCAGGCAGTGTACATTGCACCCTTGAAAGCACTCGTCCGTGAGAGGATTGAGGACTGGAAAGTAAGGATTGAAGAAAAGCTTGGTAAAAAGTATGTTTCTCCTTACCTAATCAGAGAAATGAGAAACAAAAGAGCAGCTCATCTAGTATGAGTAAAATCTCAAAATACTTATGAGTATTTCAAAAAGGGTTTTGGTTTTATACTGTCCTTCAAATTTCTAGTACTTGAAAAGTTTTATCAATAGTCACTGACAGATCAAAACTGAGATCAAAAATGATAGATCAAAAGTGATAGATCAAAATCAGAACTAAGAAAGGGATACGCTTTGATACCCAGCTATTTTCGCTCTTCTTCCTTGTCAGTATAAAAAATACAAAGCTCAGATTTCACTCCACAATATCCTTGGAAATTGAAAATGTAAGTCAAACTAAGCTCTCCTTAGAAACCTCAGCTGCAAGGAACATACAGGACTTGCATGAACTGTGTAATAGTAGTCACACTATGTCCTTCATATATAAATTAATATAATTTTATTCCTTGGTAACATTAATTTCTTGCTGATCTTCCCAGGTGTTGGAGTTCAGCCATTATTTTATGATCTGTAAGGTATATCAGTCATGTTGATGCTTTCCAAAATTATAGTGTCCTGCACTAAATTTTTTATGCATAGAATGCATTATTTAGGGCCTTCACCTTCTCCAAATATAGTCTTTTTCCTAAGTTAAGCTCAAAGCACACCACAAGAGAAAGAGATGCTGCTCTGTGTCCATGAAATTATCAGAAATATTCCTGTTGTTATCACAGAAATGAGCTAAAATACTTTATGGTACTATTTCTTTTTTTGTAATTTACAGTTACTTGTGACTATAATCTTTAACAGAATATACACGTTACTTTTAGGAATTTTTGTTTGGTGTTCAACTGGGTTTGAATATGTCATTGAAATGTCTAAAACCCTTTATAATGGATCCATCTAAAATGATGGGTCATCACAAATGCTGCAAACAATTGGAAAAAATCTGCTAATCTTCTTCAAAAAGTAATCTGAGGCTAATCTCTGCACCAGTCTTAATGGACCTTCACGAACAAATGCAATACACACTGCAATTTAGCCTTATTATTCAAACCAGAGATCTATGCAGAACAGCAGGCAGCAACTTGGTAGCCTCCATGAAAGCTTTCATCCTGTCTGTGACAGGATGTTATGGTTCACATTACATCATACCAGTATTATGTTATCTTCATTTTGAAGAACTAACTGTTGGTTGGGACTCATATTCTTCCTTTTCTTTCTATATCGTTTTGCTGAAGAATGATATTTGGTATTTATATGGTATTTACTAGGAAAACAAAGAGGCAGGTTTATTTACTTAAAACAATTTTTAAAATCCTATTAAATGTATTTGACAAGAAGGAAAATTACTTTGCTTAATTTTGTTTCTTCCCTCTTTTAAGAATTTAAGTTATAAAGGTGTAAATAATTTTAACATTAAGATGTTGTAAAGCTTTGTAAAGCCAAGCCACTGTCCTTCTTGATTACAGGGTTGTAGAATTGACAGGAGATGTGACTCCTGATATGAGAGCTATTGCCCAAGCTGACCTGATTGTTACTACCCCAGAGAAGTGGGATGGTGTCAGCAGAAGCTGGCAGAACAGAAGCTATGTTCAAAAAGTTGCCATTCTCATCATAGATGAGATCCATCTTCTAGGTGAGATGTTTCACTGCTTTTGATCAGAATCACTGCTAAGTTTGAAGAAGTGTGCTGCTACTTATGATGTGAATATACTTCTTGACATCTGAACCTTTCCTTTTTCTCTGTTTTTCCATTTACTTTTCATTTACTAGGGGATGAGAGAGGCCCAGTGTTGGAAGTCATTGTGTCTCGAACAAACTTTATCTCATCTCACACTGAGAAGCCAGTAAGAGTGGTTGGTTTATCCACTGCTTTAGCAAATGCCAGAGACCTGGCTGACTGGCTAAACATTAATCAGGTATGAAAAAAGTTTTCATGCAGGAAAACAAAATAGCAATTGGTAAGATAATTCAAGGTTAAACTTGAAAAAAATCTTCTCTTGTAGATGGGTCTGTTCAACTTCCGGCCATCGGTGCGCCCAGTTCCTCTGGAGGTGCACATCCAGGGCTTCCCTGGCCAGCATTACTGTCCTCGCATGGCCAGCATGAACAAACCTGCTTTTCAGGGTAAGCAACCAGCTCCTAGACCTTTTCTTCCTTTCTCTAATAGAAAAAGGGACTTTGCATAGTTCATTTGCAGCACATTTGCAACATGTGTTAGTGTATGTACTCTTGGCATGTATTGGGAGAATCTGCTCCGCTAATGGCCCAAAGATATTTGTCTGAAACATAAAGTGTGCTGCAAATGCAACATGTAAAAGAGGAATGTAATGTATTTGAACAGAAGAATAAAATTAGTGTTAGTGAAGGGGAAATAAAATGTGTTTTCTCTTAGTGTTTGACACCAGAAAGAAATATTCGTGTAAAAATATTGGAAATTTAGAAAGCAATAAAATCATTCATATTATTAATCTGCTGAGGTATTTTCATATGGACCACTGCATGTTAGCATTAAAAAAATTGTGAACAGAAGTTGCAAGTCAGGCTAACCTCCTATAATTCTAGTTTCAAAGCAATAACCATAAAATTCAAAATTTGTAGTGCATCCAGATATGCTTCTGTTTCCAATTTTTTATTCTTAACCAAGCTGGCAAGCAGTATAGATTTAAGAAAAGCTCTCTTGTATTTTATTTGAACATGTTTTGTTTTGGTTACATAAGGATTATTTATTATATCAATTAAAAATAACCTCCAAAATAAATTTTGTGGTGTGAACTGCTGTTGATTGTGAGGTGACATTTGTGAGGGGACTTTTTAGCTGCTTTAATTAGCCTTATGACAGAAGCAAAGTATTGATTGTGGACTAGAGACCAATCTTGACAGCTCGGATTATTTACACCTCCACAAGAGTGTTGTACAAAAACACTAATGAACAATAAATCTGTCTTGGGCTGTTCTGCTACACCTGTTCCTGAAGCAACAAAAATCCATTAGATGTTGGTATTTTAAAATATTTAGATATATTGGCATATATAGTTGGAAGGTATAAATACACATGAATTTTCCCATTTCAATAATTTCATAACTGCATTGCGTATGTGTGTGTGCAGGAGCACATGCTGGGTAGTGTTCATGAACTGAGGAATAAGATGTGCTGGTGGGCAGTATGAAATAGTTTTCAGAAATTAACAATACATAAATTTAATTGCTTGAATGAGAAGTACATGAGAAAACACACAAACGGATTTATAAGTGCTTTAAAGAGAGTATTTGAAATTCTAGGTACACCTGTTTATACTTCTAGTGCTTGTTGATTTTAGAAAATATGTATAAATATGATTTATTGCACGCTCTGTTCCCGACTTGTTTGACATGATACAGTCAAGGTTATTTTAGCATTTTCATGGCAATACTTATTCCTGAGACCATAAAAATTTCCCTGCAACCTGAAACTTTTCAAAGATGGGCTGAGCAAGAAAATGCTATTTTAAAAAGTCCTAAAACCTAATTGGTTTAAATATATCATAATTGGTTTAAATATATTGAACTAGTTAGTTGGCACAGAAACCAAGTTCTCTTTTACTGTAATGCCCGCTTTCACAGCAGCTATTGAAAAGTCACTTTCCGCTTTTTTTCCCTTTTCTGATATTGGTAGATTGAAGTGATCCTCTGTAGGCTGGCATGAGTTTACACAGCTCAAGCTCTGGGTCAGGCAGAAAGCAAATTTTAGACCTTCATGGCACTGAGTCTGAGACAACATACCCCAACAGTGTAGAAAAAACATTAACATGCTTTTTAGGCTGAGATAGAGAAATTCACAAGCTTGAAGTCTAGGAAGCTTGTCTAGATCTTGTGGTGCTTTGTTGGGTTTTTTTGGATAACTGGTTCTCTTAATTAGCTTACAGTGTTCACTGAAGTAGCTGAAGACTCAGCTACATGTAGTTTTATGGCCTTTGGTTCAGAGGTGGTGTACTCTCACCTCATTTGAATCCATCCAGTAGAATAAAGGCTCAGTAGACATACCTCAATGTCATCTGCAAGAGGTCTATCAGCTGCCACGGGATTGCAAAGAGAAACTCTCATTTTTGTCATTAAAGGGTCTAATTCTCAAATTCTGTTTTGCTCAACAGCAATTCGGAGTCATTCTCCAGCCAAGCCTGTACTTATTTTTGTGTCATCCAGACGTCAGACAAGGCTCACTGCCTTAGATCTCATAGCTTTCCTGGCCACAGAGGATGATCCCAAACAATGGCTGAAGATGGATGAAAGAGAGGTAGAATCATTTTACCTTCCTCATTTGTGCTTTGCTTCTATCTTACTGATGTTTGTTTGAAAACAAAAAAAAATTCATCTGAAACAAAAGAGTCGTTTGAGGGTAGATCTTGAAAGAGTTGTGCATATGCTAAATTTCCCTATGTATTAAAAGTAGGGACAGCATTAAGGCTATAGAAGCGTCTGTGCAAGAGCTGAACTTCAGAACACAAACTCTTTTATCTTTGTTTTTTCCTGCATATCTTATTAATGCTACTTCCATGGTCCCAGACAGCATATATCACAGGGTGCAAGTCTTTGAAACCAAGATAAGACAAAGACTAAAAGAAAGAGGGCTAGTGCTCTCTAAAGTTTACAGCTGGACATCTGTGACTTATAGATGTTAAGCTGAAATCTAAACCAAATCTCCTCCGGTGTTTTAAGAGAAAAATCATCCTTCTCATAAGATGCATTAAGTATATGTATTTGCATATATATCTGTGTGAATATATGTACCTATGTACATACATGCATCCATCTATATTCCTAGATAGATAGATATACTGCAGAACCAATCATTTAGCAATGCTTCAGTCTTGCATATCAATGAAATAAATCAATGATATAAAAAAGTAAAGAAACCTCTGCCAAGATTTTTTTAAATATAAAGATTGCAAAGTGAAACACTTAGATGTTAAACAATGCTAGCAGAAAGACTTATTTTTTGCTCTTTTTCAAGAAATATAATCTTTAATTACATTTTCTTCTTTTTTTCAATCTTCTTTTGTTTACTGCAAAATGTGAATGATGGCTAAATAATAAACAACCTTTCAATATTCTCTTTTATCTGTATTCTTCAAACTGTATACCAGATTATATTTAATTCACACAGTTCAACACCTGCTCTGAATGCAGTATTATTTATTTTACTCTGCACTAGTGGTCCTGATTATAGTATATCATTGCTGCAAAACAGGTTTTTCTGATCGATACTCAGGATTACTAGATTTTGGATTTATTGCAAATCTTCTACTAGGAATTTCTGTGATAATTTATGATCAAAACACAGCAAAATGCAGGAACCATAAATATAAAATCCAAGTTGAATATTGTATGGATATTTTTATGTCATATAAATATGAATATAAATGTATCATATAAATAGATCATTTATATATAATATTATACAATTATAAATAGTATATATCCAAAAGCATAAGTTTCTAGATTATATTATTTGTGTTTGTTTGCTCTTTGCCAAAAAATTAAATGAGATTTCCCAGAGATAAAGCATAACATCTTTAGCCTTTCTGTTTTGGATGGATTTTAAAATAGAAAATGGCCATCTTGGCTGATAAACCACTATTACTAAAGCATATCTCAACTTGAAGGTACTTTTCTAGCTGTATATCCTCTATTTAATGTTTTCTTGAACCTAATAGAAACATTTTATATCCAAGTTGTTATTATTACTTAGTAGAGTACTCTAGTACCTTGTACTGGTTTACTGCAGTAATCTCACCTAGAATTAGAATATGCACTGTGCAGCTTGCCCTAAATGACTTGCATTATTATGAATAGTTTCCCCAAGTCCTGGGAGCGACTGCTATTCTGAAAAGAACTATAACTGAAGCTTCTTCACTTGCTGGAAAAGGGTTTTCTATTAGGAGTCTTTGAATTTCATGTTTCAGAATAAGCCTCTGAAGGTTTTGAAATAGGAGCCAACAAGGACAAGCAGACTTTGCATTTATTAGTTTAATAACATTTGCATATGATTTGTATTTGAATTAATAAGCTGAATGTTTGGAGCATGAGATACCTACCAAGTTACTCAGTTCTGATTACGTAAATGTAAAAGACTGAGGATTAAGTTCTAAGTTGTTATATCTTACCACTATTATGCAGAACACAATTCTGTTTGAAGCACCCACAATTTCAAGTGGACATTTCTTTGGGCAATTATGGGCCTAGTTTGTAGTTTTGTGTTTTAAATGAGCACGATTAGCCTGAGTTTCATTTGACATTGAAGCAAAGGACAAAGCTCTAGTAGTGCTGCATACATAGTATATATCCTACCCAATTTTTTTATAATAATCTAATAATAATAAAAACTAATCATAATTTAGGGGGTTTAAATTTTAAAAATTTAATCTCAAGTAATATTAAAGTCAGAATTAGACAGGAAATAGACAAAATTCTCTCCAGACCACTATAAAACTTTTAAGTTTGAAAAGTAGAACTAGCAAATACTTTATAGCAGGCATTCCATGTCTTAATCCCTTTTCCAAAATTTCAGTTTTGGAAATTTTCTCAATTTTAGAGAGTTTCTTAATTCCATATGGGATTAAAATGGACCAGTCAGAAGAATTAAATTTTGTTGCCTTTTAAACAACATTTTTTTTCTTCAGTTTCAGTTTTTCACATTTGGGTTGTTTTTTTTTTGCCAACCACTATTCCTTTAGGGAGATTTACAGATAAATTACTTTATTTTCAAAATAGATGTAATTCTTAACTGCCAAGTATTTTGAAATATAAGAGATTTTTCATGGGTGTATAGAAAGTTAGCAAGCTGTATCTCAGACCATGGCTTTTTTCTTCAGTCGGCCTTATTATACATAATACATACTATACATAATATTAATTTTGGCTGGCATAAGATTCCTTTGAGAACTCATTAGTAAGTTTTGTTTAATGGTTTAATTGGGTTTGCTACATGATGGCTAAAAGTTCATCTGTTTATGTGACCTTCCTAGTAGATTTCTTAAGGCCTTCTTGAAATGTTCTAAAACAATGCCATCCGTAATAACTTCTAAACGACTGATGTTGAGGTAAAGACAGATTCTTACAGCCATTAAATACATTTTTTCTTTGTTCTTCTTTGTGGTGGTATCAGAGAGATTCAGGCCTTGTGGGGAAGAGACTGGAATGCAGCAGAGACCAGTACTGAGTCTTTGTTAATGTGCTGTTAGCAATACTAGATCTTTGTTTATCAGCTATGCCATCATGTTAGCTTCACTCATCTTCTCTGTAGAGATTCTCTCTCTGGTGGTAAACCAGGCTCTTGTTTGAAGCTTGTGATGAATTATTCTGTTCACAAACTTCCAGGCTGCTTTTCACAGTACTCTCAGAGAACAGGCAAATCCACTTCCAGGTCCAAATATCAAATTCAGGCAGCATATCAATCAGTTATATTTCAAATGACATGAACTTGCATGAACCTTCTGGAAAACATATTTGTATGTATAAGTGACATATAGAAACAACCCTTCAACTGTTGCCACCAAAGTAGATAACAGCTTGCCTGGATCATGGAGGAATCATGCAAGATGTTCTTTCCCTCAAAGGAGTCATTATCTAACAGGTGCAACTGAATTATGGTCACGAAGGAATTTTGTTATACAGGCATCTATTGAAAAATAGATATCTTATAGGCAGCTTCATTAGGTTTTGGGAATGGTTCTTCCTGGACATTTTCCTTGAATTTCATGTCTGATACGCAGGTTTTGGCTCATACCCATTACAATATTCAGAAAGTTGAAAGGCATTCAGAAAGCTGAGACAGCAGTCAATCTTCATAAATCTGGCCAGTACTTAATGAAAATTGTTGTTTCTAGTATTGCTCAGTTTTGCAGCTCTGCTGGGCCTGTTGCTGCATTAAAATAGTTAAATTTGTTTCATAGATTCTATCCAACTAAGTTTCAGGCTCTGTGCATGCTTTTTTGTGAAGAAATGGCCACTCAGAGACCTGATGCATTACATATACTTTAGTCTTACCAGGGAAGTCTCCAATGATGTTTGAAATACCATACTTACCAGGATTTGTAGCTGATGCTTTAAAGCTCACCCCTACATTTTCCAACTGCACATGCAGACATTCTTCAGGATTTAAGCAACATTGCTACAGTTCATCCAGAGTATGAGTGGGCAGTCTCTAGGATAAAAAGAACAGTTCCCTTTAGAGCCTTCATGAGGTTTTTTAATTCTTCTGTAAGTTGCATTGCCCATATGCATTCCAAAATTTCTCTCTCTTGCAATGTGCCCCAAGACTGAGTTTATTTTTCAGCAAAGACTGGAGAAGCAGCAGCAGAAGCTGTTTTCCTTGCCATCTGCAATAACAGCAAGGACTCTTCATTAGACATCAGTCTGTAAAGATTGTCCTGGTCATGCTTTTGAGGCACAGGTGCATCATCACAAGGAATGTGAATGGGCAGTGCATCTCAAAGAGGAGACTGCATCTGTAAATAGAGTGGTTCTTCATTTCTTTCTCTTGTTCTTTGATGCCAGCATGCCCATGGAAAAAGAAAATGTTTTGCTTACCCTGGTTTTTTTTGTATAATCATTAGAGGATTTTTAATTATAGACTTACTAGCTGAAATTCTAATTTGGACTTGTCAGCCAGGACTGTCATGTTCAAGCTTGTGAGCCATTACTTATCTTGTTAAAAGGGACAATAGCTCAGATTATCATTTTGGAGACAGACAGTGCCACCAGCTTCTGATGGTCAGCTTGGGTAAGATCAGTTATACTGGTCTACATTAGGAGCTGACTGAAGAGGAGCAAGTCCTTCCCTGTCACAAATTGCATCTACATCTGCGGTGGCAGAAAATGTTGCAATCTTTTTACAACATAATTTATTAGAATCAAGTTTTCAGTTTATTTATTTTTCTCTAATGTTTTTATAGCCTTTTGTTTTTTAACCTAAAACAAAAGTACAAAAGTAGTATTTATGGTTTATTGTTTGAAGTCAGAATGCATTTCTCACCAGCAGACAAGCAGGGTGTTTTCTTATTTGTTTGGTGGAGTTTCTTTAAAAATTTATTCCCTGTCCAGATACTTGGATTTATTTTTCTTTAATATTTACAGTGCAAGGAAGGAGAAGAAGTGTACCAGTGTATATAGTTTTAACTTTAACCACAATGGTTTTTGCATTCTGTTTTGTGCATCCTTTGGCCATCTGCATCTTGTTAAGACTGTTCTTTATGAAACCTCTAGAAATAGCTAATATCTTCTAGCACAAAGATACCTGCAGTAATATTCAATAGCATCCATATCAGGCAATAGTTTGCTTCCACAGAATTCAAAGGCCCTTGAATGAAGGACATTCATTGACTCCAGAAGAATAAATCAGACCAATCCTGATTTTACTATTTTATACATGTGAGTGTATAAACATGTGTGCAATAATTATGGATTAGTATGTGTGTATTTGTGCACTGTGTGGAAATACACATAGCTGTATGTGTGAAAGGGAATTAAATTTTATCAATAGCCAGTTTGCATTGTTAATAAAAACAAAGAAAAAAGCCAAAACCAACAAAAAAAATCCTAAAAATTCTTGGAAAGACAAAAGATGGCTTTTCCTTCTCTAACCTTTAAATCAAACAACCTATTATCTCCATGTTAATGTTTTGAGGTAATGTTGTGCTATAAAACAGGAATAGAAGAATCTGGTCTGTGTCGTGAACAGGCATATTGCTGTCATTTAAATGTGTCTTTTAGTGTTAAATGTTTTATTATATTATTATTCTTTAATATATTATTATATATTATTAAATATGATTTAATGATATATCTCAACTGTTTAAAACACATTTTAAAATGTTCCTTGAATATTATTTGAGTTTTTTTAGGCAGCTTGTTCTGTGTGGGATAGCTCTGTAGTATAAGCCAATTCTTCATCAAAAGTAATTTTGTGAGGTTTTTTTTTCCTGCCTTTAAAGATCAGGAGGGTACCCAAGAATGATTTCTAAGTGTTTCAGTCATTCTAGAAGTTCAACTTCCTTCTACAAGATGTTGGTTTTATGACACAAAAGTGTGTCATAAAAATTAACATTTAGTTATAACAAGGAGATGTTTTTATTTCACTTAACATCTGTAGCAGATGTGAAATATGTAATTATTTTTGTAAAATACTTCATAACTTTCACGATTCTTTTGTTTGGCAGATCTTTCTTCTATTGGGCATTTTAGACAATTGATAAGCATTATTCAGTGGCATATGGTCTGAGTCTGACGTGCTTTGAAAAGAGTAGAGAGTACTAATAATGAGGATTCTGTGAAAATGGGAAAACCAGCACAACAGATATGCTTTGAGAAAGTATGGGGTTTTAGCATCTTGAAACAATATATCACACTCAAAGGGACAGAATTGGGCTGCACAATCTGTTAGCTCATTCTTGTCCAATCTGGTCTCCTCCTTTCTTTTGGAGCCAGCATTGTCATCAACTTGCTGAATTATACTCTGACTGGAATGTATTTCAGGCACAGGGTAATGTATCTGCTTAAATGGAATCCTATCTTTCTACAAAAGCTTTTTAAGTATAATAAATTTAAAATATAAAAAAAAAGTTCTATTAGCTTAAAGTAAATGGTTCAACAGTTTACATATGTGCAGGAACAAAGAAAATGACTACTTAGTAGTTTGACAAAAATCTGGTTTGTTTAGAAATAAGAACAGAAAATGTAGAAATAAAGTTTATTTTAAAATATTTTGCAGTGCTACCAGGTTCCCAAATTGGTTTTCAGAAGATATTTTAATTAGTTCATCAAAAAAAAAAAAAAAAAGCTAAGAAAGATAGCCAAACCTTTCAGCCTGTGCCTGATCCTGGTTGTGTATGAGTCCAGGGAAAAATCCCTTCCTGGCATTAAGTTCCCTGCATTGGTGTTGTACAGGGCTTTTTATAATGCCAGTACAATTTGTATTTCCTGATATTATTTTAATTTTTTTCTTTTCTTAAGATAACATAGATTTCATTTATCCTTCTGTGAGTAAAACTACATGACAGTTGTTTTCAGAAAGATAAGTAGTAATTGAGTCATAACAATTCAGAAATGTTAGATTTGTTTTATAGTCACAGTGCTGTGTCTGTTTCTTGTTAATGAACCTATTAATTGTGCCATTATTTCTTAATAGAAATTTATAATATTCTTACACTACTCTGACAAAAGGGAGTTACATTTTTAAATAAATTGACATGAGAATTTTAAGCCTTGGATTGTGCCTATGGGTAAAACAGTTATGTTTATTACAGTGATTTATGTGAAAGTAAGGGGTCAGCTAAAAATGACTAGGATTCCCTGCTGCTAAAATGACAGGATAGCAGTACATGTGCCAGTGCTCCTGCTAAGGGTTCTTTAGTTTTCCTGTGGTAAATTACACAGCTTTGCAGGTATGACTAACAGCACCACAGGCCGCCGCTGTAATACGAGTCAGAGGGGAAAAAAAATAACCACCACTGATTGTAAAAGCAAGAAGAACATCTTTGAATAAATTCCCAGCAGCGTGAATTTAGGATGTTTTGTGCTGGCAACTCTATGGCAGAAAGGTTTAGCTCAGGTTGTGTACTGGAAATAGCTCCCAGTGTAAAACTGTGTGTGCTGAAGGAACAGTCTAATCACTAAGCCCAATCAGCTAATTTGATCCCTGTACTGTTCTAGAGGAAAGGGGGGTTTAGATTCATTATTTTCCCAATATCACGTTCTTTTGATGTGAATAATGAAATTAATGTCTTTGGAATTTGCTTGTTCCCTTACGTTAAAGACATAACTATCATAAGGTGCTGATTCTTGGTGGGGAGAAGAAAAATTAATTCAGCCATTAGTATCTTTTGTCAATTCTTTAATGCAGAAACTGACTAAAATCTAAATGCTTTTTTTTTATTTTCACGTATTTACCAATTTTGTTTTCTATTTTTTATCCTAATTTCCTGTTCAATGTATACATATATTTATTATTTCTTAAAGTGTGTACATAGGCAAAAGGAGCCTATGCACTACTAGTACCAATTAATAAACCTGCAGTAAAAAAATCATTAATAGGTTTGATAATATTTTTAGTATTGCATGTTGATGGTCATAATTGTAGAGAAAACAGTATGTGTGTTCCCATTTTATCCAGATATTTTTTAATCTTAAAGAAAAACTCTCTAAGATGGGTCATAATTCATGTTGTCTACACTGAAGTCACATGTCTACATGTTGACTAGAGAAATCAAGGTTTGGTGATTGTATCTAGATAGATAAACTTTATCCTTTAACATATCCTCCTGTCATTCATCTCTTTATTCTCTTGGACTTATCTACCCTGCTTCATACTTCCCTTTCCTAAATGGACTTATCCCCTCTTCACTTCTCAATTCATTTGGTTTTTTTCTTTCTGCTCCCTTTTTTTCAGTATTTCATGGACCCTTCCACTCTTGTAAGCACCCTTTTATTTTATATGTGCTAGATCAGTTTATACAACAAACCTTCCATGTCTTACAGTACAGGAAACTCTCAGGAACATCCAGCCAACTGCATTGTGAGGGGAAATAAAGTTTAGGAGCTTCTATTGACAGATGAAATTGATTGATCTGTCAAAAGTTGAACAATTTCTTGTTTTAATTAGTTTCCCTGTTACTGCCATCAGTTGTGGTTCTGTTAGTCAAGATTACTTCAACAAAGAGACTTTTTAAATGCTTTGCAATTTACTCTTCCTGACAAAATTGATTGATTTACAAAATCTTGTTTGTTTGTTTTAAAATCCTCAATATGAGCTGTTATATTCTGTAGATATTTTGGTGCCTTTTAAGGATTCTCAAGTAGCAACATGTTACTTGACTCTAGAGATGTGAATAATTTTATTTACATTAAGGTCTGAGAATTATAAAACACAGGAAATATTTAGAGAGGTTACAATCTTGAACATCAGAAGTGAAACACCTCAGAGTCCTACATAGAAGTGAAAATATCACTGTAGTCATGTGATGCTATCAGGTCTCAGTCCTTTGGAGAACTCAGTCTGAGATGAGGCTGAACACTGTCCAAATTATTCAGTTACCCTGACTAATTTGTTCTGCACTACTGTTTTTTCTCTAACCTTGGCTATACCTCCCATGACCATGAATGATTCTGCCCTAAGTATGCAATATCATGATGCCACTGCTGGTGGCACCAGGAAACCACTAATAAGAGCATAAATTTTAAAGTTCCTGGCTATAATTATATTAAAATCACATAAAATAATAAATGGCCTTAGAAATAAAACAATACAAATAATTTTGAAGGGCAGAATCACTTAACAAGACAGTTTCATTTGTTTTTACTAAGAGGCTTTTCACAGAGGTCATCTACAAAAATAAATAAGTTTATTATAAAAGTTATGACTTGAAAATGTAGGCAAAAAAGATAGTTAAAATTATAGTAGTAAAAAGAATCCCAAAAGTCATTGACATCAGATTAGAAATAATTAGTAATAATAATAAAAATAGCTTTTTATCTGGACTTCTGAAAGTTTTAAATGAACACACTTAATAGATGTTGAATTTCACTGAGTTTGAGTCTATAAATTACAAACTCACACTCAAAAAAATTTTCAAATTAATTTGCATTTCAGCCCGTAAATAGAAAGCTTTCTATTTTTCATTTTGATGAATAATAACTGCAAAATTATCAAACTGAGGAATAATGTTCAATGTTCTAATGTTCAAAGGTATTAGAGAGAGCCAAATTTATTTTTCATGACTGTTATTATGTTACTGGTTGCAGGGATTTGCTATGTTTTTATACCAGACCTAACCCCTTTGATACTAGGGATTGCATTAAACAAACACAGAACAGAATGCACGGTATTTGCCAGACCTGTCAAGATATTTTCAGCATTTTCATTTCCTTGTCTGTGTTACTTAGCATGTCAATAAAGTCATGTGCATTTTGTATTCCACCCCCATTGTTAATATAGTGTTTTTTTAGACAAATCTTGTCTTTTCAAAGACTGAAGAAGGCTCTGATTTCCTGCCTGTATAAACAGCATAAAGCAAATTATCATTGCTACAAAAACAAAAAAAAAATATAAGAAACCAAAAAGTTGAAAATTTCTTAGTAATCTGTTTTAAAGCATGCAATTATTCTTTCTGTTACAGATGAATGACATTATAGTCACAGTTAGAGATTCTAATCTGAAGCTGACACTTGCTTTTGGAATAGGCATGCACCATGCAGGTCTGCATGAAAGGGACAGGAAAACTGTGGAAGAATTGTTTGTGAACTGCAAAATCCAGGTACATGTGTTCTTTTTGAATCCTGCTGTAATGAGTTTTACATGGAATTTTGAAAGTTGGCTTTTTGTTACATATACCTCATTAATCTTTCTTTTTGTCTTAGGTTCTTATTGCCACAAGCACATTAGCTTGGGGTGTAAATTTTCCAGCTCATTTAGTAATTGTTAAAGGAACAGAATACTACGATGGAAAAACAAGGCGTTACGTGGATTATCCCATTACAGGTACTCACATAAATTATGGAAATGTTCAAATCCTAAAATGTATTTCAAGCATATGCAAATGACCTCAATTATTTAGTAAATGAATTTGGATAAAGACTAGGAGAATGAGGTAAGGGTTTTTTTCTTTGTTTAATGCAAGTTGTAAGAGAACTCTTAAGATTTTCTGCAATAATGAAAGTGTTTCTGTTTCGTGAATCTTTTTTCATGCTAAACTCCTTTAATGTGTATCACCCAAAATAGACATTAAACAATTAAAGGGACAGTATAAAGCTTAGTCTCTGTATCTAGTTAGCTAGGTAATTGTATAAAAGGAATTTTTCAAGCGCTGAGGTTTTTTTTAATTTCTTAAACCTTTTCTAAATAGAAACAAATCTTTAACAGTAAACTTAGCCATGGTTTGAAATGCAACAGTTGAATCACACACGTATGAGAAAATAAAATGCATATATAGTCACTACTTAAGGTAGCAAATGAAAAACCTTAACTGGCCTGGTATCTTCAGTGATATAAGAGATACTTCAGAAATAAGCAGCTAAATTAAATATTTGAATTTCTGGCTTGATACAGACTTTCGTTGCTTTCTGGCTCCAGTAAACTCCAGTTTTCATAAACCATTCTGCAGTGTTTTCAACAAGCTAGAGAAAGTGAACCATGGAAGAACTATTTTAGAGTTCAGACAGGGAGAATATTTGTCTGGATGGTACTAAGTTTGAAGAATGAGGACAAGCTAAATTTATTCCAGGTTTCCTGTTCTGTTTTCCCTTTCTCTTTTCTGAAAAGAAAGTTTATTATAAATGCTCCTATACTACACTAGCAATGTGTACACCTCAGGACAATCTAAATGGTATTTGTTAGGTTGCATCTTTTTAGCCATGCACTGTCTTTTCATTGAGAGAAGTTGAGTAACATAAAAAAAGCTCAAACTGAAAATACTAAAGGGGTTACTTCTTCAAGTAACCCATCACAGAGCTTAATTTAGTGGTTAGTGCTCTGCAGGAAACTTGGGATCAATTTCCAGACCAAACTCTCTTTTTTAAAGATTCTGGTCTGACCTGGGATCTTAGCCATGCACACTTGTATTTTGTGACAGCCTTTGGCTGATGTAAACTTAGTGAAAGCAGTGTCTGCAGCGAAGCCGTGTCGCGCTCGTGCCGACTGGAGAGCGGCGGCGATCGTTTATTGCTGAACGGGGAAAAGCGGCAAGGGAAGAAATCAACGGAAGCTTTAAATTTTGTGTTGAATCCATGGCACTGTCAGAAATCAGTAATAGAGCAAATAATATATTTAAAGAAATCAGAGACTCAATAAACAGTGCAGACTTACTATGCTGTTGTAGGAATCTGTTGTACAAGTTCACACAAAGGCTTCAGGGAATGCTGATACTTTCACTCTTTATTACCATTCTTCAACACTGTGTGTTGTTCAATTCCTGAATCTTCAGTAAGGGCAGGGGAGGGGGTGGATGGAATACCACCATCTGTGATGGAAGCATTCAGATTTTGTTGTCTGCACTGCAACAGAAAATGCAGATTCCTTATTTTATGAAGAAACATGTGGTGTGGTTTGCCTAAAGCATTTTTATTTTTAACTTTCTAGAGAGTATTTATGCATCTGGAACTTCTGTGGATAGGTAGTACAGTTTTGCTGCAGCAATAAAATGAAAATGTAATTAATTTCTTTCTGAAATACTTCCAAAAGTTTCACAATACTGTCTTTAATGCGGCCCTCAAGTTATGCCTTCAATGTTCCATCATGATATTACTTGGCTTCTCCCTACTAAAGTTACCTTTCTGTGTCAGGAATGCATTTGGCTCCAAGAAAACAGCTGAGGGCAGAATGAATCATTCTGGAGTGTACAGCAATTTCAAAATAAGTAAGAATGCTTCTTTGAGTGAAGTCAGAGGTTTTGGGGAGGACTTTTTCTCAGTTAACAGTCATTTATTTAGTCAGCAGTTGGATCATATTTAATATTTCAGGAGTTTAGTCCAGTGGTTAAAAGCAGCCAAGCAACATATAGTCAGTAAAGAAAATATTGAGTTTGGATAATTACATAGTGGATGTTGGCAAAAATAATTTCCTGACACTTTTTGGTAAGTCCATTTCCTATATGGTATTATGCACAATTTAATTCACCACACAGAATAGCAAGAGGTTGTTCCATCACCCTCCTGTGCACACAACTATTCAGAAGCAGCAGATTTAAACTAGTTTCATTTAACATCTTAATGTCACTCCTAAGCTAATAAAAGGAATAAACTGATAAAAAACATTGCTTTCTATAAGTCAGTACACAAGTGAAAAGGTGTTACTTAAAACTCACAACTGGGCTGTCTGTTTCTCCTGTTATGGTCAGTTGATGTATCTCATTCTTTACTTTCTGGAGTTTCCTTCCTCAAAAGAGCTTTGGGCCAAAAGCTTACTGATTATTAACTCAAATAAATCACTTCAAAATGCCAGGTGCTGCAAGCCACATACTGGGCAGGTATAATAGAGCTCATACAAAATGCAAAAAACATTAAAACTTGTAAAATAAAGATGTAAAACTTATGTATTGCTTTCCATTATTTCTTCTAAGTTAAATAGCAGTTGCAGGTACCAGAAGGATTCAGAGCCATGGTGAATGAGGCACAAAGCTACCTATGCAGATGCACTTCTCATATGAAGAGAAAACTAACAAATACATGATAAGCATGCTTATCCTTGTAGGCAGGTAGCCAGTTGAGTATGTTTTGCATAAACTAGTATTTTCAATGTTTACTGAAGTCATTAATTAGTATTTACAAGTAATGGTGTGCAGGTAGTGTGTCTGAGCCAACTTTTAAATCTGTATATTATGATGTGATAAAAGGAAAACATACAATATGAAACCATCTCGATGGTTATATTAGTTATTAGCACTCCAGTGCTAATAACTAATATAACTTGTTTAAGTGGTAAATATAAAATAGTGCTCAGTAATTAGAAATTGAATATGCTATTTTTATCTCTAAAGTAGTCAAAACCTAGGAAATCATATCTAGCAGAAAAGCCTACATGAGGAACTTGTGTAAGTGTGAAGTCAAGTATTTGAAAATTAGGAAATGATAGACAATTGTCATTGCAGCCTTCATGAGTTCTCTTATTCATCATCTTTAATTGCATGTGATAAAATGAGGATGGATGTGGAATGGAAGGAGTGTAAAGGCAATTTATATTAGATATAATCCTAGATTGTATTGCAATGGGTAATCTTTAAGTATACAAGAAGATTGTCTCTGACAGAAAGAAGTTCATCATAACTTTATCTGAGATGGAAAAAAACCTTAGAAATGTCGCAGCCAATAGGGCATACAAGGCCAAAATAATGCAAAAAAGCTATATTGCACATTATACAGACATAAACACATTTGTTTATACATCCAAACAAATATTTGATTTATACATTATTGTCTCTCTGGCAGATGTGCTTCAGATGATGGGGCGTGCTGGCAGACCACAGTTCGATGACCAAGGAAAAGCTGTCATTCTAGTTCATGATATTAAGAAAGACTTCTACAAAAAATTCCTTTATGAACCATTCCCAGTGGAATCAAGGTAAAGATAAAGCAATCAGAAAAGCTGACCAAACTATAAGCAGTACTATAAATGAGGGATAGAGGACGTGGAAACAAAATTCCTGTGCTGGATAAGTCCTAAACACTGGGGTCAAGAGGAAGACAATTTAAAAAAAGAAATTACGCATCTTTATATAGAAAAATCCTTTTTTCCATGAGTTTTGAAGCACTGCTGAGCTAGTCAGTCCATTCCCAAATAATACCACAAGTACTTCTCCATTTAGGGGGTGTTGTCTCAGACATGTGAAAGCACAAACTGTTCTTCAAGGGCAGTGTTTAGGACAACTATCCATGATCCTCAAAACCCTCTTTGAAATTCTGTGGCAAGTTACTAATAGGAAAAAAGCAAGGTGAGTTTATAGCACTTTTTGCCTAGAATATTTGTATCATTATAGATAACGCATTCTGGAAAATCTCAAAAGTTCAAGAGGTTCAAAGTTCAAGTTTACATGGTGTAAACTCTTACTAATACATTTTTAACAGATATTTCCCTATAAAATTGCAATATTTTTGTGAGAAGTGTAAAAACAGCACCAAACAGCTTCTTGGAACCTAGTTGATGCAAAGTTTGCTGTCCAGCATAATCTAATTTGTGCCTTGATTTTGATATTTTAACTTATTTAGTTGTTCACTGAGAAGCCAATCTAGTTACATTGGTCTCCTGTAGAGGAATGTTTCATGGAGCAATGCTCAGAGATCTAATAAAGCATGAACATTACTGAAAGCTTTTCTCAGTGGCAAAGAATTCACAGTATTGTTCTCCTAAGGAAACTTTATCCCTCAACATAAGTGTTAATGGGACCTCTATCTGCTCGGGAAACTTGTTGGAGTTTGTGAGTGCAGTCCACCTTTGAAATGTAGTTGAAATGGCCTGGTGTATTTGAAACTTAATTTCTGTGGTGCACAGACAGACATACAATTTTTGCAAACAAAGAATGTGGAAACATACACTTCATTTCCTTAGGAAACCACAGATTTTAACATAGAAGTTGCACTTAGCACATAAGTCTAGGAGTTGAACTTCTTCAAAATGACAGCTAATGAGTGAAAAGAGTGGTGTGATTAAAATGCTGATGATATATCCAGACTGCATGGCATTAGCATAAACTAAGAAATATTTCTATTCCTTGGGAAGTGGTGTTTCTAAAGAAAGAAATCATATCTTCTTTATAACAGTAGTAATCACACTTTTGTTCATGTTTGGAAGACTACAATATTACTAGTAACTCCATTTGTGTTTTTATATTTACTTTGTAGTTCTGATATATTCCATCTTTTATTATAAAAAAAAGAATATTTTATAAATTTGCATATGAAGAGTCACATATTAATAATAATCTTGTTAGTTTCTGTAGGTTGTAAACCACGTAACTTAGGTTTGTCTTGGTCTCTTTTGTGATCAAGTATTTCATATCTTCAGAGGGATACTGGTTGGGATTTTTGGGGGCATTTTTAGTTTTGGAATGCTTTCCCATCTGTTTTACCAAAGAGCAGATTTATCAGCTTTGTGTAGTATTTCCAATTTGTAAAAGTAAACTTCATAGTTTTTTAATTAACATTTTTTCTAAAAGCCATTGTTTACATATTTAATTGTAAGACTTGATCACTGAACTCATAACCGTCTTTGTGCTCTCCCCGATTATGGGCCTGAAACACGGCAAATTAGAAACAAAAGAAAATCCAGAAATCCATTACTGTGGAATAGCAATTGAATCATCTGTCCAGCTTCTGTTGGACAATCTGTGTAGAATGCCTGCAGTTCTGACCCTTAGAAACATGCAGTCACCAGTACAGAGCAGTAAAACAGCTACTCATGCCAGATTATTCTTTACTTTTAGCAACAGGAAAAGAACATTGGGAGAAGAAAAAGGATATAATACAAGAAAAATTAAGCTGAACCTTAAGGATATTGGCTATTCTCCGATTGAACTCTAGCCAGGCATGATCTCATTAGATACCCTAATGGAGGTCTTTGTTCTGTTTAATGACTATTTTATTTTTTAAGAATCATTTTAATCTGTTTTTTTATTCTGTTTCTGGGTAAAAGTAGCTGCTCTTATTCTTTTTTTTTTTTTGGTTTTTTTTGGATGAAGATGAGGCAAAATCTGGGGGAAGCAGTTTTGATGTAATTTTAATAGCCCTGAAGTATTTGTCAAGTATTAGCTAAGCTATTGCCACTGTTTCATTTCCTGTTTGTCTTTCCATATGATTCTCTATTGGATTAAATCAGCATGATCATATGGTCAACATACAATATTCAGAAGTTACCACGAGTAGCTCCATCTGAATATGTTCCATGAATGATTTAAACTTGTGCATTCTTGGTCCAATCAAAAAATAATTTGAGCTTCATTCCACTATCATGTAAAGAAGATGACTGACCTTGCAATTACATTCCCCCTTCTTCCCCTCTTCCCTTTTACTGGAAGAAAAATATATAATATTTTCAGATTGAAAGTAATAAACCTTTTAATGGACAACTCTACAAAATATATTACCTGTCTTTGTGATTGTAAAGTCAGCTAAATCCTTTTGTTTCCTGTTCTTCAGCTTGTTAGAGGTGCTGGCTGACCACTTGAATGCTGAAATTGCGGCTGGAACTATTACATCTAAGCAGGATGCAATGGATTATATCACCTGGACGTACTTCTTCCGTCGACTTATAATGAACCCAACGTGAGTATACAATATAAAGGCAATTTAATCTCAAGGTAACTTGAGGTTAGAGTTGATCCAAAGGTGATCTGTCTGCTGTTGGAGCCTAGAAATACTTCACAGTCTCCAGTGCAGGAGCATTGCTGGCCTACATGTGGATTAAAATTTGTGAGCACATATTTTTTATAAATTTTACTCTAAATATAAATGCATTTTTTGGCAGATAACTTTACAACTTAGTTACAGCAATAAAATAACCTTATTGAGAGGGCTATACCAGCATCCCTAAAATAAAATTCCAGATTATCACATTCCTTCGGATATTGTATTTATAATGCAGTACCTTTTTTTTAGCTACCACATTGATATGTTCTGCTCAGTTTTCTTTAGAAAATTTATTAAGACTTGGACTTTCCTAATAAATGAGAGAATAACTATCAGCTGTTTCTCTGTGATAATGTTTGCTTTCATTAGGGTACCCTGGTGAAACCATGTGTGCAATATTTTCAGTGATTGCTATCATCCTGCCTAGCTCCAGCTGGTATGCAGATCATTCTGAGCTGTTCCACCAGTGTAGCCTGCCTTTGCCACAAGGCTGTTTTGGGTAAATGGTGTGTTACCTGTCATGTGATCATTCACCCACTAAAATAATGTGGCAAATAAAGAATTAACCATTTAGATCACTAAATATTTCTAGATGTACTCCAGTGTGTTGTGTTTCTGAAATCATGTTAATGTCCATAGCATTTGGCCAGATTTTCTGCCAGGTACTTTATGGGCAAGTGCTGCTGGGACCCTGCAGGTGATGAAATAATTTCCTTTAATTCTTTCTAAGTCTTTTATTAGTTTTTAATTCTGTATCTAGTCCTATGCTGAGAATCTCCCACAAAACAAACAGAATTTCCATCTAGTCTTCTTGAGAAATAAAAAATGCAGAGCATTAGAACTGTAAACTAAAGAAAGCATTTTCAATTTTCTTACTTTATAAGTGATACAATGCATACAGTTATGGGAAGGGTATTTCTCCTCTGAGAGTTAAATTATGATTTTTTAAAATGTTATATTTAATACTTTTTTAGTATAAAGAATAAGTACTATTCCTTTAAAATGTCTTGCTCTTGAATTGCTTTGGTAAAGTGCTGTAGTTGATTTGGTTTTGCTAAGCTTTGATCATGTGGTATCTGTGGTAGGTACATTTTTTTAAGACACAGCATATAGGCCAAAGGTAAGTGTGGAATATAGAAATATTGTTTCATTTAATAGGTAATCTCTTCCCAATATAAAAGAAGATTTCCTTTTGAGTGTGAGGTTGGCATGTTGATTGCTGGTCAGTTTTTCTCAGCAGTTTCTTTATTGTCATGGACAGCTAAATCTGGAGTTATCACAATTTCAACTTCAAAGCAAAAGTTCTGCTATTCTGAGATGGGAAGAATGTTGGGGGGGATGGGGGGCAAAAAAAAAGGAACTTCATAACGTTCATAATGAGATGTAGAGTCTTTGTAGGGAGAACCAGGATGAACAGATCTTGACTAGTTATGCCCATAATGGCAGGGTAGGAATGAATAATGAAGTTTCTATTGAAATTGGAGTCTTGCATTGGAACACCACACAGACAGGTTGGAACAGTTGACAAGTTGAGCTCTTTATCCACACAGGTACTCAGCATTCCTTCTGTACTTAGTCATAAAGGGAAAAAAAATAAGGACATTATTTACTCTGTCAAACAGTTTGTCAAATCATTTCTAGATACCAAGCACAAATGTAATGGATGTGCATGCATTCCATTCTTTGACATGATTACAGTCTTAAGTTTCATCCAAAGTTACTAAACTTAGTTAGTAGTTTTCCTGGACCTGCTATCTGTGGTATTTTCAGACCTTCTGAAAGCCAAGCAAGCAGTTCCAGCATGGTCAGTGTTTGAATGAGATACATCCAAGGAAAACTGAAGAGGTTTACAAAGAGAAGTCAGTGATTGTTGAGATAACTCTGAATAAGTTGCATTATGGTAATGGAGTTTTACTGTGCCATAAAAGAGCATATGAAATGATTGATATTATCAAACAAAAAATATTTGTGGTTCTTAATAATCCAAAGATTTTAGGATTTGGGTTGGGGTTTTTTTTGGTTTTTTTTCTCAAAAGAATAGAAGCACAATTGCTAGTTTTTGGTCTAGATGGTTATGCAATACTCATTCCTTGTCACTTGACAGAAGTGTTCTTTATTGTGTCCTGCCCCAAAGCAATTTTGTTGACTTTTTCTCCACTGTGAAACAAGACCTATTTTCCAGACAGCAGGTGATTGTACCTTAGTGGTGAATAAGTAATTCCCATATGCATGATAAGTAAAATGCCTTGGGATTCATTGGCATAAAAGTCATTGCATATGATGGTGTAAATCCCCAAAATAATGGGCTTAGGTAATATGCAGAAGATTTATATTCTCATTTATTGCCAGTTTTAGCTACTTGTATATTAAAGCTGCATAAACAAACGTAGGATCATCCCATCCAATTCCAATCCAGTACCATAAAATGCCTTACTGAATGCCTGCAATTTGTACTATTGAAGTAATGGTAATCTACCTTTGTTCTGGGATAGAGATCCAAGTATCTTTTTCCTCTAAGTATCCAGGTTTCTTCTAAACATGAAGTCATCATGAAAGTTTTCCTGGCAAACTTGAGATAATTTGTTAAACTTCTAATGATAGTTGTTTTAATGGTGTGGAAAATCATTGCATGGTAAAATACTCCTTCTCATCAAACCATTTTAATTTTCTTGTTTGATAAACTCCTGTTTCTCAAACTCTATGGAATAGGTTATAACTGTCTAGATAAGAGGGGTAATGGAGCTGTTGCTTTGGGGAAGGAGGGTAGCTGAGTGCTAGTTTTTTTTCCGATGCATGACAACTAGTCACGCTTATCCTGTTTGGGAGATCACACATGAATGACAGGGGTGGTCCTAATGAAATGTTTATCAAAGTGTTTCAGTCTCCAGATCCAGAGTTTCTTCCCTGTTCTTCCCTTCCCTGGAAACAGTTAATCCTAAGTGCAGAGCTTTTCACAGTTTCTGTGCTACCTCAGCCAAGGAGTGCAACATGTACTCCTTTCCACATGGAGCTGTAGTCCCTGTGTTCTTTACTTAGTCAAGGTCATATCACACAGATCAGCAAAGGGCCCTGTTCTTTGCAAGGGGCTACTTGGACAGGCTCATCTATCTCCATTCCTTTTCTGAAATGCCTTGGGTATTTCATTCTTTTACCCTTATAAAGGATTATAATTGTGACTTTCTATAAAAGAATGTCTATGAGAAATATTTTCTGTAAATCAGGTTATGATGTTTTCCAGATACATGTGCAGTAAAAGAGAAATAGAAATTTATAACAGATGTAAAGTTAAGCAGAATCATCTTTCATTTGGAAAGTTAATTTTTAGATATCCTAAGAGCACACATCACATCACTATTAAAATGTATGTATTTATGTATTTATATGTGAGAGTGCATCTGTGTACATGTGCACACTTACAAAACCAGGTTCTATGTAAATTCCTTGTGAAAACCTGAAAAAAGATATTTTATTATTTCATTCTGAGAATTATTATTAAGGGTTTTTTCCCCTTGATATCAGTTTTGCAAAGTTTTTTGGAGTGAATGAATAATACAGCATAAATTATAGTCTCAGGCTGATGAAGCCCTTATCATACATTTATGTTTTACTTTAAATTACATTTTCTCATTATGATTAGCTGAACATGTGAATAAAACATATGAATACAAATTATGGTTATATGCTGCTCCAGTATATTTTCTGCTATTATGATGACAGGTAATATCATGGTAGAAGTCAGTCAGAATGAAATACCTATGTATTTTGGTGACATAATCACAGTTATTCAGAATTTTAGGGTTAATTTGGAAGTGTGTCAGAAGGGAGATTAGTGAAGTTAAATTAGCTAAGATTAAGAAGTAAAATGGAAAATTTTTACAGTAGCTAGAATGTGCCAGTATATTGTACTGCAGTGATTACTAAAAACTAATATTTTCAATTGGTAAACAGATATTTCACACTGGACTTTGCCAAAGGACTCTTCCTTTCAAAATGACATTTAGACCTATATGCATGTACTGATATATATGCATGTATATATATTTAATAAATGACAGCTGTAGGCCTTATTATGAATATGATAACGAGAGTTTGTTCTTTGGAATTATCAGGGTCACAGTGATGTGAAAAGTACAGGATTGTAGTTCACAGTATAGTTTTACCAAATATTCAGACAAATAAAGATTGGCTGAGTCTGTCAGACAGGAGAGCCCCAGGCTGCTGAGTATTTGAGCTGCCTCCTGCTTCCCAGTCTGCTGCAATCTTAGGTGAGAATACAAAGCTGAAGACTCCACATCTCTCCATCCAGAAAGAAAATTCACATTATTTTCTTCCTGTTCTTGGATATGATTTACCTGTAAAAATTATCTGTTGGAATATATGATAGGAAAAAGAAAAATCTTATCAATATGTGAGCAAATTTATGTTTGGCTATGACCTCTCATCTCTCATGAATGCATCTTGGGAGATAAAAACTGTCTTGCAAATAATTAGAAGCACTGATGTGGGGGTAAATACTTTGCTGATGTCAGAGAAATTGAACTTGGTTTTGTTCCTTTTAAATGACAACAATGTGCAGTATACTAAAAGCTGATTAAAGGTAGCAATGTATCTGTTTCTCCCACCTGGCATACACAAAGATATGGATACAGGAAAAAGTGATAGGGGTAAAATGCAGGGTGGCATTACTGCCTGCAGCATGTGTGCACTCTGTAATGCCTTTTTGCAAGCCAGTCACGGACTCCAGAGTCAGTCAGTAATGCCTTAACAACAGAAGTGAGTTGGTACTTAAAGTCATATCTCTCTCTGGCTATGAAGATTCATCAGTTATGCCATATACTCTGTACCATTTCCATGGTGCTATTTGGAGATGGCAGCTGCTGAAGCTGATGAAAGTAAATATAAATGATGACTGCAGTAAAGGGACCCAGATTACTGTCTATGCTCCCCCATATTTGTTAATAACAAAATTTTGCTTTCAGAACTATAAAATCTCAGAAAGCACACTTTCTTGCTATCAAGTGTATGCTGTGGATTTGATGTTTCGTGCATTTGTTCATTGCATTTGACCTACTGACTAGCAAGGTTCTTCTTTAATATTTTTTGGCTGACTCTTGTCACCGATTTTCATTATGTGTGTCACTATTACCACCGTATAATCTGAACATAAAATACATGGTGCTGTAACAAATGACTCCACAGCATTGACAGTTATAGCAGGACCATTTCAAGGCTGATGAAAAATTTCCCAGAGAGATCTCAGGTCAGGTTTACATAAGCTAAACAGGAAATGATTGCCACCATTCACATTAAACCCTAAATGTTTTGTGTAACTTCATCTACATTTTATGTTCCTGCCTGTCTCTCTGTCTCTCTCAGCTGATGAAATTCCACACTTCCTTAGATTAGGGAAATGAGTTCATGTTTCAGTTTGTTGCTCTTGCTAAGCTCTGCAAGGTTTTGGGATTTAAAATGTGTTATTTAATAGACAATAAAAAGTTCCTTCAGCTTTTGATTGTTTAAATTTTACATACTTTGTAAATTTTTATGATACCTAGGGGTTTGTTACTGCTTTTTCCCTATGGACTACTAATGGAAGTTAGCCTGTCTAGCCCATGTGCTAGATGCTGTTAGGATAAAACTGCCTTTGACTTTCACACCTCTCAGGGGACGAGTAATTGTTGTGTTCAAACAGCCTGTAATTGTGATCCCGCTGGCTTTCTCAGTACGCTTCTGGCTATTAGAATCATTAAACAACTCAGCACCTGTTAACAGCATTGTAAATATTCAACCCTGCTTGTGTGCAGGTTGAGTCCAATATAGGAGAAGGCTTACAGAGCCCAGCCTCATAAATTAGAGCTTCTGACAAGTCAATTATTGTGAAACTGGGCTTCACTGTGAAATAAATGAAATGGTGTGCTGATAAAAAGGTAGGCTGTCTGTTTATAGCAAAGGGGAACTAATGACTAGATGATTCAATGCAGTGAGCATGAAACTGCATTGTTTTTATTCTTTATCTGTAATTAAATAGTTAGGCAATATTGCTTCATAGAGGAACTCACATATTATGCAGTTTTTATACTTGGAACATACCAACGTGCAGAATTCAACTTGCATTTATTCCTGAGCATTGAAATCTAATGTCATGATACCTGTGTTTTCACTAATAATTTTAACAGTCTTTCAAGATGAATGGCTTTGATTTTTATTAGGGGAAAATGTGCTGAATGACCAAGAAGCTCCTGTGGGTTTGCTCAAAATTATATCTGCCTCATTACAGACAGTAGTTAAAACATACTGGTACCACTTCACTCAAGATTACAAACCATTTAAGATTTTTCTTTACATTGTTTTATTTCCACTAGGCAGCTACATATTCATTCCTTTAACTACAAGTTACAAAGCAGTAAATTTAAATTTCACAAAAAAATTCGAAAGATATTATAAATTCCTCTGTGACGATAACTTCAGTTAACTGCAGTGAAATATTGCAAATCAGGCAGAGAATAATAGCACAAACCTGTTTGAATTGGTGTCTTAAATTACATTCTCAGGAAAGAATTTTAGTGTATTGCCCATGTTCCTTTTTTTTGTTTTATCAGTATTCATCATGAGTGTCATGGTACTGCAAATAAAGGTGCTGAAATTATATGGTGGAAGTCTGAATACCGTGACAACAAAAAGTGCCTTAATTATAAGCATTTCAGAAGTATTCTATTCAATTTAGAGAACTAATAATGAATCATTAGTGGTTTAGGAGTATAAAATAGAAATTCTTTTTCACCTCCTTAAACAACTTATTTAGCTAATTTGCTCAATTATTTTCAGAAGGTAAACAAAATTTGACAAAATAATTCCTGCTAATAACCAGAAAATAAATGTGATTTGTGATGTCAAGCAAATAAAATGGGCAGGTAGAAATTTTGACCAT
Organism: Molothrus ater; assembly: GCF_012460135.2. Taxonomy (NCBI): domain Eukaryota; kingdom Metazoa; phylum Chordata; class Aves; order Passeriformes; family Icteridae; genus Molothrus; species Molothrus ater. The sequence continues at coordinate 104,917,964 of NC_050480.2, read as the reverse complement.
TTTGTATTATCCCTCTATCACTTAATTTAAAGGACACTCATGAAATTTAGGTTGCATCAAAAACACTATTAAAATAATTTTTCAACAGATGAGTTTTCTTTGCATGAGGCTGATAATATATGGCTGGCTAGTACATAAAATGTGTAAGTCAATACAAATAGTTTGGTTTGGTTTTGAACAATAGGTGTGTTGGAAGTTTATCAGATCATCTCAGCATGAACCCATACCCTATATAAAAAGTCACAGAGTTGAATATTCCACTGCCATGTATCTATGCTTTTTTGTTGTCTCATGTAGCTGGCTGGTATCAGAACACATTTATTAAAACTTATGATAGTACTGGTTTACTCCAACTTTACCCAATTATAAGTGAACATTTAAAGCTTCAGAGAATTAATCCCATAATTTGGAGTTAATAGCAAGAGGAAAATATCTGGACATTGCAATACTGCTATTTAGCATTCAGGCTTTTTCAGTTATGCTATGGCTATTTAAAAAGATGTATGGTAAAAACTTTGTTTAGGAAAATAATAATGAAAATCATATTATGTAAATTAAGCAGTTATGTAAGGACATTTGTAGCTTATAAATTTAATTCCATCTTTTGAAGTTTGCAAACAGCAGCATTACAGTAAATGATGTAGAATTTAACTCAGAGAATGGGATTCATCTGCCCAAATATAACATCCACAACTGAACTGGTTGTCTAAAGTTCTCTTTTTCTTTTTTTAATCAGTGATTACATTTCACCTCATTAGTAATGTAGAAGTAGATATTTAAAATACTTCAGATGAATAGTATTCTGCAGGTGCACTTTTCTTTCCAGTGACAGTGAAAGGAGTTTAAAAAAATGAACTCAGGTGCAGCAATAACTTTGTAAAATTGGCTAAAATGAATCTCAGTATGCTCTTTTGCAGCCTGTTGTTCACCTTCACAAAATAGCATTGAAAGAACCCACTCTCGATTACAGTGGGGTTATTTCAAGTGGGAATGCTGAGTACAAGATCATAACAATCGTAAATTTTAGTAAAGCAAGGCAGGTAGAACAAAGGAGCATCTTTCATCATTGCACAATCAGTAGTCTATTTCTGTCACAGTATTTGACAGGATTAAATGAGCAATGACTACCTTTTTTATTCTGCTTTTTAACAGTTCAATAAATAATCAGATTTTATGTTTGTTTTAATTCTGCTTTGAAATTGCATGGTTTAATTACTCTGCTTAAATTCAAAATTTTAAAACTTTCTAAGCATGCTCATTACTAATTGAATTTAATTGTTGCTTCCTGATCTGGTGGCTTTGCTGAATGTAGGGACACAAGTCCTTACTGCATTTTTATCTGGAGTAAAAGTTCTCACTGAAGTCATGTTGGTTTATATGAGTAAAATCTTATAATATACCTCCAGCTCTACAGTTAAGGAGTGCAAACTTCAGTCACTGTGTCTTTTTTATATGCTAACATAAAAAGAAAATATATTTTGGCCCACTTTATAAGCATTTTCCCTTCATACAGAGAACTAAGCCATTTTGATGATATAGCTTACCTAAATATTTTGTCTGATGGTAAGTGTGTGACGGAACCACATTAACAAATACCCTATTCCTTTTTTTAGCAATTCTAACTTTGAGAATAAAATGTCACAGAAATATAACAACAAAGACCAACATTTGGATTGGTATAAACTTACTTTTTCAGGAGATGTCACTATATGCCTAGTTTTACTTTCAGAGTTGCAGGATGTAAGGACAGTTGCTCTCCTGGGTTGGGGGTTCTTCTTTCATCTTGAAGTTAAAATACTGTTACTTGTGTTAGCATTGCTTGTTTACTTTCACACTTATCAGGAAAGTGTACCTGTGAAAGCAGGAAAATTTTCCCACTAATAAAGTAGAGTCAGTCCAGTTTTGTTGGTATCAACCTTTCTATTAATAGATGGACCAATTGCCATCTTTCATATGTACATGCTTGTCTTATGTTGGTTACTCCCATAAACCGTTTAAGAATCATGGATTTCTTGTTCATCTTTAAAAAGGACTGTATTTAATTGCTTAATATGGATATTTGATGTTTCATGTGTATACTGTAGAAACCTTGTAAGTTTTCTTAGAAGACACTGATGTTAAAAATCTTCAGACTGTAAAAAATATTCATGTAATGTGTCTGCTCTCATTTTATCTAGTTACTATAACTTGGATGATGTGAGCCATGACACGATGAATAAGTACCTCTCAAGCCTTGTTGAGAAATCCCTGTTTGATTTGGAAGGCTCCTACTGTATTGAAGTTGGGGAGGTAAGACTAATCTGTACCTTACAAGATTCAGTAAGATACACACTCTTAGGAGCTGTGAACAGCAAGATACACACCCCTTGATGGGAGATGTTAGGGCAGGGTTTGTCTTTGTTAGACTTAGGTTGAAAACTCTTGTGGCTAAATTATAATGCTAAATTGTTTTTTGTGTTCTCTCTTAAAAGTAGTCTGAACATGTTTCACAGTTATGTAGGAGCATGTTATACTGAGCCACTTGGGAGCTCTGTGTTTGATTCCTCCTCTCTTGTAACAGGATAATCGCAGCATTGAGCCGCTGACATACGGCCGTATTGCCTCCTATTACTATCTGAAGCATCCAACTATTGGGATGTTCAAGGATCAGTTGAAACCTGAAAGCAATATTGAAGAATTGCTCTTAATTCTGACAGTAAGTGCTGATATTTCTTAAAAATACTTTTTTTTACTCTTAAAAACACAAGTATTTGAAAAAAACATGCAAAATAAAGAAGAGCCTTTCACCCCAATCTCTAATTTAATTTTTATTGTTTTGAGAAGCATACCTGAATCATTTTTGGTGTTTCAAGTGTTTCATCTTATCAGTACATCAAAATTACACTTCTTTCTGTTCTTACATTCCTTATAATGTGTATGATCTATACAAATCTGATATTTGTCTTTCCTAAGTTGAGTATATTATTAAACGCCATAGGAATGACTGCTTACACTAAATCTGTAGCAGGACCATCAGTTTGTCCTGGGACAATCTGGAAGATACAGCAGCTTTAAGGGGGAGGGGAAACCTGTGGGAAACACCTCTCTCCTCTCTTCTTTCCCTTTTCCCAGTCCCTGAGGTCATAACCTGCAATAACAACAGCATCTCCCACAGTTAGTCTAGAGGCTGTTTAACAGAGAAGTGCAATGCAAGGGCAAAGACACCGTGTATGATGCACTGTGTTAGTACTACATTCTCATATAAAAGAATCAAGGTTTATTCCATTTTCCTTTTTAAGTACTTACATAGTTACTACTACAGATTTTCTTTTTTCAACATGCTGTAATTCTACTTCTACAAATATATTTTAAAACAAGAAGTGCCTGAATATTATCCAGGAAAACTTATTTCTACCCCTATATGATTGTAGTCTCTTTTACATTAAATACATTATACAAGTGGCCCAAATTCAGTAATATTCTGATTTCTAAGTGTTACCTTCCAAATTTGAAGTCCTGTCTTAGAGTATTTATATATCTTACTTTTGTATTAATTCTTGTTTTGGCATGCTGCCAAAACTTCTCTGAAGAGAAATACAGGAAGTTAAAATACTGCTATTCAACAGTTTGTAACTCAACAAAACCTGATCAGCATTTTATGAGACTAGGAAAACCACTTTTCTAGTACAGAGACTTTTCTTCCTGATAAATTTAAAGCACCTGCTGCAAACATTCAGAGTGTTACAGCTCAGAAATAAAGGCCACAGTAATCTTTTGTAATGGAAACTGTTAGACAGCCTAAATAGGGGAATTGCTATCACTGACCCTGCAGTATCTGTTGTTCTGCTGCCAGAAAACATTGCAATTACACTAAATGAAATTCAGTGTATTCGGGTGAATTCAAAATGGTAATCATCCACAATACCTAGATATGCTGTATGTAAAATAACTAAAATTTTAAGAACAAATACCCACATGTGAACAGAAGTTAACTAATACAATGTTGAGTATTCAAGAAGAGTGCTTTACTCCAGCTGCTGTCTCTTTAAAATGTCTCTAGTGAAAATTTTCTGCATCTAGACATGTCAGGATTTTTTTTTCCAACAAATTTGGTAAGGAAAGTTTGAGAATATTAGCAGAGATGGCATTTCATAATACTGCCTTAGCTGATGAGCAGGATATCGAACAGGAATGATGGAAGAACCTAGTGCTGCCTGTTTGAATTTGTCTGTTGGAACAGTGTGCATTCATGAATTGCAAAAGTAACTGGCAAATATTCTATTGTAGATGAAACTTAGGACCCTAATGCTGGGTAGAGATTGTAAAATTTTAAGTTAATTAATCTTGCTTTAATTTTTTTTTTTTTTTTTTTTTTTATTTCCTGATAGTAAAGTTCTGGAAGTTGTCCATTTACAATCTCAAGAGGAATGAGACTAAAAATAAAATTGCTTAGGGGTCAAAATGAGCCATATGTATCAGTTTTAAAGGTGAAAAGGATTTACGAGTGCTGGATGCCATTAGAGCTGACAGCTCTTGCTTACTTTTTATGTGGATGTTGATTCTCATAATTACTAATGGAACTACTATTCTGTCTTGTTGAAGGTGCAAAATGAAAGGTTTTTTCATCTGATGTAGTGTTGGAAAGAAATGCCATTTCAACAGTTACTGCCAGGGATGGTTTTTCCCCCTAAACACTGCGCATTAATGAGGTTTATAATTACAGCAGTTGCTTCACACCTCTATTGTTAACCAATGACATTACATCTGCCTCACTCCACTGCTGCCCTCCTCCTCCTTATTGAAGCATTTAGCGGTTTTGGCAATAGGGAATTGCATGGCATGGGGTAAGTAGTCTAATTAGGTATAAGTGAAAACCCTGAGGGAAAAGGATGTTTAAAAAGTAATTTGAAGAATCTCTTAATGATGCTGAAACTGAAAGCTGTAGCTATAGTACAAAAAGGCCTGTTACCATTGAAAAAATAATTGTAATTGTGATTATTCTGCTGATCACTGTTTTAAATTATATGTTTTCAAATTTTGGACTGTGTTTTTTTTAAGAATAACCATCCAAGCATTTCTCATGCAGTTGCAGGATTTCATAGATGTAACACTTATTATTAGTTGGAGTTTTAATAAAGCTTGCAAACCTTTAGGTATTTACAAGTTTCTGATGTACATAAGGAAGGCAGAAGTGAACAATTAGAAGAAAGTAAATCCTGATTTTGATTTTTCACATGGGATATATATACCAAATATGTAATTAACTTGGAGAGTAGCAAAAGTTTGTTTAAAACAAACCGTGGAAAAAAGCAAGATTTTGTTCAAGAATTCAGAAATTTAATATTGAATTAAAGGGGTTAAGTCTGAGTTTTATTAAGGGATTTTGATTTTCAGATTGATATTTTTGCATGCTGAATGGAAGTGTTCAAAATTCAGGGTTGATCACCAGTGAGTGATCATGAATCTTTATAATTCACGTGCAAAAGCTGCTGTGAGTCATCCAGTTTCTAGTGTTGATGGATCTCTCAAAAAAGTCACATAATAGCAGGATTTGTTTTCACTTAGTGGAAGACCACTCCTAGTCTTGTCTAGTATCTGTTCTTTTCTCGGTTTTTATTTTACCTATTCATTTTGATCATCTGCCAGAATTTTACAAGATCAAATGAATTTTTTTCCCATTCTGGTATAGGGGTTGAGTATTCATAACATGAACAGGAGCAGGGCACATGGGAACAGCCCAACAGTAATGTTGGAAATATGCAGTAATAAGTGATTCAGATAGGTGGGCAAAAATCCCCTTCTGTTTTGCCTGCTCTTCTCAGTAACTCTGTACCTGAGATGTTTGAGCTGTCTTGTGTTTGCAGTTAGCAGGTGGAACTTCACATTCAGTTGTTTTTGTCACTGGCTTGTGCTAGTAAACTGGTATTTTTTTTCTGAGAGAAAATGTTTGATGTTTTTCCATAGAGCTTTCTTTAAACCTTTCCTAACCGTGCTTAGGCAGTGGTAATCCAAATGAGCTTAATCACTGTTGAGTTATGGTGCTTATTGCATTAAGTATTATTGATGAGGAAGTGTTCATGAATTATTACTGACAGGCTGGATTTCCCTGAGGTGCCTAAAGACTGTTTCCTTTAATTCTAATAGTTAGGTGCAGAGATTAAAGAAGAGGTCTAGGCAAGAAACGACGATAGATACTTTAGGGTAATTCTTGTCTTTTTCTGCACAAATGTTTTTAAAATCAACTAACTAGCAGTTTGTTGTACCTTGAGGAAGGAAAGTCTGTCTTTCTGATTGATCAGGGCTGTGACACCTAGATCCACTAGTTTATGATTTTTGGTGATTTTTAACTTATCTTGTTATCTGGTTAATATTGACAGAGCAAAAAATTTGTCATACCTGTCCATACCAGACAGTGAAGGGGAGAACATCATTCCCATCTTTCATCTCTTGTTTTAGCTACATGTTGTCCTTGATTACTTTTTTTTTTTTTTTTAATTCTGCCTATAAAGGAGGTCTGGTTGGTTTTCATGCACCTACTGCTGTCTTTCATGTAAACTGTTAATAAGAAAGAGGGAGTTTTTCTTAGAAAAGGGACCTTGGAGAGAGAATATGGTATTTTTGTTATAGTGGAGCATCCGTGTCTGTCTTTCTGTGATACAAACATGGACATAGAAGTTTGGTCTCCACATGCCTCTTCCCTTTATTTCTTTCTGAAAATAGATATGGTGACACTGGCTTGTATTAGACTAAGTAATTTGGAACTCAGCAGAAAATCTGTCATTGTTGGAGTCACAGACCTGAAGGTAGAAGGAGGAAGTTTATGAAACAGGCACTCTCCATTCAAGATACATAGATAGCAAATGAGTAGAGTTATTAATGCCTTCTCTGTCTTTCATTACCTGATAGGTATTTGTACTACGAGAACCCAGATAACTCAATTAACCTGTAGCTTTATTTCCTCTTCATCGTTGTTGGCAATTTCTATTCCAACCAGGGAATATGCAATTCTTTGAGAGTATTTACACTCTCAGTCTAAAATAATTTTATTTCTGGATGGGGATTCTGTTGCTGATTTGGTCTCCTGTGAAGGGACTGCAAAGGTTTCTGACTCAGTGATAAACCATCTTTTCAACAGGTCTCCAGTTAAACACCAGGGAAGGAGGAATTAATGCCTCACAAAAGTACTGTCAGAAAAAGAAGCTGATGTGATCTGTTTTGTTTAGTATTTTCCCTGCAAGCCATAGCAGAAACATTGCTTTTAGGAATTTTTAAGATATTATATTAAACTGGGTCTCTGTTCTTTAGTAATTTCAGGAAAAAATCAGGTCACTCTTCCTAAGTCAGTCAGTGTTTACAGTTAGTGTAAAATTAGATTTGCATTTAATTTAGAAGAAAGTAAAGGTGCTGCTATGATTTTCTTCCAGGCATAAAAGCACAGCAAAACTATATTTGTTAAGTTATTCTTTTTGAATATGGCATTTCAGCGTCAATAACTGAAGTATTTTATAATGTAAAATTTATGTCAGATAGAAAGCAATTTATTATATGCTAGTCTTTAAAGAATTTCCATGTCTGATTTCATATCTATGGTACACTCAACAATGTGAACATCAGTGCTGTGGCCTCAGCCATTATTCATATTTTAGTTGTAGAAGAAATATTTTTAACAGAAGAAAAGTGTTACCTCTTACAATTAAATATTTTCTTTACAATAAATCTCTACCAAGGACTGTTCAATACATAAAGTTCATCCTAAACACAGACATTTCTTGGATAATTGACTTAATTTTTGTACAGTCCATATTCTCTGGATTTTAAGATGTTAAAGCATTTGTGCTTCAGCTCCCACTTGAATCATCTAGATGGTATCAGTGTTTAATAGTTTAAATTTTTAAATGATGTAGGGGTTCATGAAAACAAAACAAAATATGACTGCATTTCAATAGCATCCAAATTTCATCATCTATATCCAGTATATTCAAAAACATCTTGTACTTAGCAGAAAAAGTACTTATATGGATACTCACACATTTAATTAGTCTTGATTTTTCTCTAGTTCCAGTAGATGGAGCAGTTTTTAATGTTGCTGTAGTACTTGAATTTAGTCATTTTTTTCTAACATCATGACACAGCTGTTTCCTGGTCTTCTTTTTCCAAATTATTATTTGAGCCTTAGTTTGAAGGCATAATATGCTGGCTTCCTTTCCAGGAAAGCACAGTCCATTAGTAAATCAAGGTAACAATGCCCACCAGTGACAGCTAACTCAACATGGCCTAAGTCTTCCATTTTTATGGCATCAATAAGAAAGAATTACAGTCAATACCAGAATATACAAATCCTTTCCATCTCCTATGGAAAGGATTTGTATATTCTGGTATTGACTGTATGCATGAATTTCTAACCTCCAATTTACCAGTCTCCTTTTTACCCCATCCAATCTTCTTGTTTCATTTCTGTCATCATATGTCAGTTGAGAAAAAAAAAAAAAACCCTAACTGAAGCAATACTCGCAAAAGCTGAATTAAAACCTATTTTAAAGTTGCAGCTAAACATTTTTGAAAAACAGTTGCTAGGACAAAGGTCATAAAACAAGAACTGTTATCTTGAATATAATATGGGGGGTTTTTTCAGGTTTTTTGTTTTATTTGCTGTGATTGCAGTTCAGCATCCAAGGAAATAAACCTTTGGAAAGTGTATATAGCTGTGGTAGTAGAAAGCAGTAGCCACAGGCTATATCCCCATTTCAAACACCTGCTTTAGTAACAATTTCTGTCAGAAAAAATGAGGAAATAAATTCCTTTACCAGGATGCAGTTATAGCAGCAAAGCACTCATGTATAGAAATGGAAGGTATTCTGAGAGCCAGGCAGGCAGAAGTGCTGTCCTGGTCTGGTGGAGGTGAACATTGGCTGCCATCTGTGGCAAATCAGTGTTTCCCTATGGTAGAAGCAAGTTCAGTGATAGCAAACTTGGCTTAGCTGACTGCTCAAAGCTGCATGCAGTTCACCCATGGACCACTTATTTGTTTGTCTTTTTTAGCACCAACAGGTTTTACTTACTGCTTGATAGTTAGAATCATAGCCACCATCATGCAAGGTTTCAAATTATGCAGAGTTGTATGCAAAGTATTCATACAGGAAATGGAATGGGTTTTTTCAGCAGTCATGTCATGTGGCTGTATATTTTCAAATAGACAATATATTTGTTGAAATAATGTTTGTGTTTGTTGGAGCAGAACTGAAGTTCTCAACAGCATCTTTATTATGGTAAAGCTGAATGTTTTATAATCTGTAAGGCTGCTTTGAGCAATGGCTGTGTGTTCTCGGATCCCAAATGCTCCAGCAGGAGGTCTTACAAGCTCAGTTTGTATTTAGCAAGTCAGTTCAAGTTCTACCTGCTTTATTCCTCCCAGTTTGTAATTGAGGCAGGATAAGCAAATTCAGGCTTTCTGCACTCTGCAGTACTTTTGTCAAAATTGTCTTCTAGAGAATGCCTTTGCCTTTGATAGATTTATATAATTGTATTACAAGTTGTGGCAGTTAACAATCATATTGATGACTTTGTTTTCATAGAATACAGTTCACTTAGTGACACCAACTGGGCCATACAGACTGCTGTTTAAAGACACAAAAATACTTTTCTCTGTCAGCATAGAAAATATTGCTTGTAAAACTCTTAAGAAAGAGGATTACATTGTAGCTTGTTCTCTGATCTGAACAGAAATTTTAGGAGAAGGATTGGTTTGGCTGAAATGATTACATCATGCAAGATTGATATCCAGCATATATTGTTCCTTTAGCATAGTAGTTAAAGGAAAAAAAAAAGGACATAAGAGGATTACTGATCAGTCATTAATGAAGTATCTGACACTTGTATTTTCCTATTTGCATTTAGATTCTTTCTTTGTCTCATTTTCTTTTTATTTTTGTTCCTGATGGGGGTCTGTCTAGCTTCAGAAATTGAATTTTACTTTAAATCTTGATGTTATGTATTATCAGAGATGAACTTTTAAGAAATTGACTTCTCTATTTAGAAATATTTAAGAAATAGGCCTCTCCTATTGCCTAATATTTACAAGATGTTTTATTTCACAGATACTTAGGGAGGCTATCTGTAATGTTAGAAGAAATTGCAAAAGGATTTTTGCTACCAAAAGGCCTTAGAATTTGAAAAAATTTGAAAGCATTTGAAAAAAATTGTATATATATTTGGAAATTTCTTGTACAATAGGAAGGTTGCTTCTAGAGAACAAATGGTTGCACATTTTCTTCACCTCTGCAACTGTAATAAATATAAGACAGACATCAAAGCAAAGGATTAGAATTGATGTATGGGAAAATTGTCAATGTATGCACTCTTATTACTACTTTTTACTGGGGTAGTGCTCAAATTCAGCTTTCCTTAATTTACAGTAGGCCACTGTCCTCTTTCCATGGAAGAGTCAAATCAGACATCACCAATTTGATTGGGTTGCCCACATTCCAATTTCCACTTCCACCTCCTTTCCTTTCTGTCATCCAGTGGAAAAGAGTAGCAAGCCAGCAGAGATCACTCGAACTACTTGTTTTCAGAAAGAGAAAATCTCTCAAGTCTTTTACAGGGTGAGAAAACAGCTAAAATTCCTCTCACAATAGGCCTCTTAAATGTTTCTCCTGACTGGATGTCACCATGCTTGCTTACAAAATGGGTGCTTACAACATGTCTCTTGACAAAAGATTTTTAGGTACAAGTGATGCATACAATATTAGGAAATTTTATCTTAAACATATTAAATCATTGAATGCACAGTATTTTGTAGGTTAAGGAGATTAATTTCAACTGCTTTATCATTCGCTTAAGGCAACAAGCAATTATAAGCAACATGATGTGTAGATAATAGATTATTTTTTCTTTTATATATGATTGTCTTAGTTTACTATATGCAGTCATATAAGATGCTAATTTTTAATACTTCTTTAGCTACAAGAATGCATGTTTGCTTTCTCTTGATTCACACAGAACAGATGGATGCTTGACTGCCTGCTAATCCACAGCTGGAATGGTTTCAGCGGTTTCCACGTTGCTGGGTTAGAGTGGCTTTTCTAGTGGACTGAGAGGGCAGCAAGAGAGGGATATCATTATTCATCAGTATCCCAGTGGGATCACTGCCAGCAGAGATTAATTTTTTCTGTTATGCTTGTAAAACAAGCTCAGGTGGAGTCTCTAATCCTCAGGGCACGGGTGGCAGATCAAGGAAGATGCTACAAAGCTAGTTAATTTTCAGATTCTAGGGGAAACAGAAGCTCTGTTAGATGTATAAATACATGATTGCAAATTTAAGTAGCTCAAATCCAAATGGGATCTTCCTAGACATCTGGTCCTGAAAATCTCTGTTTTCTTTGTCTTTTAAAAGAAGTTCTTAAAACTTTATGCCAGAGGCAAAATATCTTCAACTCTCTTAATCATCAGTTATCATTCCATTTTTTTTTTATACAGATCTTACAATGTATTTTAGATTACTGTCTTTATTTACATGTAGGCAAGTGTAGGAACACTATCTGTGTAGGAACACTGAGTTTACAGTGTTTTCACAAATTTGTGTGCAAATATGACAACCACCAAGAAAAATTACCACTTACCATCAGAAAAGGATTAGATTTGCCTTGCATGGTACATCTATTTTGGTAATGGCATATCCTGTTAAGGTCCACTGTGGTACAAGGGCATTTTTCCCATGTTATTCTTGGTATCAGACCTGTTGTCATTTGTAACAGAAATGTTGATGGAACTCAAATCAAGCATCCCAAAAAAATCACAAGTTGTCTATTTGTTTAATAGACTTCACATATTTTTCTTTTACTGACTTTTTTGTTTCCTCAGTAATGACCCTGCTTTCTCACCCTTGTAATTACCAGTGATTTCCATCCATGTAGTTCCTTGTAGCTCTTGAGTTGTTCAAAACATTGGGTTAGATTTTCAGGCAATGTTAATTCACATAGTTACACTGAAATGAATGGAGATGTGCCAGTTTTTATCAGCAGGGAACTACCCTTATTGAAATTTACTTGCAACAGCTGTCATTTCCTCTTAGAGCTGTGGGTTTTTATTATTATATTAAACTATTTTCATTTTAAAGTGCTCAGAGTGAGACCAGTAGCATTGGCTTGCTGAAAAGACATTGTGCATGTAGGCACCTTCCAAGTTTCCCATATATTTCTGCCAGTTTGTATTGTTCTTCTGTTATTCTGGGCTTGAGCCTCTCTTGAGCACAGGCTGCTACTCATTTCACCACATGATGACAGGTATTCACGCCTGTGAACTTTTTATTCCCTTTTGTCTCTGGTCACATAGTAGTCTAGATCCGGAATTTAATCCAGTACAAAAATGCAGCAGTGTGCATTTGTGGCTCCCCACTAGGGGACCTGCCACAGGTCAGCAGATTTGAAATCTGGTTTTCAGCACACAGAGCTTTTCCAGCTTGCCATTAACATATACAGTAAGTAGGGGCCCCATTGCACATAAAGAATTAGTAGCGCTTACTCCTGTGTCCATGCAGAGTGGCATTAACTTAATGCAGGGATCTGTTAACTTCTTCCCTGGGTCTGGGCTCTGCACTGAAAGATCCCAATGCAGGATCAAAGCCAAAGATGGAAAATGACTGATCGCTTTCCCAGGGAAAGCTGTGTGCCAGCATTTGCTATTCCAGTTTTTATTGCTATCATCATCTCAGTCAGCAGTTGGGCCAGCTGATGCAGCCAAGCTCAATTTCAAAATGCAGACATCCAAATGGATCTGAAGTGGAGTTCTCGTGACAATGAGACTTTTGAATGTATATTCAGAGAGATTTTCCCAGTTTCCTGTGAGCAGATTACTGAGTTCATGCACTGAAAAGCTGTTCTGTAGTAGTGCAATACAATTTGTTTCAGTACAACCAAAACCAGTCAATTTTAAATCTTTTCTATAATATGACTTGAGATTACAGGGAAAGTAAGCTGTGGCTTACTGCCCTATCTAGCTTTTAAGATGAAAAAAATAAAACATGATAACACATTCAAAATGTGCAGGTTTGAAGCATTCTCATGAGAAATAATCAGAAAAATCAGGCATTTTGGAGAGGCAAAAACTCTAATATACCATTTACAGCAATAGAATATAGTAATTCTCTCACATTATGAAAATTCACTTTATAAATGGAATTTTTACCATTCCATTTATATTTATTTGCTGTGGTCAAAGTATCTTATTCTAGGTGAATAATGTGTATTCAGTACCAGATGTTTGTTCTTTTTTTTGTCCTAATTTAGTCTTCTTCTGCATTTATTTTTTCATGAACTGTGCAAGTACTACAGGAATACTTGTAAGCAATAATTTAACTTAAAAACCTAAGAGCAAACTAAGGCCACATCTATGAAAGTTGTACAGGCTTAATACTATGAAAGTACCTAGACATTCAAGGAAAATGTATTTTTAGGACTGGTTTTATTAGGACTGGCCAGAAAAAGTAGGACTGAATTATGACTGTGATCATAACCTTTATGAAATAAGGAATGTGAGAGGTAGAACTTAAAATCATGAATTCATTCCTTGTTATAATGTTTTAGTAAAGTATGTAACTTAAATAGGAAAATTTCCTGAAATAGAATGGCTCTATAAGGATATTTTTAACATTAGTAAGAAAACTACAGTGATTGTATTATCTATTTCTGTATCTTCCCCTACACTGAAGCTCAGCTTCTCTAATATGCTTAGGAAGCTAGAGGAAAAAAAAAGGAAAATCAACTTTCAAGTTAGTATAGAAGTCCTAAGAGCTTCTTTCCAATGTCAAATCATGGTTACTTTATAATAATCCTCCAACTCCTATCTGTTAGCATGCTTGCATATTCTTTTATCAACTCCATGCTGAAGCAGAGGTCTGTAATTTAACTTTGTAGTTTAGAAGTTCCCAGATCTGCCAGGTCACTCTCTGCTACTGGTAGCTAATATTGCTGACCTCCTATTGCTCTGTGAGCAGTGGCAAAGGTCTTTCAGACTCCTGACCCCTGGTCATCAGGAATGTCATCTGTAGTTTGTAGTTTGGATGTTTTAAGTAAGAGGTGAACTTGTGAAATCTAAACCCTTTAGGGTGTTTTTAAGTGATCACTCAACTGTTTCATTGCCCTAGGTTGTGCTTTTTATGATGTCTGTAATTGTAAAATTTGTGGTGTTTATCATACACAGCTATTTAAAAGCAAAAATCAAGCACTTGTCTATTTAAAGTATGAGAATACAATTAATATATTGCATATTAACATAATAATAGATTAATTAATAATTAATTTTTCTGACCACTAACATGAGGACTAAGAATTGTAAGAACTTCTAACTTTTATGTTCTTATAAAATATGTTTGTGGGTCTCCTGATGGAAATGGGCCCATTTTAAATCATGAAGGATAGTTAAAAATTAATGTTTAAAATATAATAGATTTGCATAATTGCATGTTGATGGGTTTTACAACTTTGTCTCTTTAACTTCTCTTGTCCAGCTGGAAATTTCCAGTGTTTGTTCTGTTGAGTCTTAAATCTAGAGACAGAGCCCAGAGTAGCCCAGCCTCACTGCTTTGCTCTTACCCAGTTAATTGGGTTAATGTTACACTTTGAATTCATACCTTTTTTTTTAATGTATATCTATTATCTCTAAAAGTGCATTAAACACTAATTGAATAATTTTTTTTTTAAGTTTCTATTTATTTTAGAAGATACTGAGCAGGTCTTTTTCCTTGGACAATGCTCTCCATTAAATGAATCTGTTTCCCTCCTTTTCCAGAGGGTGAAGAGTGGTCTGATGGGGTGCTTAAAAAGTGACTGGAGCATTTTCCTATAACGTGAGCTGGAGTGGAGGGTGAGGGCAGAGAGAGCCCAAGAGGGGACCCCCTCTCCCCAGGCAGGGACAGCTGGTGCCTAAAGGCTGCGGCTCTGACTCCTCTGTGCCCTGTGGCTCAGGGCTGGCACAGGGCTCTGCCTCCTGCCTTTCCTCCCTGACAGCCACCAGCCCTGGAAAGGGAGCCATGGGAAGGCCCCAAGGGGAAGGAACTGCACTGCAGGGCTGGCTCTAAAATGCTGGATGCAGTTTGATGGCACTGCCACAAACGCATGTAGTTTATGGGGAGATGTTGTACAATATATGAAGACAAGGATTTTATTTGTAAACATGGTGTCTGTGATGAGTGACAGTATCATGTAGCAAATATGTTTTAATCTTGCCTGAAAAGGGTTGTTGTCTTCTTTTGAACCATGTTTGCCAGTTTTTAAGATCCCTACAAAGCCTCAGCCTGCTCTGTAGTTTAGCAGAGGCTGCCAGCCTGCCCTGAAAATCTGGAGCATTTCTTCTGAAAATTTTGTCTTAAAAGTTTATTTTTACATGCATAAAACAGAGTGAACTGGCAGAAATGAATTTTCTTTCCCTTTTAGTCTATAATATGAATTTTGAAAACACATGTCGTGTTTGTTCTTGAAACTTATAACTAGTAACATATGGTTGTAAGTGTCTTTTAACTGGAATATTGTCAGAGACCTTTTATATCTAAGAGTAAAAAAAAACACCCAAGCATTTGGAAGTTTAAATTATGTCCCATAAAACTGAGACCAAAATGCATGCATTCAGAGGCTACCAATAAATTCCTTAAAATAGGAGTTTATAATGGCATCACTTACAAAGATAAACTTTTCAGAGCAGTAATTCCAGCAAGTACTTCTCTGATTCTGTTTCTGAATCTACATTACTTTCTTGTATGAGCTGAAAAACCACTTATAAGTTGGGTTTCGTTTTGGTTTTTTAGATTTTTTCCCTCTTTTTTAAAGCACGTTTCCTTACTTTTATTAGTTTTCTGAATATAAATGTAAGCTTGATTATCTTCTAGCTGCCAGTCAGGATACATCTGTGTCAATGTAATGTTTTTTCTCATAAATGAAACTCACACTCAAAAATGTGACAATAAAATATACTGTAGATATGTTGGTTAATTTAAATAATGTTCACAGTATACACTTGTCCCACTCCTTTTTCACATAATATGGTCTTTTTCTCTTGGGAAAATCATGGGCAAAGGAAGATTAGCTTGAGAGCTTTAGTTAACCAATTTCTTAAATTTTCCTTATGATATAGGTAACAGGATCAAATGAGATTTCTGTCAGCACATGAGTGGAGATACATGTGTGTATATATATATAAAATTGGAAATAATTTCAAATGGTTCTAAGTACAGAAGCTCAAAGCTTTTGAATCCTTTAAAAGTCAGATGTTACCTAGCTATTCCAAATGATCAGTCCTTGGTCTATTTTGCCCATGCTTCTTTTCTCTATCCTATGTTAGGGGTTAAGTAGGTATCACCTAAATGAGGACAAGTACAGGCTGATTCAAATTTTGTATTCCAGCATCTTCCTGTACAGCGTGGTGCAATGTGGCAGGTCTGGATGCTGCACTAGAGTACTGTATCGCTTTGTGCAATGGATCAAAAGACAAAAGCCAATTATAATATTACTTTTGAGCTTATATTCACCTATCCAGTTTTCCAAAGATCAAAATGTGCTGTTTTCACTTGGGAAAATAAGCTGGACATTGGCATGCCATTTTACTTCTGGTAGCAGAGAACTAAAATTCATAATGCATTATTAGTGTTAATTGCGGAACAGTTATAAAAAATCACCCACATTTATTTATTGTAGCTTATTAATTCTATTCAAGTATTAATGATATTCAAATATCATTTTTGCAGTACTTCAGCATATACTTAGACTATTAGAGAAGTTTATATAATTTAAATCAAGTTTCAGGTAAAGAGAATGGAGTTACTGAACTAGCTAAAAATGATCCTTGTCTTTTCTCCTTTTTTATGTTAGTATTTAATTTTACTACTAGTTTGCTGCAGTATTTTTTATACTTTAGTTTAAAAACTGTTTATTTTATACCAAAATGTTCTAAGAATTCTTTTGTCTTGATTCTTTTGACATCAGAAACTTGAAGGAGAGGAAAATATGTTGCAAGTTTATTAAAGTTGAAAATATAGTGAGAACCCAAAAAATGGTTGGGTTCACAGTATCTATATAAAGGAAAGGAACATACAGACAGTCAATTCTAAGGCAGTTTCAATAACATTGCTAAAGAAAAGACTGCTGGTTCAACTCTGGAATGTGAGAAACTATTTTTGGTTTGGTTTAGACCCTCATTGTTACAAATTAATCAACTGCTCTTTAAAGTCTAGAACTCATTAACTTTATAAGTTTTACTGTTCCCATGACTGAGCTTCACTTAAAATATTCAAGTTTGTTTTAGTAGCTTGTGGACCACAGACAGAAATGGAATTTCTGTCCACAAGTATCCTCTCCTGTAGACAAAGTGGCCAGGTGTAGTTACTCGAGATTTAAAATATTTTAGAAGATCTAAATGTGGTATAAGTTTATAGCTCAGCTCTCATTATAAATCAGTATTTTCAGACAAATTTCCAATTTTGTAGGTAGAAAGAAAATCTGGTGGGGGTTTAACCCTGTGGACCCTGTGGAGCACAGTACTCACATTGTTGGATACCTTATTTAAATTTTAGTTTGGTCTGGCCCCTCAAATGTCTGATAGTACCACAAAAGATATCTTTTAAAATAGTATGAGTTGTTTCCTTTTAGGGCTATTCTAACAGCTCAAATAAAGGATGATGGTAGCTGTGTATTTGGAGCATGATATTGTAGACAGGACTTTAGGATGATTCTGTGGCTGCTGTTATGCAGGAAACAGAATTCAATTACCAGAATAGCCCTTTGGCCTTGTAAAATGTAACTGTTGAGATTATGCAGGTCTGTGTGTGACATTTCTCACTGGCAGTGCAAGTTACTGTCTCCTATACGAGCACCTTGTGTCACATGCAGGTTGAAATGTAAGTCTGAGATGACTCCTACACCCTTGAAATAATGCAGCAGTCTCTAATGCCCAAAAGGAGACATTATTGGGAAAGTCCATCACAGAAATGTAGGAGAGAGAGATGTGACATGACTACCAAATGCATAATTGTAGAATCTGTAGCTAAAATTCCTGGTTATCTCCTGGTATACATCAAGTTATGCTTAATGTGTAGGTGCTTGTAAACCTATTGTACATGGCCTGCAACAGCTCTGGTTTAAGAGGAGAAGAAGGGAAAGTGAAAAATGCACAGAAGTGCTTTGTGGTTTAACTATGAAGCTTGTATTAAGTTTCTTGACTTTAGAATGAGATTAATGACTGATATGTGGCTTGATCTGTTTCTTCACCCATGGAAACAAGAATGGCGTTCAGATATGATGTACTAAAACAATATATATTATATGCTGTGTGGAATAGTTGAAGCTACAGCCTTTACAGAACAGATTGAGATTTGCAATGAAAAGGAAAACTAAAATGAAAAAATATTGAGTGAACAGCAGGGCCTATTTGAGGTGATTACAAAGGATGTTTCTTTATTCTGTCTTTTCTTATGCAACCTGAAAACAGTAGCAGGGGGTTACAAGCAGAGTTCATCACAAAGTTGTCAATCACTGTCATTTAACGTTTTGCAATGGAAGATGTCTTTATTCAAGGACAGCTGGGCAAATCAGAGAAACAGATTTGCAGTTAGTAGTCTGTCCAGCCTACACTAAGCAAACAAGAACAGGGCAGACATACCGGCCTCTCACATAAAAATATAATGGACTCTGCTGACCTCGGTGCCCTCCATTCAGCTTCATTCTCAGTTGTATAAAAGCTTCACTACCCATTCTCAATTTCCTTTAATTACCTACATGATGCAGATAAGAAAATGAACCTCACTTACTTACAGTCAATGATCACAAACAGGAAATTAAGTAGGCAAGTTGTTTAAAATAAGAGGAGTGTTTTGGGTGTAAATAAAACATGTGCTGGAGAAGAATTAGGGAAAATGCATTTTCAGGGGTACCAGTTGGTCTGGACTGACTTGGCTGATCCTCCTTCTTTCTGCTACTTTAAACTGCAAAGCAAAACTAAGTAAAAAATCTCCTTGGTAAATATTCTTTAAAATATCTTTGAAGGAGAAGCCAGTTAAATAAAAAGAGTGAAGCAAACATGCAGCCTTCTATAGGGCTTAAAAAGATTGTGACCTTAGGTTCAGAGAATAAATGACCACAGTTTTCACAAGAGATCTAGCAGAGACATCCAGGATTAAGCAGCAGTTGTCTTTATTCAGTCTTCACTTCTATTCTGCAGTTGAGATATGAAATAAGTTAATGACATTCTGATTTTCTTTCCAAACCTTAAATTGTCTAATGGTTACCATTCCTTTTACATTGATATCACAGTTTAGACATAGTTTCTTTGCATCATTAAAAAAAATAGAAAATTTTGTGCTGTCACTTGTCAAGGAGTAAAACCAGCAATCTAACTGCTTTTAGGAATTGTCAGAAAAGGTTCAATGTCTTAGGATATTAATGAGGGGATATGGTTCTTTGTAAGTCAATTAGGTACTTCAATTAGGTGTTCTAAAATTGCCATTTTTCTTTTCCTCACTCTTCACTGGTTACTGTTGTGAATATTTCATTAATATGGATTTGCAGGAAGTCTGATGAAATTGAAGACTAAAGTGCAAAATACTGATTCTATAGTTTAAGAGGAATATAAAACCCTGAACACTTTAAATTAATGGTCTCTGCTAAGCCTGTAGTTTCAAAGCCATTGCCCTTCAGGCTCCCCAAATGACTTTTTATTTTATGACAAAAGAAATACGCTCTCATAAATTACAGATGGAAAAGGCATCACATATTATAAAACTCTTACCTTACTTGCAAGTTTTATAATTCAGAAAGATAGTTCTCACTCCAAGAGATATGTACACATGTACATGCACAAGAGGATTTTGTGGAGGGAAAGATTGCAGATTAAGTCACAAAACTGATTCTTCTGCCTAAATTATTGTTCTTAGGATGTTTCTGTTGAACTTTTATTCAAAAGCAGTGGATTTCCCGAGAGGAGAATTGGCATCTCTGCCTGGGATACCAAAACAGTTGTACTTTCTCCTCTCAGCCACTATGATGTTGCTACTTATAACTGCTTATAGCTTACATGTTGGTGGGCAGCTCCTTTTTGCAACAGTGAGAAAGTTCTTACACAGCTTTCATTTTGGAATGAATAGCATTAGTACCACTCTGGAACACAGAGAATGTTTTCACCACCTGCTTAAAATTTTGCCCTTTTTTTTGATCACTCATCATCAGTTGCTTAGACACTGACTGCTCAAAATATTGAAAAAATATTTGAAAAGAAGCATATAAGAGCTATTCCAAAGCTACTGGGTTTTGAATACTAAGAGAAAAACTCAAAACCTGAAAATTGAAAATATGAGGTTTTGACTCCTTTATAGCTAACGTTAAAATGGTTTTGTGACCCAATGAGGTAGGATACCTGTGGGTCATCTTCTACTACTGAATCCATCCAATTAATATATTTATTTCATTGCATTTATTTTCCTCTTCTTTAATGTTAGTATCAGCTATGTGGAAGGAAAAATATTTAAAATCTATAAGTGTCTCAATATTTGAAAATATTATATTAGTTATTGTTTTCCCATGTGTGATTTTGATAAATAAGTACACTTTCTAAATATTTAAATGCTAGTATTTTTGTGTTGAAATCTAACTGTAGTAAATAAAATGCATATAGTTTGAATGCCTCAGTAAGCAGTAATAGTTATTCTGAAGTAAATTACAATGATTAATTTTTTTATTTTTTTTTTTTAAAGAATGCTGACGAGTACACAGATCTGCCTGTGAGACACAATGAAGATCAGATGAACAGCGAACTGGCCAAACACCTTCCAATTGAAGTCAATCCCCATTCATTTGACAGTTCACACACAAAAACACACCTCTTGCTGCAAGCCCACTTCAGTCATGCCATGCTGCCTTGCCCAGATTATGCAACTGATACAAAGACGGTGCTGGACCAAGCAATCAGAATATGCCAGGTATCGTGATGCATTTCAGTATATAACTGTTTATTGTTAGTGTTCTCATGTTTTCAATATAGAAGAATCTGAAGATTTCTTGCAATCTCGTGGAGAGCTGGTACCACACAATATTATAACACCTTGTTTAGGGAGGACCTGGATGCCCAAAATGGTTTCCACTTTACAGAACTGGAGGTGAACAAACTTAGAGTGAAAGACAGTCATTCTCTGACTGGAGGCATCTACTGCCATATAACAGCCTCTGCTTTCTTTGCAACAACTTTTTATCTCTGTATTGTGGAATGTTGTATGAGAATCATTCTGGAATGGCTGTGGTCCCTGCAGATTGTTATGTTGATACCCAAGAACCTGTCTCCCCCAGGTACTTCTACTTTTCTAGCACCCAAAAGCACTATAGTCACTCCCAAGCACAAATATAATGTGTTTTGAAATCTGATTCAGGGTGAGATGCAGAGGTTTTCCCTAAGCTCCTCTAGCTAGTGTAAAGACACATCTTTTATGTCCCAATGATCACAGAGTCAAAGAGCACATTTTTAAACGCAGATTTTAAACTCACCCTGGAGACTTGTGAGTTTTTACAGTTGTACTGCAGTTGCAGCCCACAGAAACTAAACTGACCATGGAGAGTACTGGTAACAAGCAATCACATGCACAGCTGCCACCTCAAAAGAATTTTAAAGCAGCAGTTGGAGTTTGGGATAGAGTGCTGCCATATCTGAAAAGCTCAGTTACAGATACAGCAGGAAAGGTGAGCTCTAGCTGTCACAGGAAACAACTGACCCTCTGAGTCTCCCAGGAAGAATTCTGCTCTTTAGCAGAACTGCACAAGGACTCATTCACAGGTTCTTGAAGATCAGGCAGCCTTCAACAAACTGCTGTTTTTATGTTTCTGAGTTTAGTATCTGTAAAATAGAGCCAGTACTTCTTTCTTCCTACAGTTTTTGTTTGCTCAAATGTTAATATCCTCAGTGATCTGTTTGTCAACTATCAGACAGAAGCTTTGCTCTTGTTTGAAGCCTGTTGGCGATACGGTAACTGCAAACATCATTGTGTCAAACCTGGCAGTTTGTAAAACTGCTCTATGAGAAACAATTAATCAGTGCTCTAGACAGAGAAAATACTGTGTGCAGTTCAGTCCAGCAATTTGGGTAAGGCTCAAACTAATACTAATAAAAGCAAGCTTAAAATACTAATATCAAATTAAGCAAAACTGAAATTAGGGAATGTAAGAAGCAAATAACATCACAGACGTTACTGCTACACAGTCCTAATCTTGGTAACCAGCTGTCCTTGGATGCTAGTCTTTTTCAAATATTTCAAATCAATAAAATCATGGTGCAGAAAATGTAGAAACAGCTATGCCATATATTCAGTTATTAACAGAGAAAAGCATCACTTGCTTAGGTGAGAAAATTCAGGTTTGTTTCAAAGAAACCACATACTTAAAGTTCATTTAGATGTTTGTGGAGTAAGCATTAGGGAGTTAATTACATTATTTCGGGAAAATTTAAATTGAATACTATTTTCTGTAATTATTTTGTTCTGTTTTGCTAAGAAATGTATTTTCTTAATCCTGCTACTGCATCATATGTATCTCAGAAACAGTAGTCACTTAGAAAAAGAAAATCCAAAATATTCAACAGTTCCTTTAAACTGAAGTAGAGTTCAGAAAAATGCCATTCCATATTATGCCTTGGCACTCCAACCTTCAGTTAACTACTATGTCATGTTATATATACAGTGATCTTAAAAAAAAAAGGCAAAAAAAAAAGAAAAACATGCAAGCACTTTTGTATTTTAAAGTTGGCACATGGTTTACATCTCTCGGGAGATTATTGGTTCCATCTTATTAGTCACGCTTTCCAAAGGGAGGTTAAAGTTCCCAGAATCTAAGCAATAGACAGGGTTACACTTTCAATACTGGTTGTTACCTTTTTCCTTAGCACTGACCTGCTGATGAACTCTGGGTCAGCAGAGGTAGAAAAAAAAAAATGTTAGTTATGAGAAAAGGAAGTGAAGCCTGGAAGGATGCACTGATGAGCAGATTCAGTGGGTGCTGTTCCCTGTGTGTGAGCACACGCTCGCGCATCGTCAGACGTTAAACACAGCAGTGAGGCGGGAATTGGTTTTTGAGTTACATTGAATTTTTTTTTTTTTTTTTTTTTTACTTATAAATTATTTTAGTGTTGAGGTTGTATAGCTAACCTTCAGATTGTGACCTGAACATAAAATGTTCTTTTTGCTGGTGGGTACATGAATAACAGATTTGTCATATCAGCATTACTTTTCTGTTACAAGAAAGAAAGATCTTTCAAAGAGCTTTTATAGGTGGTTATACAGCAAGCCTTTCTCCCAGGTCCCCTGCAGTGCAGATTTGCCATCTCTAGCCATGATATGTAAGCAAGCCTCTTTCCATCACAGACTATTAAACTTCTCCAATCTTCTGTGGTGTCCTTCACCTGAATCAGCCTTCCTTCCCATGACTCCTTTCCTATCCCACATGTTTCATTCTCCCTTCCATTCCTCCAACATCTTCTGGGTTTTTTCATTGCTAGTGACTTCAGGCTGAGTATTGTTACTGGTCCAGCAGAAAACCATGTTAAGAGCATTACATAGGTAAATGTAGCTGCTGGATTCCAGGTAAGATTCCACTATACTGTAATGAAAAAATTATGAAACAACTCTTAAATCATTTTTCCTTGGATGTCTTAAAAGTTTTGGCTCTACGTTAGAATTCTCTTGTTTATAATTATGGCAAAATATTCAAGTCTTTAGCATTTAACAGAATTTGAGGACTTACATTGCTGTCTTAATAGGGGAATATAATTTTTAGCATAAAGAAAAAGGAAGTATATTTTGTTACAATTTTCCTATGGTTAGCCTTTGTTAGCTATAGGTGGAGTTCATTATAGCAAGATAAAATTTAGTATTTATATACCTAGGATGAAATGCAGAATTTTTTCCTTTTATTGCAGAAATATGGGGAATAGCAGTATGAAGCCTTTTGGAATGTGAATGCCTATCTGCTCCCTCTCCCACCTCTGTAATGAATGGCCACTGAGGCATTGACTAGGCTAAAGACCCCTTCTCTACACTGAAAACCTCAAGTTAAAATCTAGTTTGTTATCAGTGACAGGCTCTCACAGATAAAGTGCAGGAGGTTCCCATGGCTCAAAAAACCTGCCTCAGCTTCCTGTGTGACCTTGGCCATTTCATTTAATTTTTATTTACTTCAGATACCATTAGTACAGTTACAATAGACAATATATTCTCTTCAAGCCTAGCACTCTCTGTTATTTTTACTGAGAAAAGCTAGAGGTGTCATTAAGATGGTGCTGAACACTCCAGTAGCTTCTCAAAATCAAACATTTCTCCATTTCTTTTAGGAGAATGTACATTAAATAATAAAAATTCTAATGAAAATATTTCTCTAACATTTTTATAAGATATAATTATTATTGTAAAGACTATACTCCACCTTTTTTTCCTATCTTATTTAAGAATACATGAAACTAAATCTAATCTCTTTTCTGCTTCCTTTGCCAAGCCTTATATTTTGTGATTGTGTATTCAGCGATCAGTTCTTATTCTGCTGTTCCAAGACTATTGCCTATATTTGCATTAATTGAAATGGATAATTGAGGCAGTAATACCGTCACTCTCAGATTCAGCAGGGCAGTCTCTTCTCAGAAATAATGTGACAGTTGTTGGCTTTGCATTGGAATTGGCCACAAGCCTCCACTTGTACTATAATCGTTGATAAAATATTTTAAAATTGCCAGGAATAGAGCTGCCATGGAGCTCAGCCCTAACCTTTGAGAAGTGTTTACCTATGGATGTGTTAAACACATCTCAGTAGGGTAGCTGGGCATTGAGAGAAGGTGGACATGAAAACAGATTCCAAACTGCAGAAGAAAGACTACTCTGCATGGGAAATGTGCCTATCCCTGTAACAAGGACCTTGAAATGCTGTCCCTAATGCCCTATCATTCCCCATCATGTTAGTCCTCTGGAGAATCTGATTTTGGCAGGAAAGAAAAATACTCTTTACGTTAAGCACTGTGTTTTCTTAGCTAGATGGTGATGTGTATAATACTGCTTCAGCCATTCTAAACCAGTTAAAGTTGCTTCTGGTCATTTAAACTGCAACTTTTGCTATAGTTCTTATGAGGATCATCTTTGTGATACGTGTTCAGAGCTGTCAAATATTGCACAAATATGCTGCCCAATTCAGCTAAGAGCTGGCTTATGTACAAAATACTTACTGTACTAAGCTGCAGCTGTGCTGGGTGGGTGGTGGTAGCTCCTCAGAAGGAGAAGTAGAACACAAAAGTACTTCTGGCCATGCAAAGGAGCCCATGTTGCCATTTTGAGACTCAAAGAAAGAAAATGTCCTTTAGCTCTGCACTTCTCATCATCCCGAAATCTCCTCAGTTCATAACAGCCACTAAAACTATTGATTTTGAGAGCAGCCCTGGATCTTTTGTTTTTCTGCTTATGAGGAGGTGAAGTTTTTAAAGGTCCTAAGAGTGATTTGGGCTCATGTATTGCTTGTTGGTAGTGCAGGTGTGCCAACTGCTTGCTGGCAGGTGGTGGGAGGTACAGGAAAGGCCTATTTTACATTGTGTAAGTAAGATTTGTCCAGAAGTGTCCAGGGAAAGAGCTTTTGTGTGATGGTTGCACTGGCAGCTATAAATAAATGGGCAGCTTTACTGAACGAAGGGAAGAGAATCAAATTAACTTGAGAATGCAGAGCATTACTCAGAAACAAGTGAAGAGCAGAGGCCACATCTCTTCAGCTGCTACACATATTCTTTGTATATGCAGTATTATTCCAGTGATATCACAATGTTTGCAATTTTACTTAAATACTGGCTGCTTTCATGGCTGTATGGCTATTATTGCACATCAGGAGTGTGGAAATAATAGAATAATAAAAAAATCTTGTCATGCTTATACTGTGTGGCAACGCTCACTTATAGATACTAAACATCAATGGATCACTTTGTAAGGAAAGTGCCTGGACATGTTGGGCTGAAAATGCTTCCTGCTTGTGTTGTGTAGGTATATATGTGGGAGAAGGGAGGGTTACCTTTGTGGTGCTGGAGCTTTGCTTGCTGTGGATAATCAGTGCTGTGGTGTATGGAAGCACCTTGGTGACGGTTTAATGATGATTTGGTGCTGCTTGTGCCTCATCCCTCCCCCACCCATGACAAACCTTTTCCCAGTTGGGGCTGGAGGAAATGAGTAATGCTTAACCCATTTGTGTGATCAATTCACTTAAGCAGCTACTGTGAAATGTTAATCACAACTTTAATTTGTACTGCATTAGCATTTTGATTAACTTGTAGGCTTGCTAGCACACTTGAAGCACTTTTACTCATAGTTACAGCTCGGAAATGACTTTTTGATTAATTAAGTTTGTTAGACAGCAGCTGAGCTTCCTGAATGCTAACCTTAAGGGGCTAAAAGTTCAGGAGAAAGTTACTGGGAATAACTGTTGCTGTTGAAAAGGGTTCTTGTGAATGCACTAAAAAAATTTTGATTATTGGCAAAATATTACATACCTACATTGAAACTGACTCTAAACTGTAAAAAGAACAGATTTATTATGAGAAAGATGCTGTGTATCTTTCATGGTTTTGGTAGATTTGTGTAATATTTGAAACAAGTGCTGGCATTAAGACATTGTTTATGCTAGGAAATTGGGATTTATTGCAAAGTGATTCTTATCAAAAACATTTTTCTTTTTACAGTTTGCTGGTATAGTAGAAAATATCAATTTATGAATTAGCAATTTGAAAATAAATTGGCTATTGGGACTCAATGAGTTCTGAGTGATGGGTTCTTCCCTACCAAGTTTCTATTGCTGATATCACACTCTGTAGCTGCTTTTATTTCTGTAATACTATTAAAAGAAATCAGTAAGAACCCAAGGGTTGCACTCCACTAAATGTAGACAGTAAATGGTTTGTCCTTTCTCCAGTTCTGAAAATACTAATAATGTTACTATGGAAGCTAAAGGATGAGTACAGGGATAGGAATCTTGTGAAGCAGCTAGGAAGGTTGTAATTTGCATACATCAGTGAGACCTTTATGATGATGGGAGAATGAAGAATTAGTCTCTCATAGGGGGTAGCAGAGCATATGGAAGAGGAGACTGAATATGCTTGTAAAAAAAAAAAGTGAAGAGAAGTAGGATACAGAGGGCAGTATAAAAGGAGTGCCTCCTGAATAGGATTAATTACAACTTATTCACTATATCTCTGATGAAGTACAGGGGGGATGTTCTGTAGGCTGAAACCACGCAGCTGTGCAAGCGTGATTTAATTGATCTGAAAGAACTACCCCCCCCTCCCCAGATTAAAACATTTCTAAAAAGTAATTTTGAACTAGACCTCTGAATTTCAAAGATTCTGTAGATACCTGTTTTACTGATATATACATACCAAAGGTAGTGACCTTAAAGTCTCTGTAATACTTCTTAAATAAATTCCAACTTTTCAAGTCAGTTGCTGTTTCTGAGCTATGTAATTGAAGCATCATTGTCATGATTTATATGAAAACATGAAACTTAAAGTACATGGCATGCTTTAAAATCTGAAAAAATATTTTACTTTTATTAGCAGAATATCAAGTCACACATGGATCATAATATAATCTTATGTATTGGAAGGCTTCCTACATTTGAAGCATGTGCAAAATAATTATTGTTATTCTGAATTAATAGTTTTTTAGAAAAATTCGTAAAATGCATACACTTTTGTCCATTATCTATAAATATTTGTCACATAAATTCTGTAGTCTTAAACAGCTGTAAGTAGGCACAATTGTAATAATTTTAATAGATCTATGGATTTAAACTTCTACATGTAACTGAAATTTAGTCCTAGACTAAACTTCAAATTCATGAATAAAAGCACTAAAGAAAGTGTCATAGACTGTGAAGCACTGATACAACAAATAAGATTAATCTTTTAAGAGTAGATAAATTTGAGCCATGTAACTCTCCCTGAGTACACCTGAAATTTTAGTCCCTATCCACAAAGTTATTGCCACCAATGGCATCACTGTAGGCACTCAGCTTCTAGCTGAGTAGTCACAGATGTAATTCTCCACTGAAATGGCATTTCTTACATTTCTTTAGCTTGCCTCTGTATCCAAAGCAGTTATCATTATAGTTCCATTGACACTTTGCTTAAATATAATTTATCCACAAAATAGTAACATTTATGTTTACAGGATTTAAGTCAAAATGCTTAGTATATTCAGAGTTATAGGACAGGTGACTTCAAAAAGAAGAAGAAATTATTCTAAGCAGTATGCAGGCTCTGTTAATGAGATGCAATCTGTATCACTTTTAACACTTCAATAGCTTATCTTAAAGGAAAAAGCTATTTAAGTCATTTGGGTAGATCAGAAATTCTGCTAGTTTTAGTCTGGTCCCCTGCCACCTACCCAGTCGTACAAGAGTGATCCAGAGTATCTGACTTTCAAATGAAGGATGTGAAACTAATACCAAAAACAGTGTTTATAAAAACTTTGTTAAGTCTCTAGAAGAAAGAATTTAGCAATCAGGATTTTTTAGTAGCCTGAAAAATCTCCTAAATGAGTGGGGGTGAATGGGGGTGTTTGTTCATTATGGAACAATTTAGTGTTCCAATCTATTTTGAGCACATAGAGGGAGTGCTTAATAACACCAGAGAAATGCAGTGTTTTGCTGTCAGTGAGTGTGCCACACACTCACCTCTTCCACATCCTGCCTCCATCTTTGCTTCCCCTCAAACTAGAGAGTTATAAACCATCGTGTAAATTCCATCCATCAGTAATAACTTTGGCTAGAAAGAGGCAGACTCTTAAATTTCAGCTTCATGTCAGACCAGAAAGGTACATTTTGGTCAGTTTAAATCATTCCATACCTAAGGATAAGCAGCTGCTGCTCCTGAAAAACAGAAGATGAAAACCTGATCGCAGATGCTGATGGTGTTGTCTTAATGCTGGGATGATGACAGCAATAGCATGATTTTGATCCAAACATTTTGACACTCAATTCCAAATACCATCAGAATGAAAGGTTTTGCCATACCTGACAACATCTACATCACTGAGCTGCTGATCACTGGCATTTTTGTGCTGCCCCAGCCATGGTTAATAGGTCATTGCTTCCCACATTGGCACAAGCTAAGCTGGTTTTGATAGTAACAGACAAAATGTAAAGGAGGTGTCGCTAATTGCTGTTATTACTTTGTAACTGTCCAGATATGACATTGGGAAGGCTTAAGAGCTATTGCCTGAATCTTTCATGAAAACCAATCTCAGTATAGGCATCTGCTTTTAATCCTCCTAAGTACAGAAGGAGCCCCAAATAAGAGGATGGTGAACATATTTGCTACTATAACAACCAATAATTCCCTTGACTCCATCTATTTACCCCATTTATTCTACTTCAGGTTAAAAAGTGGTGGGCTTAGAGGGGTGTTTTTTATTTTGGTTTGGTTTTTTGTTATTTAATTTGTTGGTTTACCAAAAATACATGTGTTTTTTTTCTGTATTTAAAACATCTTTACTGTTTCCTGTTTCACTTGTTGCATTCACTGTCTTCTTCTTTAATTTCTCTCTGTGATGAAATTATCCCGTATTGCTTTAAATTCTGAAGGCTTAAAAGGCAGGTAACTACTTTGTGCCATTTCCCAATTTAGAATAATAATCTGTTCCAATCTTACCCACTCTAAGATATTTAGAATTTATTTACGATTTTGCAAAATAAGAGCTTAAAGTTTCTATAAAATTATACTGGTTATACAACAAGCTAAACGGGTAGCAACTAGATAAACTAGAGAAACTAAATATATTATTAATCAGATAATATAAATATTAAATACTTTAAAATTTTGTGGTTTGTATTATCTTCTTTGTTTAGTTGCTTATATTTATGTATGGAGATAGGGGAATAACTCAATTTGTTACCCTGAGTATTTATAGGAATTTCAGTAACCATTTAAGTATCAAGCATCTCCATGTTTTACACTTAGAGGAAAACAAAATGTGTGGAGGTTTCCAAGGCAGCAGATGAAACAAGCCAACTTTACCATTGTTCTGACTTTTTCAAAATGTCACTGTCTTGGATTTCACATCCAGATAGAGATGCTGTGAATAAATTCTATGGGTAAAGAAGCAGAAAATAAGGAGGAAAAGAGGATTTGCCGTGTGGATTCATTATAACAATGTGGAACACAGAGTCTTACACACACAGGCTTTCCATACTCCCTACGGGATATCTGTCTGTAGGCCTCTATCAATTTCTAGGAGATTTTCCATGTGAAAGGGTCCTCCAGTTAATTTCAAAGTATAGCTTGTTTTAGATTTATCTTTCTCTTACATCTTCACTTTTCTTTTCCCCTTTTCAAACCTCTGTTTAAAAGGGGGGAGAAGTATAGAGTAAAAAAAAAAAAAAACCACCAAAACAATGTAAACAGTGTTATGTGTGCATCTCCAGAAGCATTCTATAAAATACCACTGCTTCATGCTGACTAAAAATACAACTTGCTGTATTCTTCTTGTCATTCATGGAAAATACAAGATATTTATGCACCGGTTATTCTTCACATACGTACAGCAGTATCATCACTGGGGAACATGATGTTTCAGGCTGTCAGAATAGCAGAAAAGAACAAGAAACAGGTAGTGGAGAGCAGGAGGCAGATGCCAGACTGTCTCAGCAACACAGACTGCTCAGAAACACAGACTGTACTGTAAGGATAGTCTTCAATATACTGCATTTTACATTCAAATAAATGTAAAATGTGAAATCGGGTAAAGAGCAACTCACCTTGTAAGTTTCAAAGACTCACTCCAGTCTGATGCTGAGAACAATTCCCTCCTTATGCAAGTAAATGTCATGTGAACCAACATATAAATCTGCAGGCCACAAAGCTTCTCCTTTCAAATGTGATTTCTAACATAATTTTATTTTCTACTTGGTGAAAACAATCCTACATGGAAATCACTTTGGCAAACCAAGTGAAGAGACAGAAAATGGATACCAGTAAGATTGTGTTGTGAGGTGCTGGTTTTAGGGTCATTAGGAATGTTAGAGAGTTTCAGGATGCTATGACTCTTCCTCCAAAAAATTAAATATTAAATCTGGATCTTTATTAGCTGAAAGGCCCTTTATCCACAATTCATGAGAAATGAGACAACATTTGGGTAATACAGGGTAACACTTCAAATATTTTTCTAAGTGTCACTGATCTTATCACCCCAATCTGGAAAAAAAAACCTGTTGAAATTGCATTGTAAACTGCTAAAATAAACTGTGTGACTCGGCCAGGAGTGAAACTAACTTGTGTCTTTAAAGTCAGTATTTCTCCAGAATCAGTGTAATTTAATTGAAATAGCTCTGCGTGTGTAAACAACTCCTTTGTTTAAAGAAGATTTCACTGTTTAGTTTGCCTTAAGTAAATGCTGCCTTTTGTTTGTCTGTAAAACATTTGATTAAATGTAAAGACTTACACAGACAGCTTCTCCTCATTACACTAGTGGCTGGAAAATAAGTTAAAATGGTGCAGGTATCTGCTGCCTAAGTATCAAGCAATATCATTTGTGTTTACAAGAAAAACCCATGGAAACATCTGAAGCCTAGTCATAAAATCAAACTACAACCCTCCTAACACCAAGATGGTATTTAAAAAGGTGTTGAAACTGTTCAGTACACCAGATTCAATATATCAATGTTCCTCACTTTCTTGAAAAAAACTATTTTCTCATATTTTAATCAAACATTAAACTCCCTCCATGGCGAACTGCTGTTAAATATATGACTTTCTACTCCAATGTGTGGTTTAGTGTTTAGTGTTTTAAAATGAGGACCCACACTTTATTGTGATCATAATGTTATTGAACAACAAAATAAGCAAGACAACTAATACATTATAGCATTATTTTTTTCACCAGCTGAAATGCTTTCATAAATCATAATAATTCATTCAATGTACTATAGACAGAGTAGAAAGTATGTTACATATCCAAATAGCTGCATTTACTATTCTAAAAAGTTGAAACCAAAAATTCATGTTTTGTCCTTTTTTCCTTGGAAGAACTCTTAAATTCACTTTCAGACTAACCAAACAGAGTGTAAGTCCAGTCAAGGAAAAAAGCAAGCAGAACCATTTTTTTCATGTCCATAGGGCCATTTGCAGTGCAAATCCATACTGAATTAGTTTAGATCTCTATACAAATAAGAGGTATACTGTTAGTAAACAATATACCTCTTATTTGTACTGTCAAAACACAGGAAGTAGAAATGGAACAGAAAGTCATGAGGCATGGAAGGCAGGATGATTTTTAACACTTTGAAATCTGATGTATAGCTGCATAGGGGCTTTTTGTTTGCTTGTGTTTTCTGTGTACTTTGGAGAAGCTTTTCAGGATCAGGATAGAGATGCCAAGGGAGAGACAGCCAAGTATCCCTCACCCTCATTCTGAAGACAGTCAACTGTTCACAGTGCAATTAAGGGTGAAATTAATTTTGTTTCAGATCACTTATAGTCACCATAGCTAAAATATAAGCTATTTCGTAAGCTTTCTTCAAGATTTCAACTTATGTGTCAGTGTTGAACAAAGCCTCTAATATGCTATTAAGCTAAATTTTAGTGCTTTTATCTATTCCAATTCCAGGGATTTTTTTAAAGTACTTAGTTCAAATGGAAATAATAATTGCTACTCGTAAATGACATTAGTACTAATTTTTGAACAAATGTGTATACATTGGTGTTTTTCTTAAATAGTTCAAGGATTTTTGAATAATCATGTAATTCTGAGAAAGCTCTCATGTCAAAATATAAATAAATACTGCCATTAATTGTACCCTTTTCTTTTACAGTAAATGTTGATTTTTCCCTTCATTCTGAGTTGAGTTGTGTCAAACAGCAGTTATTTGTAAGGAAAAGAGTTTACCTTCAGTCCTCACCCCCAAAACTATTGTATAAATTACCATTTCGAGAATAAGAACTGATGACAATGATAGAGGATTTAATTCATCTTTTCTCAAGGTTAATTCCAAAAGTGTCTAACTGCCATCAATAGAGGTTGAAGTAAATTCTTATGTTAAGACCTAGAAATCACTGTATGTTAAACATTAATCACATTGTATGAACCAGGTATGCAATTATATTTGCGGGGTTTTTTTTTATTATGTGTCTCCTTTGCTTAGGCAATGCTGGACGTAGCAGCCCATCATGGCTGGCTGGTGACTGCTCTGAACATAACCAACCTGGTGCAGATGGTGGTTCAGGGTAGATGGATACATGACTCATCCCTGCTTACTTTGCCAAATGTAGAGCTCCAGCATCTTTACCTTTTTCGGTATGTAATTCTTTTAAGCATTAGCAGGTTTCCAATTTATTTCTACTTTCTGCTGCTGATGGTGTTTGAATGGCATCGTTGTGCCCGAGAATCTTCATTAACGAATCAGAAGCAGAGCTCTGTCTTTCACAGTGATGCTTTCCCAAATGGATTTTCTGTTTCTGTTTTCAATATTCATTGATTAATTAACCCCCACAGATTATTTTGAGAACCGTGATTCCAGACAAATTAACAAGAGACCACTGGAAGGGTTCCAAGTCCTAACAAATCTAACTCTGTATGTTAATTATCTCTTTATTTTAATCCATTATAAAACTACATTAGTATCCATCTTAACATCATAGATAATGCAAAGCTCTATAGATGCTTAGATGATGCAGTAATTAATGCTAACCAAAATAAATGACCACCCTTTAAAAACAGAACGCAGTATTGAGTTTTACCACCAAAACAACTGAATACAAATGTTTGCTTTCCCTCCCTGGGCATATGTTTTGCTGTCTGTATCAGGAAGTGGAGCCAAGGCCAAAGGAAGAGTGTGCATGGAGGTTACCAAGGACCTATCGAGTGTCTTCCCGAACTAATGGCTGCCTGCGAAGGAAAAGAGAATGTTTTTGCTTCCATTGTGGACAGTGAGTTGCCAGCAGCACACATTTCACAGGTAACACTTTCTATCTGTGACCATTATCATTGTGATTGGAAAGGAAGAGTAGTTGGGCAAAGAAATATTCTCTCTCCTTCAGTAAATACCATGTGACGTTCATTATAAAAGTGCAACACACTCATTGCTCTAATTTCAGGGTACTGCTGGCTTTACAGAAGTTCTTCTCTGCCTGTTTTCTTAATATTATTCTCACTTATTCCCTGCTAAGCAGTAGCAGACTCTGGTTTATGGATGATATTACCACCTCTCTCTGCTCTAAAGATGCTTCTGTAGGTCATTCAATCTGCTGAGTGTTATCCACCCTTTCATAGCTCTGCACTAGGAATACATGCATTGCAAATGTCATCATAGCTGGCTTCTGAAGTGGTCTGTCAAACACCATTTTTTGTGAGAATACTCTTAGTAAAAGATCTAGCACTCATTTTGTGTTTGAAACAGAAAAAGAAGATGAAAATTTCATACTTCACAGGGGAAGGAAAAAAAATACTGTTCCAAAATGTTGATCTGCTAAAGTCTCATTTTCAAGGCATTTGCAGCAAAGGATAGCTATATTCCATAGCATTCATCACATTCTAAGCCTATTGATTTCAAATAAATGTAGGAAAGATGAAAACTTCAAAAGCGATACTTTAATGTTTTTTATTTGAATGTTTAAAAGGACAGTTTGACTGTTCAGCTTCAGTTAAACCTTTTACTGATATGCAAACAAGAAGAAAAGTACTTAAATGTCTGTAAAAGACATCTGCATTTGTAACCAAATTAACATCAAAATTTTGAATTAAGAAAATGTATTGACATCAAAAAAAGGCTTCCTTTAACAACAGATTTCTAACATAATACACATTGATTTCAGTCCAACTTTCAGATGTGATAAAAAATTAGAACATTGTTATAATTAGTTCAGGGAGAACTCAGAAGTAAACTTACTTAATTTATTTGCATAAATTGCCATTCTGTTATCTTTAAAAGCAAATGCAAATTGGCTCTGTCTGATATGATGATGGTTATTTGGCTCAAAAGTGCTTCAATTTGCGTAGCAATCTGGTGTCGTCTCTGCAGTGAGGCGATCCCAGGTAACATACAAATCCTGAATTATTCCAGAAATTAGTATGTTTAAAGCATCAATTTAAGTGCTAATTGCAGTAGTAATGAGAAAAAGCAGTACTACTGTGAGATTTGCATCTACTGCCCCATCAGTATGCCTGGAACGGCTGCTGACTGGCAGAGGATTTGGCTGCTAATTAAATAATTGTATGCATGGCAGTGTTCTCGTCTGATTCAATAGATGAAGATTAATCCTCAGATAAATATGTTTGGCTGGTATTGAAATGTCTTAGCAGTTTCTTCAAAAATAGCTTGCGTGTATGTGGTGTGTACGTTCACACTGTGAGTGACTCTATGCCTCTATATATCTATGTTTGTAAATACAGATGCATATAACAGGGAAAAACATAATGTCTTCCCATCATGTGAGGAGAAACTTTCATTTCCATGAGCTGGGAATGGCTGTATTGGGTATAGTGAAGCCATGATTGTATTGTGCAGGGCATTATAAATGTGAAAGCTTTATACCAATATGTTATATTCCTTGCACTATTTTTAATAGAAAAAAAAAGTTTAAAACTATTGTAATACCTTGCAGAGAATTAAAATTCATATTGAGACTGCCTGTTGAGTGTCTTCATATGTAAAGTCTTTCAGTGCTCACATAGAGAGGGGCCAAGCAAGAGAAAAATTCTTCAACATCTATATTCTATGTTTTCTATAAAGAAAGAATATCAGACTAGAGAGTTTAAGCCTAGCATTCTGGCACCAGACATGAACAGAGCCAAATAAAGGGGTAAATATGACACTAAATTGCCAAAACCATTCTTTTCCTAAAAAACCTTTTACTTCTCACTCAAAGTATATTGAACCCATATCTTAAAGCTAAAGATTACTAGCAAGACACTCGTAAAAACAGCTTAAGCTTTACATAAATTTCAGACAGATGGGAAAAGGAAGAAGTTTTACATTTGGAAAGAAGAAAATGCCTTTTAAGCAGATTGGTAATTAATTTTTAAATAGCAGCTCTTGAAGCTGCTCATGGGTTTGGAATATTAGGCTAGGTCCTTGGGAGATAGATTATTGACAAAAATACTAATGATGTTCCAAAGGTTTATGAAGAATTTTTAATTTGATTATAATTTGAATCTATGGCCTTGGTAGATAAATGTATATGTACAGTATATATGTGCGTGTATATATTGGATATGTTGATAGATTTAAAAGGAGCAGATATGTTCTTGTGTCTTCCTATACAGCAAAAAAAACCCATTAAAATTGTCAAAAAATACCTAAGCCACATGGGAGGCCTGAGTTTAATTTTACAGAATTAGTATTATAATTCCAAACCTCAATGAAAGTCAGGGAGGGGGTTTAAAAGCTGACAACCTAAATTCAAACTATTTAGACTAACCCCACTCTTTGGTCAAAGCTCTATGGTTCAGTGATTCCTTGTGAATCATATTTCTTTAATAAATCTCTTTCAGCTTCTAAGTCACTTAGGCATTAAGCACCTTTTAAAATATTGAGTTGATGTTTTTGAAAGAGAAAAAGGAAACTTCAAGATTGAAAATAAATAAATATTATCTCTACTTTAGTATAATCTACTTTTACTCTGGAAGTATCTGTGTTCCTATAATCTTTTCATTTTCACCTGCTACTACTTGACTTTTTTCCTTAGTGAGAAAAGCATTTCTTCATTTCCCCCACATTGCATGCATGATAAAAAGGCAGCCTGCTGTGCATACTGTA
The DNA here is from genome assembly GCF_012460135.2 of Molothrus ater. NCBI lineage: Eukaryota > Metazoa > Chordata > Aves > Passeriformes > Icteridae > Molothrus > Molothrus ater. The sequence continues at coordinate 104,881,206 of NC_050480.2, read as the reverse complement.
TCAATGATCAAGCAGTACTAACTTTGCCTGTAATTTTCAAATACACAAGACATGATAAATCAAGGACTCATAGAATCCTTTAGGTTGGAAAAGACCCTTAAAATCATCAAATACAACTGTCACTAGCCCTCATAGGATGACATATTAAATCTGCTTTCTTATCTAATTAGAAAGTTACTCAGAGTTACTTTAGTTTGTTTGTGTTATGAAAACTGCATGATGACATGACAGCCTTTGACAAATAGATTATGTTGGGATTGTATGATATAAACCAGCCCAAATCATAATCTTCACTGGACTATGGAAGCTAACAGGTAATGCCACTAAAGGAGTTATTACATTATGATCTCTGCTGAAATTAAACTTTATTCTAACATATTTGTAACAGGTCTTGTCCTTTGAGACACATAAAAGCTTTCAAGCTTTTATGTACTTTTGATACAAATGATATCTAAAGTACAACCAAAGAGATGATCACCAGGTTGGTTTATATCAGAGTGCCTCTCCTAATCTCGGCAGAAATACTCTGCTTACACACACAGAGACACAGTGGGTCTGTAGAGTTCCTACCCTAAGTTTCTTCTTAAAAACCTTTACATTGAACATAAAATCATTTTCCAGTTGAGATGTTCCTGCTCAAGTTGTCATTCAGTGTGATCTGCTGGAAGCAGGTATAGTAGTCTTGTGTATTATATGTATCAAAATCATAGCAACAATTACTTAGTTAAAAATGTCAGTGGTATTTTTTTCACCTTCTTCAAAGTGCTGTCTTTTTTTCCCCATTTTCTTTCAGAGTTGGGAAAAAGAGAGATGTATTAATTCCTTAAAGTCCTATCTCTTTAGTTTCTGTTACAATTTTCCTGTCATTTCGCAGCTAAGACACCATTAAGAACATTGGTGCAATTTATCTGTGTCCCCTCCTTTTACACTGCAGTTCCTGAGCGCTCACAGCTGGCCCTCCCCACCTTCTGCACTGAACAGACACAGCTGTTCATGCAGTACACAGAAGAGGAAAGAGAGAGAGAGAGAGAGATTAGTTTGTAGCTGAACCCAGTTTTCTCATTTAGTTCAGCCAGGCTCTGGTAATGCAGCCATTTTAATCCAAATAAGCCTGTGCTGCAGCCGAAATGGGCAGTCCTGCCCTCTCCGTGCCGCTTTCACCTCCCCTGACCCAGCTCACCGCACAGCTGCACAAATGCTGTGTCTGCCTCAGGCAAGGAGGTGGGAATGAGCATCTGGGGACAAGGGGAGGAGGAGGAATCCTATCAGCCCTCTCACTGACAGTCAAAGTGGCCCGTAGCCAACTGGCTTCATGAATGCTTGTGCCAGCAGGGGAGGAGGCTGGACCACTTCTTTCAGTGGCACTGAAGGCTCATGCTTATTCAGAGTTGCAGGATTAGAGAATATGTTGCCACAATCAGCTTTAAGCTGATCTAAATTCATGCTGTCACCAAAATGATTAGCAAGCTGATCCATCTAGCTGCACAATCCCAGCATGGCAATGCCAACATGCCAGGGATGGAGACAGGCACAGTGAGCTGGTGGGGAGAGCCCTGGAGAGAGAGAGACAGCACCACCTTTCCTAGGGCAGCACAACCTTAGATCTGCTTTCCCTGGCTGCTGTATCCCTAATCATGCATCGACATACACTATTATTGTCAGTATGACTCCATGTGCTATTATTGTCAGTATGACTCGTGGCAATGATGTCTGCAAAAAGCAAACTGAGCTTTCATTAGGCCTCTAGGCCTTCCAGCACAGAAAAAGTAATCAGACACATCGAGACAATCAGACACATCAGACACAATCTAAATGAAAATACATTTTGTTGAAACACTACATGGTCAAACCCATAGTTGAAAAATAAAATATGCTTTAGTCTTTTTCCAGATAAAACATTTCTGCTCCATGCTATTGCCCATGTGACTATGCCTACCCTCTTCATTCCCACAAGTTCCCATTTCGGCATCTGATGGCTCTTTTCCAAGACCAATATTCTTATTTCCTTCTTCTCCTTCCCACCCTCTAGCTTTTCATATATGCTGATTCCTGTTCTTTTCTGGGGATGGAGGGGAAAGATGTCAGGGCAGAGGGTGATTCTTGGTCTTTAGTTTTTTTCTTCCAGCGCCATCCTCATCTATCTTTGTCAGCCATAGAAAGGCCACAAATCACTGCCTCCATTCCACAGCCAATAGCATTTCTTTTTCCTAACAAATTTCATTGCATGAACGTGCTGATTTTCTTTTTTACTAAATGAAAGCCTACATTCCCTTCCATTTTTGTCACAGCTTCTCAGAGCTACTTTTCCTTGTCTGATAGAGACCAAAATGAGAGAAACATAGGGCTGCATATTCAGGATGCCTTTTTAAGGTTAAGAGTGTCATGTTGAGCTACACAGATTGTATCCTCTAACAACAGTTCTCTGCACAAGGATGAGAAAGTTGACGACCTGTTGTAGTTCAAGGGAGACTGCAGAGACTTAAAATTCCTCAGGAAGCCTCTAAGAAGGAGAGTTCATGAGGATCGATGCAAGAAAACCTCAAAAAAAAAATAGGGATAACTTTGGATATGCAGTTGAACTTTTGGTTAATTATCTGAACTGATCCTCTGAACTCTCTGAGGTTTGCCTATTGCTAATTAGCACTGCAGTGATTTGTTCTTTATGGATTATGCTAAGGAAGTTTAATTTAAAACTTAATTATACTAGTTTTTAAGTGGCTTATAGGGAAAAAATACTTTAATCGGGAGCAGTAAGGAATTTTTTCTGTGTTCAGACATCAGTAATCTTAGCAAGGCATGTGTAACGTGCTTGAGGAGTTTCACATTTATCTTATTTGCTAGGAAGAAAGTAGTATAGAGGTTAATGAAAAGTATTTTATGCTTATGATTGAGAGTTGTACAATTATATATATTCTAATACACAATAAAATATTATTATTATAGAATAAATATGTAGACTGCACATTGAATTATTGTTAGAGTGGCAATGATTGTATAGATTATCTCGTAATCCATAGGGATCTGGTTTTTTCTACAGGCTTGGAATTTCTTGTGCCGTTTGCCAATTCTGAACATCAGTCTGAGCATTAAGGGCAGTTGGGATGATGCAGTTCAGCCACAGAATGAAGTACCTGTTCCTTCTTGGACAACAGACACACGAGATGACAAGAGATGGATCAAACTGCATGCTGATCAAGAGTATGTGCTCCAAATAAACCTGCACAGAACCCAGATGGGGTACCAGGTAGACTTATTTATCATTTCCTTCGCTGAACAAGTGTCCAATAATTCATTTACATCATCAATGATGCTTTATACAGTATAATAGGTTTCTTTATGGTTTAAGTATTATGTAAGTTATAAGCACTTTCTAAGCCTTTTCTGTATTCATAGTGAAGAAAATGTTTTTTTCCAGGTTGCAACAGGATAGTAAGTGGGCTCTTAAGGTAAAATCCTAGACCAAGTCAATGAAAAAAAAAATCAAACTAATTTATAGGCTTTCCAGTTATGTTCACAGGTGCTTCCAAACTGCGTACAGACTCACACCTATAAATATGTTTCTATTTGTAACACCTCTCAGGCCTTTACTGAGAATATTTTCCTTATATTTTACATCTGATGCTTTTTTGAACAGCTCCTAGAACAACTTCCACATACAATTCTTTCCCACTACATTTCATTCCCAGCCCTTTGCCCATTTAAAGCACATCTCGTTGCCTTCTGGGCTGGTCAGCTCGCTGGGCCCTCAGTAAATCTTGGTGTGCCAATTCAGAAACTCCAGGAGCTGCACTGTTTTCCAGCTGCTCTGCTCCAGCAGCAGTACCTGGCTGTATCTGTGTGTCAGATCTGAAGAGAGCTGGACCTGCCTTCATGCACTGCTGACAATGGAGCTGTCACTCACTTATCCAGGCCTTTCTCTGTCATTTACATACCATGAATGACGTATGGACCACCATGGTTATAATTTTGGTAATTAATTTCTCTAACATTTCAAATAATTAAGAATTATAATTACCAGCATTTTGGTAAGATGCAAAGAGCCGAAGATAAAAGTAAAGAATAGTTTTAGATGTTAGTTCTGAGACTCTTAAGAAAATTCCATTTTAATAATAATAGAGATATATGTGTGCTCTTGAAAATCCTGAAGTTATCTTACATTAGTTAGGAATTATATTTGAAAAGTATTCTTGTTTCTCAAAAGACTTTTTTTCATGACTACAGCAGATTCACTATAGTTGCAAGGGGAAACTGTCTTATTTTAGGAAGAACAAAGGGCAAAGCTCATACATACATCATTCTTTTTGCTGTGCCAGTTACTGGTAGAGACTTTTCCTAAGCAGAAGCCATGGAAGTGAAAGGAGCAGAATCATTTCATGCAGTGATCACTTTTTTATAAACCTCTCCTAGAATTTGATAACCTCTTTTGTAAAAAACAGCTGGATCAAACTGTTCCTAAAGCTTCATTGCTGTGGTGGTGTTTCAGTCCATTCTTTATATGGAATTCTTCCATATAAATCTTCAGTAAAACCTTTCCCTCTAAAAACACAAAATGAATGTTGATTGAGCGTGCATCATTCTGTCTTCAGCTTCCAGCAGTAAAGTCACTGTCTTAAAGAATCACTGAAATAATCTTTCCTTTTGCTATACCAAACTCTACTAAGTGTTGGTTTTGTCTTTATATTAATCTTGAATAAAATGGATTAGCTTTATTTAAAGATGCTAAGTTTACAATTCACATTTCTATATTGGGAATATATTAGATAAAATTACAGAAAGGGAATAGTTTTTTCATTCAAGTTTTACTAGTTTACAAAATAAGTGAAATAATATCTTCTATTCTGGATTTTTCTCTGTGGACTGTAATTTTTTATTTTATTTTTTTAACCCTTCTTCTAGAAAGAAATAACACTATTTTAGTCTAGCTAAATTATAGCCTTACCTAACAATTTACAGCAATATGGTTGTGAGGTGTTTCTCATTCAAGAAAAAATGTCATTTTGGAAAGGTGATTTCTAGTTTTCCTAAGCTGTTTCTTTTCCCCAACAGGGAAAGCAGGACAGTAAAGCAATGGCTCCTCGATTCCCCAAAGTTAAGGATGAAGGATGGTTTTTGATATTGGGAGAAGTTGATAAAAAAGAACTCATCGCCCTGAAAAGAACTGGATATGTCAGAAATCGAAATACTGTTTCCATTGCTTTTTATACTCCAGAAACTCCTGGAAAGTATGACAAACTCTCAAATTCTCTTAGTTATTATGTTTTCCAAGCAATCAAGACCCAATTCCCAAACTAACAATGCTGGTTTTACTTTTCAGGTGTATCTACACCCTGTATCTCATGAGCGACAGCTACCTTGGCATGGACCAACAGTACGACATTTACCTGAACATTGTACCAGCACAAGGCACCACAGAGGGGACTGAGGCCAGGAGCTACCTGGCCTGAAGTAAGGCTCTCTGCAAAGTCCACTCAGTCAAAAGAACTGGTCCTGCAACTAAGACATCTGGTTATTCTGGGACATCCAAAAATGCATCTGCCTTACTGGAACCAACTTCAAACCTCACGACAACGGGGACACCGAAAGTGACTGCTGTATTAACTCTGATGACACCGAGTTAGCCACAGTGGCCTTACTCCTTTATGAAGATTTGTCTTTTCTTGTTTTATCTTTCTTCTCTCAGAAGTCAGATTGTTAGTTGAATTTTAAAACATCAAAATAAATGACTGAACAGTACTGTAATTTGTGCAAATTCAGGGCTATCATCTTCATTTTGAAAAGTGTTATATAGCCTGTCTATTAATAGCATTTAAATACTCAACTTTTTTAATTTATAGGGGAAAATACAAAATTTGATCTAAGAGCTGCTGAAAATATTAATGGATGTGTTATATTTCATGTTTAATAAAAATATTCCCAGAATGTTTTGACTGTATTTGTAGGTGTAAAATATGGGAGATGTAGTAAAAAAATTCTCTTCATGCATAGTACATTTTGAAAATGATACTCTAAAGAAAAATGTCACAAATTTATATTAATTATATGAGCAGTATATGTAGTTATAAGGGCAAACTAAATCATAAAAAATATTTCCAGTATAGCAATGATGCAATTTATGTAGATAATTATTAAAGTTTACTCTTTACATGTATGTAGATACATATACACATATATTACATACATGCAATTTCCTTAGTGTTCTTTCCTGAATTTTGTAGGACTAAGGCATATAAAATTGGGTGTCCTGTTCTAGGGCTCAGTGCTAAAGTCGGTGACCAACTTCTGTAAATAAGGGGGCATGAGGCTCCAAAAATGGGGGTTGCAGCAGAAGGCATGATGAGCAATGAATGGTTCTGCTAGGCAGAAGAAATTGTAAGAGATGCGCAGCTCTGTGATAGTACCTGCAAGGCATAAATCTGAAGGCAGAAGGCAGCAGCATCTATCTTGTGATGAGACTACGCATCCTGAGGCCAGTCCTCAAGAGGATTCAAGATTCTGAGCAAGTACTTGGAGCCAACATACTTAAAGAAACATCAGTGCATCTTCATTCAGATAGACTAGACCTTAAACTGAATATTAATATTTGCACTTGCTCAGCTTTGCATTGAGCTGATAAGCATTACCTCTCCAAGGGATCATTTTGCTGTCATTTCCATTGTATTTCACCAGATGAAAGAATACAGCAGAGTTGTTACTAGAAGCTTTTCAGGAAAAAATGGCACTGGTGATGCTGCACCTACATAGAATCACAGCATGGCTGATTTTGGGAGGGGCCTCTAGAGGTCATTTGGTCTAACACCTTTCCTCAGGCAGGGCCAGCTAGAGGCCAGGACCACATCTCCAAATATGGAGACTCCACCACCTCCCTGGACCACCTGTGCCAGAGTTTGGTCACCCTCCCTGTTAAAAAAAGGTATTTCTTGCAGTTCAAGAGGGACTCTTCTGTGTCACCAACAGGTGTACCTGTTGCCTCTGGTCCTGTCAGGCACCACTGGAAAGACCTTGGCTGTGTCCTTATCAACATCTTCCATTCAGATACCCACTGACAAGATTTCTCTGAGCATTCTCCAGGCTGAACAATCCCAGCTCTCTCATCCTTTCCTCATGTGAGAGATGGTCCAGCCCCTTCATCATCAATTTTATGGCCTTTTGCTGGACTGTCTCTGACAATTCCAAGTCTCTGCCTCAAACCAGACATGGTGCTCCTCCACTAGTGTGGTCTTACCAGTGCTGATCACCTCTTGACCTGCTGGCAGCACCACACTGCAGCAAGCAGAAGGCTGGCTGATTTTAAAAGCTCAATGGTTAACCAGGAATTTATTTCATATCTGGCATCTTTAAATTGTGGGAAGCAATTTTAAATTGAACAGTTCTGTACTTGAGTGTATGCATGCTCTGATCATATTAAAAATGTTATATTTCATTATTAAAGGTAATATATTACCTATAGAAATGTGCCTAAAAACATGGAACGATAATAGAAAAAGTTGTCACTAAATTTAGAGATGGATAGATAATACAAAAGCCACCTTTGCCATTTAGACTATATCAATGTAATATGGTGTTGTGTCACAGAAGAAACAGATTTTTTTCACATTGTTAGGCAATAGTTTGGCAATAGTTTGTTACTCACACATTGTGTTAGACCATTTTAAAGAGAATTGTTTCATCTAATTTGGAAGTTTAAATTTTCAGAGAAATTAAGTCCTTTCTTTGGAAAACTTGGCTGAAACAATACATTGTCCCTCAACAATTTTAATTAATTAGGAAAAAGAACTATGCCACAGTCAAACATACCAACATAGTGATGCTAGCTCTTGTTGCTTTGTAAATGCACATCACAGAAAGTCTAACTGCAGAGTAGCAGACAATAGCTTTAGTATTCATTATTAATCAATGAAAGAGTTTCTGTAATGTCATTTGTGCCATCTGTGCTTTGGTTTGGAAATACTGTACTTCCTAGTGTATTAATTGTTTTTAGAAATAGTTTGGAGGCATTTCTAAATAACATATTTGAATATTTTTTGGGGTTTTTTTACGGAAGTATTGGATTCATGATGACAAAGTCTATAGTAATACAGAATTAATTTAAGCAAATTGATTAGGATCAGTATTTAGCTGAAAAATCCGAGAGAAAGAATTCTGATACATTTGTAACAGCTGCTTAGAAGGAACAATGAATGTGTTCAATCCAGTGATATCTCATGGTGAAAAGTGAGAATAGCTGTCTAACAAAAGTATGAATACCAAACAGAATTTAAAAAACAATAATAATAAATAAAAAATATTTCAGTGATGTAATAATCACCTTTATGGATAAATGAAAGAAACAGCACATGGAGAAATTTTTAATGTTTTTTTAATGTAGGTTTTTATTTTTACTCTCCCCTTCCCCTTCTAGGAGCAGCTGCCGTCAGTGCATGCCTCTTCCGGTGTGAGACTTCTTCCAAAACTTGGAAAGCAACAAAAAATAGGCACATCTTGTACATCAAGACATATTTAAGTCTGCCTCTGTGACTTCATCTTTTCCCAACTTTCCTGTCCTAGTCTAATAACAGCATCACAGCAGTACCCAGCAGGAGCTGGAGGAGGTTTGAGTATGTGCCACTAACCACCATGCCCTATCTCTGATACTGAATGTATCAGTGGCAACGTGAAGCCATCCTCACTACTGCAGGTCTTTTTCTGTTGTAAATTGAATCTTTGAAGGCCCAAATCTTACCCAGATGAATTCAGGAGCTTATGCTGATGACCCAAAATTCCTCTTGTCATTGCTTCTAGAGATCACCTCCAGATGGTTATCCTGGAGATAACTTCAGGAGTCTCTTATCAGCCTTCACCCTAGAGCCTAGTGCAAGACTTCAACACTCACAGAATAGGATGCATTCAAAAAGTAATGTAAATTATGTAATTCAAATTTTCTAGTTCTGGGGAGCACACCTAAAGAGAAGTATTCCATGTGCATCTGCCCTTACTCATCGCAGTCTGAGTCCAAATTCCTATGTTCTTCCCTCAGTCAAGAAGAGTCTATGGTATTTTTAAGACAGTTTGATTACTACTCCAGGAGGCATCAGCTCTCTTAGAGGCTTATTTATGGACAATGGGTTTTGAATCATCACTCTCCTGTCTTGCCTCCCCCCCCCTCCCATGTAAGGCAAACTTTTCTTTAGCTCCTTCTGCTACCTGTAAACCCTACAACCTCACCTGTTCAGAGATGCTATCTGTATTACTGGCAGTAAATTATCACAGAAGTAATTATTTAAGATCACCTTTCTATGATGTGCTATGGACACTACTGTAGCCTATGTAGTAAGTACTGAAACAGAGAAAAGTAAGGCAATACAAGCAAAGTGTACATATTTTTTCCACAACCTAAAGGTCTCCAGCTAAATTGCACATTTTGGGCTTGATTTAGTTGCTTACATGCAAAGATCTGGTGCCATTTAACATGAAATATCTCCTCTGGCCTCTACATTCAGCTCCTGAAGAACATACCCCAGCTGCAGAGGGTGTGAAATGTAGTGCTGTTGTATCTGTCACCTCTGTGGATGCCTCAGGTAACCCAAGTCACCTGAAATAGCATTTGATATCTACATTCTGGTAACCACATTGACTCCCTGTCACATTAGTCGGGTTTGCAATTCAGTTGCTTAACTGCATCTAATGAAATTTAAAATAAACAAAAGATATTTTGGTTGCCACTGCAGAAGACAGGAAGACTTTCATAGGTCACGTGTCACTTCTGTCATCCCCATGTCACAGGGGCCCAGTAGTATGAGGTGGATGGATTCAATCTTAATTAGCTAATCAAGCCCACACTATTTTGCAAGTGTTCTAAAGTAACTCTTCCAAGCAATTTTATGGGGAGAATTCTCCGCTTCATGAGAAAAAATATTTTCTGACAAAAGGTTTGGACGCCATAGGATGCCCAAAGAGAAATGTGAGCTACAGAAAGGTTAGTAGGCCTTCTGCTGAGAGGGCTTCTTCTGTCTATTTCTACTTATATACCATGTATTTTCTATCAGTTATGTCTGACTCCCACCTGTCTTTCTAAAAATGGATCCTGTTAAATGTCATGTCTTCTCAGACTGCACGGCACTTCAGCAGTGAACAAACCAAGTTTGTTACTGATGTCATACGTTGGTAGTGGTAAGAGGTTAAGCTGCTTTACATGTAGGGTGTGAAAGGAAATTCTACATTAAAGGAACTTTATTAAGTTGGACTAAATGAGTCTCTTCATAAATAATTCCTAGCTCTATGGTAAAGGGATCCTCCACAGTGATTACACCATCCTGCAATTAAATATGTTTACAATATGTTTTTTCCTTAGATCTGCTAATGAGCTCCATACTGCCTCAATGGAATTTGAATCCATGGCTCTCCAAGTCTTTCTTCTGCATCACTATTTCTAGAAAACCACAACCTTCTCTATTAATATGCCTCCTCAAAAACTGGGAGCATTAAAGCTTCACTAAGACCATGCATTAGCCTTCACTGCTGCTCTTCTCCAGCTTAGTCTTGTCCTACCAAGACTGTCAATAAAAATGTGCATTTGAGTATGGAGGGGAAAGGAAAGTAAAAGATTTTTGCTATTATTCGTCTGCTAGAAAACCCATGAAATAAAGAATGAAAAGTGTTCTGGAATGAATATTATCATGCCAAGTCATAAGATTCCCACTACTTGTAATGATAGCAAAGGTGAATTGGGCATTTTTTTTAAATCACACTCTCAATAACATGATACATGTACAAATAGTTACAGAGCTATTAACTAGATGCTATTAACTACTGGTAGAAAAGGGAGTCTAGACATATCACAATCCTTTTCTTCTGCACTCTAAATCTCTATGTGAAATGTGATGAACCTCATTCTTAGCACAGTAGCAAATTTGCACCTTGGATTGGAAATAACTCAGTTTATCTCGGGCAGTGCTAATGTGGGAAAATTAGGCTTACGTTCTTGACAGCAGTACTTTCTTCTAGCTAACAGGATGAAATTGTTTCAGATGCCAGTAACACATGGTGAGTCCCCATCATGTATTTTTCAGCAAATCCAACTAATTAGGAACTAATTACTGATTGTGGTAGCACAGTAAGATCAGGTTCTGATAAACTTTCACCTTTGTAGCTGTGAAGATTCTGCAATTAAGCCTTATTTTCTCAAATGCTAACAATGTCTAAATGAAGAGCTGGGAAAAACATCAAGATGATTCTATCACCTCCATAAAAAGACATTTTCATTCACCCATGCCAAAACAAGACTAATCTCCTTTTTTTTTTCTTCCTTTTTTTTCCTTTTTCACCCTATTTAAAGTAAAATTCTACAAAGCTAAACTGAGTGACTATTTAACAGTTTACCCCAGTTATGGGATGTTGTTATTTCCTTGACATGCTTCTGCTGTGTCCCATCCCACCCTCCACTTCCCTCCTCACAGTCTCCCTCTGTTGCCCTTGCACTAAGCATTCTGGGATAGGACCTTCATGGAGTTTCATTCTCTGGTTATAGGACACAGCAGAGAGGAAGTGCTGGTGTGTTATTGGGTTCCTGAAAGATACAAGCTACAAATAACCTCATAAGACCCTACAGTGCTAAACTCAAAGTTTGACACAATTTTACTTGAAGAATTTATTGAGCAAATAAGACAGGTGCAAAATATGCATCACAGTTTGCTGTATGACTGAGGCAAATGAGAATTTAATTTTAGATTTTAATTCTATGTGACTTTATTCAAAGAGGGAATGAGCTAATCTGGGAAAAGAGGGATGTGAAGATTTCTCAGTTCTCCTTGTTAGTGAAATGCTCACAGCTGATGAAAGTGAAATAGTTGTAGATTACATCCACACATGTGATACAGATCTGGTCAAGTAAAAGTCCTGCCTTTGTGCCTCTCATACATGTTTATTTGACTCCTACGTGCAAACTCTGACAATATCTTGCAGCCTCCTCCTTGCAGATATTGGCAAAATACATGCTCTCCTCAAGAGAGGATGGCCTCCATTGTTTACATCCAATAGAATACATATCAGGAGGCTTCACACACATCTTAGCGAAAGGTTTAGAAGTTGCAAGACACGTTCATACAGCATTAGGGCTTTGTTTTTCCCCAGTTATGTATAATTGCAGTGCCATCTTTTACAATGCTCCCCAGCAATGCAGAAATCACAGCCAGGTAAAGTCTCTGAACCTCAGGAAGGCTCTGAGAGGCTGGCACTACACATTCAGTTCTCTATATGCTTTATAGGAGGTGATCAGTCAGGTGCCAGGTCCTGGGCATTGCACAGCCACTACAAAATTTACAGAGGAAGTTCATGTCCCCTCCTGAGCCTACAGATCCTACAGGAGGAGAGGAGTATTGATAGCCTTCCAGGTCATGCTTCAGCTTCCTTCGCTGGCAAGACAGTATGCCCAGAGGGGTGCTCTGATACACTGCTTTGGGAATGGGAGCTGACATTTCTATTCCAAACTTAAAGGCATTTCAAATAACCGAACCGTGTCCCAACTTTTCTCAGGACCAGGATCTTCAGGGAATGCTGACCATAAAGGACCAATCCCTTTAATAAATAAGGATGTTCTTTTAGAATGGGTCCAGATGGATTGCTAGAATATTCTATTATTCATAAACATGAAAAAAGGAGGAGAAATCTCAGCATGAGGATACTCACGAGAAATCCAATTGCTTTGTTTCTTCATTTTAACATGTAGTGCCTACCTAGTTGTCTGAAAGTCTTGGGGAAACAGCTGGATTTATTTAATTCTATCAGTGAAAACGTTTTGGGAGATTTGGATTCTTCTTATGAAATGAACAGAACCTGGAAAGAAATCCCAACAGTAAGTGACCAAAAAGCACAAGGAAGTTTCTTTTCTCTTGGTGCATTACCCTTTTGCTTCGGAAACTGTAGGATGAAATACATTCCCAACATATATTATTAGTAGATTAAATTTAGTTTCTGCTATTACTTTCAAAGGATTTGGTGAATAGACAGCAGCATTAGTATTATCTAATCCTTCACTCAAACCTAGGACTCAAAGATTAACAGCTGCAAATTTTATAACATTTCTAATTCAGGGATAAATTGTATTTTCTTGAATTGGATAGGTAGGTAATGTCCTAAAGTTATTTAATTCTTAGGAACCATTGACTTTACTGGAAGAGACTAAGAACTTATGACCATTAAAAGATGAAATTAGATGAAAAAAAATATCCCTGATGAGAAAAACAGGATAAGAATCTCCTTTCCAAGGAGGGACAGAGCTTTGAGTCCTGCAGTGAGGCAACAGTCCTGTTGGTTTTATTCTATTATCTCATCTGCTTTCATTACTGACAATAATTTTGCATGATGGCACAGCTTCCACAAAAGCATCCTGTAGTATTTACCTGGTGATGGGGGCACACTAGGGGGAAATGTGTTCAGAAAAGAGAAGAAAGAACCGATGGAAGGAATTTTGTATGGGAACAGATGGGAAGGTGGAATGCAGCCAATTTTTAAACAAGAAAGCACAAGCCCTATGCCTCATTCTGAAAGACAGCAAGCTCTATGTTCAGAGGAAGGTTCCAAGTAACATTCTGAACAGACAAGCATATGTCTGTTAGTCTTAGGCAACATACCAAAGGTAAGTTACATTTCTGTGTTCCATCTCTATGCTATGCTTCCCTCTTCATGTGCAGTTACCCAGCCTGTTTTGAGACACCAAATTTTACATATTCACCAGTTAGGGGAATTTAGGCACTTCACATATTGAATTCTGTTCGAGGTGCATTTGGGTTGAGACTCTTGCTGTTTCAAAGCCTTTCTTAGTTATATCCCTGAAAGTGTATAGTCTTAATTTTATAAACTGCATATGCTCTTCTTTCCATTTTACACAACTGCAGTTGGAACTCTCATGTTATATTACACCAACTTGATGCTAACTGGTCTGCATTTAAAAATGATCCATTTCCTTACATTTGGAAGGCATGTGACATTAATAAAATAGAGTCAGTTACGTCAATTTTCTCCGGGAAGAAAGAATAGATTCATGGTAGGATTTTGTATGTGTCTATAGAATAAACAAAATAATTTAGGAACATGAACGTGTCATTTACTAATATGAAAATAGCAAGCCATTGAAGTTAGCAGTTACTGATGCCACTGCTACTGAAGGAGGGCAAGAACCCATCAAAACTAACTTTCAGAATAGAAATATTTCTTTGATCTTTTGAAAGAGCAAAAAATATTAATGCCTGGAATCAGATCCCTGCCTATGCATCAGGTTTATGCATAACTGGAGAACACAAACTCATTTAAAATTAACTTCTACTGCTTCATTTCTTTACTTACATCCTTTTATTTTCCTGCAATTGAACAGTCAATAATAAATAAGACAAATAACAATATTTTGTCCACAATTGTGATTTGATTCTTTTATCTGCCAATTTTATTTTCATGTAAGAATACTGGTCCAGCTCAGATCACTCATGCAAAATTGTTCTGCCCTCTCCAAACCACAAATCTTAAGATTATGAGAAACATCAATGTAAGGAGGTATAGAAAGAAGGATAAATCAAGTAATTCCCTGTTTGAAATTTCTATTTTTACTAATTGTTCTTCCTTTCCCATAACTATGGCCTCTCTTCTGTTTTAGCCTTCACCTCACCTCCATTTCAATTTCCCCATCTGTCTAGTACTGCTTTTATTTTATATTTTATTTATATCCTTTCTTTTGTCTGTTGTGTAATTATTTCTCTTTTGTAAAAATAAAGACATACAGCTACACAATTTAAAAAATTATTTTCTTACTGCTGTCACAACTCAGAGCACCTTTCTCTGGGATTCCTGTATATTCCATTTCTATGCCTTTATCATCAAATTGATTCCCAAAGTATGACTGAAGCCTTACCTCTTTTATTTTTTTTAATCACATTTACTTTATGATCAGTTATAACCCTTCTGAGAGTAGTTTGGTTTTGATCCCAAGTGCTAGTCACAAATACCTTTGTGCCAGATCAGGGTCTCTGTTCAAGGAAGTCTATGCCAGCATCTAATTTTAAGTTACACTAAAAGATTAGCTATACCAAGACACATTTTCTACCCATACATTTAGTATATTTGCTGACCAACAATCCCTGTTTTGAATGGTTACTCTGTGTTTTAGAGCTATCTTATCTCTATGGACAGAACGGGGTAAAAAGCACTCCTTTCCTTGGGCAAAAATTAAATGGTCTTAGACATCTTCAAAAGGCAGCAATATTTATATATAAATACTATCAATAACACTTAGCAATAGGATTAGACTACTCCAGACACTTTCATCTTTCTCATTTTGGCCGCCATTTACTTCTGCACATTAGAACACCCTCTGTGATTGCACTTGTCCCTGGCCAATCACAAAAACAGGGCTTTTTTCAGCCACACTTTCTTTGTTCTTTCACTCAGACCAAAAAAAAGGAATAAACAATACCAACTTGAATCAGCTTTTATTTGACCACAGGAGACACATATTTTTTTCCAAGGGTAGACTGTGCTCTTCTACCATCTGAGATCCTCAAGCAACAGCTGGCTAAGAAAAGAGCCAGGCCATAAAGCATCCACAGAATTCTTCATCTCCAGCGTTAATTTCAGCTAATGTTCTCTCAGTTGTGAAGTAGTACTGAAACAGTCACAGGCAAAGGTTGCTTATCATGTGACAGTTTAAGAACAGATTTCGTTCAATTTAGGTATAAAATAGCAGGTACAAATATTCCACACTCAAACAACAGCAGTTGTCAGGCCCCACACACGCACTAGATTGGATCATGGCAGAGAAGGAAATAAATCCACATTCTTCAGCTCATAAATCAGTCAGACTGGCTGACAGGATGCCCACAGGACTGGGTTATTCTCCAGCTGCCCCATGACGAGATTCCCCTGGTGCATTCAGCACTGTGAGAACCAAGATGCTGGTCTGATTCAATTGGATCTTCTTGTATTATGCTTCAAACTGTTGAATATGGATATCTCATGGCATTAAAACATACACAGTTCCATTATTCTGTTCCTATAAAGCTCTTCCCTTGACAGATCAATACCTTTCCCAGCGCATATTTTATTTCTGAAATAATTTTTTAAAAAATTAAATCCACTTCTAAACAACTTGCCTGCGCACACATTTGAGAAAGACAAACTCATAATATTTCATGCTTATTTTTGGATCTATATTAAAAAAACACCATCCTACTGGTGTTTTGCTTTAAAATAAGGGGAAAACCCTATAAAAAGATCAGATCTGGGGTACAAGATAACACAGACAATTTCGAACATAAATGCTAGTTATTAGATGTCATGTAGAGTCAGGAGTTGCCATGGAATCCATTTGCTTCTAAACCAGCTCCTCCTGCTGGAATACTTTCTCATTATTATTTCTTTCAGTAGCACAAAAGGAGCTGGCTTATAGCAGGAATGTTACTTAAGTGTAAAGTTTCTACTGTGACTGCAATAAGACATGAAATTAAAAACTAAATTTAAATCTGTATTTCTGTTTCAAGTGTAAAGCAACATTACTGTGGTCAGAAGAACTAAGTCATTGTAGACTTTTTATAGATTCAGTAAAGCAGAGAAAACAAATTTTAGCTAAAGCTTTCCTTTCAGCTGTCTTCCCATAAGTGAAAATAAGTGTCATATCTGAAGTCTACTGTTTACATTTTTCCTACATTATTCTCCCATTATGCTTAACTTTTAACATTTCATACTGGTTATTCTACACAACAGCAGCTTCATTACCAGCTTAATTACTGATGTCCTGGGATACAGAACAGTGTGTGCATGCTGGACACAGGGTTTATTAGGCCAATGTACTTACTTGTTGTGATGTCTGTTTCAATAGATTTCAAAAGAAAAAATGTGATCATGCCTTCAAACTCTTGACACGCCAATTATTGGGTTTCAATTCTTTTGTATACAATATACTGCAGCAAGGCTGGAGGACAATACTGGAAAGCAACCAGCAATATTGGAAAACTATGCCAGTGATTTGTAGCTTGGCATGTTAATACTTATTATTAATATTATTGTTTACTATAGACATTGACTAGCATTGCATCTGGAAGCCCTAAACAGAAATAAGACCCTATTGTGATCGGCACTGTATGGAGATACACACAGCCCTTGCCTCCAAGAGCTTATATTGTACGGTCCCAGCCTTGTAAACTGATCTGGGCAGAATCATTCTTGCACCCCTGTGGAGCCCCCCAGCCCTCCAAGGCGGGCAGAGCTTCCTGCTCAATCTTCCTATATGGAAAATAGCTGGCAAGCTGTGGGTGCAGGGAGCCTTTACCTTACAATCTGTTCCACTCCCACCCTGTAGCAGTTGAACTATACCCGAACTTAGGCAAGTCAAACATCTCATGGAACTTTGGGCCCTTATTCACGTCTCTCCAACTCAAAAAATGTGCTCCTAGGGAGTCAAAGGAAGCTCTGTACCAGGCAACAGCCTTCCTTCTCCAACCCTGTGCTTTCTAAGGTTCCATAACGGCAGACAAGCTCATGGAGAGGACTGTGGCATCTCTCAGGAAGGTCCCCAAGTGCATGACAGGTTCTTAGACAGGCACTATCCTTAGAAAAGCAAAATATAGACAAGCCCATTAGAGACAGAAAATCCTTTGCCCTAGAGGGAAAGCAGAAGGGCCATTGCAACCCTCTAATGAATAGATGCAGCCCAATGTCAGTAAACAACAAGGGCTGGGCTGTGAGGCTGGGAGAGGGAACCACAAGCCAAGTGTGACAGCCAGGACGTTCCTCACTAGCCAGGGCCCGCCCCACATTACCTGAATGAGGAGAATAGGGCTGGCACAGGGGTGGCAGCCAGGCTGAGGCCAGAGCCAAAGTCACCAGGTGAGTCCATGGCAGCAAGGCAGGGCCAAGGTCGAGGTGGGAAGTCAGTCTGTGGGCCAGGGTTTAGAACAGCACAGTGCCTAGTGAGGTACAGGCACGGCTGCAGGGGCACTGGGCACAAAAAACCCTCTGGCCTGGCTCAGGCAAGCACTGAGGGTGCAGCAGGGAGCTGCCAGGTGAGGCTGGTCAGGGCTGCACTCAGGAGCCTCACACCCAGGGTATTCTCCTCACTCTCTGACAAGTGGTGGGCTGTGCAATGCACCAGGAGCACTTTGTGCTGAAGCCAAAATTAAAACCTGACTCCAGAATATCCTAAGGCTTTGGCACATTGCAAAAATATGTCATTGACATCACTAAGCTACTGCCAGAGCAAAGAAATGCTAATTCCTTTTTTATCTATCAGCTAAGTCTTATAGTAATTACACAGAGCAAGCAAGTCCTGAAACTTCCTCCAGCTGCAAGTAGTGAACACTCCTCAGGAGAGGTGCTGTGGGGAAACTCCTTTGAATGGGCTCTGGCTTCGGCTGGGTACATCCAGCCATCACATGTAAAGGGAGTCCCACTATCAGTGAATAATAGTCAGAAATCAGGGTTTAGATGAAACATTTCAACAATGAGGCAAAACCTAAATAAAAAAATATTAATCGCAGGCATATGCCAAGCTTTGGGAACACCCTTTCCCTCAGCAACAGATTTAGCATAGTCTGAAACAGTCTGCAAGCTGGACTCATGCTTACAAGTCTGGTGCTGTTTCCCTATGCCCCCACCCAATATAAGCAATTGATCTCACTCAAAGACATCATCTCCTTCTGAAGGCATCTATTCACCACGTGGGGAACACAGAGGAGAGTAGTGACAGGCTTGCAAAATGACCAAATAATTCAGAAAAGAGAGGTTGTTCCCAGCTTAGCATGCAATGCTCATAAAAACAATTAAACTTGCAACCACAAATGGGTATGAGACTAAAACAAGAAAAGATCCTGTTAAAACCCACGCAGGGAATGCTCCCCACCTTGCCTTTCAACAGAGCTATAAGCACCATAATGATTAGGATATACACCAAGTGGAACAGGCACCAGCTCCAGAGCTGTCAGGCAGCCTCACTCTGCATCCCTCCTTTTTTGGTCTGATCAAGCCTATTCTCTGAAGCAATAGGAGGCTGAAGACAAGAGTTTCAGAGCAGCAGAAGGGGGTGGTTCCTCTTGCTATTGATTTCATCTGAAACGGGCATGTGTTATTTCAAAGCGAAGTGTGTCCTCAAGGCGGGTTAAGCTGCTCTCCTCCACTGAAACAAAGCAGTGATACAAGTCTATTTGTGACCTGTTAATTATCAGGTTGATAGTAAGAACAGACTGTGGAACGGATCCCACTATTTTAAGCATTATTCTTTGGGGTGCTGAAATTTAAACAGGCTTCTGCTGACAGATTCCCCCCCGACTAATGAAATAACTTCTTTGCTAATCAAAGCCAGGCCTTGGGAAAGGAGGGTTCAGTGATAGCCAGGGTACAGAGGAAGCCTGACACAGCTCCAGCTCCATCAGCACACGTGAACAAGTGCAGGTCCCACGCTGTACCAGAGGCCTGGGGCAGCCCAGCCTGCCCACGAGGGTTCCCCGTGCCATGAGGCAGCTCCCCTGGCTTGCCTGCCATCGGCCGGTACTGGGCAAAGCCCCCACGAGGACTCTCCTCATTGAAATCCAACCTGGCACACCAAAACAGATAAAACAAGGCAAAAAAGATGCTTCCTCTTCATCGCCCCCTGCAAAGCTCAGACCCCCTCTCCTTTAGACGTGAGGAGGGCTGGTTCGACCCCAAGCAGGTGAAACCACAAACATGAGGGAAGGGGGGAGGGGGGACAAGCAGCGATGGTCGACAACGTGCGGGCCCGTCCCCTGGCCTCGCCGGGCTCCCTCGCAGGTGAGGGGACAGTGCCGGTGGCGGCACAGGGACAGTGCCCGTGGCGGCGGGACGGTGCCAGTGGCGGCACAGGGACGGTGCCAGTGGCGGCACAGGGACGGTGCCGGTGGCGGCACAGGGACGGTGCCGGTGGCGGCACAGGGACGGTGCCCGTGGCGGCACAGAGACGGTGCCCTTGGCGGCACAGGGACGGTGCCTATGGCTGCACAGGGACGGTGCCGGTGGCGGCACAGGGACGGTGCCCGTGGCGGCACAGGGACGGTGCCCGTGGCGGCACAGGGACAGTGCCCGTGGCGGCACAGGGACGGTGCCTGTGGCGGCGGGAAGGTGCCCGTGGCGGCACAGGGACGGTGCCGGTGGCGGCACAGGGACGGTGCCAGTGGCGGCACAGGGACGGTGCTGGTGGCGGCGCAGGGACAGTGCCTATGGCTGGCGGCACAGGGACGGTGCCAGTGGCGGCACAGGGACGGTGCTGGTGGCGGCGCAGGGACGGTGCCCGTGGCTGCACAGGGACGGTGCCAGTGGCTGCACAGGGACGGTGCCCGTGGCGGCACAGGGACAGTGCCTATGGCTGCACAGGGACGGTGCCGGTGGCGGCACAGGGACGGTGCTGGTGGCGGCGCAGGGACGGTGCCCGTGGCTGCACAGGGACGGTGCCCGTGGCGGCACAGGGACGGTGCCGGTGGCGGCGCAGGGACAGCGCCGGGTCGCTGCAGCGCGGCGCGTGCCCGCCGTGAGGGGCCGCGGGCGGGGAGCTCCGCGGGGAGCGCGCTCGTGCCGGGGCTGGCGCGTGGGGCGCGCGGGGCGCTGCGGGTCCCGCGGCCGCGGGAGGGCAGGGGCGGAGGGCAGGGAAAGGGAAAGGGAAGGGGAGCGGAGCGGAGCGCGGGGAGGCCGCTGCCGAGCCCCCAGAGAGCCCGCAGCCGAACAAAGCCCTCGGCCGCCGGGAAGCCTCCTCCGAAAGGCTGCAGGGGCTCGGCGGGGCGGGAGCGCACAGGCACCCCGGCCCTGCCCTCCCGCGAGGGAGCGGCGGCGGACCCGGGACCCGGCTGGCTGCGTCCCCGGCTGCTGCCGCCACCGGCCCTCGGGCCCCCGCCTGCTCCGGGAGGAGGGAGAGGAATAGCGCCGTGGGGACCTGAAGGGGAGAGGGATCTCACGGGAGGCGAGCCCTGCGTGGGGGTGGGCTCCAGGCGGCGCCGCAGGCCCCGAGGGGCGCTGTGAGGGAGCGCGGTGCGGGTCTCGGCTCCGCCTCCGGCCGTGGGGAGTCCGGAGCAGGTGAGGAGGGGCCGGGACAGCCCGGACCGCCGGTACCGTCCCGGAGCAGGAGGGAAAGAAGGCGCACCGGTGCAGCAGAAAGCACTATCAGAGCTAGGCAGGATGTCTGTGAAAGCACAGGGAGGGCAGGAAGCACTTTCTGAAGTTTGTAATTTCATCGGAGTTCCAGTCCCGGGTCGTTACCGAACCTCTCATCCTTGACAAGGGCATTTCAGCTCGGTTCGGGCGTTCAGTATACCAGGCTCCTTTGGAAATGCAGAAGATGAGAAAAAATGTCCCTTGGGATAACTGTTACTAGCCATGAAGTAGATTTTTTAGCGTTTCTTTATATTTAGTTTATGTTTTCATTCGCTGTTCCGTGTCACAGTAAGATAGCTTGACTTCCAATCATTAGCAAGAGTGTGTTCAATAAGATAAGGGCTAAAAGGTACTGACCTCTGCCTCCCCTGGAAAAATGAATATAAATCATCTCGTTACGTTTATGCCAAAAACAATAAAATTGAAAGGAGTGCGTAGTCAAGAGAAGTGTCTCTTCTCCCTGCAAAGTATCTTTTAACATGGAAATATCGCCAAAAATTGCTTGAAGGAGTTGGCTAAAATAATTAACAATCATACTAGTGGTCAATTTCTCAAATTTTGCAATGTTTCCGTAATTATTTTTAAGAAATGCGTTCAGAAACGCTTTTATCTAAGAACTGGTATCCAAGGGTCTGTTAACTATTTCCTGTGTTGGAGAATCTGCTTTCTCCTTGTCCTGCTGCCCTGAATATCCTAATAACATTAGCAAAAGAGCAGGAATAAAGTACCTAGAGCATGGCTTGAATCTTGAAGGTTAAGATCTAGATCAGTTAAAACATATTAATTACTTCTGAATGGTCTCACAGAGCATTTGCCATGTATATTTATGTCAATAAAGCCTTGATGAGGGCATGGATGAAAATTCACATCACACTCCAATTCACCAGGGTACCCAAGTGCGTGTATCTGAAGTTACTGGGTTCTGAAAAAGCAGTCTCGGTCTCCAAGCGCCCGCACTCCCACAGGCACCCCCGGGGCTGGGCGAGTGAGCCGCATCTCAGGCAGAGGCGACGCATGGCGGGGCGCTCCCTTCGGCCGTGAGGCTCCTTGCGAGGTGGGATCCCGCTTCTCACCGGTGCAAAAATGAGGGAGGCTTGGAGTGTGGAAATATGCCCTTAACTAATACCAGGCCGAATTTTCATTTGTTTGGTTTTGGTTTAGTTTGTTTTTTGTTTTTTTTTTTTAAGAAATCGGGAGAGCAACCCGCATCGTTAATTCACTAACGAAAGCGGTGTGTAAGTGATGGCTTACGTTCGAAGAGAGTTTTCTCTCTGCATAAGAAATGGCCACCTTATTCTTTAGGGGAGATTAATAAACCCGTCCGAATCCATAATCTAATAAATACATCAGAGTACGCCCGAATATGCTGAAGAAGAAACTGGATCTGATCTGTCCTATAGGGAAATGGTCCGGTAGGGTTTTTCTTTTTTTTTTTTCCCTTGCTTTGATTTGTACAGTTTTTCCCCTCCCCCTCTGCACACACATACACACTCTCACGCACACATGCTGCAATACACGCTGCATATTGTGTCTGCCTACACAAGTTTTCTACTATAGTTGGAAACCTGTCTCTGAAACGCTTTGTTTTCGCTCAGCCTTTCTCCAGATACACCATTTTATTATGCGCCTTTTAAAATCAAATTGCACTGCAGTACCTGTTTATTCAATTTTCCAGTATTATCTCTTTTTTCAGGAGATTCTCGCCCGAGAATAACTGCGTGTGAGCTGAGCACAGCCCAGCACAGCTCCACAGCTTCAGGCGGCCGGAGCGGCTCTCTCCCGCCTGGAGCGGCCGGAGCTGCCGTGCGCCCCCCGGGTCCGGCCCCTCGGCCCGCAGGTGCCCGCGCCGCCGGTGCGCTCTCTGCCCTCAGCTCCGCTCCCGCGGCTGGTGCGCCGGGCGCGGGCATCCCGCAGGGCTGCCTCCGCTTCATTTGTTCAGCAGCATCATGCACCCTTCTTTCAGGACAGACGGGCTTCACCGGGGTCGGTGACAGCGGGCTCTCGGCTGATAGGAAAACCACGAATTTAGCTGCTGCGGGCTGCCTTTGCCTGTACACCTGGAAAGGGGCAGTGCCAAGTCTGATCTTCGCTTGCAGTAGTCACTTGTTTTTGACGAAGGAAAACAAGGTTAATATCTCTGAAACGGCCAAATTCTCACATCATTCGGGAACTGCCTCTCGATATCTGCTGGGAAATATCCCCCAGCGTACTGACCCCGCGCTGGTGGTTCTGTGGAGAGGTGACTTTGTCCACGATTGCTGTAACTTCCAGAGCTGAGTGACTGCCCTTCAGCCGCTAGTCCTTTCACATCTTGTACTTTATCTACCGTAGCATTTACACATTCAAAATCTACATAGGGGCTCGTCGAGCCCGAGCCCTCGGGCCCCGGCCACGGGGAGAACCGGTGCGGTCTCTGTCACCCACCCGGGCTGGAGGGAAGAAACCGAGTCCCGGTACACTGGGAAAGAATCCTCGGTGAGCTACGGGCTTCGATGGGGCTGTGTGGGGTTGGTAAGGTGGATGCTCACGTTTCCTGGTATAAATTAGCAGAAATGTATCCTACCGATTTATTTATTTTTCCCAGGGTGTTATAAAAGCCATTCTCTCTGGCTCTTGTTGACAAATAAGTCGTGAGCTACCTGACAGTGTTAGTCCAGTTGTTGCCCATATGTCTAAATACCCTCCTAGAGACGTCAGTGCCGTTTATAAAGAGAATTCCCTCAAATGAAAACCAGAAGGAAGATTTTTTTTTTTTAATCCTTTTCTTGTCCCCCAAAGCCACGTTACACCTGAGGGCTGTAACATACAGGGAAGATTTTTGTAAATTCAGTATCACCTTCCCCCACCGCAGCGATCGCTTTACAACATGACAGGGTGTGGGGAAGGGCGCGCTCTTTTCCATTTTTTTTTTTTTTACCCTTACCTTCACTAAATGCCTTGCGTTCGTGTTTGTTTAACGACGAGTCGCTTCGGTAAACAAGACAATCAAAAGAACATTTGAGACTACGTGGATACATTTCTCTGATGCTTGTAGACGCCTGGACACCCAGAGGAGTTGTTGAATGCCACTCTTTCCGTCTTTCCTTTATTTACCCAAATGAACTCAGGGAAAGCTTTTAACCGAGGGGAGATTTAAGGTGATAAGCAGCGAACAGACGAACTAGAGCCGGCCAAGGAGCAAAAGGGATGAGATGCCTCAAAGGCTAATTTTTAATTTTTTTTTTTTTTTTTTTTTGGGGGTTGATGTTTTTCTTTAGAAAACTGAGACCGTTTCTTCTTCCTCGAAATACTCCGACTGTTGCCTGCCAGTGCAATCTCATTTTAAACAGTTATTTTAGCCGAAGTCTCGCACTGACTGGTTTGGCAATTATGTCAGGGTTTTGAGAGTCTGCTATGGTTTTGAAATGACTCTACAACCCTTCTCCCACCACTCCAGGCACTCTCTCTCTGCTCTATCTACTCTGTTCAGGAGCCAGCAGTTTAAGGAGCAGCGTCATGTTTTTAGGGTTATTTTCCCCAGGGGACACACGAGATTAGGAGTAGTCCCGCTCCCCGGGAAAAAAAAGACCCCACGTCCACTTTGTGGGCAGTTTTAAAGCAGCTCTGTCTCCTAATGTAGGAGGATTTGGGTTTGAGTTTCTCCTTTTCCTTTTTTTTTTTTTTTGGGATTGTCTATTGTTTTGGTTTGTTGGTTCTTTTTGTTTTTTTTTTTTTTTTTCTTTTTTTTTTTTTTTTTTTTTCTCTGTATCGAGAAAATTAATTAAAATCTTTCTCCATCCTTCTCGCCTCCGCCGCGGGACCAGATTCACGCTGTCCCGCAGCGCATCAGCCCAGGGGAAAACCGTCCATGGTTAAAGTTGGGGGTGTCAGGGAGGGGGGGCAGCAGGGGACGTGACCGCAGCTTATTTCTCCCAAGCGCGACCACTTGCTCGGTGGGCTTTGGGGTGGGGAAATGTGCGTGGGTGTGTAAAACTGCGGCGATCCTCACCACCCGCAGTCCTGCGGGACCTCGGCCGCTCACCCCCGCTGCCCTGCGGAGAGGCGATGGCCAAAATGTACCCAGCCCAACGCAAATAATCCCCCAACAGGTACGCGGGGAGAAAGATGTCTGTGTGTATCCGTGTGTGCCCGTGGGGGTCTGTGCGTCCCCACTCCCCCCGGCGGCGCCGCCAGGTCAGAGGGCGGACACAGGGAAAGAGGGGAGGCGGGAGAGGGGTGGGAATGTGTCCGCCTGACGCCACCGCCCCCTCCGCCAGTGGGGGCCGGCCCAGGGGTGGCGGCGGCCAACGGGACGCGAGGCGGGTCCGTGAGTGGCGTTAGGGGCGGGCTCGGCCGGGTGGGAGGGAGGGGGGCCAAGGGGGGAGTTGGAGAGAAATGAAGTTGTGCTAAAAGGCTTTTAGCCATCAAGAAGTTATTAGGCATTTCTCAGCCGCAAATTAGGGATTCTTCATTAATACCAACTTCGCCCCCCCACCCCACCCTACCCCACCCCACCCCACCCCTCGTTATGTGAGACGGAGAGCCTGGGAGCCGATAAAGGGGATGGGGAGGCGGCAATGTCTGTCTGCCCATCGGTGCGAGGAGCAGTGACAGGCGCAAACTTTTCCCCGTGCCATTAATGAGCCAATTAAAGAGTTGGGCTCCTCACCCCGGGAGAGCTCTCTGCAGGCTGCCGGGCTCAGGGATTCAAGGTAGGTGAAAAGAAGATCACGACCCACCACAATCTGCTAGCCTCAGCGAAGAACCGCAGCGATGTGCGGTGCTAGGCTGTGGGTCGCTTCCCCACGGTGAAAAATGAGGAGGAAAAAAAAAAAAAAAGATAATTTGGTTGGAAAAATGTGATGTTTGGGTGGATTCCGGCTCGGGGCAGGGCTGGGCAAAGCGTGCCTCCCTTGGCTGGGGTGCAGCTGAGGTAGACACCCCCGATCCCAGCTGAGGAATGAGGACAGTAGCCGAGAAGAGGAGAAATTCAAAAGAAAGAAAGAAAGAAAAAAGAAAGAAAGGAAAAAAAAAAAAAAAGAGAAAAGAGAAAAGAGAAAAAAGAAAAAAGAAAAGGGGGAAACAAGCAGAAATACTCCGTGATTGGAGATGTGTCCTTCACTGAGGGTCTGGCAGCGCGGAAGGCGGGGAGGTCTGGCCGCCGCCGCGGTGCCGGCCCGCGGGAGCGCGAAGGGGCCGGCGCAGCCCCGGCAGCCCCAAACCCGCTAACGCCGGGAGCCGGGGGCTGCTGCTCTCTGCTGCGCTTTCGTTCCGGCCATGCAGGGCACACCTGGGCTGGGAAGTGAGAGGGCTGTGGGAGGAGAGTGCGGGGCAGGCTTCTCCACGGGCGCGCTAGATGGGAAAATACACTTTTTTTTTTTTTTTCTTTCCCCTCTGGTGGGAGAAAATACTACACCCACCGGCGGCTGGTTGTTGATTATTATTTCTCGCGGCTCTCTCACTCCAGGACTGCTCTCGTCTTCACAGAGAGAGGCTCCGGGGAAGTCACCCAGCGTCCTGGGGGGCAGCCCGCGGCCGTGCGTTTCGGCCCTCGGATTGACAACGGATCACGGGAAAAAACGGGATTACTATGACCCTCTTCCGAGGAGCTATGCTGCCCGCCATGAGTAGGAAAAAAGGCCAGAAATACATCGTTTGGTTGCTGTCTGGTGCCTCAATCTTCTAGCTTTTTTTTTTTTTTTTTTTTTTTAATGCAGTTGCTTGGAGTGCTGACCTGCATTGGATAAATGCCTTCCCCATCTAATTGACTCTGCTTTTCAGAGTATATTTACTTTTTTTTTTCTTTTTTTTTCTTTTTTTTAAGAACATCTTTACTCTTCAATTCTTGTTTGCATTTACACAACAGAACGGTTTTTCTGAGTAATGGCCGCGCTCAGAATCACAGCCTGATGCTCCGGAGAGATGAATTGCAGATGAGTTTCCCTTCCACCTTTGGATGAATCTCTGGAGTTTAAATTGTAGCAAGGAAGCGGGAAAAAAACACGATGAAAGAGAAGTCCAAAAATGCTGCCCGGACTAGACGGGAGAAAGAAAACAGTGAATTTTATGAACTGGCTAAATTACTACCCCTGCCCTCCGCTATCACCTCTCAGCTGGACAAAGCATCCATAATCAGACTCACTACCAGCTATTTAAAAATGAGAGTGGTTTTTCCAGAAGGTAGGTGGGAATGCCTATTCGTCTCTATTTTCGTTCTGATCCAGATGTCATTTATCACTTTTAAGGTAAAAAAAAAAAAAAAAAAAAAAAAAAGAAAAAGGTCAATCCTTCGGGGTGTGCTTGGAGACAGGGTGCCCTCCGCTGTCACTTCCCTCTGTTGTAAATACTTTCCCTTTAGCTCCTATGACAGGTTTGGTTGGAGACTTATGGTGCTTTTGTCAACACTTGAAGGCACTGAGCTCTGCTGCGTGTTCTGCTACAGCAAACCCGGGTTTTCTTTTCCCCCAGTCTTCCAGTCAAATGTTCATCCCCCACCAAGCACACGCGAGGCCTAAGAGGGCATGATTCACCCCTATTTATAGTAATTCTGCGAGGGCGAGTTAGTATATGGGTAAATATTTACATAAGTCTATGCAAAGTCCTAAAGCCCTAGTTCAGCTCTCGAGGAAAGGTGCGGTGCACAGGTACAGGACACGCGTGCAGGCGTGCTCACACCCAGGCTAAATAAATAAGTCGAGCACACTGAATCACATCATGTGTGTGAGTGCGTGGAGTCTCGTTCTGAGGATCACTAGAGCACTTTGAGGGCGTTAATCGACCTCGGAAAATTTTAGCAGGAGTTTTGCACCCAGACGTATTGAATCCCCCTGACCACCCAGTGCTGCAAAACCAGTGGCCCAGCCTAGACATGACTCTCCTCGACAGGCAACAGTAAACTTCACGTTGACTTCCACAGCAGCAACAGCCCGCCTGTCTAGCAAAAGAAAACTTAAGCGTCCTGAAGTGTCTCTTGCTTTTAAATAGTACCAGGATCTAAAACGATCGTCTTTGGCCTTCTAGATCGGCTGCCAAGAAAAACAAACAGAACAAAGTTAAGAGAGTCAGAATAAAGTTCTTCCGTGTTCTCACTCTATTGATTTTATAAGACGTAGGGGGGGAGAAAAAAATCACGAACCTTTTATTTAGATCAACTCGATGGAGTTGTGGTCTGTGTGAAAGAAAAGGTATCAAGAGGTTTTTGGTTTTTTTTTTTTTTTCCCTGACCTAATACAAAATTCGCTGCATCTTTTGTTGAAAAGCGAGTGTACATAGAAAACAACATAATATGTCCCCATGAGTTTTCTGTAGCTGTATCTCGACTCGGTTGGCCTATATTTTTTATAAATTAAGAGCGTGTATATGGCCTAGTTTTGTTTTGCTTTAGTTTTGTCTGATTTGGTGGGTTGAGGGGTTTTTAATTTTTTTCCCCCGGTTAAATGTGTGGACTACTGGTACTAATTCTATTTTTTAAAATAAAGATGCAATGTGGCAGTCGTTTGGATGGGGGAGGTAATCTCACACCCCCCTCCCCGCCCCAGGTTACAGATGAACCTTTATACCTAAAGTCCACGGCAGTAATTTTCAATCCAGTGCATTTTACAATGATTTCTTGAAATAACTTTCCATATCATCGAGTCACTTATAACCAAAGAAAGGGTTAAACGAAACCTTTAAAAATAATAATTAAAGTCTTCATCAATCCACTTTCTTCTTCTATTTGCTCTGCCACCTTGAAGATCATTATGCGGGACAATCCTGTTTCAAAGCAGACGGAGTTGTCCTTTATGCTGTCAGCGCATACTTTATAAAAATAAAGCTATTGCAAACCCTGATGCCCATGATGTTCCTAAAAGGATTATTAGCAATGATTTGTCAACTCCTGCGGTCTCAGTAGGCTACCTTTCTGCGTGATTTCGAGCAGGTCTCGTCAATTACTGGTGCCTATGTAGCGGGTTGTTTGATCAGAAGAAGCATATGGTGTTGCTTGTAGGCTGTGAGTAATCATGGGAAGAGAAGAATAGCTGATCCCCGTCCCTCGGTGGCAGCGCAGGATGCCTGAATGCCCTGGGGAACCGTGTGGCGAAGCGCGCCGGGGCCGGGGCCGCTGCCGGCCGCAGCAGATGCTAATTTGAGTGCGGAGGCAGCGGGGGCGGCTGAGCGGGGCTCGGGGGGCAGCGGAGCCTTCGCAGCCTCATTAAAGGCAAACTACGCATTAGAAAGAAAGGCAGGGAGCAGGCTGGGAAGGGCTCGCCCCTCCGAGGCGCTGCCGCGGGAGGCCCAGCGCCGAGCGGGCTGCAGACCCACGCGGGACCGCCGCGCCCGCATCCCCGGGGCCGCGCATCCCTGCGCAGGGCCGCGCTGCCAGCGGGGCACAAAGGCCCGAGAGCGGGAGTCGCAACGTGGCGTGGAGCCGGGAGGCTTCCCCGCTGTCCCACGCCGGCTCCCTCTCCCTCCCACGTACTTCCGAGGAGGCGGGGAGCGGAGAGCGGGGCCCGGCTCGGCCCCGGCCCTGCGGGTTTCCCTGCGCTCGCCCGTGCCGCTATTAAACACGAGCGAGGCGCCCACGCTGTGCCTGGCCCCACGCTCCCTGTGCGGGAGCCGAGCCCGGGTGATTTTTCCCGGGACCCTGGGGGACGCAGTGGGCTCCGGGAACGCGGCGGAGCAGCTTGGGCTCCCGCTGAGGGTGTGCTTGTGCTTGTCCGGCTGGTGCGAGTGTAGGGAGGCAAGGAAGCGAGGGGCTATTCTGGTTTTCCAGTGCCTCCACCCAGGAAAAAAAAAAAAAAAAAAGCCATAGCTTCTCTGGGAAAGGAGAACAGGTAGTGGCAGCCAGGGAAATGACGCACGGAAAAGACAATTCTTTCTGAACGGAGGAGGCAGGGCAGGGATGTTGGATGGATGTGCTGGGGTTCCTTTCGCTTGTATTTCCCTGGGGAGGAAAGCGATACATGCATAGGGACAGACCCGATGAGTTGGCCAAAACACTGGAGAAGGTTAGTAGGAGGCTCGGGAGCCCGGCGGAATGTCATGTCGTGCATTTAAAGAGATCTTGGAGGAGTCAGGGTAGAGAAACGTTGTCTCCGTAAGAGCGAGCTGCACTTTCAGAGTAACTCATATCCCCTCTCCCCGGTAGAAGAGCGAATTTCCATCTGCCCATAGAGTGCTTGCATAGAGTTGGTTGTAAATAATCACGTACAGAAAAATATACACTCCTCATCGCCGCGCACACGCGGGGCTGGGGACAGGGCGGAGAGAATCGGTGTGCGCTTGTCTGCATATTTTTGTGTCTGAAAGGTCCCTATAGAGAAAGAAGGTGGGTAGATTTCGGGTTCATTTTGGAAACAAGAGTTTTCTGGGAGTGAAACGCCAGGAGAATCACACACAAAATAAGCACGTGGGGTTTCCTTCTTACCCCCAGACATCTAAACATAAGGCAGTTGCACTGGACAAACTTGACAAACCGGACAGAAATTTTTCTACGGGCTTCTCTCTCGTAATTTTTGTGCAATTCTCACAAGTTATTGAAACGCTAGTGTTGTTCTTTCTGCCCCTAATTTCAGTTCATTATGTCTTCAGCAGATTAAACCTGCCAAGGACGAAAGTCCAAGACGCAGGTTTCTTGCATCGTTTCATTACTAAAACACTTCTTTTCAGGAGGAGAAAGCGTATAAGACCTATACTGCTTTTCGGTGATCAGACAGCTTTGGAAACAGTGAATATCTGCTAATTTTCTGAGGACCTTAAGGAAGAGTTTTAAGGGTTGTTTGTTTGTTTTTTTCAAGAAGAATTAATTAATTAACTCCTGATTTAACGTTCATTATAAATAAATACTAATATTTTAATTTAAATCGCTAATGTAAGTAATGCAAAAAATAGGTAGAAAAATCTCCAGGGTGTCAAAGGACTAAAAGATTTTTCCGCCAAAAACGATGCGATCACTGTTACTGTAGCGGGGTAATTCTTCACTGACCTTCGGCAGTATCCAGAAGGGAAGGGAGAAAAAAAAAATAATAAAACCCAAACAAAAAACACAGGTGGCACAATAAATAATTTTTGTTTGGGTTTTGTTTTCCTTTTTAGTCAGGAATATTTTTAAGGTCTTATTCTCCATCCGCCACCAGAGATGCAAAAGGAGGGTTTGCAGTCTGTCCTAGTGGGAAGGGATCGTTTTGGCGCAGAGAGGCGTTTGCTTTTCGAGACAAAAGCAGAGACTCCGTTTACATAAACTTTCGCCGAATCAGGATGGTTAACATTTCAATATTGAAACCCTTAACCTTGTTTTATTTTAAAGGGGGAAGAGATCAACAGAAAAAAAAAAATCCGTTTCCCACGTGGATAGGTGATTTAATGCTGTTTTTCTTGCTGCAAAGGGAAATGATTGAGCATTAGGTTTCAATGTTTATTTTCTTACAGAAGTTTTTCTCATTTAAGCAGCAGTTTACTCTCCACGCTGAATCTCTGTTTAATTCCAGTTTTGATGTGAACTTAAAATGTAAAGAGCAGAACTAAACTACTAGCAGGATCGTTGAAAAAAAACCCCACAGATTTATGTTTTAGAAGGAATACTTAATGAGAAGAGCGGGGGAAAAATCGTATTTCCTTTGGAAACATACAACCATTTTCACGTTGGAGAATATTTTTCAACTTGCATATAAACTGCGTGTGCGTTGGCGCAAATCCTTCCTTCCCCCATTTCTTCGAAATAAGGGCTACTTGAATTTGAGTCTTCTGGAGAAATGAATAAGTAGTTGGTGCTCAAAAATGCCCTGATTTTTTCCCCCTCTCTCCAATTTGGACATGGTTCCGTTTGTTTGCATTTCAAAGCGCAATTCCGCTACCTCGTGTTTGCCAAAATCCTGTTTTTTCTTTCTACGGTGAAACAGCCTCAGCATTATTTCCACAACCATTTTCTTAATAGGGATGTTTGTTTAGTCAACAGGGCTTTTCCTCCCTATTATTATTATTTTTATAAAGAAATGGGGATGCTAATTTAACTCTATTTCAAATGAATACATGTGATTTACCCAGATAATAAATCTTTACAAAACCTTGCTAATGGCATCCGCAGGCAGTGGAAATCAGCAGCTTTTTTTTTTTTTTTTTTTTTTTAAGCATAGCTTATTCTATTCCATCTGAACCCTCCGACGGCGACCCAGTCCTTCACAGAAGCCTCATTTGGCCGAGATTTTGAGTTATCATTAACCACTGCCTGTTAAATTAACTGGGAAATCAGCTCTGTCTGGCGTTAGGCGATGGCAGAACGGAGCGCTGGTGGCAGACGATTTAATTAAATGGTTAATCGAATCAAGCTAATTCCTCGATACAACATCCAGTTGCCTTTTGGCTTGTCGGTGACTAGGACGTGCAGGTTCTGCTTCCCCGACTCCCGGAGCTGTTGTTTGTCATTTCCCTTGGACAGAGAGGGAGAATGACCGCTTGGGAGATGGGGACTGAGCTGTCCTGTCTCCCTCTTCCCAGACAACTCCTGTGCCCCGCTTGTCCCTTGGTATTAAGGAGGCAGCAGTGCCGAGGGGCAGTGGGAGGCAGGAAAGGCTCCTCAAGCCGCTCACAAGGTGACATTCTCGTCCTCCCTGTAGAGAGGCTTTGCTGGGCAGGTTGAACGGAAGCCGCTGCCCGTGCCCGGGCCGACCTTCGTCGCCGTCCTGCCCAGCACGGAAGGGGCGAGCCCTGGGGCAGAGGTGACCGGGGGTCCCGCATCCCGCGCCCTTTGTGGGGTCAGCATTCCCTCGGCGCCGGCGGGCGAGGGTTGAGCTGCTGCTCCTCCTTTTTTAATAACCATACAGCGGCTCTTAAAAGGGCAAAGAAAACGCAGCGAAACCAAAGCGTACGGAGACGTCCCCGGACCACGGCCCCCGGGAGGCGGCGGAGAGACCTGGGAAAGCGGCGGCGGGGGCCGCTGCCCAGAGAGGGAGTTTTGAGGAACTCCTGGAAGAGAAACCCGCGATGGACCTGCTGGGACCCGACTTAGGGAAGACTCCCTGCCGCTGGCCCGTCGGGCAGCGTTGCCCCACAGCAGCGGGCTACCTCCGGGAGAGTCCCCCAAGCCTCTCCCTCTGCCCATCCACAGCAGCAGGAAAGAACTCCCTGCCTCCGGGGCTTCGCCTCCAAGCCAGCTCCCCTGGGCCTCGCCCGGCCGTGCGGGGCGGTGCGCCAGACAGGGGCAAACCCCGGAGGGGCCCCGCAGGGAGCTGGCCTCAGGGTCTGGCCCCCAAAGAAGTGGGTCTGGAGCTCAGGGTGGGCTATCCACTAGGTGTTTTTAAACGGGGGCGTCAAGTCGCCTGCTACAGTGAATCCGGATTGCGCTGAGGTTTCATGACTGCGAGCCCGCTGGGGAAATCGCCGTAACTGCTTTAAAAAGCCGGCAAATCAGGGCAAAGTAGATAAGGACTTGCATCTTCTGGCCACCCCACCCCCGCCCCCCTTTGCTATTGCCAGACAAAGGACGGGGTCGAGATGGGCTCTGCGCTGCAGATGCTCACAGAGGGACAAGTAACCCGGAGATCAACCAGGGCCAAGGAGCTGCCCTGGCTTCTCGGAGTCTCATTTCCCTGCGCCTGCCTTCCTCCGTCTTTGCCTAGATCAAATCAGAAACGATTCAGGAATCTCTTCCCCCTTCCATGGGACAGAGGAGCTTCTTGAAACAGTATCGCCACTGGATAGGGACGGTGCCCACCCAGCCCCTGGTTCCATTGGCTGTCGGCATCAAGGCTTGAATCAATCAAAAGATGAGGGGAAGGAAGGACAGGAGCGGGGCAGTGCAGTGCGGCGGGTCTGGCTGTGCGCCCGGCCTGGGGGACAGGCTGGCGGTGCGGAGCGGCTCTCAGTGCCGGCGGTGGGCGCGGCTGGGTGGGAGAAGGCATTCCACAGGGACCCGCCTTTGTAGCGAGCCCATGAAACCGATGGACATGCTCTTTGATGTGGAAAGCACAGTGGCTTTCCACTGGAGAGTGCTGAGAGAAACGATGAATCAGCACGCTCACTCCGCGCAGGTTCCGCGCACTATAGGTGAAGGCTGCTGGGTAACGATGAGTGATAGTCTGGATAAAATGGTTTTCTTTTCTTCTCTTAAAAAAAAAAAATTCTTTTTTACTTATTTTCTTTTTTTCCATTTCCCTTCCCCCTCACAAGAGCAGACAATATCTCGTGGCACAAATAGTTTCTCTTCTCAGGAAAAAAAGTTCATCTAGTGAAAGAGATTGTTAGATAGGAGGAAGAGTTTGTTAGGCAGGAGCATATAATCCATATTTTGGCAAGAGTATCAAATTCATTCTGAAATAAAAGCTCGATCCATTTTTAAAAAAATTTATTTTTCTGCTTGAATAACACAGCTGGGTGATGCCTTGAGCTTATGTTAGACGGTTGCTCATCATTCATTCGCCAAGAACTGACCTAAACGGTGCCTGTGGGATTAGGTCAATTTTAGTGGATCTACTTCGCCTCATTTGGTTACTAATTGGTTTCTTGTTTTATAAATCGAAATCTCATTTTCAGGAAATTACAAAACCCATGCAGCCAGTCCATGGAGGTAATCCGTGGGTCGGGGGTATTTAAATGGAAATGGTTCTACAATGCATCAAGTATTAAGCAAGAGTAAAACTTCCCCTCTATTTCCAAATGAAATGTGATCTCGCTAGCTCCTTAGATCCATAATAGATACATCCCTTCTAAGGCTACTTATGTAAATATGATAAACCAGACCGCGATGGGGGAGGGGCCGCAGGGAAGAAAGCAAATTTTATCTGCTAAGGTTAATGTGGCATAACTTGGAAATCTTCCAAAATAGATTATGTTTTGCTTTGTCTTGGGTCACTTTAGCTGGGAAAATCCTTTGCCTAAAAACGATTTAGTTATCCTTCTTCTCACAAAGCTGCTTGTTTCTATTCCAAAGCTATTATGCTGTTGGCTCTCCAAATTACAAGAGAATCTTTAGATCTTGTTTCCAAGCGTAATCCTGGAGCAAAAGGGAGAGCTGATTTCCTTGTTTTGTTTTAAATAGACAATCAAAGGATTTGCAGAATTTTCTGCGGTAGGTCAAGTGCAAGAAATCACAGTTTGCCCCCTCGATAAAAGGAAATTGGATGTTAAAGCGAATAGACGGGGGGAGGGAAAATTAGTGGAGGGGCTTTCTCTTATAATCTTTGAAAACAGTATTTAAGAGGCATCAGGAGAGGCCGTCGATTTGGGAGAGGCTGGGATTGGCAACGTTTAGAAATAGTCTCCGACTTGAAAGTACTGAAAACATCTGGGCAGCACAAAGGATCGTCTCATGTGACAGGATTTGAAAAAGCCCGTTCAGGTAGACAAGTGAAAACGTTTAATTATAAACCATGAGCAGACACAGCCCAGCAGCGCGGGGTTTCCACCTGAAACATATAGAGGAGCTCAGCGCGCCGTGAAGAACCTCCTTCCCGAGGGAGATTAACCTGCAATGCCCGTGAGCTGTTCATTAACCCGCTGGGGTCGGGTTATTTTCCCTTTTAGGAGAAGAATAATTAGAGCCGTAAACTTAGATTAATAAGCAACTTAAATCATAGGCGGGCAGTGCAAATTCAGTCTTGAATAAAGAAACCCGTCACTCAGATTTCCCTCCGGGTGGGGGACGTGGCAAGGAGCCAGCTCAGCGCGAACGGGCCATCCTGGCTCCCCAGCAGAGAAACCTTCGAGGAGCTCGGGAAAAACAAATATACCGTGGGGTTTTCTCTCTTTTCCTGGAAGCTGCGTAAGATTTGCCAGCTCTTTCCTGAATACAGGGGGCGGAGGTGATCCTCCATCCTGGCGGCTGGCTCCCCCTTAATTGGCGCGGAGGAATTAATGAGAAGGAGCCTGTTTCTGACTGGCGACCTGCTACATGCTGAAGCTGCAGGATGAGGGACGGGCCAGAGAGAATCTCCTGCCTCTGTAGGGCTGTGAAGTTAAGGAAGAAGGAGAAAAGTGTAGGGGTGGTGAAGAGACAAGTTGTTGTGAAGAGGCAGAGGAGGAAGGCGAGAGAAGGAAGCGAAAGGCGGGGACGAGAGGGGCGCACGGCTCGGGCGGTGGGGAGGGCGCGCAGGGGCCGCGCTGGGATGCCCCGTTCAAAGAGCGCGGAGGAAATCGTTACCTTGGCTCGGACCGGCAAACACCTGGGTGAGGCCGGTCAATAGCGATGGATGCCCGCGGCTGCCTGCTGTCAGCACCTCGTCTGTTTGTCTCGAAATAACTGGAAAACGAGGTCTTGCCTTTCCCGAACCCGCACTGCGGGAGTGAGCACATCCCGCCGGCTCGGGTCCCCTTGCTACCTGCACCCCAGCCATCGATCGGGATTTGTAGGTTTCCCCTCCGTTTTACTCTATCTTACTCCTTGTGCGTGTCAGAGTGAGACTTATTTCATGGCACAAGCCTCAAAGGTATTAAGTGACCCGTTTAAATTATTTCAGCAACAACACCGTGAAAAGACATCGTCCATGAATAGCTTTACTCCGGTGAAGTAACTTCCACGTGGCTTTTATTACTGCTCATTTTGCATAGGAGAGAACAAGACGTGTGTAAAACATAAGGCAAATCCGGAAAGATTAATTTCTGGAATGGGCTCTATGGAGGCACATCACCCCTCCCTGCAGCGGGAGCCATCCCGCCCACCGGAGCAGCAGGAAGAGAGATGGAAGGGATGGAGGTGAATCCTGGAGGCAGACTTGGTGGGGCAGGAGGGAGGGCGGTCCGTGCCGTTGGACAGTGACGAGAAATCGTGAGATTAGGACGCTTCCCCTCAAGTTCAAGTGGGACAGTTCCCAGCAGCCGAAAGCAGCACTGAAAAGCACTTGGATCTGGCATGCTGTTACACTTATATCTTAAAAATTAACTTCACCGTTAACTCAAAATAAGTATTCGGGTATTTTTCTCTCTGAGGAATTAGATATTAAAAAAAACCCAAACCAAAAACAAAACAAAAACAAACCACAAATGAGGCTTTTATGTGCAACGAAGTCACATCTAGTTTTCCAAAGATTGTATGAATATATGTTTTAGAGTGTAGACAAGGAAAAAATGTACCACACCTCCCCCCTCCCCCCCCAAAATCAGGTCCACACGAGTCAATTTTTCATCTCCTCATCTTACTTTTCCTTTTTGTTTGTCTTAAATAATAGGACTTGGAGAAGCCTGGGGCCACTCCAGTCGAACCAGCCCACTGGATAATGTTGGACGGGAACTGGGATCCCATCTTTTGCAGGTACTGGTCTGGAAACGACAGGCATATGGTATTAATGATTAAAGAAATAATTCCCTCTTCTGAGCTTTCAATTGCCACCTTGACTAATTTTTAACCGTTCAAGTGTTTAAGAGAAAGGTAGGCAGGAGGGGAACCCCTTCAGAAATGCGAACCACTGTGATTCAGTGTCGTGTGTTTCATTGTTGGCTTGGTCCCTCTGAGTCCTTTGCCTCAGAATCATCTAACACTGCGTCCACAGAGAGGGATTTACAGTGTGTCCCAGGGTGCCAGAGACACAGGAGCACGACTTTTCCCCAATTTGTTAACAAGGTGACACATATCATCAATGTTGTGAAGCTCAGAGTGGTGTGGCAGGGAGAGGCTCAAGCGGCAGGTTAGGGACGGCTGTCCGGGACAGAAGGGCTCAGCGGGCACCGACATTAGCAGAGACACAAATCAGGGAGGACAGATCTGAAAACTCACAACGCTCTGAAATACTAAAGAACACAAGTGATGACCATCACCACGTATTTCTGGTGGAGTCGTGTGGCCTTTGGAGGGCCTATTCTGTTCTTGCTACACCCAGAAGTCCCGTCTGTGTCTGCTGAAATGTACCTGACAAATTGTCTCATTTGTCAGGTGGAGAGTTTCAAACACTCATTCATCGCCTAAATTCTCCTTATAAAATAGGCAAGCACTAAACCCCCATGACATTTTAAATAGGATAGACGTATTTGGGATTTCTGGGACCCACATATTAATCACCAGATAGCCAGGACCTCTTCTTAGATACTTTCAAGGCACTTTCAAGGCGTTACTTTTGAGCTCGGCCCCTCTGAGAAGTGGGTTGTATCTCAGGGATCCAGGAGCTTTAGAGGGATTATTGTCCAAGATTTGCCCATTTCCTTCCAACTTTTTGAATAATCAGAGCCTGAACATCGACGCCTGTTTGCTAAAATAAATCAGAGGGACAGGTATATAATGGGTCTATCTATTAATTTAATTATATTCCCTACCCTTTTCTGCAGACGTTGGATGGTTTCATATTTGTTGTGGCTCCGGATGGCAAGATCATGTACATCTCGGAGACTGCCTCGGTGCACCTGGGCTTGTCGCAGGTACTCTGGGGGGCCTGCTAGCCCCTGTGCTTGCCTGTACCACCCCCGCGACTGACAGGAGAGGGTGCGCGGTGCCGGCCATGAGCCCCCCTACTCCTCCTCCTCCTCTCTCACAGGTAGAGCTGACCGGCAACAGCATTTACGAGTACATCCACCCCGCCGACCATGACGAGATGACGGCGGTGCTGACGGCGCACCAGCCTTACCACTCGCACTTCGTGCAGGGTAAAGCACACAGCCCCCGCCCCCGCCGGGCCGCCGCGGCCGCGTAGGGAACCGCGCAGAGCCAGCGGAGCCCCTGGCTCACCCCACCTCTGCCTTTCCCCCTTCCCAGAGTACGAGATCGAGAGATCCTTTTTCCTGAGGATGAAGTGCGTCCTGGCCAAGAGGAATGCGGGCCTCACCTGCGGTGGCTACAAGGTGCGTGCCCGCGGCCAGATTCCCCGTTCCCCCCCGCACGAGCCTGCCCGTGTCCCTGTGCCGGGAAGGCTGTGAAAATGGGGAGAGAAGAGGGGGTGAGACCTCTTCTCGCGAGGGTTTTCTCAGCCTAGGACTCTTTCATGTGGTCCATTTCTCTCAGAGTTTCAGGTTGAAGAGCTCAAATCACAAAACCAAAACCAAGCAATCGAGCTCCCCTTGATGTTTGTTTGTGGGCTATTTTATTATTATTATTATTATTATTATTATTATTATTTTACTGTTTGAACTGAACCTCGCACAACCTCTGATGTTCCCATTGACAGCTTTCAGGATAAAACCGGAGCCTCGGTTAATTTATTTCTTACTTAGGTAATTCGTCAGCTGCAGAGGTAGCTCTCCCAGTCAAGGGTTTTGACCAGGTGCTTCACGCGGTTCTGCTCGGGGCTCCTCAGTAAGGAGAGCCCCACGCTGTCTCTTAACTCCTCGCTGCTTTGTCAGCCACACAACGCCGAGGAGGGGGTTGTACCCATAACCCAAGGAGATGTCGTGTCACGATATACCGTAGACTAAGAACACCTGCTGAACCCCAAGAAGAAACTTCTTAATAATAGAGAAGTAAGAGTGGAAGTGGACAGCAGTTGTCTGCAAGGATACGTTTAGGAGATATACTTAAATCAAAGGTGCTTTTTGGAGATGGATTGCGCCTTCTCCATCCATATAACAGACGCATCTTACACATGTGACATATGCACACATGTAAACCCTTTCTCACGCGCATACACTCTTCATTACAAAATCGTAACTGGATTGGCAGTTCCGCGTCTTTCCTTTTCAGAAGAATAATAAAAGTGCAGTTAGGAGGTGGGCCAAAAACTACTTAAGCCAGTGGAAAAAAAAAAAATCTTGTTGACTCTAATGGGCCTTAGATCGACGCTGAACTCTAGTATGGGAAAAAAATCATCCCGGACAGAAAACTCCCAGACGGTGCCGCTTTGCCAGGGCGGAGACGCAGGTCAGCGGCTCCCGCGAGCCCCGCAGCCGCACCGCACCGGGATGGGGGGAATCGTCCGGGCCCTCTTCATGGGGAGGGACTCAGCACACCCTTCCCCCCCTGCTGAGTAGCCGCCAAGCTTTCCTGTGTCTCCGGCAGGTGATTCACTGCAGCGGGTACCTGAAGATCCGCCAGTACAGCCTGGACATGTCTCCCTTCGACGGCTGCTACCAAAACGTTGGCTTGGTCGCCGTGGGCCACTCGCTGCCGCCCAGCGCCGTGACGGAGATCAAGCTCCACAGCAATATGTTCATGTTTCGGGCCAGCCTAGACATGAAGCTCATATTCTTAGATTCCAGGTAGAGCTGGGGCTGTTTCCAAATCTATTCCCCTAGCCCATCCCTTCTTCCCCAGGCCTCCTCTCCTGTCCTCTCACCCACTTATATTTGCTGCTTATGTCTCTTGCAGGGTAGCTGAGCTAACAGGTTACGAGCCCCAGGACCTGATAGAGAAGACCCTTTACCATCATGTCCATGGTTGTGACACCTTTCACCTGCGTTGCGCACATCACTTGTGTAAGGAGATGGTCTTCTTGTTTAAAACCCCACTCCCATCCTGTCCCTTTG
This sequence comes from Molothrus ater, assembly GCF_012460135.2. NCBI lineage: Eukaryota > Metazoa > Chordata > Aves > Passeriformes > Icteridae > Molothrus > Molothrus ater. The sequence goes on along the minus strand of NC_050480.2, from coordinate 104,840,760 downwards.
CAGAAGGACTTTGGGGTTGCTGGGATTTACCTCTAGGTCGGCACGTGAAAAGCCAGCTCTCTGGAGGGCAGAATAAACAAAATCTTCTTCAGGTTTTAGTGAAACAAGGTTAGATAGAGACTGAACTCTGGACGCAGGTGGCAAACGGAGGGGATTGGGAATTTTCCATCTTTTCTTTTGGTTGTAGGACAAGAACTACCCTGCATAAATCTCAGGCGCTATTGTCTCTTCAAATTTGAGTTCAGAAAACCCTTTTTCCTGCTCTAAAAAGCCATACCAGTGAAATATCAGTACTTTTATTTCACTTCCACCAAGTCTCACAAACCTTATCTGTATATCTAATTTCGACTGCAGTAGTGAGCCTGATTTGGCGAGATGTACTTTATTCTATTTTGATATCTCGATGACATTAATACACGGATAGATGAATAGAAAGGATACCGATTTCCGGTAAGTTTCCTTACAGAGAGCATAACGAGAAGAGATAAAACCCAAAGACAGATTTACAGAACAAAATCTCGATGGTGATACTTCAGGATAGGGGTGTGCGGGGTTCGGTTGCCGTAGCCGACCGCACACACACACACACGCACACACACACACACACACACCACACACACCCTCGGCCCTACCAATCTCCCCTGATAGCCTGTGATAACGATCTCAAGTACTGAGATAAGCCCTGCCTGGGGGCTCCACCACCCTTGTCCGCATGTGCCGCTGAGAGATTCCTAACCCCTCTGGCTAAGAGGTTCCTAACCCCTCTGGTCGCTCACAGGGCTCCGGGAGGAGTGCGCGCTTCTTCCCGGGGCTTATCAAACCAGAGGCGGGAGCCACGCTGAGGCTCTCCTCGCTTTGTCCCCGCAGTGCTGGTGAAAGGGCAAGTGACCACCAAGTACTACCGCTTCTTGGCCAAGCACGGCGGCTGGGTGTGGGTGCAGAGCTACGCCACCATCGTGCACAACAGCCGCTCCTCCCGCCCGCACTGCATCGTCAGCGTCAACTACGTGCTCACGTGAGTCAGCCTGGGGCCGCTCCGAGCTGCGGGGGCCGGCCGGGACCCAGCACCGGGCGGGCACCTGCGGGCGCGCCCCGCTCTGCTCGGCCCGGGGCCTCTCCTCCCTCCCTCCTTCCCTCCCTCCGTCCGTCCTTCCCTGCCACCGCCTCCATTCCCCCCTCCCCTCGCCGCCGCACTGACCAGGGCAGGCTCGCCAGGTCTGCTAGGAAACACATTGAGCGCTTTCATCCAGATGAAGGGTTTCCCGTCTGCCTGTTTCTTTCTCTTTCGAGAGAGGAAAAGATTTAGAGGTTTGTCACCCACATATTTTGCTGCCCCCCTCCTTTTTTTTTTTTTTTTTTTTTAGTTTAAATGCACCCAGCATTAAATAAAATTTAATGCAGCGTAAAAGAAAAGGCTTCCACGTACGGAGTTATTTATACTCAACAAACAGGACATCTGTTTTTCTTTTCAAAAATCTGGGGTTTGAAGTTCTTAATTTCATCCAGAGTCTCTATCAAAGCTCGGAGATTTCTTTTTTGTTCTTGGAGAGCGATCCTTACAGTGAACCACAAAGAAAGTTGGTGACCAGAAGGGTCAATTGAACTTAAAAAAAAATTAAAATTAAAGAGGGAAAAAAAAATCAGAGTAAGTGCTGAGATACCATACATCTCAATACATCTCCCAGCATTTTGGAATGGCTGGGTTGTGCCCTAGCTATCCTGCTTGTACTGAAACACAGAGGCCCAGTGAGGGAAGGGAAGCTCGGCTGGACTATTTTTAAGTGTTTTCATGGTAGTTATTACTATCCCCTCTGGACACGGCAGTAGCTGTTGCCGGCAGCACTGATGCTTCATTAGGATCATAGGACCAGTGGGGCCGGCAGTCCTTCGTTGATCCTTAGGACTGAATATTCCTCTGTTCTGCTGCCTTTTTTTTTTTTTTTTTTCTTCTTCTTTTCTCTCCCTGGAGACAAAAGTAGGTATTGGAAGCATCTGAGAGGCACAACCCTCCTCTTTCCTAAAAGAAATGATGGCAGCATCATGATCTTGCCATCATGGCTTTGGTGCGTGCACAGGTGGCAAGTGGTTTGGTAGCCCAGTTTAAGGAGTGCTTCCCAAAATGAAGTGGCTCGACCATGGCTCTGGTCATGTGTGGAGGGGCTGCTGGTGGAGTGGGAAAGGAGTTGCAGGTCACAGCACCTGCACTTCTAGGGTGTAATCCCTTTGGTATGTAAGGTGATAATGGGCGTCGTGCTCTAAGATGGGACATTGTACCTGCATGAAAAAATAGACATTTTGGTCAGCACCCTGCTATAATCAACAAACTGCAATTCCCCTTTAAAGCAAATTTATTTAATTTTATTTGGTATGGGATGTCATTTCCTCAGTAAGGATGAGTATCAGCAGAGATGTTATCACTTCGGCTGTAGCTATTCTGCACATTTTTATGTCCATTTCCGCTATACCAGTCCCTCTCTGTATTTTTTGCGGTTTATGCTTCTCAGTTAAGTCCAAGCACCTGCTTTGGGTGAACGGGGAGCAGCAAAGACAGAAGTTTGTGCATTGTAATGCTAAGAAAAAATGAGTGCTAAGGCAACTAGCCTGCTGGAGTGGTTTTAGCTCCAGAAACGCTACGGTTTTCTACGATCATTCGAGATTACCGGTGGTTTCCCTCTTCTTTAATCCCCAAAGCGTGAACATCAATCACGGAATTCTGCCTCAAATGATCCGAGTCGAAACGAAACACCCCTGCGGACCTGCTGCAAGCACAGCTGGGCATCTGGCAGGATCTGTCCCTCGCTTGCCATGGCACGGGAATTTCAGGCTGGCACGGCAAGCAAGGAGTGCCTTGGTTCCCTGTGGGAGCCGGTCAGACAAACCCGTCAGAGCTGTGTCCCAGCAGTGTGACAGGTTGTACCATGTGCCTGTGTCCTCTCAGCCCCCGGCTGTTCGCGGGCCGCCCGCACCTCCACAGCCCCGCTGCGCCTCTGCCCGCGGGGGCGGCCACCGGACAGGCCCCGAGCGTCCGGACAGGCCCCAAGTTTCCTGACAGGCCTCGATCGTCCAGACAGCCCCGAGCGTCCAGACAGCCCCGAGCGTCTGGACAGCCCCGAGCGTCCTGACAGCCCCGAGCGTCCAGACAGGCCCCGAGTGTCCGGACAGGCCCCGAGCGTCCTGACAGGCCCTGAGTGTCTGGACAGTCCCTGAGTGTTCGGACAGGCCCCGAGCGTCCTGACAGCCCCGAGCGTCCAGACAGGCCCCGAGTGTCCGGACAGGCCCCGAGCGTCCTGACAGCCCCTGAGCGTCTGGACAGTCCCCGAGTGTCCTGACAGCCCCCGAGTGTCCGGACAGGCCCTGAGCTTCCTGACAGTCCCTGAGTGTCCTGACAGCCCCGGAGCGTCCTGACAGCCCCCAAGTGTCCCGACAGGCCCCGAGTGTCCCGACAGCCCCCGAGCGTCCGCGGTCCCGCGTCCCGGCAGGAATCCCCGGCAGTCCGGGAGCTGCATTCGAAGTGCCTCAATACTCTCCTCCCCGCCTCCCAAAACGGCCCTGCAGGGAGGAGGACGATTTCCCCCTCAGGAGCGGTACCCTAACAGGGTGACCCCTCCTCTCTGGCTGATTTATCGCTGGAGGCAGAGTCTTTATACTTTGGTGCATGTATATGGATTTTCAGAACCTGCTTGCAGCCAAATTGACATGTGGGAGGGCTATAGCTGTGCTTTCAAGATTTCCCTTAGAGAATGAAATTACACCACAGGGCAACTTCCTTATGCCTTGGTGTAAATCTCCAAGTCTCCCCTTGCACTCTTGGCTGAATTGCCTCGAGTGTGAAGGATGGCAGGAGGGCAGCGAGGGAGCCAGGCTGACTAAAGAAGGGATGCTGAAAGTTGGGAGGTCCAGCACTGGCTGCAGCAACTGCTGTGTGCTGCTGACAGCTGCAATGTAGACACTGCCACTGCATAAAAATCTAGTTTTGATATGCTCAGGTCCTCGAGGTCTCGTTGAGCCTGGCTGGCTCTTCACTAGGGCTCTGCAGAAGAGATTGCATTCTGCTTACTTGTGCAGGAGGACTGCCACTGCTGAAATTGCTGCCCTGCCTCCAAGAGATGGGTGTAGCTTCCACTGAATAATTAGATTATTATTATTATCATCATCACCATCATCATCATCATCATCATCATCATCATCATCATCATTCTTCTTGGGCTAGCCAGCCATTCAGAAAATATATGTGAAGACCAGGCCCTGCCATTTGCCAGGTGACTGTAAGCACAGAAAGGTCTGGTTTAAAAAACTGAGATGAAGTCGGCCTCTGAAACAGAAAACTTGAGGAGGAGGGAACTGTTAGGGATAGGCTGATGGTGGCAGAGTTGGCTAGGGTGATGCTGAACTCCAACCTAGAGCAGGCTTAATTGTCTTAATGAGCTATTCAGAGTCAGCAGTATCACTCAAATGAGGAAGGCAGGTGGGGAAAATATAGAGGAAAATGTGAGGTTACAGGGACTTGTGGTTTTCCTCTGGCATGAGGTAGGCTCTACTGCAGGAGGGCAGGATGGAGGTCCTGTAGCACTCAAAATCTCCAAGTGTTTAATATATTTTATGCCAGTATGAATCTCATAGAAACTGCTGTTCTTTAAGGATGACATTGGATTTTCCCAGCAAACCAAGAGAGTCTGAGATGAGCAGTCTGTGTGTGCCCTCCTGTGCTTTTCCCACCTGACAGTGGGCGTGTGGCAGAGCCCCTGGCGCAGGTCTGGGCAGAGGGACAGGAGTAGGTGTACCCACTGCAGCCAGGCTGTCTTATAAACCCAGCAGAGAAAAACATGCACCCAAAAGAGAAATACAAACTTTTCCATACAGACTCTTGCATGTTTAAGATGAGGAGAAAGCAAAAGAGGTGCAAATTACTGCTTTTGAGTTTTGAAATAACAGATTCGCAATCCCACACATTTGGGGTGGCAGGGTAGAACTTGAAAGGTGGGATGACTGCTGCTGAAAAATCATTTGAATATAGGAAATTTTGGTCTTTTTGGAGGGCAAATCACAGAAGGAGTCATAAGTTTTGGAAGATGCAGTGCAAGTTTTCGGCCTGCTAACTCTCTGGACCTATCACACAGTAATTCTTCACTTAGGCAATACCCCAGGTTTGTTTTTTTTTTTTTTTTTTTTTGTTTTGCTTGGTCATGGGATAAGGAGCTTTTTCTCACTATTGAGAGGAACCTGCATTCTCTGTTTTGGTAAAGAGCAGATACTGAGTGCCATAAGAGCCAAAATGGTCTGGAGCAGTTTCAGTGCAGGCTGGGCAGGAAGAACAAGAATCTCTACCTTGCAACTTCCCAGCTCCCCTGAGTAAGAGTGATGATGAAAAAGAAAAAAAGGATGAGAAAGATTTTATGGAAAGAAGGCCCACACACACCCCAGTTAAGAAAATTAAAAAGAGGTGATTTTAATCTCCTATAAATCTCAAGTTTTGAGAACATGAATGCTAGGTTTGAGAACAAATGCTTGCAGTAAGTATATATGTTGAAATAAATAAGCATGGTGGCCATGGAAGGTGATTTTTTTGGTCTAATAGAAGTGTATAAAAAGTTAATATAAATGACCTTTAAGGACTCTTCCTTAAAGCACATATATTTGGTCATCATGATATTCTGTTTTGGATATGTGAGTATAGACACGGAATATTTGTTTCTTTTCTTATTTGTTCTGTACACACAGCCACCATATCATTGATTATTAGCTGTGCATGTTTATCACAGAAATGGACTCAAGTATGAGTCAATGAATAGAGATGGAAAGTGCTGAAGTTAAGTTTATATTTAGATTGCAAACAACCTTCCTTTAAACAAAGGGCTAATGCAAAGTCCAAATCCTTTGACTTTCTGAGCATGAGCAAATATTATAATAATTTGTCCCCAGAGAAAGCTTGAGAAGCTTTCCTACATATATTTTGTTGTCCTTTAGCATTTAAAAGAATAGCAATAGTGGTGTCATATACAGATAACATGGATTAGGAACATAATTGTGACTAATCTCTGTTCTAATGACACAGCATGTATTTGATATAGTTCCAGTTGACCTCTTCATGTTACATTTTGTAACTGGCTGATTAGAAACACAAATTGAATGCAATTTATTTGAACAATTCTTTCACAAATAACTGTCTTATTAACAAATGTTTTACCAAACAATGTGATAAATACAATTTAGAATAAATTAACCATTAATTGTGTCTACACACTTAATCTTTAAGTTGTTATTAATACTATTCATAGCTTTGTGTACCACCAGATTTGAAATGATGGTATAGGAAAGGTGCTATCTTTACGTGAGATGGCTCAGACTTCAAAGATGTCCTGGCATATGTCCTTCCTGGCATATTAAGTGGGCTTTAGGGAATTTTGTGAAAAAATTCCCTAAAGTGAATTTGAAAAATGTGAAAAAGCTTTCCCTGTATTTGTGGACAGTTACACTTATATCTTTTCATCATTTTTCATAGAAATCCTCTTTTTGTCCTGTTTCTGGTACATCAGGTCTCACCTCTGTCTCTTCCTAGTCAATGGGAGAATCCAGAAACTGTATTTCCACACCTACAGCGTGGGCCCCCCTTCTTGAAGGTTTCTCTCAAACTGACCCATTTGGAATTGCCACAGAGTTGTTTCCTTAGTCATAGGGAGACACTTGTTCTCTTGTATCTCTCAAGTGGGTGATGGAGTAGGTAGGACAGGGAATACCCTGGGAAAGTTACCCTTCCTCATATTATTAGTGTTATCAGTTTTTTTGCATGAGAAAGCTTAGTCATGCTTAAATAGGAGGTATGGTTTAGTGACTTCACCTGGATAATATTTGGGGTTCTTTCTTAAATAGTTGTAAAGAGTAGCAACAAATTTGACCTGCTGCTTTTCCTTTGTATTTGTCTGTATTAATGGGAACTTTTTGCCACTTGCCTAGTGGTGCACAGAGCTGGGTCCTATTTTTTCTGTTTAATCTTCAATGTGCTTTTCCTAAGATTGGAAAGCCTACCGTCATTCCCATGATTTGAATAGCAATGTAAAAACATAGACAAATTGTTTTAATAAATAAAAATATTTGGGAAACATATGTCTTAAAGGAAAAAAAAAATAAAAGGACTCCTCTTGAACTGCTCAGAGCAGTATTCTGTTTGTTCACCATTAGTTTTTATTACAGACTTGTCTCCCTGAAACATTGTTTATGTATTTCTTGCAAATAGGAGACAGGCTTTTCCAGGTGTCCACAATACATTTCTGCAGTTCTTCTTTGTTCATGTAGGGGCTTTCTCAGCTACCATTTGTTTAATTCACTCCAAATTTCTATGCTTGTATTTAAACCAGGTGACTGTAATGGCCAAGGCACTAAAAGTGTGGGCCAGAGCCGAGAGTCACCGTTCATATGAAGAGTTTTATTTGCTAGAGTAAGGATTAAAGGATTGCAGCTCAGCCCTATGGAAAAAATCCCCCCAGTTGTTAGTTTAAATGCATGCATGCTGAGAGTCTCACATGGCATGAAATTCAAGGTTGCAAAAAAGTGTCTTTATTCCAAGGAAGAAGAGTGACTTCAAATGCTTTCCACTTCATCATTTCCCCATTCAGTGTGGGCTGCTCCAGGCCTTTGGAAATACCCTCCTCTCAAATACTGAGTTACAGATCTTATAAAATGTTTGTCTGGGACTGAGACACATTCAATGGATGAAACAATTACTATGTCCAGCTGTCTGCCTCACTCCACTGATGAAAGGTACAGGGCTTGCTCCAGGGACTCTTTTTCCTAAAATGCCATGGTTTATGGTTCAAGGTAAACTGCCACAGATTTTACTTTACATGGGAGTATTGGACTGTACACTGTGGCACAGCTGTTCTTGCTAGAGCGGTTGTTCACACTTTATCCTAACTCTGCCCTTCTGCAATCTGAATAGCATAAATGTGGCTTGTGAACATCACACCAGCCGCTGGGTGCTGCAGTGCTTTTTGAGGGTGTCTCAGTGGTCCTTCTATGTGGCAGAGCAGCGGAGATAGTGAACCATGGAGTTAAGGGTTAATTCACTGCTCTGTGATAGTTCAGAGAACTGAAGAGGCAGCTGGAAGAGTGTATGCTGGTTTTACTACACCACATTTGTAGCTTGTCTGTGGACTGTGTTAGTGGATGTGCAGAGAGACATGCCAAGCAGTCCACTGCTATCAAAGGATTCCCCTCCATGCTCCCACCTCTTAATACTCTGCATAAAACTGGATGCAGAACTGGCTCCTGCTCTCATAACAACAGCAGTATGTTCCTTAAGTAGGCTTACAATTTTACTAGCTCTGCTTCTGTTTCCTTAATCCGTTGCATGTTTGCTCTTGTTGCTCTGTGCTGCATCTTAGCCCTGCTGCCCTTCCCATGTTGTTTCACTGTAATTATCATGAGGTGCAACAGGTGTGATAAGTTACTAAACTTCGAGGCATGATCTTCCTGCTACATTATGTTGTTCTTGCTAGGTTTTAATTCGTACGCAAATGTGGCATTTTGACACAGCCTAAATTAAGTGTTAACAAATAAATCTCCTTTGTCCATTCAACAGTGGCAAGTATCTGTTTGAAATCTAATTCTCCTTCCCTCACCTCTCTTTTGTACTTTACAGTGTGGGCCAGGCTCCAGCACATATGTTCGTACTCAGTGGGTTACTTCAGAGGCAGCCCCTTTCACTTTGATGACACTATTTATGGAGGCAGGCACTGCTCTGTGTGAACAAGGGTATAGCGTCTGACCCTTCGGAAGGCTTGGGATGGCTGGAGTCTGGAGTCAATCTCATGATCTTTAACACAGTTAGATGATTTATTCCTGTTGTTGTCTTTTGTTATCATCCACTTAGTGCAATTAAATTGCAGAAGTCCTGATTTACTAAAGCACTTGAGCACATGTCAGGCTTTAAGAGTTCTTAGACATAACTTTCAGTGCATGATTGTATCCTGGTGAATTCAGTTCTGAAGTAAAAAGCCCCTTAGGCACATGCATGGAAATAAGAATATTCCTTGGCTTTGCCAAATAGAGATGGCTTGAAGGACGCATTTTGTTACTGTGTTGAATTGGGGCCTAATAGAGAACAGCCGTAGTTTTTCAGCTACAAACCACTGTGTATAAATCTTGGGGACAGCAATGTTGAAAAAAACAGCTATTATCTGCAGAAGCTTCAGTGCAGCTATGGAAACTCAAATGCCTGGCTAACTAAAGTCGGACTATACCCGTACATTGTGCAGATATTTTGACATAACCTAGAGTGAAGACCTTTAAAACCATGCAGCATTCAATGCTCTTACATGTGTGCTGTCAGTGACTAAGAGAACATGCCCTGAAGGCTCACTGTTCCCAAGTAGCCTGCAGCTTTGATTGTCTCTGTACTATGTTTGGCAGCTGGTAGCCTGTGCTGCTGCTGTAGAAAACTCTCTGACTTAGGCTGTGGATTGCTGAAATCCATCCAAAGGCATTGCATGCTATTTTTCTCTTGCTGTTTCCAAAGATTGTTTTGCACACAGAACAAAATAATAACCTTTAATGACTGATTTGTGAGGCCTATCTCAATGGAGTATTTGCTCACAGAAACACTGGTTTTGGGAATAAATAACCTGATAGCATTCTCCTCTTTGCAGCCAAACTTCTGAATGCTGTTTAGCTGCAAAATAATTCTGTTGATCCTAAGCTTCTGGTAGGATAATTAAACAGTTATCTTTCAAAAGATAATCAGCCTCTTTAGTGCTCTCTAGTCTGTGAAAAACAGCAGTGGGTGTATGAACGTGGCTTCACACCAAATAAAATTGCCTGTCAGTGTGACTACAGTGGTGTAACATGAGAGCATGCAACTGGGGCTTCCATGGTGCTATCTAGTGAGTGCAGGAAAGCAGTAGGAGAGAAGGTGCACAGCACTGTTTGCACAGTGTGACACTCTTGAGTCGCTCTATGTGAGCTACAGCAGTGGCCACCACAAGCACAGCAAATTTCTTACAATGCTGTGTGCTGGACTCTGCACTAACAAAATCAAGGGTTCAGTTCCTTCAGCTGCAGATTGGCTGTAGTGTTGGTTGGGGGATGGTTGTAGGTTGGCAGTGGAGTTGATCTGCATGAATGCTGCTGTCAACAGTGTTATGGGAACAATAAGAGTGTCTCTGCTTAGTCAGAGATAGTCCTAAGCATCCAGAAACCCTTGATGAATATGCATGTGGAACAGTGACAACAGAATGGCTGAAGCCAGCCAAGGCCCTGACTGCTCCAGTCAAAGCTATGACCAAGAGGACAAGGTACTAGGCAGATTAAGATTTCTAAAGAAGATCATAGGTAGATATTATTGTGTTTTATTAGATTATTTTCATTTATTTTTTGAGAAATTTTAGATATTCCTATTAATTATTTGACTACCTATAAACACTCAACCCACTGGAGACTTACATAAGCTGGATTTTTACATGGGCAGGCATTTCTTGAACTGCACATGTTAATGTAGAGTTTTTGTTATACTAGCATTGTCAAAAAACAATAATTGCCATTAAAAAAGTCTTCTGAATTTCCTAGAAAATGTGGGGTAACTGCAGTAGTGCAAGAGATGGTGGTTTAACTTATTCTGTGGTCCAGAGAGTCTAGGGAGTCAAACAGGTTATCCAATATAAATTTAAATGTTTAATGGACCCACTTAACAAATATAACCATGTGTTATGCACACTTTGAGGAGACAGGCTCAGTGATTATTAGGAAATTATCAAATAAAATGGAGACTTATGCATTACATTATAACCTCATTATATTTTCTTTTCTTGTTATTTGCCTCCTGTTTAATCAGCATAAAAGTCTGCATTGTATGTCTGTCAAAGCTGGATGACCAAGCTGAGTCCAATAAGAACAGAGACTTAGACCCAAGTGGCAATTAATGTGTATGGGATCTGGCTCTAGTAGAGGTTTGGCTGTGGATAGGAAGGAGTTAAAAAACGGTCTGACTCTGGTCCAAAAAATGAAATGAGAAAATAGGTTTTAATTTGGAAAAAAACCTAAAAAAAATTCTTCCTAAAAGCCAGAATTCCAATGCAAGTCCTTGCCTGTCTTCCTCCCCTTACCTATCTTAAAATTTTTGCAAAAGAAAGGGTGAAAAGTAGTTTCCAGTTGAAAAGTAGTTATTAAGTATTATAGCACGGTTTTTTTTCTTGATGGCAAGTGACAGCCCTCAGAGGCAAAGTGCCCTCCCTTGGCCAAACCTGAGGAACTCTGGACTAGTGAAGCAGAAAGATTTTTGTTGTAGGAAAATACTGGTCCTTCTGAGGAAGGTGAGTCTTACAACAAGAAAGGACTAATCTGATGAAAGAGGAAGGGATCTATTGTAAATGGGACACCCTACCAGATGGAGTTCATGAATCCTTTTGCACTCAACAGGCCTCTTCACTGTGGGGTGTAGCTGATCAGAAAAAGCAGTGTGGAATGATGGGGAAGTTCTTTATGCTGCATGCAGATAGAAAATTTCCCAAAGAGGAATAAATAGAGCAAACAGTAAATAATTTTTCAAGCTCATTTTTTTTTTCCCTCAGATAATTTATTCCCAGATCACAGAAGCTTATCCAGAATGTCATCACAGAAAAGCTAGCTAATTTTTTAAGTGTTCACCTCAGGATCTTAGGAAGGTTGTCACAACAGAAGTTTTAGTTATGGGGAGCACAGAGGAGTTTAGAAAACCTAAAACATCACAAAGTTTTAGAAAAAATTATTAAAAGGAATGACAGCAAATACTCAGGACCTCTCTTCACAGTTTCAGAGTAACTGGGGTATGAAACTGCTTAACTAGTGTGGTATAGAGTGTAACATAAGAACAGCGACATGGAATCAGACACGTGCTGATAGTGACCATGGGAAATACTTTGGAAAGAGGTTAAAAATAGGACAAGCATGCAGTCCATGCATCCATGTTTCCCTAGCATTTTCTCCCAGTCTCCAAGAAATTCAAATGTCTTCCTAGAAACACATGAGATCTTTGAATGTATTAGTTGTCAATGTTTTGTGGGGTTTTTCCCTCCATAAATTCACCAGTTTGCTTTTTGACACCATGTTGGCTTTTGCCAAGGTTAAGTAAATGGGGTAATAAAAGCCTCCTTTTTCTTCATTCATTTCATAGCCCATAATTCTTGCCTTAGAAAAAGAAGTGAAAAACTGCTTCCTACTCATGTCTTCCTTCTCTTTGCCACTTACAATTTACTGATCTTATTTTGTTCTCCCAGTCACCTCTTTTTCAACTTGAGGAGAGTCCTTAATTTTTTCTCATAGAAAGGCTGTTCCAAGCCCATCATCATACTTTCTTTCCCATTCCGTGCTTTTTCAAGTTTTCAGATAAGATGGTCAGAGCATAAAATGTTTGAAATGTCAATGCATGAGGGGTTTATGTATGGTATAATTATGCCATGATGTGCATTTTCTTACACACAGGACAGCCTATGTTATATCAGTGACCTCTCTGCAATGTGATGCTTTTTTTTAATGAAATTTCCGCACAGTTTATGTGGTGAATCATATAGATCAGAGGATTCTTCAACAAAATTACTAGTTTTAGAAAGAAAAATCTGAAAGTGGAGTTTTATGACCATACTTAAGCCCCATAGTTAGGGTTTAATGTTATATATGCCCCTAATAACTCATAGTCTATAGCTACATAATTGTATTTTGTGGCTGCTAAATACCCAGATATAGGACTTTTATCCACTTCTGTGCCAGCTCTTCAGTTACTGTCACAAAACATAGAGCAGTCAATCTTCAAAAAACATTTTATGTGGTCTCCCTTGCCATGAGGGGGCAGGACTGGTATGAAGCACTTAACTCTAGAAAAGTCCTTGGATTGAAAATGACAACATCCAACAACCTTCACAAAAATCAAGTGGAGCTCCTACTGGTTCTCCTTATTACATCCCTTAATGGGATGTAGAAATTATTAGCATTTGAAAACTGTTAATGTATAATCTCTGCCAAAAAATCATCAGCATCTTCTGAAATCCTTCCGCCCAAGCATATCATACATCTAATGTGCTATTTCCAATAGTTTCTGCTTAGTTAGGTGCACAATAACAATGGTATTACATGTATTCAGTCAAATATTTTCATTCATAGAATACATATCAAATTTATTTTAGCAGTTTAAATATTAAAGTTTTATGTCTATTTAGTCAAGCATTACTATAGTGAGGACTTCAGTAGATTAGAAATAAATTAATCCAATTAAAGAACACATCTGTGAAATTTGATATGTCATAGGCATGAATGAGCTGTTTGCACAGCAACTGTAAAGAAATCATTAATGATTAACTATCTAGAAGAGGTTTAATCAAGGATAAATGGTGTAAGGCCTAGTTAAAAACATTTACATTGCATACATGGAGATTCTGAAATAATAAAAGAATGTTTTGCACCAGTAGTGACATGGGTACTCTTGGGAAATGTATTTTCTGTTATCTGTGGTGAAGAGCAGCCAGGGGCTGAAGCTGAGAGTTAGCTTAGTAATGTTAGCTATTGTGCATTGATAGAAGGAGGTTGTTCCTTCCAACAAAAAGATGAAATTTAACAGGTGAGGCCGAAAAAGATATATTATCAAATATGTGTTAGTTACAATAGCATATTGTTATCCTCATCTTCAGAGCTAATATTCAGCAAAGTTAAGGTAGGGATTTTCAGAAGCAATCAGTGCTGGGCTAAATGTGACTCTATCAAAACAAGAAGTTCCCTTGGCAGCCTTGATGGTAAACTCAGGGAAGTGCCAAGTGCTGAAGTTCCAGGATATGTAATTCATCCAGTGCACCACCAGTAGCCTGTGAGAGGGTTGAGAATTGATCCAGATAATTTGGCTATTGGATCAGTGTCTCGTGGGTGTCACTGGTATTCAAGGTATATTTTTTTAGCACATAAGAATATTAAGAATTCTGAGATATGAAAATCTAGTCTGCATTACAGCAGTCTGTTGCACTGTTGTGAGTCTAGCTTTCTGTAAAATAGAAATAATTCTACAGGGATATGAGAAAACTTACATTTACGTGGCACTAATTCCTAAAGATGTGCTGCCTGATTGCACTTGCTGTTGCATTGGGGTGACATTGATTTAATGGACTAGTAAATAAAGGCAAATACAAGTCTCCTTTTTGGAGCCAAAGATGGTGAGGCATGTAGTTTAGAATGACAAACTCTACCTTAAGACTGCTGAAAAATCTGCCTCATCATGATTGCCTAGAGGCCAGGATGTTTCATATAACTTCAACTGGCAATTAGATGAGTGTATTTTGAGATGAAAAACCAGTCATTGAATATATATAAAATTTCTGTCACATTAGTTGTCTAGAGGAAATCCTCACACATTTGTGTTAAGTGACCCATACAGTAAAATTTGTGCTTCAGCTTTTCTGAATGTATAAAATAATATAATTAAACTTCCTGGGTTGGATTGCTTTTTCTTTAAAAGCAAATATGGAAATATGATATCGTGTAAGTGAATCTCATGGCTGGACAAGTTGTAAACTTTGACTCAACAAGATGTAAACAGCCACCGTTGTTTGTTCTATTTATGGAGATAAATGGGTGCCTGGAACTTCATGAAGGGATCTAATACACAGAACTCATACTTTGTTAGGTGTACTAATAATAAGCAACCACTTGAAAGATGTCTGGAGGGTTTTTCCAATTACTTTGGTGAGCAGTAGGTCTGGCCTATATGGGACTATTCACTCAAGAAGTTTTAGAAAGGAGATTTGCTAACATTATCCCTATTACTGATGGAACAATTGAGGCGGGGAAGAACTTTGAGGTTTCACAACTGAATGTTAGCTTAATTTCATAACAAGCAGTGAGGTTCAGTAGCTTTTTTCTTACTTTGTCCTGAAATTTGGCTTCCTGTACAACCTCAATGAAACCTTATCCTGACAGGATAAATCCCTAAGGAGATTGCATATGCTCCTCCTCACAAATCGCGTGAGCAGACCGAGGCCTTTGTAAACATTTCTGAGACACATTGTACATGAACCGAGGACACGGCAGATGAGGAAATTGTCTGTTTTGTTGTACCATCTGCTGATTTAGGAAGCCATGAAGATGACAAACAACCAGAATCTGTTCTCTTTTCACTCATCTGCTGAATAGTGAGTGCTCTGTTAGCATTGCGTGAGCTGGAGTGTGGAAATGTTAAAAGTCACAGGCAATGCGTGAAAGTAGAAGAATGATATATTGCAGTATTGTGGTCAGACATTCATGAGAAAGTGCCTGATTTTTACCACCTTCATGTCTGATATTAGCCAAACTGCAGTAACTCAGAAAAATAGACTGAACATTAATGACATTAACACCTCTACTTAATCTCACAGTTTCTATTGCTAGACTGGCAGAACATCTGACAAATACAATTTTTCTGATTTTTAACTAAAAGAAATGAAGAGTGTGTATGACCCTATCCATAGATTTTTCAAGTAAAACTAGAGGAAATTAAGAACATTTATCCTGTATTCAATAGAAAGAATAGTGCAACCAATTGTAATTAAACCTTGCTTTCATTGTCATGAACAGTATTTTCTGCTTTGCTTCAGTCAGGTGAATGATTGTATCAATGACGTAAGAATCTGCTGCACTAAGATCACATAGTGCTTTTACTCTCAACTTGTACTTCATGAGTCAGTTAATATGTGTAAGGAATCATGTGGGTGTAGGTTATCCAGTTTTTGTCTTGATGCTCCAATCACACCTTTTCATCCAATGCTGTAACTCCATATAAGAAACCTGAATTTCCTTGAAGGTATCTAAATTCAGTGTCTTTTGAAGGAATTAAATGCACAGTAAATGTCTGCCTCTTTGTTGGTTATCTGTGTATTCTCAGTTACTGTATGTGTACCTTTCTGGCATGTAGTGTTATTAATGTAAAAAGATGCTTTTCCTTACAGTTTTGCAGAATTTTCCTTGAATTGAGCATTTTCTCTTATTTTCTGAAGATTTTCTTCTTATTTTGAAGGTTATGCTGCTTATAGCTCTGGATATATAAGATCTGTATTCTTGAGTCTGGTTGCCCTTCTTAAGTACTTTTGGATGAATCTGGTTATTTATTATTTACTAATGAGTGTCATGCTTTTACTTCTTCTTCTGGATACATCCTATTTATCTTCTCTTTCTGTTTGAGAGCATTTCTCAGGGCTTAAGTTCTCTTCTGTCTAATGCTAATGTCTAGTCTCATTCCATGGTGAGCTATAGTAGTCCCAAACATCCTCATATTAACTGAAGAAACACAATTACAATGAAAACCCAGCTTGTCTGTAGTTTTAGTTTGTTGTGAGGCACTCTGGACCTCTGTCTTCCCAACATTATTTCTGTCAGTGCTGACTCACCCTTTCCTCATATTTTTTCCTTCAAAAAGCCCACATTAAAAAACCCTCTCATTTTCTTTTCATTTTGATGGTGAGCTCTAACCACATGCTTAGTCACTGTATTTGTGCAAACTCTCCTGTTTGCTGAGCATTCAGGTTTTGTGGTCCTCTGATACTTCCTTACTGGCTTTTTTTTTTTTTTTGTATCTGTTTGCTAGTGATTCATTATCTTTTACTCACACTTTGATTAGCTAGACTATTGCTATCTTTTTCATATAGTACATTTTGGCCATAGTGGTAGGGAAAAAGTTCTAAAGCTGAATTTTGAGATTTCGCATAAGTGTTGCAGATTCACTTGGCATTCAAGTCATGTACAAACAGATTGGCTTCCTCTTCCAAACATTCTGTTCCTTCATCCCTTGTCCTTCACCATCTTTGCAGTTCGCTGTAGCTAGATGTCTTTAGTGAAGAATGTTTTGTGCTCAGCTTTCAGATGCTTCCTTGCAGAGAAATGCAGTTGGTGCAGTCTTTGATCCTTGGTTTTTGTAGTAGTATACCTATAAATACTTTCAAACTTATTTCAATGTAGTATACCTGTAAATACTTTCAAAATCAGGTTCAAGCTTTATAAAGAGCACTGAAAGAGCCAGAGACATGGCATAGAGTGGAAATGCTTCTGGAGTTAGATCTGAGAAGACAATGGGAAGCAGCATATTGTAGCGAGGAGGTTTTATGCTTTGTCTTCTGAATTTGCTTACAGTGAATTCTGGTAATCCAGTCTGTAGGTGCCTGATACATTGACCATACCAGCCAGATTCTCATATGGGGAGGAACGACAAGATAGAGGAAAAATAATACAAATTTTGAACCATGTGCTACCAAAAGCATATGCATTCATGTCCTCTGAGGAGTCAAAGAGGACCTAGAATTTCCATCCAACTGTGGAAAGAATGGCTGTTTCCCATAACGAAAAGGTGGAGGTCTTCAATGTGTTTCCCTTTGCAAAGAAGCATCACTTTGGTCTTGTCTGGATTCAGTTTGATCCATCTGTTCTTCATTTAAGAGCTAATTTCCTGTAGTTATTCTGATGTTTTATAGTGATGATAGTTGCATCAGAAAATGAGATAAATAGTAGATTGTCAGCAACATACTGTTAGCAATTGAACACATGCCATATCACTCTCTCTCAGCAGTCTCATGTAGATAGATGTAGATTGTATGGATCCCTGTGGGATCCTGAAGGTGAGGAACTTGGAGAAAGAGGCTTGTATCCACCACCTTTTTTTTTAATTATGCATAGAACACAAGATGCTGTACTAGTGTGTGGCTGTGACTGTGTAATAGAGGATTCAGGAGTCTGAGAATAAGAACGTGGAGATTATAGTTCCATGTTGGTGAAAGTTTTATAAATTCCTCTAGGAAGCTGTCGGAATTTCCATCTGTAGTTTGTATATCACTAGGAATCCTGCTTTCTCTAGTCTTTTGTCTCACAATGCATATGGATATACTCAAAAATGTTTTCATTTCTTAGTGGAACATCTTTTGCATCTGATATTGAGGCCATTGGACCCTTCCTCCATGTTTTCTTTCTTTTTTAACTTCTGGTACTTATCTTGTGCAGCTGCTGATGGTGTTCTGGTATCTCTCTTGGTTGTTCTGAAGGGTAGCTCCTCTAGGACAGGGTTGAGATGGTATTGAATCATGACTCAGTGATGAAAAAAGTCCAGTATTTCATCTGCAAAGAGAGCACAGGAGTCTTCTTTTTCTAAGGGAAAACTTTGCATCTGGCAGCAAGAACTTCAGGTAGTTTTTTATTATTGTTTTTTGGATGAAGTTACTGTCTAAGCAACTGGCTGCAAATACAAGCTTGTGTTGTTTATTCTAAGGCGTGGTGTTCTGGGAGGGTAAGCCCTCACCATAACAATACCAAGGATGTAGAAAAGTAACACAGAATGGCATGCAATGTTTTGGTAAGTCTGGCTTGACTGTTTTGTTGGGGGTTTTTTCGATTTCCACAACCTAAAAACATTGTAGAGAGTAGTCTCTATATTCTTGAATGCTTGGCCCTTACACATATAACAGCAGACAAGCAGTGTTGGAATCACAGTGTGGTCTGAATACCAGGGTAGCATTTCTCCCAGTGTTTTAAAATTTTTTCACTGATACAAGACAGCAGCAGATGGTTCCAGGGTGGAAAAAACCAGAGATGGGGAGTTAATGGCAGGAGCACAGAGCTGTGGGTTCTCTAGCAAAACCAGAGGTAGAACGGTTGGTAGGCTCAAAACCAAAATACAACCCCCTCATGCCCCTAAGGCTCTGAAAATGTACTTACCTAGTTTTGATTAATTTTAGTTTCTGGTGGTAATATTTTCTGCATCTGACACTGAGAACACAGGGCCCTTCCTCTTCTTATAATTAGTCAGGGGGAGTGTGTATATTAGGATGAGACTAATAGTTTTTTCAGGGCTATTAATAGAATCTCAGGCATTGTAGCAGATATTAAGACTGTTTGACATCTTTTGTGTTTCATATAGCCTGGAGATAATATCCTAGGAATCAGTCATAGAGACAGATGCTTTGCATGTCAAGTCAAGGTGTCTGGACGACAATTTTGAGGATAACCATGGGAAATATTAATGCTTTCAAAATATGTGGATGAACCATACCTTCCAAAGAGACCAAAGCAAATCCCCATACTCAGATGCTTTCACTGCAGACAGGGTATTTGAAATACAGGTATTCTTGCAGAGACCTATCTCTATTAAAGCCAAAATTTGAAGAAATTACCTCAAGAACTACCTCACTAGAACTACCTCAAGAACTTACCTTAAGAACTAATTTTGCATTACAAAGCACTATTTATACTTGACAAATCTCTGTCTGCTGTGGACTAGAAACAGCATAGTCAGTGCAGTTGTAATGTTAGGGATTTACTTTCATGTGTTCTATACACACAGACATATATGCATTGTCTGCATTGCCAAAAAACCTAAACTTCTTCTTTTATCAGAAGAAAAAAAATAATTGTAGGACTGTGATGAATTAATCTGTTGGTTATGCAGGTTTATCTGTGGCTGCTCAATGGTTCATCTTATTTCACTTTTTTCAGTGACTTAGCAAGTTTATTCTTCTACCCCTGACTTTCATCTGAAATCATTTCAGTGTACTAAGCTGTAATATGCTCAGGCTGTGATGCAGTTTCTTTCTAAAAAAGTTAGACTCTTATGGCTTGTACATCAATATTTATGTGATTATAGACCAAGATATTGTTGCTAAAGCTAGATAAACAATTTATTTTAACTGTAATTCATTAAGTGTTAATCTTTAGGTTTAGGTGGAGTATGGGATAAGGTGTGAATGAATATGTTGCCTGCTTGACTGCTTAAGAGTAACATTATTCTTCCCTTATTTCTCTACTGATAATACAAAGGAAAAAAAAAAACAAACTCTTCCTCTTTTCATCCAGGTAGGTCAGGAAGAAGCTCTTGCTTTGCTCTCTTTTAATAAATCATTGTCAGAATAGGTTCCGTATGACTACATGAAAGCTGGAGAGCTCATTTGTTACTCCCCCGGGTATCAGCAGACATGCAGATGTGTGCAGAGGAGTGCAGTCCAATGCATATGCCCTCATTATGCTTAGTAAGACATTGTGAACAATGCCAGTTTTCCTTACTTTTATGTATTCATTAGTTTGAAGAAACTAATGCCAAACTTCAAAAACTGACATTATATATAGCTCCCCACAGAAAATCTCTATTATTTTGTGGGTGAGGGACAGGCAATTTAAATCACAAGATTTATATTTATTTAGCTGTTTTCTCTGACTGGTAAACTGGTACAAGAAACTAAAAATGGATGAATAAACACTCATAAGACCCATAGAAGAAAAAAAAAACAAAACAAAAATTTATACAATTGCCTGAAACTTCTTAAGCAATGAAAAATACAACCTTAGAGATCAAGTGTTTTCCTTTAAAAAATATTTTGTTCAGTTTATTTAGTCATCTGTCTAGGCTGTTATGTGCACCCCACATACACACATGTAACACAAACACACACATAATACACACATAGAAAGTTTGTAGTCGTATACGGTTAAAAGAGTTGTGAGGAAAATGTATCCTATTTACTGCTTAGCTATGTGACCAATGTAGAACTGTAATACAAATCTCAGAAATATCCATCCCATTGCTTTTTATTACTGAAGAAAGCAGATCAGGATGATAACAGCTGGATGCAAAAAGCAATCATATTTTCAGTACAAAAAGTGCTATTTCTTAGTAAGCTATACTCCATAAATGTATTAGGGGGATATACTGGCGTGCCCTGGATGGTTTTTATTCTTTTTTCTTAAAAATATATTTTGTTTCCACCCCCCACTAAGAAGAAAGGAATGTTTCCCATTAAGACATGAAGTGAGTTTGTTTTTCACTTTTGCCTTTCATATAGGGACACTGAATATAAAGGACTACAGCTCTCCCTGGATCAGGTCACTGCTACCAAGCCGGCGTTCTCATACGCAAATTCAGCTCCGACCATTACGGATAATAGAAAGGGAAGCAAATCTCGCCTCTCGAGCACAAAGTCAAAATCAAGGACATCACCATACCCACAGGTAGCTGTCTTTGAAAAACTAAGTTAAATATTTTTTAATATCTTGATTTTGGCTGCTACTTTACCCAAATAACTAGAATGGGCCAAAGAACACGTTACTCAAAGGGAATAAAGGACAGCAGGTTATATGAGCTTGAGACAGGAATATGTTTCTTTAAACTGCTTCTAAAAAGCTGGAAACATTTATGTTTCAGCGTGCAATCAACAACAATAGCAGCACAGGGCTCAGAGTTAATGAGAAGCGGACAGAAGGACAAGTGAAAGTGTTGGTTTTGAAATACTTGGTTTGAGAAGACTGTGAGTTTTGCCATTTGAGAAATCTTGCTTTTTCTTACTTAGTCTTTACTAATTCCAAGAAATCTAGAAAGCTGCCAGATATTAGATAGCAGTTAATACTGAAATTGTAGTCAAGAGGAATGAGTTTTGATGAGGGAAAGCAGTCAGCCAACTGAATTGGAACAAGAAAATGTGTACTTTTCTGTGTGCAAAGCTTTGAAAGGAAGAAAGCAGTAGGAGGTGGTCATTGGCATCAGTAGATTTTAATTTCCCAGATTTTATTTTCAAGTCTAAGTTGTAAGGAACATGTCCCAGCTTGGAGAATGGACCAGACTCAACTGGGTCTTTGAACTGAAATTTCCCCAATACATTTATGCAACTGATTTCTGCTGCAATGTCACAGCACTTTTATCCTTACACTATCAAACTTTTAGCTCAAAAAACATGTTTGTTTAAATAATTCTGATCTTTACTAATGATACAAGTCCTACTGCTCTTATGCCTCTACATAAGAGGATATAAATGGATATAAGCAAACTGGATATAAATGTATGCATTCAAGATATAAGATTGAAGAGCTATGTATTTTTAAAGAGCCCAATATTTAGTAGAATATTTAAAGAACCTCAATATTTCACTGATAATGACCTTAATAACTACAGTTTCTTTGCAGGTGCAATGTTTTCTGAATGGACCTCTAAGAGAGGTCCAATGTGATCCCAAATATCTACATCACTTCCTTGTTTTCTTTCTTTTTCCTCTCAAAAGTACCAAGGATAAGAATTTCAGTTAATTTACATCTGCTTTTGGCACAGGAAATATTTAACTGAGCACCTAAATATGAATTCCTAATTTTAAGAATCTAACATTTGTCAGAGGTTATTATAGCTCACTTGTTCATGCTTGTCTCTGTGGGTTGTTAAAAAAAGCCTTTTTCCTGAATGCACTACATCATTGTAAGAATTGTAATCAATTTAAAAGAACTGGGGAAGATACATACAAATAATTCTAAATTCAATTTTTATGACTATCTTTGATATATTGTAATTACATTTCATCTTTCCTTATGCAGTCCTTTCCAAAGTATTCATTTGCTAGCAGGACAATCCCAGCTGAAGGCTTGTTATCCTTCCACATCTATCTGATTTCTAAAAGTATGACCTCCTTATTCTTTTTGTCACTAGAGAAAAATACTGACTGAGCAGTGCAGCATTGTGGTTTATCAGGGATTGTTGTATGGAAGTCCAGGGTGCTTAGTCTCCACTTTCATTTTGCATCCTCATTACCAGCTGCCTGATATTAAAGTCACATATTTCATCATTCAAAAAGAAGCAGCCATGTTAGTTGCCAATATCTTGAAAAATGGTCATGCCATTCATTGCAGCCCATCACCACAAGTAATGCTGGCAGCTTGGCTTTGCCTCTCTGTCATCCTTCTCCACCACTGAATAAACTGTTGAAAGACTAAGAGAAGCTGCTGTGAAGAACATGCAGCAGGTGGTACAGCCTGTGTCCCTCAGTCTCCTCTGCCCATGTAATTTGCCAGGCAGTAGAGGAGAATTAGTGTGTGACTTAAAAGTCACAGCTGAAGAGCGAGGTCACGGGTTTTGGCTTACACAGGAGCCTGAGCTGTGGTGAGGAAAGGAAGCAGGAAGTTTATTAGTAAAATAATGGCAGTGGGCAAAGTACTTCTTAAAGTCAAGGACACCTACAGGATTTTAAATCTACATAATTTCTTTCCATTTTTTTTCCCTTTCATTTTCTCTTGCTCCCTTACCATTTACTTTGCTTCTCTCTTGAAGAGAAAAAGAAATCATATGCTTTATTGGGTGCTGACTGAGAATCCTTCACCTTGCCAGCTGTGTGTCCCTAAGATAGGTACATGAGATGTGAACAGTGTGAAAATTATACTAATTGATTTCAGCTGAATCTTTACCACTAGGGCAAAAAGTCGGGTGTTTCAGTCATCTAAGACAGTGTTGATGTTTTTCCCTCAATTCTTATGCAAAAGCAAACCTAGCATAATGTGGGTCTTGCAGACTCTTGAGTGAAACCGAGTTCATTGAACTGGAGGCATTGGTCAGCATCTGATTAACACGGTGTGCTGTTTGTACACTGGGCTAGTGGGTTCTGTGAAACCAGCCTCAGGCAGGGGAGAGGCAAGCAGAGAGGAGAGCACCCCAAAATTCATGGCCCAGCTGCAGAATTTTCTCAGAGAGTCTGAAGAGTGCTTTTCTAGTCCTGTCCCACCAGAGAGGTGCAGAGCTGAAAGAGATGGTGGAAAAAAAGCCTAACAGGCAGATGAAGATTTGATGCATATTTGCAGAAAAAGGAAATAATGAGTTGATGAAAAGATGCCTGTAGTCTTTCCCCACAACATCGTCATCATCATTGTGAAGGCCTCCCAAAATCTAGCCCTGCACCTTTGTGCTCCCAAAAACTAGCCCAGGACCTCATTAATTCCATACACAGGCAATAGCAGCAAGACTGGAAAAACATTTTAATTATGATCATCTGAACTGCTTTGGAGTTTAATGTCCCATTAATGATGATTGTATAAAAAAATGTTTAACTTGCTTGTTGTCTGCCTGCTCTGGAAATGTTTCATGGTGAGACCTGGATAAATGTTTATTGCTTCATATCTCATCTTAGTTCTTGGATAAAGATTTTATATATATATAAAATGAAAACACACATACAAGTGAGGATGTACCCAAGAGCTGTTGGATGGAGGTATAGGTATATATTAATAGGTAGGTACATAGGTGTATATGTTAATGCATCAGATTTCAGAGATATATTAATTTTATGTCTCCTTTAGATGGATAATTTGGATTAATTCTGCAATCCATCACTATTTGGGCATATCACCAAATGGAGTAACGATAACAGAATCAGGCAGAATTCTAGCCGGCCTGGCTTTTGCTTTGTTTTCATTTCTTCCTGTAGGCTAAAGCTTTGGCAACTTTTAGTGTGTTCAAAAGCAAAGCAAACCCCTCTTTTTATAGTAAACATAACTCCTTGTCTGGTGAAGAGTCACCAGCAGTGGGGGTTATTTTAATGGACATGCTGTATTACTTTAATCTAAGCCTTTCACCATCTGTTGTGCCTATAATAGTGAATGCGAAAAGAGCATATTTTTCATTTCAGGATTACATTAGTAAAATGTAAGATAAAAGTGATTTAAATCATGCATATGTTCTTAGTACAATGCAGCCTGCATCTGTGATGTTTTTTTCCACATGGTTTAGACACAAATCAAGAGAAAAGCTGTTAATGCTGATGTAGTGAAAGTTTTTCATGGAAAAGAGGGCTCTGTGAGGGTTTCACCATATATTTAATGTTTATAATGATAAAAGCCTGAGTAGGATGCCAGAAAATTATATATCTATAATATCTGTTGCTTAAACATCTGGGGTGGCGTGTAGAGCAGGCTGATGTTGCTGGGTATGACAGGACAAGTCCTCAGGCTGGCGAGACACCTGTAGGAATAGAAGGGCAGGCAAAAGAAAATCACACGAGAAATATTAAATTGTCTACTGGCCTAATACACTTCCATGGACTCTCATAAAGTAAGATTCCTTAGACATGGAATTTCTATCTTCCTATTTCCTTATCTCTTTAGCCCTCCTGAAGTTTTTCCTTGAATGAAAATGCATCAATGATGGCCTGCAGACCTTTTCTTTGTCAGTGCTAATCCTGCTGGTGTGCTCTCACTTTGATTGTATGCTGGATTACCACTCTGGAATACATTTCTAATTTTCAGAGGTGACAATTCAGGTTCCAGGGACCAGCTGGAGGACCATTTAATTTATGTTTTGTTATTTTTTTATGCCTGATGACAATTCAGAAATCACCTGAAGAGAATTCAGATGTTGCCAGTTTGAAGTTCTTTATCACTACCTACTGATTAAATTTTGTCAAAAACCCAAAAGTAATAAATTAGTTTTGCCTTCTGACTCCTGATAGTAGTCAGAGAGCAGAAATTAGCAGAAAATAAAGTGTTTCTGCTGAGACATGACTGAGATTGAAAAAAAACCCAACTGATTTTAATTTACCATAATTTTCATTAAATCGTATTCAATTTTTTATGGGTCTTTCATCACTTGACATATGGAAGCCTAATTCTGACTTGAGAGATAGTGTTTCCACTCCCATTTCAGTAAAGCAATATCTCTGATCACCCTTTAGTTCTCCCCCATCAACATGTCACACATGCCCATATTTGAAGTCTCCACCTGTCAACATCAGATTCCCAGAAGAGGCAGTGGTTGGACTGCAGCAGTGGAGGCAGCCTGAGGATGCCAAAGAGAGATGTGGCTGGCTTTAAAGGAAATTGGACATATTTTTGCCCTGTGTCCGCTTATGTTGCACCTTAGGAGTAAATTCTCCTATCAAACCTTGGCAGAAAATATGGACCTCAAGCAATTGACTGTGTTAATTTAATTCTGTCCATGGCCTATCACCTGCCACGGGTCAGATCTCAAATAATCTTCGTTCACATCAAGTAGGAAGAGGATGAGTCAAGTATTGGTCTTGATATATGGTTATATGACATCACACAGTGCATTTCTGAGATACTAGATATAAAACCTATGAGATAATTTCCCTTTCTTTAAGAAAAGTGCACAAAGGCCTTTTGTGATTAAGTTCAAGATAAAAGCAGAAATTGCACAACTTTTCAGTTAAATGAAGATATTCTCTTCAAGAGAAGCTATGTTGGACACTGAAGTGTCCTTAGAAAAAGAGAACTAATAGAAGAATATCTAGTAGAGATAGGGCAGGAAATTAGGAGTTTTCCATTTGAAAGATTCTCTGGCATTTATTATCATCATAAATAGTCCAAAAAAGAATTTTCATTATAATATTATTGGAAATTAATTTTCCTTGTCCTTCTCATGAAAGAAATGCATACTAGGAGTTTTATTTTTAATAAGAAAATAAATGAACTCTTGACTTTTCTCTATTTGCATTTAGGCTTATGCTGTAAAATATTTCTGCTTAACTTTTAAAATTAAAAAAATCTGGTTTATACAAGTCAAATTCAAACAGAGCATTAAAAACAGTTCTGAAATTAAAAGCAGATTAAAATGTATTTTCCTATTTTTTTGATTTTTGTTCCTAAATAAAATTTAATAACTATTAATCTTGTTAATAATTTCTAATTTTTTTAATTGGAAACTTAATTTTATCACATTTTTTGTGAACAAGCTTACAGTAATTTTTGTTTTGTAAAAAAGCTTACAATACCTTTTTGTAAAAAAGCTTACAATAATTCAGCTGTTATTTGTGAAGGTGTCTTTGTGATTAAGCAGTTTGTAAATGTTAGGTCTGAAAGGATAATAGAAGAGACAGATGCTCCATTTGATGAAAATAACCTTGTGGTGACTGAACAAAGTTCCTAGTTAGTGTATGTTGAGTTACTGGCATTTAAAAGAGGTCTTTTGTGGCTCTGTAACTATCTAACCTTCATGAAAATTCATGTTTTTCCTTTCATCTCTAAACCTTTGTGATGAGTATGGTGGCACTAACTTTCTGACCTCCTCCATGTCTACTGGTAGGCTTGTTGCCTATGGGTATTCTTCTGACAACTAATAACAAAATATAATTGACTTCTTCAAAGCCATGGCTCTTTCTTTTTTTCCTTTAAATAATCTATCATGTTCACAACCTAAACAGTATTCACAAATATAAACTGGAATACTGAGGCAATGCCCAATTAAATGCCAAAAAACTCCACTGATGTTGCACACATGGTTTAGGTTTCTCTAAGTCAAACATCTGGTAAGTACTTTCGATTGGTAAGTGCATAAAACCTTGATCCTGGCTGATAATGAGGAGTTTCATAGCAACTTAATCTAATGAAAAGGAAGGTAACCTTATGTTAGGCCTATTAAAAGAAAAGGCAGAGTGGGCATATGGAAGGTGAGTGATGGAATGGGAGAATTCCAAGGTTTCATGTTGTAATACATTGATTTGTGACATGAGTGTGCAGTGCTGAAGAGGTGAGCATGTACAGCTTTGGTCTCATCCCAGCCCATAATCATGGGTGAAATTGATTTAAAAATGTTCCGTGAAGTTTGACAGTTCCAATAAATAAAAAGATTTAAAAATGAGATAGCTAAATCCTAGGGGGTTTAATAAGCATTCTTTTCCTTTCCCAAAAGGTATCTAAAAGTTGGAAGCATATGAATATGAATATCTAGAAATCTGTGACATTTAACTTAACCCTTACTTCTCTCTAAACAAATTCTCATGTTCCTGTCCTGACTAATTTTCCAGCCTACTGGTTGCTTTTTTGTGTTAGGAGGGCCCTGCTTTAGTGAGGGTGAGCAGTGCTCACTCTGCCTGCCCTGGTTAGCACTTACCTTTACTGGCAAATAGTTTCTGGATTTCCCTTGTTCCCATACTGCAATAGAGCTGGGATTTTTAGCTTCCTACCTATCTGCCATCACTTTAGAGCTTTCAAAATTGTTGGTGGTGCCAACTTTTCCTTCCTAATAAAAGGAAATAAGTTCAAAGATACAACTCCAAGTCAGAAAAAAATATCAACAAACAAAATATGAGAAAAAGAGAGTGAACCCTTAGAAAAAATCCTTCAAATACATTCGGTTTCAATTTGACATGTGAGAATGCTCCAGGAGCAGTGTTATTTCAGTCCCTTTTGGAAGTGTTTTGCTGAAGTGCATTGGAGCACCTTGGCTGAGCATAAGCACAGCTTTCAAAGCAACAAGAAAAACCTGGACATACTAAAAATATATTGAGTTGCAACATTGATGTTTCTGAGCCTAATATTACACATCATAAAGGAGATGGCTGTTAAGGGCCGACATGGGATGTTTTAGATTTTCATGAGGTCTGTCCTGTCATCTGCGAGCTCATTACAGAGTGTTGTACAGGAAAGGACCAGGAGCCCAATCAGAAGGTGCAGACACGCTCACAAAAAACACACTGTCACATACACACTCTGCCTTCCCAGTGCAGTTATGTGCAGATTTCACCCAGGTGTGGTAATTCCCATGCTGCTTCTCCTGTTTTGCAGTATTCCGGATTTCACACGGAGAGATCTGAGTCTGACCACGAGAGCCAGTGGGGTGGGAGCCCCCTGAGCGACACGGCCTCTCCGCAGCTCCTGGAGCCCGCGGCCAGAGCGAGCTCCCAGCACCACGACGTCTCCTGTGCCTACAGACAATACTCAGACCGCAGCGCGCTCTGCTACGGTTTTGCACTGGACCACTCCAGGCTGGCTGATGACAGGCATTTCCACACCCAGGCCTGTGAGGGAGGCAGATGCGAAGCTGGCCGGTATTTCCTTGGCACGCCGCAGCCGGGAAGGGAGAGCTGGTGGGGCTCTCGCTCAGCCTTGCCTCTGACTAAGTCGTCCCCTGAGAGCAGAGAAGCGTATGAGAACAGTATGCCCCACATAACGTCAGTGCACAGGATTCATGGTAAGACATAACAAGGATTTGCAGAAGCGACACCATCTCAGCTAAAGCAGTACGACAGAGAAACACAGCTGTTTATGTGAGAGATGGAAAATGAGATGCTTTCAGTGTATGTTCTTGTCTCAGAGATCACATCTGTGGAGATGATACTTAAAATTCAAGCTGAGCAGAATTTTATAGTCTGGTTTATATGAAGAAAAATATAATTTTTCTGTATTTTCATTGTGCAATTAAGGTGGAAAAATGTTATTGAGGAGATTTTAAGCGTGATCTTAAAAATATAAACAAAATAATCCACTTGATAGAAAAGTGTTTTTTATTAGACTTAGGATCAAGACAATTGAGATGGAATATATTTAGCAAAAAATTATAGGTAAATCCAAGCTAGATATTAAAAAATCTTGAAGGCTGTTGGAAAAATTGTTCTCTGTGACTTTTTTCCCTACTGGTTATTACTAGATTCTGTAGGATTTGATGTTTATTTCAAGTTAGCTTTTGAAATTGACAGTTGATTTGGTGTCAGACATTTAGCCTCAGTGATAATTTTTTGCCAATTTAAATCTCTCCAGCCTTTCAGCACGAAGCTTGAAATTTTGTTTATTTCTGATCGGTTGCAACTCAGTGCATTAGCACATTTTCAGATGCTGAAGCCAATAAAAAAGCCACAGTGAAAGCCTTATACTGGGTTTGGAAAAGTTCAAAGGTCTTTGGTTTTAAAATTTTAGGCTTAGTCTTGGAAGACAGTAAAGGCCCTAAAGTCAGAACTCAAGGTTTTAAGGATGCATGCAACATAAAAAAAAAAGTTTTTCCACAAAAGAGCTGAACACCTTCTCTGATATGTATATGGGCCTTATTTTTTAAAGAGAGGTAAGAATGTCATAATATTTTCCCATTTCAAAAGCAAATATTTATGCATGAGGATATGATATCACATTTTTACAGTGTCTCTGTCTAACAGCTATGGGTCCTTGAGCTTTTGAAGAAGAGTTCCCTCACCACTTGTGGTTATTTATTGTTGTGTATCCTGCATCAAGTCTCAACATAACCACAAGCTATTTCTCAATGTTGTCTCTGTTTTAGCTCCTGGAAGGGCTGGAATGTTGTACATTTGTAATTCCCTGAGATTTTTATTTTTACTATGGCCCAAATTCACTCAGACCTTGTTGATGCAAACAGGTACTAAGGGGCCAGGGGCCTGAACACTGGCATTGATGGCACTTTGAAATGCCCTAGGATACCCTGCCTGGCCTCTAGCTACTCCAAAAGAGTTGCTTTCGAGTTGCTTCCATACCTGCAGGGCTTATGCAGGTGCTTGGCTACCCAAGAGTATATCAGGTGGCACCAGAAACCTGTGTTGAGGTGCTTAGATCTCTTTGCATATTTTCAGCTGTGTTGCTTGTTTCACAGTGGAGACACTGGAAACTAGAGTTTCTCACTGAAAAGCAAGGGGTCTTTTTTGCTGTTACAACCCACCTCTGACTTGATTTTCTCGTGTGAAATTAGGTTCAGATTACATATTCTTCAAGATCACTTAAACCTCAGTGCTTGTCTCCTTTCTCTCTTTCCTAGGAAGAGGACACTGGGATGAGGACAGTGTTGTTAGCTCACCCGATCCGGGCTCTGCCAGCGAGTCAGGCGACCGATACCGTACCGAGCAGTATCAGAACAGTCCGCATGAGCCCAGCAAAATTGAAACTCTCATTAGAGCCACCCAGCAAATGATTAAAGAAGAAGAAAACAGGCTACAGCTGCGGAAAACCACTCCTGACCCACTGGTCTCCATTAATGGCACAGGGAAGAAGCACGCTCTCTGTTTTGCAAGCTACCCTCAGCAGCAGCTGGCGGCGGATGTCTGCCGCGTGCCAACAGTTGCCAACACTCCTCCCTGTGAACACATCCAGCAGCGGGATGGAAAGATCATGAGCCCACATGAAAATGACTACGACAACAGCCCCACAACACTGTCTAGGATAAGCAGCCCCAGTTCTGATCGAATATCAAAATCTAGTTTGGTACTTGCTAAAGACTACCTGCATTCAGACATGTCCCCTCACCAAACCCAAGGAGACCACCCAGCAGCCTCTCCAAATTATTACAGCTCCCACAGGCAGTACTTTGATAAGCATGCTTACACACTAACTGGATATGCCCTGGAGCATCTGTATGACACTGAAACAATTAGAAACTATTCACTAGGCTGTAATGGATCCCATTTTGATGTGACTTCTCACTTAAGGATGCAGCAAGATCCAGCACAAGGACACAAGGGAACATCTGTTATAATAACCAATGGAAGCTGACACTTTTTTTTCTAAAAACTTTTGCGCTTTAAAAAATAACCTTTGAGATCTAATTGGAAGATATTCTATGTTTTCATGCCCTTGTCCTTACCAGCATTTCCCATACCACAGTGCACTAGAAAGAAGAACCTAAGGTTTGGGGGGATAAGTTAGTTAAAACACATTACTTCAGATAAAAAACAAATGCACTGGCATGCAGGGTTAGAGTAAATGGAGCTAAATGGAAAGCTTGTGCCATGCATGCTAAGAAAGATAGAAGAGGTTCAGGCAGGGAGTACCTGTGGCAGAGCTGTTTATCCACATTGTGTAAGAGGTGTTGTTTGGAAACACTGCCAAGGGCAGATCTTCTGAACTGCATAGGTACCAGGCAACAGAACTGCTATGCACTCTTTTTACATAGGAAGCTGAGATGTGTTCCTTCAAAATACACAACAAAATGTGTACTTCTGGTGATTTGTTTACTCCCCAAAGACCAAGTGTGTTATGCTGCTGTATGGTATAAAACACCCGTGGCTGACCAATATAAGATCAAAAAAGGGAGAAAGAAGAGAGAACTCCTCGAATTGTTGTGTCCTTGTATACTCACAAACCTAGCTATTTACATATGCTTGATTTGAAAAGAGTCCTTATGATTAGTATGGTCAAATGTTTACCTCTACTGTATTAAAAAGAAAGGGGTATTCTCACTGTAGTTTTGAGAAACACAAAGGGCTTGCTTGTCTTGCTGTAGAGATGGGAGATGGTTCTCATGTTTTTGAAAGGTTGCCCATGGTGGCTAGTGGAGTGAAATGGAAGAAAATTACCTGGAGAAACAGGGAGAATAGACTGGAATTAGGAGTGGTCCAAGGTAAACACTTAACCCTGTAGTTAAGTATGCCATTTAGTAATAATTATAAAATAAGGAAAAGTGGCTGAATAATTAAGAATTAATTTAAAACACAGAAGGAACTAAATAGAATCATAGAAATATTGCTGTAAAATACAAATGCAGTTGCATAAATGTAAAAATACATGAGTCAAGAATAGGTAAAAACTCTTTGGCAGTTTGTCTAACTTCTGATAAAGTTTTAGTGTAAATTAAGAGTATAGAGTATCATAACTACTCTATCTGAAACACAGTGAAGTAATAGGCATGACCTTGATAAAGAACTATAAATTCTCTTCTTGATTGCAGCAGATAATTTAATGAATATCAGAAAATATTTTGGATATTAAAATCAGCCATATGTACATAAAAAGTAGAGGGAAATCAGTGTTCCAAGGAATTAAATTGCATTAAGAATGCTGGTATTGTCAAGGCCTGTCCTGAAGTTATACAAGACATCAAAAGAGGCAGAGGAACTTTTCTAAAATTTTTAATAACCTCATGAACAAAGAGCCTGATTAATTGGAAAAGAATAAATGCAAACATATGCTAAAAATGTAAAATAGGGCATTTGTAGTCACAATTGCTAGACCCGTCCTTTTTTGTATGGCATTTATATGGTCCCAAAGTTGACTGCAACAGGAGGGACCACTGCTCCCTCTTATGCCAATGTGGAGGAAAGGGGACCTGAGGTGGTTACTAAAATGAGATTAGCTCTAAGACTAGCTTGATTTGTAACATTCAGAAGCTCAACATATGGGACTGAATCATCAATGGGACTAAATATAAACCAGCATGCTATGGGTGGGTTAAAAATACTGTTTCCAAATAAAACTAATCAGAAGCAAAAGCTAAATAATAGCATTATAAACCACGTAAGTAGAGACATACTTTAAAGCAGAGGAAATTACCTCTCTGAACTTGGAATACTGTGTACAGTCCTGATCACTCCAAAGCAGATTGTGAATCTTGAATTGAGTAGTACCTTACTCCATAAGCAACCTTTGTTGACTGCAGTGTGATCGCTCCTGGTGAAATGCACGTTGGACACAAGGGAGAACAACACAGTCTGGTCTTTATTATCTAAACCTCGTAACAAAAAAGGTGGAGCAGAGCTCAGCAAAAGATAAAGAGACTGAAAGATCTAATAAAAGCTTTAAATAAACTGGGTCTGTCATCTTTGTAAGGGAAAGGAGTAAGGGGTAATGTCACTGATGTGCACCAAACTCGGCACAGAGGAGAGATAAATAATGGTCTAAAACTACTTGAACTAGTGGCAGAAATGAGGGACAGGGCACTGAATGATAGCAAAGGCAAAATGAGAACAAAATTATTTGGCAAGAAGTTTATTTGACTCATTGCCAAATGGATAATGAAGGTCAAAAAGAGAAGCAGATAGAGATTTGTTTGTTTGTTTTAAGATAAAAACTAGGCAAATAATTGAGGGGAAGAAAAACGTTGACAACTGTTAACTCAGAGGAAGAAATGGACCAAAATGGACTTCTTTCAGCCCAACAATTGTATATATTCCTAAAGCATAGGAATAAGAAAGTATTTTTGATAAATTTAGTTCTGGATACATATTTATTTCACTTGTTCCTATGAATGATATGAATAAACTTGTACTTGGAGTCTCATTTTACAGTATTAAAATACAATTTGCAAAGCCAATTATAATAGAGGTACATGGTATCACACTATCCCTACAAATACATATAAAACTACACCTAAGTGTCAATATTACTTTGTATTTCAAAAGAGTCTCCTAAACTGTTTGAATGAATGGGGTTTTCTCAGCACTCAAATTTTTTGGGATCACGAAGCACTCTTGCTATCAAGCTTTTAGTTAGAAGGCAATGGAGTTCTGCAGACCAGCTGCAGTTCCCTGGCTGTGGTCTAATGGCCACAAGTAGCCAGGAAACCACACTTTGGTGACTGCTGCATTTGCATTCTGACAGGCACCTTTGAAAAATAGAAGACTTATAAGACCAACAGGCACAGCATAAGATGCTACAGGACTTCACCTAGGAAAAGAGCCCTGTGTGCTATGCAATAAAAGTCTCCCATCCTTATTTACAGCGATCTCAAGACTATAGTTATTTATTCATATTTTCAATAGCTCTAGTCCACTACAAAGGCAAAAAATGCACTGTAATGAATTGAATAAATCAGTAGAGATGTCTCTACATGCAGCCATGTTGTGCTACAAGCAAAGGCTGAAGCTCTGTCTCCTCATGGGATTCCAGCAACTGGCAGTCCTTAGACTTCAATACAGTATGCTGGAGATGGATGTCTTTTGTCAGCTTGTTTGCTAACCTGCTTCTTTAGATAGCCAGGAATTTCTTCTTGATTGACAGAAAGCACTGAGTTTTGCAAACATAGACTCTGCATGCTTCATGCTACATGAAAGCAAGTCTGCAATCTTAATTATAGCATATAATATCACTGCAGCTCATATTACATGTGCTTTTCAATATGGTATAAAGCTTATTTTTTCCATTACATATTTATGTAATTCAAATTTTTATTTAGTATCCTTCAAGGATATAATCTCTTTTTTTATCTTTCTCCCTTTTCCAAATCAGATGGGAAGAAATATCTTGCAAAATTGAAAAATGCACGACATTTGAAGCAAATAAGTTTCAAATGTATCACATTAGCTAAAGGTTATAATTTTAAATAAGGTATATATGTTGTGTTTTGGAATAGAAACAATATAAATTGCTGTATTGCATCATTTCTCTAATATTATAATGGTTTGCTATTAACACAAAATGAATATTTTGCAACTACTGCAAATACAGAGTAACCACAGCTCTTTCAAACAATTTCTTATTGATGTCAGTGGATGGTACGTTATCGGTTTTGTGCATTACAATCTTAGTACATCTCTTTTGTTTAATGAAATTAAAAAAAACCCTACTCTTTACATGAAATCTCACCCCATGAGCATAGAGTTTGTGATTCTGGACAAATTTGCAAAGCAATTCTTAAATTGAAAGAAGAACCTTACTCAGCAATTTGTCCCATTTATTCAAATGGGAATATTTGTGGAGTAAGGTACTACTTAGCATTTGCAAGGGGAGGAAAGCTGACTTCTGATAATAGGTTTGAGGGTTGTTTTGTAATTCTGTTTTCTTTAAATCTCAAGATGTGAGTATGGAACTATGGAAGATAATAACTTTCATGGTTGTGTTTCTATAAAAGAGGTTATTTATGTTCTGAAAAAATGAGTGCATCTCTCCTAGCTGAAGAGCCCCAAAAGTATTTCTTAAGCTTTAAAAATGGCTTTTGTTGATCTGTCTGCAATTTTGCCGTGGGTTACACAGTGAAATTCTGCTCTTTTAAAGTCCTTTAATCACTGTTATCTGAATCTCATTTTTGTCTTTACACATGCAGCATTTATTCATTAATGTCCCTAAGTATGTTAACCACCATATGTTTATTTATGTGAGCATGCTGAGTGAGTTGGAAAAAATAAAAGGTGGCATGTTATTTCTGGGAAAGGCACAGACACCCCGGAAAATCAGCCTGGATGTTCCAAAGGTCAGAAAACCTTTCAGTCACAGAACAAAGCTGTGGCATACGCCTTGGTTCCAGACCTTCTGCCTACAAACCTGTGTGTAATGGGGATTACAGCACACAGTTCCAGGATTAGACCTGGCTATGTCTATTTTAAGGTGGCTGTAGTTAATATCTGGCAGCAAATGGATTCAGGCTGCTCTTTCCTTGAGTTGCAAGTTTACTTAAAGCACCTAAGAGCCTTAAGGCAATACAGGCTTTGTTATTAGGAGCAATGGTGGATGAACATGCTTTCCTGTAGGTATACTGGCTTAACACCAGATAGCTCCACAGTGTGGAGCATAAACTGTTTTATTTGAAGTTAGTATTGATGGTTAAATATTTCAGCTGTGTGCACTGAGAAGCAACCCCCCCCCCCAAACCAATAACAACAAAAAGCAGATAAAAAACCCCCCAGATTTCTGTAACCCTTCAGTTTGGTGTTTTGAAAGTCTTCTAGAGGTATAGCTGAGGATTTAGCTGTTATTTTGAAGACCAGAAAAATGAAATAGTCCTCTGTTCAAAACAGTGAGAGAACTAGTGTGATTCAATTTCACATTTTCTTATGGCATTTATTAATTAAAAAAACCAAAATGCTGTGAGGTTAAACTTCACTGCGGCATTTAGCTTATGTATACAAGAGTTCTGTAGATAAATCTGGCTCTAAGGTTTTAGGAATATATCCCTTTTTGAAAAGAGTTAATTTATGACTCCACCTATAAAGCTGTATTTGAAGGGAAAGATCACATATAGGATGAAAAAAGATTTTTTTTTTCCTGGTTGCATTCCCTATTTAACTCCCCTCTCACAGAAATTTCTCAATCTTTCCTATTGTTCTAGGATTCCAAATGTCAGTTTAAATATTTTTATTTATTACAATTTGGACTGCATTTACTATTTTCCTTTTCACCTACAGATACATTGGGAAGTTTCACAGTGCAAGAAAAATCTTTTTCACACAATACAAAATGTTGGCACCTTTACATTCTAAGGAAATAAAGTCTATGAGAAAAAGTATGCTTAGGGCACTGCAACTTTTTCCCAGGGTAAATATTTCAATGCATAAAATATACTAATCTAATAAAAAGAAAGCACTTGAGACATGATGAAGAATTTAATGTTTGCTTTAAACCAATGGTTACATTTAAGGACAAAAAGACACAGATTGCCAGTGTTTCAAATACCATGCTTTGCAATGTAAAGGGTCTAGTGACATTGTAGCATAACATCTGTAGTTTTCCTTTGGAATGTAATGTAGAAAATATAATTTAGTTATGTCAACTATATCTTGCAAAGTGTTCCCATTTATAATTATTTATATTGTAAATAGCTTTCTGAAGTAAATTTGAAGTTAATGTGCATAAGATGTATTTATTATGTGAAGATTTTTTTTGTTTGTTTAAAATATAGCTACCAATATGCAATTTTGGTCTGTTTTTCTAGATTTTTAAACTAAAGATTGTCCTATGTAGTATACTTTTTCAGGAATTTATTTTAATTAATGAGAGTATTTCCTAGCATTGGGAGGGGACAGGGTAAAGTAATTTATTTTGGTTCCTGTGAATCCTAAATGCTCCCTGAATTTTGAATGGAGTTTATCAACTATGAAGAGAGACTGATAAGAGTACTGCTACCTCATTCAAGATGCCTCAAGCTGCTCAAATACTATTCTTTAAGGAAGAACTTAATTAAGATTAATTATCTACTTTGTGAATCATCTTCCTTATTTTTTGAAGGCATCCTGAGGTACCCTGTGCCTCAGCTAAATCAGCTTGCTGCCTTGGAGCATGATGCCCATTGGGTGCTTGAAGCAGTGTGCTCAGAGAGGAGAGTTCTGACACAGGAACAGGTGAGGAGTTTGTTAAATCACACTCAGGCCTGAGAGCTGGCTGTGACCTGAGGGTTTGTGCTTGGATATCTCAATCGACCTGGAGTAACAGGAGCCAACCTGCAGCATCTGAGCTGCTGTAACCCTTGCCTGGTCTGGGGTTTAGGTCCTTCTGGGCTCAAGTCACAGCTCTCACTTTCTAGGGCGGTTTCTGAGCCATCAAACCCTGTCCTCTCTGACATTGTCACTGAGTCTCTTCCCTGCCGGGAACAAGTGCAAGACAGATGGTCTCAGAGAGTGACACTGGTGCTACGGTCAGGTGAGAGAGCAGCTTTCTCTGGAGAGAAAGGGGTTGTCCACATATTTCCCACTCACAAGACAGAGCAAATACTCATGTATTGCTCATGTATCAGGGGTGTGATGCACAGAAGAGTCAGTTTTGAGTCTCAGGGAATATCCTACAGCATTGAGTTAGAAGTTTAAACTGCATTCATGATGTTGGCATTTCCTTTGGGCTAATTTAGGCACTTCCCCTCTCTTTGGCCTGAATTTTGGTCCTGGTTCTCATGCAGGTAGGAATTGGCATTATCTTTTCACCAAACTATGCTGTTTACAGTGCAACACATGCCGAGTGTCCTTTCCTTTCCTTTCCTTTCCTTTCCTTTCCTTTCCTTTCCTTTCCTTTCCTTTCCTTTCCTTTCCTTTCCTTTCCTTTCCTTTCCTTTCCTTTCCTTTCCTTTCCTTTCCTTTCCTTTCCTTTCCTTTCCTTTCCTTTCCTTTCCTTTCCTTTCCTTTCCTTTCCTTTCCTTTCCTTTCCTTTCCTTTCCTTTCCTTTCCTTTCCTTTCCTTTCCTTTCCTTTCCTTTCCTTTCCTTTCCTTTCCTTTCCTTTCCTTTCCTTTCCTTTCCTTTCCTTTCCTTTCCTTTCCTTTCCTTTCCTTTCCTTTCCTTTCCTTTCCTTTCCTTTCCTTTCCTTTCCTTTCCTTTCCTTTCCTTTCCTTTCCTTTCCTTTCCTTTCCTTTCCTTTCCTTTCCTTTCCTTTCCTTTCCTTTCCTTTCCTTTCTTTCTTTCTTTCTTTCTTTCTTTCTTTCTTTCTTTCTTTCTTTCTTTCTTTCTTTCTTTCTTTCTTTCTTTCTTTCTTTCTTTCTTTCTTTCTTTCTTTCTTTCTTTCTTTTCTTTATTTCTTTTCTTTCCTCTCTCTCTCTCTCTCTCTCTCTCTCTTCATAGGTGAGGGGTTTCAGAAATGCCCTTTTTTGGCCTACCTCTCTCTCTCTGAAGCTCACACTAAAATCCACAGGCAGTCATGAGACCACATTGTCCTCCCTAGGATAAGAGTAGTGCTAGTTTCTCCATGTAAAGCACTGCTACAAATCTGAGTGTCGTCCTCATCGCTGCGTACTTCAAGTCCTGCCACTTCCATGCCTGCTCCTTAGTCTCTTTTCTGGTGCCTGAAGGTAGCTATTGCCCACTGGTGTCTATTCACTCTTGATTTCCATGATCATTGGCAAATTGTTCTGCACTGAGGAAATCTGCTGTCATGGCTATTGTAATAAAAGTGTGCAATACCATCAGGAACTTCCTCTATCCACATATGGTGGCCATCAGAGGCTTCAGCATCAGCAATTTCATTTGATACAGCTCCTCTGACTGTCAGAAGGTCACAGATAGCCTGCTGTGTGCCTGTGTGAGTAAAAGGGCTGTCCACCACACCACAAAGCCTGATGGACTACATGGCTTATGCACGCATGCAGCATTCTAGACTGCGGTCCCCAGGCCAGGTGCAAGGCTGGGTGCACGTGGAAAGAGCTTGGCCTCACCATTACCAAGATTTCTCTTCCTTGCAGACACTTCTCTCTGCTGCAGTCTGTCGTTGCTTTTCTCCTACAGTCTGTCATCTTGATTTTTTCTTTCATGGAAATTATCTGTTCTATTTCCCTTTCCTCCCTTCTGCCCCAAGCCCTGGTCTGTGATCTAGCTTGCTCAGCTCTAGCTTCTTCTCTTGATCCTGAAAACTGTGTGTTGCTTTTGATGAGGAAAATGGCTATATAGCAACAGTTGCCATTACTTGCTTTCCCTTTTCCATTTTCCTCCTTTCTGCAGCTGGTGTCAATGTCATTCTGAAGACCCTGCAATCTTTTTCTCTCAGGCATTAGTTCTGCTACAAGAAAGCTACTGGTTGAGGGAATGGAGGTGATGAACTTTTCAGAAAATCTACAGACAAAAGATGATAGATGCCTTCAGCATACCAAATATGCAAGCTACTTCAGCTGCATTGCAAAATGTCACTTCTGGCCTGCAAACAGAAGGTAAAGATGAAAACTGAGACCAGAGGACATACACCTGTATTTGAGAATAACAACAAAAGCTACAATCAGATGCATCTGAGAGGAAACTTAAAATTGGGCCATTTTCTAAATGTGCATTAAATTACATGCAAATAATTAAATGTTCATTATTGCTGTTCATCTCATCACTATTTTTCATTTATGCATTATTACAACGAGCTGTCATCAGTTTTGTCATTTTTGTCATGTTATCTGTATTTTTCCTTTTTGATCTACACTATTTTTAAATCTATAAATAAAAGTATTCTATAATAAAAGTATTAATATAAAATGCAGAGCAGAAACCGACACCTGGAAAATAGAAACCAGAAAGTGTCAACATATTTCAAGCTTTCAACTGACTTTAAGCTCCATAATTTTGTACCCAGTGTATCAGGTAAATTTCACATGGGAGCCCATTTTCACATCAAGCCATATTCCTAGGAATTGTTAGTATGATACATTTCAAAGCTATATCAATGTGCTGTTGCAAGTCGATAAATTTATATACTATCAAATGTATTACATTTTTGGATCCTTTTTTTACTTTTTCTGACAAGGAGATGTGAGAATATGGTGATAAGAGTTTAAGGTACATTTTCAAGCTGGATGCTTTCAATTTCCCCTCAAGATACATTTCCAGAGACAATCTCATTCACTTTCAAAGGGCAAGCTGTAATCTTTCTATAGCTCCTTCCATCTCCCTTGAAGCTTGAGATAGTTCTGAACTGTCTGTACACTTGGGATCTGCTAGAGCAGCCTTGATGCTACACTGATTTCTGCTACCTACCATGACTGCCTGCCTACCTGTTCATCACATAGAAAAAGAGGTGGCCATCTAGCTTGTAGAGAGCTATCAAGTGCGAGAGAGCTGAAATAACAGTGAACACCACACCACCATATAAAACCACATTTTTACATTAGCATTGTCTATTTTATGAGGTAAAGCACATTAGGCTGCTACCCTTCTTCTGTGCTATTATCTTCACAGGTGGTAAGAAAACCAAGGAAGAAGGTATCAGAAGATGTGAAACTATACATTTTCTCCTATATTGTCTAGCAAAACTCAGTGAAGATGCAAGAGATTATTGTCATCACACAGAGTAAATGCTTGCCCAGTGGAGTCCTGCCTGTGTGCACTGGGTAAGGCAACTTTGTTGGGAATGGCTTTTTGCTCTGCCAGAGCTGGTGACACCATGCCAGTACATACAAGCTAGCCAAAATTCCTTGTGTGAATGTCAGTGTTTTCCAAATTGGTGATGTGTCCTGTCAAAAGACATTAGGATTGTTGTCTGCTGAGCCTTTTGCTCCTTTTCTTCTACTATTGCATCCATTTGGAGCCCAGGATGGGGAGAGCTGAGACTGCAAACAGCTTATACAGTTTTGACAGGAGTTAGATGCATTTTTCATTTGAAGCTTCTTGATTCTGACACAGGACATTTCATCAGGTTATGAATTATTTTAACAAAAACAGAACTGTGTTTTGTCTGTCTGGTTTCTCTGTGGGACAGTTGTGTCATTTTTTTTAAAGAATACCAGTGAAAGGCATCCTTTGTGTTTTCAATTTGGAGAGCACTAGTGAGGTGAAAAATACAGCCCAAGTGTTAAGTCTATTTTCATCAAGGGCACAACTGCGCATTTTGATGTTATGTTTCTGACTTTTCTCTAATCACAAAGGCAGAGCCTTTCTTCTGTGCTGCTTTCTATTTAACCTCCAAAACAACTGCAAAGTATTAGAATGACTCCAGTACCCTCTTCAGCATGAATGTTTCTTGAGCTTAAGAGAAATGCTCATGGTTTCATTAGGCTGGTTATCTGACAGGCTGCTCATAGAAAACAGCTGATTCTTATTTTTATTTCTTTTACTGAACAGCTTTGTCTTCCTGTAATCAATCTTCTTGGCTACAGCAGTAAATATGCTAAACTGCAGGTGCCAACAAGCTTTGAGACAGTCTCAGGCTTGAATGTTGACCCATGGCTGTGTTTTGTGTGTCATGAAATAGCCTACCTTGTGTACAACTATTTGGTCTATTCGTTGACTTGGGGTTTTAACTTAATATGTGCTTATTTACTTATGGAATTAGATCCAGTGTGGGAGAGATGCAAAACAGCCAGTGGTTTAGGAGTTTAGTAAATAATCTCAGCTTTGTTCAGTTTTGCTCTAGGTCAGATTGCTGCACGGAGTAATTCCATATGGAAACCTGATTTGAGCTTACTCTAAGTAAACCTTAAAACGGATTTTGGCAAAATCCAGCCAGCCATCAGGAACCCATTCTCAGTTTCTGCTGAGGATTTCCTGATAACTTTCTTAATTTAAAAAAAGCATCAACAAAAAAACAACGGCAAATGAGAAAAACTTTGAAACTTTTTTGCTGTCTGAAATACTCATTCCCCTCTCCCTGAACATTAACCATCAAAAAGCCCTTTAGGCTGCTCTAATTTATGCCAAGAGCTGTAGAAGTTAGGAGGTGCAAACACGGCTTAAGTGACTTTGCCTCCCC
Source organism: Molothrus ater (assembly GCF_012460135.2). Lineage (NCBI taxonomy): Eukaryota > Metazoa > Chordata > Aves > Passeriformes > Icteridae > Molothrus > Molothrus ater. Next base: position 104,798,705 of record NC_050480.2, on the reverse strand, counting down.
CCGCGCGCTTTGCTCCGCACCGTTGGCGATGCGGCGCAGCCTCCCATGAGGGAGAAGCACGATGGGGCCAAATTTCTGCTCTTCTGCTCTGACTTCTGTGCCCTGGTGCAGAGCAGCAGCTGCCTGGTCCCTCTCCAGCCTGTGCCACTGTAGTGTGTGGGCTACCAAAGCCTCTGCTGCTGTGTTAGGGATGAGAGGAAAGCACGGGGGTTTGAGCGGTGAGAGAGCCTCTGTGGGCTGCCTCCAGTGTTCAAGAGCCAGCGGTAAAATCCTGGCATTAATGAAGCTGTTGACAGAAATACTTTGGTCCCACTGAAGCATGGCCAAAAATGTAAAAACATTTTGAAAACAACACTTGAGGCAGCTCAGTGTACCTCCCTCAATAGAGCGACTGAAAGCATAAGTAAACAGAAAGATTTACTTGTGTTGGGAACAAACATAATTAAAAAAAAATGTGGGTAGGGAAACAAGTACACACAAAAAAATCCTCTCCTGTAATTTATCTGAACGATGTCAAATGTGAACAAAAACCCTGAGATAAAACTTGGGTTAGAGAGTAGAAATTCTGGCAGGGCTATTTTGAACTGGGGCTCTTAGGAAAAGCTGCTGATTGAAATCAATACAGCAAGACCCAGAATCTGAAAAGACCTTTTCTGAGATCTGAGAGGGTCACTGAGCAGAACTGTCAGTTGATAGTATTGAGGCTGCAATTGCCTTCACCAAGGTGCTTCAGTGTTTGCTTTAGTGACTTCTTGCAACCAGTGGCTGAGCATACATTTAACATCCCACCTGAGATCACCCTGCTGGGGGAGGGAATTTTTTAAAGACTTCTATAGCTTAAACAACTCCCTCACCAGCCACATCACCACGTCACATTTTCTGTATACTAATCCATAATGTTTGATTAATGTACTGAATCAGATTAATTGAAAAAGTTACTATTTATGGAGACAAAAAGGACTGAAGTTCTCTGTTTTCTGCTTCTGTTTTTTAAAAACATTCATTCATTTGAATTTTTAACAAATTGTAATTTATCACAGGAAACATTTTTAAGCAGACCTTATTCAATATTATCATTTTCAAACAATATCAATAGATCATTTTGGTTTGAGTTTATTTACTGATTATGTAAGACTTGATTAGGTAATGGCTTCACAGGGATGGGCAAAATACAGATACTCCATGACATTGCAAATTACTGTGAGCATATCCTGGTAGTTTATCAGAAGGTGATGGAAATAAACAGAGAAACTGCATTTCCATTTTTTTCATGGTATTGTTTTTCCTGCACCAGAATGGCACTGTTACAGAAATACTATCAAAAAATCAAGAGTGAGAACTGAACTTTTTGTTTATGCCTTAAAGGAATTAGCTGCATTTTGATTACAGGGTACATGTACAATGGCTGTTTTAAAGTGCTGTTTTTAATGCTCACTTAAAAACATGCTACTTTATGTACATGTGAATAATTCATTCAAATTCAATTACACTGTATCTGTATTTCAAGGAGGTGCAGAGGAGAGAGAGCATTCAGGTGGAGTTTGCCCAGCCCAATATTTCCATTTTAATTACTATTTATTTTTAGCACTCAGCTTCTCAGCAAGTCACTTCACCGAGATAAGTGAGGCTGTACAGACTGGTTCCAGCAAAAAATCTCAAAACCTCTCTTTCTAGTTGTGATAATTTCCTGAGAGAATGAAGCTCATGCAACCACTTGTGAATCTAAATTCTCAAAAATTTTGTAAAAATAGGATGCTGCAGAGAAGCAAGAGACCGTCTGTGCCACAGCTCAGATAAAGTGAGACAAAAGCTTTTCTTTTTCACAACATCAGAAGATGGAATCCTAGATGCAAGACTCCAGACCTCAGAAAGTGAAATTCTGTGGGTTATCTTTCAGAGAACTGCTTATTTTATTGTATTTAAAGTTACCTCATTACTATCAATTCAAGTCTAGTTAGTAGATCACTTCATGTGCCTTGAAAAGGCTAGATGGTCTACTGCATCAGGAGATAAACTAAGATTAAAAAATGTCCTATTACAAGTAGATTTGAATCTGTAAAATGATTTAATTTTTAAAAAATAATAACCTGATTTAGGACTGCTTTCTTGAATATGAATAAAATTAGAGAAAAAAAAAATGTGTATTTTCAAGCAGTGTCCTTACTTTTGCTGTAATATTTCAGTTCAGCGGAGTTTTGTTACCATATCTTGGAAATTATTTGGGAAGATAGTGAAGACTGCTATGAAAATGTATTACATTGTCATAAACAGTTCTTTGTCATAAACAGTAAACAGCTAGTTTTAAAATCCAAATATTACTGATGAAAGGAAATGCATTGTGTTATCAGACATTGCTACAATAAACACATAAATTCCATGAGGTGAAGAAGAACAAGGAGAAAGCATGCAAATTTAGTGGCACAATGCATTTGCAATATGGATTGCACTTATCTTTTTATTTTCCACAAACATGTAATTTATGTGTAACAGAATGGAGATGCATGACACTATAAATTACACAGCAGTGAGTGTGCTGGAGGAAAGAAGACTTTGGCAGTATGTAATTTAAATTAAATAGTGTGAAATAGAGAAGTGTAGAGGTCCAACTATGTCTTGGTATAAGTGTACTATACATATAGGTTTTTCAAAAACACTATTCCAGTTCACTTTTGCTGTCAGTCAGAGGCAATAATATTAAAATAACAAGCACCTGAGGTGACCTGAGGTTTTTCAATGTTTATATGACTGTATCTAGGTTTAGATCCTTAGTGTCTCTCCCACTAGACCATATTCCATATTTGCCAGTTGTACATCTCCACTCCCTGGAAAGTGGTTACCTATTGCTGAACTGCCACAGCTGTGGAGGATCTAGTCACTGTGTTGGTCAGTTTTACTCCCAAAACCTGTGGCAATCAGAGAAAACATCTTGGTTTTCCCATAGATTTTAATTCATTTTGTTTCTAACCTTTTACAAAAATCCAAAGAAAAGATATTTCAGAAGGCAGATTAAAAAAAAATGGCCGAGGCAAGAGTCATTCAGGTTCTTACAAGGATAACAAAGAGCCACACAGATCTACAGAATAAATTTCTGTCTGGAAACTGATGGATGTGTGTAGAAGGAACACAGGCACAAGACCACGACATGAAATTGGCAGGAACATAATTACCTAAGCTTCCTCTAACTTAAAAAGAAAGATTGAGAGGACTTACAAGCAACTGATATGCTTTTGTTTCTCTATGTTGGTTGATTTGCTATCTTTTGCATGAGAAAAATAACTTTAGCACTATAACAAATCTGCCCACCTCTACATACTTCATTCCAAAAACATTTCAGCAAATCCAGCAGTGGTTTTCTGTGAGTAATCAGTGACACACCAGATCTTCAGTGAAGAGAAAAGAATAGATATAGGGTTTTTTTAAAATATCTTTTTCTTATGTCTGGGACAAAACACAAGGAGAAGTGCCTGTGAGTCTGATCACTAAGGAAACAGAAGAGAAATAATGATTTCTCTTTCCATCAGAGTCTGTGCCTCAGATTCTGGTATCATTTACTTCTTCATTAAGATCAGGTTATTCTCAAACAATCTGGAAAGACAGATGTTTGGGGGCTGTTTATGTTTCTATGTCCTTTTTCATGCAATGATAACAGAAGATATACTATCAATAGTTTTTTTTTCTCCAATGGCCTTATGACTAGAAAATAGTGAAATGAGACATACAAACTGATTTCCAGACATTGTTAACCTTGACAGGGCACCAAGTATGTGGTTAAAGACCAGTTTTGAAGTCTTTGTGCCTGATTCCCACCCCAGCCATTGCAGCACAAGATAGGAGGTTGCCATTGCTGCAGTCAGAAGCTGTCCACCTTTGTACAGTTTTACAGCAGACTAATAGAGGCAAATAAAGAAAGTATTCTTGAATCATAATGGTGTAAAAGAGAAAGAGAAGGCAAAATGAGCCTGTCTTACAACAACATATGCTGTGCTCACTGATTCTTAGATGCTGTTATAAACAAACAGCAGGTGGTTTTAATTGAAATTATCCTTACTAATTTTTAAGCTGTCACAGACAGATTTAAGGCAATTTATTGTGGTCTAGTTGGAGTGGATTGTTTTCTTCCTTGGAAATGTTCAAATGTTCAAATTGTCTACAATTTCAAGTAGAGGCATCTTCTTGGCCTTGCCTGAGCATACAGGGCTTTGAAAAAAGCAAGACAAAAATTTACAAAATATTCCACGAAGATCAGGTCACATCTTCCCCAAAAGTTCCTTAACATCTTTTTTAAGAATACCAACAATAACTTGTGCAGGTTTTGACAAGTGTGCCAGTAACAGTGCAAAAAAAAAAAAAAAATCAATGGCCACTTCAGGCACAGAGCTATTGCTCATGAACAGATTGATGTGTTCACACAAAATTCCTCTGAGAGGCCCTAGACATGTTGGGGTCAAATTGGCAAAACAGGTAGCAACTGGGTTCTTGCAGCAGCCTCTGAAAGAGAGAGGCAGATGTCTATTCTATCTTGCAAACACATTCTTTTACAATGTGTTACTTCATCTCTTTTATTGCTCAAGAGGAAAGTGGGAGACAGAGAATCAAGGATAACACTAATGATAGGCCATATGGAATACATAAACAACGTTGTTCCAGAATAAGATGGTCTTTAAAAGGGGCGGGGGTCTTATTGTACTTGGGCCAGACATTACCTAACTCATCAGGTGAAAGAAGGAGAATAGGTGAGAATAAGGAGCAGACGCTGGGAGTATGTGATTCAGCTCAGAGCAAGGTTTTCTGGAAGATATAAAGAGCAGCCTAAACCCCTTTAAAAGTCTGAGTTCCACTGTATTGAAAAAATGTACTGCTTGCTGGGAGCTGAACCTTCCTCAGAAAGACTACTGAAGAAAAGACTGTTTTGAAACTGGATTAAAATTTGGCCTGTTCATGAACCACTTAGGAAATCCTGTAATTTATGTGAGGACATGGGGTCCCTAAGGAAGTAACTGAGAGAACATCCTCGAGTACAAAATGCCCTTTTTTTGACAGAGGGAAACTAGTTATAACAACAAAAGCTCAGGGCTGTCTTAAAAAAAAACTTGGGACCTGCCACTTTTACTGTTTTTAGAGCTCATTTTGGATAACACTGTACTTGGCAAGCCACTGCTGGAAGTAGTCATTGCCCTTGGTGTTAGAACCTGAGCTAGCCTAGCCCATGGGCCAGCAAATGGGCCAGCTGTCTGTGGCAAGGAAGGTAGAGGAGTTAGATGTTTCTCTTCATATTGTGTGTAACTGGCCAAAATTTTAGCTGCATAGGGAAGACTGATAGTATCTGTCTCCCACAGCATATGTGAAGATTTCAGGTTTTGGCCTTGCTGTGTTTGACCTCATTTAGGACAAGAATGCTTTTATCTAAATCAAAGCAAATTTCTAGTATTAGTCTGAACTTGTGAAGACCCCCAGTGAACAAAAATATCACAGGAATTAGGCAATATGTTGAGAATGCATTTTGAAGTTTTAAGCATGTGCTTAAGTGCTTTTCTGGCTCTACTTTAATGAAAGATGGAAATGTAATGTGGAAATATGACCAAGAAATTCTGTTTCATTAAACTTGGAATGATTCCCAGCAATGAACAAAACTCAAAATGAAGTACCGCTCTGAGATTTAAAAGTAGTTTCTCTTCGTATTAATTCTCTCCATTTCAGTCCTGGAGCTCATGGGGAGAACACCACAGCAAGCCTGCTTACTACATTTCAAAAGTAATATAAAATATAATACAATAATTATTGCCTAGTGGACTGTCACACTAGGGCATGCTAGAATGACAGCACAAACAATGGCAGAGGAATGAAAGCATAACAGGAGATTTCTGATTGCTTGACTTCTTTGAAAAGAGTATAGACACAGAAATGGGTAACACTCTGTATTAAATGGTTAATACAGAAGAAAAGAAAGACATTTTTACTTTCATTTAGTCTTTGATGTAATTCTATAACTTTTTTAGTAACAGCAAGAAAATAGAAGCGGGTTGAGGGAGGGACCTTCATCTGATGCAAATATGGTAACTGTGCTGACTTCTGCATGCTTGTTTGGGGGGTAGGGTACAAATACCCAACTTGAAGTGTCCCCAGAGAGTTTTCTAGTTGGGGGCCTGTGTCTTTTCACAGCTTTAAACAGGTAACCAGCAGAAAGCAGTCACTCAGCCATCTCACCCAAGGCCAAAGAGAGCAGTCAGAGCAGGGTGCCCTTTCTGATGTCTCAAAGAGGCAGAAAAAGTCTGAACAAAAAGGCAGTCAAATTCCTGTGGAAATAGTAAGGGATTTTAGGAGGAACAATACTCTGTTGTTTATTTCAGGATCTCCTGGCTGGATTACAGACGAGGAGTCTGGGTTTTGTCTATCTGCACAAGGAGACGTGACAACTTGGGAGGAGGTAATTGTGCTGAGACTTGGTGACCCCCCTGTCCTGGGAGTACCTCAGTGCTCATCACACATCTTTGCTGTGGGGATGGTGGTTTTTAGCAGTGTTTGTGAGAACAGTGCTGCCACTAGCATGGCAGGCTGAGCAGTGTGTGATGAAGGCTGCTGCACTGGGTCTGAGCTCAGTGGATCACTGTGCGTGATGACAGGCGACTTAGACAGTCTTCCTCTTCTGTATTTCCTAGAGCTATAGATTTTGACTATAAGCCAAAAGCTAAATGGATCCAAACTGATGGAGTATAGGTCAGTCAGTTGCTGATACATGTGATGGTCTGGATGCAATCTGTATGGTGAGGATGGGGGGGGGACGACGAAGTTTGTCTTTGTGCTCTGTTCCTCACATGAAGCCATTGGCTGTTACTGTTGTAAGATGTGACAACATAGTCCAGCCTTTACCATTAGTCATGAAAAAGGCACCTCATAGTATCAACTTTCCACACTTCTAAATTTCTTAATTTAATACAAAATAGACAGCAGCATCTTTTTAATGAAAATATTGCACAGTTAAGGATACTGTAGCACAGTAACATGAATCAGCAAATTCATCTCTGAATACAATCAGTTCTTTTTTAACACACTTACCCTGGACACCCATGAAAATCCACTACATTATCATGGGGAAGTACATGAAAGAAAAATGGACTATGAAGATGATATATACTGGAATTTTTCCTATTGTGACTTTTAGTGGACTTTTTCATAGCTCAGCAGGAGACCTGAGCTATGCTGAGCAATTACCAGACAGCATGGTAAACTAACAAGTGCGTTTTCTGTATGCTATCTCCAGTTTAGTGGAACTTTGGAGGGCAACAACCCACCAGTAGATCACAATTCATTTTGGCAGGCCATTTTGTGTGCATTATTGACCTTTACTTGCTGTCCATAAATCCTTGACAATGCCGACACAGAAACGCACCAAGTGACCTTTCAAAAAATGTTGGAAATAATCCGTTGCAGCTGCAAGGCTGAGGACACTGACCATACTCAAGTATAAATCTCTCCATCAGCACCATGGACTGCTGGCAAGAGCATCATACATACTCCCCAAACTGATTCTCCACACCAACAGTCCTGATGTCCCTTATGAGAAGAAAATTCTCCTAGTTAAGAGTAACAGGAGAAAAACCCCATTTTAAAGCTGGCTATGTGAGAAAATTTTAGGACAGCATTGGTTTGACCTTCCTCCAGAGCTGGCTAGCAATCAGAGCATCCTCCTTTGACAGCTCTCTGTGCAAAATGTTCTTAGCACCAGTAAGGCTCCATTGACCTTAGCCTCCAGCCCAGAACAAACTGTACATTTCCTGTTTTTTAACAGGCATACTTCCATGTTTCAAGTGCAAGGCTTTCCTTACAAAAGTATTTGAGCATTTTATACTCTCTATTTGCAGGGTGCAATATTAGTTTTATCCTTTCTTCTCAAGAAAAGAACCTCCTTGGGAGCTGAATCTTCTGCTGAGATGAATTCACAAGTACTTCAGTTGGCAGGGATCCTCATGAGTCTGGGCTCTTGAACCACCTGCCTGGGTCAGCTCAGCTGTGTTAAGGACCAGTCACACAGGGCTTACTGTCTGTGGGAATGGTCTTAACTTCAGGTCAGCAATGGATAAACTGCTTTGAATGAGCTCTTGATGAGCATTTCCTGTAGGCTGAGAGCAGAGTAAGTTTGCAGGTGGTTTTACCTTGAGATACTTTGTTCAAATCCCTAAATTAATTTGCTTTGACTTCTATCTAGTTAGGAACTATCCCATAGATTTTCTATTAAATTGTAATAAAATATGTTAGTATATATGTTAGATAAATATCACATGCTTCCAAATAGCTGTGCAGACTTCTGCATTTCTTTGGCAGGAGGTGCACTAAGTCCTCTTTCAGGGAATTTGTGTGTGTCTGTGTAAAACGTGATTTGAGTAACTGAGACACAATCTAGAGCTGAAGAGGCAGCACAGAGGTTTGTGGCAAAGTGGCAGAGATCAACTGTTTGCCATGGTTGAAAGAGGCACTGTCTTTTTATATCATTAACAAGGGGCAATTATGAAACTTAAGGCTACACATTGTCAATCTGCAAAGATTTCTAAATTCCAAGGTAAGGGTAGGATGATGATGGGAGATTCTGCATGTTGCAAAGTGACTTTGAAATGCATGATGCCAACCTCTGTCATGTATATGGGAAAGTTCCATTTAGGTGAACAGAAAATACAAAAGCCACATATCTATTTGCTTCAGAATAACAGTGAAAAGAAAATCTGTATCATATACTCATTAAAGTTACAAAGCTCACTGGATTGTTACAATGGATACTTATATAATTAATAATATAAGACATTTCCAGAGCAATGTAATTCAATCTGTTTAAATTTCTTTCCAGAAGAATTATTCATATGAATAGCAGAGAGAAGAAAGCTACAGAAATAAATGTAAGTGCCCAATGAATATTTTTTTTCTTCTGTTTCTTCCTTATTAAATGTATTGGGTATTGTTATCAAAATGGTCATTTTTTCAACTCTTTTTTCATTATCTGTTTTTCTTTGCCACCCAGGGACTTGATTAATACAAATTTCCCATTACTAATATGCCTCTTTCTATTTTTTTTTTGTGTTTAATTCTGTGAAAGAGGTAGTAGTAGCATGTTATGCATATTAAAGTGCTTCACATTTCCTTTCCAGCTGCCTAGTATATATTTTTGTAGCTATTGTTTCAACATTTGTTTCAAATTTCCCTGCCTCCTTGACATAAGGTATAATAATTTTGAGAAGCAGAGCATGGTATTAAACTCATCTATGTGAAAGGGAGTTCCAAAAGCTCAGGTGAGATTCTAACACTTTCTCTTTCCTCTTGTAAGGCCAGGGACTATGTAATGATGGTCCATATAAAACCATAAACCTCACCATGACTCCATAGACTATTTTCATTCTGTACTCCCTGAGATCAGTGTAATTACTAAGCAATGGAGAATCTGATAAAGTTCTTCTGAAAAATCAGGGTGAGAAAACCTCTAAGTCTAAAAACTGTACCTTTTATTGGATATGCAATTAGCAGAAACTGTTCATAACTGCATTTAAACCTTTGGCCAAAAAAAAGACAAAATAACTTAATCTACACTGCTTGAATATTTTGAAGCATTTGGCTTAAATTAAAATAAGGATTTAAATGTATTTTTCACTTGGCAGCACAGTTTTTATGCAGAAAGTTTCAATACTGTTTCATCAACCCAATATCTGTTTCTTTTTATAATGTCCTTTAGATATATACTGCTTATACTTGCTGTTAAAATATTAATTGTTCCTACTGGGGTTGTATGTCTTCAGGACTTATATGCTCTCGTGGTATAGGACATTTTTAAATTCAGTTCCAAAAGGTCCTCACATAGACGGAGCTGGAGCCTCTAAGTTAGAATGTCACGTGTTCCAAGGAATTTGCTTTGGTTTGCTTCATCACTTCATTACTGAGGATACTGAAGACAGTGGTCATGAGCAGCAGAATGTTTCCACAAAGCAAACACAGAGGTTCCTTTCATCCTTTCTATCACTCATTTCTCTAGTAGGTTTGTAAAATTCATGGAAACAGGTGACTAAATGTGAAAAGAATTGCGCTAGTAGATCTGCTTAGTGGAGGATTCCCAAGTGCTTCTTTCACTCTTCATGATTTTGCTGACCAAATTTTAGGTACCCACAGCATCTTTGATGTCAGCTTCTGCTTCTATTTCAGCTTCATATCTCTTTGTTGATCTGGGAAGAAGGATCCAGGATGGAGACCTGCTCTTCTTGGAAAGCCATTTAAACCAATTCCACCACATTTCACTTTCCATATGCTCCCATCTCAAATGCCAGTAGTTGAGGTAGCAGGGAAGGAGTTTTCATGTTTTTTACTGTTCATTCTCATTCTCAACTAATCATAAGGCTGATGTCCCTAAGAGTAATCACATGGAGTTGTCACTTCTCCAGATAAACACTTCACTACACTATTGGGATTTGGGCAAATTTTTAATGTTGCATTAACCTGTTCTGAAATAAAATGCTTTAGCTTCCCTGATAAGAATTCAGAAAAAGAAAAAAAAAAAAAAAAGAGAAGAATGAAAATATATTAATCTAGCACTTGACAAGCACCAATGCTTAAAACATCTTAAGAGCTGCTCTTGTCCTTTTGTAGGTATCCCTCTGGTGGAGAACCACCGAGAGAACTGAATCAGAGCTGTGATTTGGCTGGGAAATTACCTATGTAAGAAAATTGTATTTCTACTGGATCAGCTCCCTGGTCCTGCTCACTGTGAAGCTGGTAGAGGGGAGAGAGGTTGGTGGTGCAAGGAGCAAGCACCTTGGACAGAGATTGCCACCATTAGCAGTGCTATCAGAATGACAATGCTGTCAAAAAAATCTGTGTTTCCATACAAAACACTTTTGAATGGCAGTCTCCAAATACAACCCCTTCTTACACCACAAACTCATGGTCAACCTTGTACCAACACTGTGAAGGTGCTTCCCAATTTTGTGAGACAAAATAATTATTTGTTGGGATATTGAGTTTGGGGATGAACTGACTCATCTGGCAGAGCATTCAGTTCAATTAATTTGTTGTCCAAATAATTCTTTTGAAGGAATTATAAAAATGGTTTGTGGAAATCAAATTCTTTCCAGCCATCAAAAACTGATGAAAAATATTCTTTTCTGTGCGAAACATCCTAAAAGTTTGTCAGTATAAAAGAAGGGTTTCTTAAATCAAGACATCACTAATGGATTTTTCTGGAAAGTGCAATAAGATAACAAGCACAAGTTGACCATAACTAGAATGATAATGACAGTCTTATAATTGTCTAAACACTACTTAGAGATTTTTATTCTATCTAGATGACATGGGTTTCCCAAATATTTAAATTTGCATATTTATCTATTACTCTTGACACTGGGCAGGTTTTTGTGAGTTTTTAATGTTCAGTACAGTAATAAAGGTTTTATAGACATAACTTAAATGGTCCTTTTAGTAATTTGAGGAAGAATAGATTGCCCTTTCTTTCACCCCTCAGTTCTTCTGATCTAACCACTCTGTTTTATAGTAAGTAGAGTGAGCAATATGCTTCAGATTAGACACATATAGGCAACACTTTGTTAAGCATAGAATAATTTTTTGGTGCACTATGGTTCTTTTAAGGATAAATTTTGGAACAATTTTATTGAAATATGGTTCTAAAATACTGATACCCACAAAAATGACCTTTCTTCACTGGATAGTAAAATGTACATATCTACTAGGAGTATAATGGGGTGGGGTGCAAGAATTTGTAATTTCCTAGTAGCTTAAATTAGTGGCAGACAATACAGATGTTATTATACCTAATGCATTATCTTTAGCCTCATTATAATCAGAAATAAGGAAAAAGGAAAGTCAGTATTTAATCAAAAATGCATTCTGATCTTGAGGTGTTCAAGAGAATGTAAGCTTTGCACAAGTTGCAATTTTTAAACCTAATGTAAATAAAATTGTTTCTCATATAGGACCAGCAATACCATCTATTGGGAATGTGTCGTCAGCATCTACTCTCTCAGATTTTTGGTAAACACTTCCTATGAGCCCACAGGTTAGTTTTTTTGTTTGTTTCTTCACATTGTTTGATGGACACAACAGTCTCCAAACTCTGTCAGATTCATCTGATTGTCCAGTTGAAGTCAGAAACTCTAGGCACCTTGACCAATAGTCTGAGTTTTGAAGCATCCAGTAGACAATGTTTCCATGTTTATGAATTCTCAGGGCTGGATTCTAGGGTTTCTTCTCTTTTCAGTGGAGCAGAAAAAAGTGAAATAATGGAGAAAAAGGAATTCCTTTCCACACTGAAATGTTTGAAATTACTGTCCTTTGGAATGAAACAAATAAAAGTTAACTTTAAGCACTAAGAGTATGAAGACAGATGAGATTTAGATTTCCTTCTGAGAATTTTTTTCACCTGTAAAACTTCTAACAGTTCTAGGACCAAAGGTAGGGGTATTGTAAATAAAGTAAAAAGTTTGCTTCCAGAAATAAACAGGAAGGGTTCACCTAGAATACTAAAAGCCTAAATTTTATAAATTAAGACCTCTGGTCAAGTTCTGACTGGCCTTTGAGACACAAACGAATCTCAGGGAATGAGACTCAAAAGACATGGTCACTGAATTAATGCTTTACATTCACAGAACCAAAAGTGACTACAGAGTAACTCTAGACTCATTTAGTTGAGAATGATTTCATAAGCTTTAGGACAAAAGTCAGATTGAGCCCACTCAGAGATTTTAAGTGCATTCATATGTCCTACCTGTACTAGTGCAACTTAATGCAAATGATTAGGTAACAGAAGAGACTCTTTCGTGAGGCAGCTTTTATTTGACATTGAACTCGTATTCATACCAAGTTCCATCTGAAAGTGCAATGACACATCCATTTCTTTGCAGAAATGTAATTTACAGCAGTTTCTTAACATCTAAGGCTTAAGCAGGATTTATCCTTAACAAGCTGCCCACTGGATTTTTTTCTAACATCTTAAAATTTATAATAATTTCTGAATTATATTTTCTTTTTTTTCTAAATTAATTATGCATATTTGTATAATTTTTTATGATATATTCATTTGATGAATTTTTAAATTATTTTCTGTAAAGTGCTTTGAAAACCTTATTTCTTTAAGAAGACCTGGTTTCTTGAGATCTATTAGCTCTCAGCACATATATGTGAATTAAGAGGGTACTCAAAAAGGGGCAAGAGACCCAGGTTCAAACTTAATGTTCTCATTCCCCTGTCTCTCTGAGAGCCACAAGGAACAAAGGAAATATTGAAATCTTCAGGCTGTATGGCTTTGAAAGAATTGTCTTAATCACTAGGCTGGAGAGCCAATTATTCTGTCTTGGGAACTGTTTACCCTATGTAGAGCAAGAAAGGGGGTAGATTCACATGAATGTTCCCTACAGGCAACTTGTTAGAATACTTCTACTAAGAAGTAAACATAAAGTGGATTTTCACCTCATGAATGGTGTGGCAAAAGGCCAATATCTAATGGAGTATGCCAAGTAATAGAGAAGATATTGAAAATCGAAGGTGGTCCTTTCTTTATTGCTCCTACTGGAACTGCTCTACTGCATTTGAACTCATTTTTTAAATGTCCCCTGAAACAATATTATATTTTACACAATATTTTTAGTCATAGTCCATGAACATTATTTCTAAGATGTTATGTTTCTGTATTGGCATTTTTCCCTCTGACCTGCCTCCCATCTGTGGGACTAAAGTGGGTTTCCAATGAAAAAAAATATGGCATACTGCCCTGGTGTTCCATAGAATTGGCTGGCTATCCTGGGCTCAGTTCTTATCAGATCTTCATACTTTTCTAGTGAAATAATAAGTCTTCAAAATAGAAATAAAATAGGATCAACTAAAGTCCAAATAGAAAAAATAGCTGTTGACTTCATCATGTAAGTCAGCAATGAGTGATCTCAGTTGCATCAAAAAACTTGATCGATATGGGTCCTCTTTTCCAGTAAAAATAGATTGACTTAATACTACTTCCATTCATTTAAGGGAGAGGGAAACACCAATAAGAAAATTTAATAAAGGGTTTTTCTAAAATCCTGTGAAGAGTTTATTAGACCCACTAAACAGTTAACACAGAAACTCAATGCAATTTTGTTCTCAGTTTTGCAGTGATTCATTGAAATGTCTACTAATGTTTTATGTGTCTTATTGAGAAATAATTATTCCTTGGTTTTGGTTCAAGGTATAAAGAAATGTCCTGGTCAGAGAAGGCAATCTATGCTGTATTACAGTCCTTTCTACATTAAAGTTAGTTAAGGGGTAACTGAATGGCAGCAGAGAGGAAATCGGACTGGATGGGACAGATTTTTCTGCTATGCAGTTTTGCCTGTAGCTTTTTAGCAAGAAACACTTAAAAATGCCAGCTTATTTTTTTTGTAGATTAATGCTTAATCCTGGATAGCCTGTCATCTAGTGGTGACTTAACTCACCTGAAGTCAGGTACCTAGCAGCAGGACCTAGTGAACTAGAAAGGACTTATTACATCATGAAAAAGCCAAATCATTAATTTAAAAATAAATTGTTTCTTGTAATTAACCTTTTATTCTTCTGTCTGGAATTCACTACCCAATGCACAGAGCTTCTTCTTGGACCTGAGCAGAGAACCTAAATTTCTTGTGCACAGAACAAGGAAAAAGATGTAGAGGGACATGGAGTGTTCTGCAATTACATGTTTTAAATGCTGTCTTATAAAACTCTTTCCTATGTGTTCCCTTATGAAAGAATTCCCAGGAACAATTCCTTAGGCAATCATTTAAAACTATTTAGTATGTTTGACTACAAACAATTTTTGAGAAAAACTTCTTTCTTGACAGTTCCAACTGAAGGTCTTGGAATTTGAGTTAATAAAGTATCTGTAACTTATTACTGAAAATGAAGGCAATGGATATCTCTACTAAATCAGGTGATGAGCACAACAGAAAAGCAGAGAAGCAAGTAAATCTGTCTGCATTCTGAGAAGGATCTGGGTGATGAACACCGAGTCATTATGGAAAAAACCCAAGGAATTTGTTTAAAAAGGTGTTTGATGAATTATGTACCAAATAAATACTGTCCATATCGTGTGTCATGTGAGGTTGAATGAAATAATGATGCAGTTCATAAAGACTATCTTATAATGTGTATGTGAAAAGATTTGAGAGTAAAATTGCTCAAAAACATTTAGAAGAGATATCTTCTGAATTCTGATTGCTTAACTCAGAAATCTTCTGCACTGATTAAACAAAGTGAATTCCTGCAGTGGTATCACTGGACTAAGGAGCCAGGAGATCAGAATACAAACAAGACTTATTTTTACTTTGGGACAAGAGGGCAAAAACTCATTGGAACTTTATGCAAGGGGAGAACTCTACCCTCATCCTGCCTGAAAAATAATCAGCTACAAAATAAGAACAAAATGTGAGAAAAGGTATTTGATTTAAGGTTTAGTAAGAGAATATGGGTAGATAGAAGGATTATTAAGCAAAGGAAATGGCATTCTAGATTTCATTAGGTATAGAGTGAGCAGTTAAAATGATAAGATAGCAGAACCTGAGCCAAGTTAGACAGCAGAAAGGAATTCAAAACAAGGAACAAAAGGTTCTTTCACCTTGTAAATAAAAGGAGGGTGAGGGAAGAAGGGAGACTAAACTGCACTCCAAAAGGACAGGAATGATTGGAAAGATGTTCCACCACTAAAGTAATACTTTGTTTCAATTTTTAATAAGTGATATGAATTAGAGGTGAGCAAGGGCAAGACGGTTACATGAAATAAAAAGATTGATATTACTCTGTTTATGGGGGAATAAACTTTGAGTTTCATGTTTTTTCCAGAGTTCTAAGAGGACTAGAATATGAAATTGTAAGATTAGTGTCAAGATATCTAAAAATAAATTTAGCCACTGTTATTATAGTATCAGAGTTGAGATGCATTTCTATAAAGGATAAAAAGGTATGCAGTGCTTTTTAAAAAGTTTGGGAAATGTATGCACTAGTCTTTTTTTCTACAAGTTGGATGTAGTAAGTGTAATATATCTCAACTTAAGTAAGATGATATTGTGCTCTGTGAGAAATCACTGGTAGTTGTAGACAGAACACGTTAGAGTGAAGATTATGTTGAGTGAGTACTAAGAGATTTTGGAATGTAAGGAAGCTGCAAGTGCTGGTGCTGAAGAAATGGACAAAAAATATTCAAGTAAAAATATACCGAACTACAAGTCTGAGTTATAATCACAGAGAAATGGCACTGAACAGAGAAAATTACAATTTGAGTCTGTGGGGGTTAATAAAAATTAAAAGGTCATCAGTAGAGGAGAAGAAAGATTTTGTATTACTTAATCAGAAAATGGTTATAATCCACAGGTGGGATACAACCATGGGAAAGGCAAATTCCATCACTTGATTTATTATGGAAAGGTTTTCAACAGAAGTGAGGAGTTAATTTTATAGTTATCCAGGGTACTCTTCCAGAATATTGTGCATGGATCTGATGATCCATATTCTAGAAATCTACAACTCAACTAAAGATTCAAAGTGAGGATAATAGGATGATCAAAAGACCCAGAGTTATTGTGTGACAACAAACTAGAGGAACTGGCTTTCTGTCACATAGCAAACCAAGAGCTAGGGGAAATGCTAATTCTGTCTCAAAATGTGTGATAGAAACAGGCCCTAAGGAGAGAAAGGAATTATTTACAGTAAAGAACAGCCTTGATCCAGGAGTGTACAAGACAGCAGTGTTCTAGAACAACAACAATTGAGGCAACAATTAAAATGTGTGGAAATTTGTGAGTAGTTATGATTGCCTGCAGTAGCAGCTGAGTAGGCTGGGTGACTGAGATCTTTTCCAGCCTTATACTCCATATGTAGTCTGTATATACGACATGTAGTCATGAAGTACTCAAGATATTGATTCCCTTTTCTTGGATAACAGATACAAAGGCTGCGACAGCACTAAGATAGAAATAGTGATAGACAATGGTTGTGGACAATAGGGATAGGTTACAATCGATCTCATTCTTATGATCAGCATTTCCCTTTAACTGAAATGACAAAACAATATCAGAACAGATTCCTCAAAATCCTTCAACTGACCCTACATCATAAACCTGTCAAAGAGTTCTAAAAAAGACAATTATTCTATTATATATTTATGCATTGACTCAGAAATCATAAGTCACCTCCCCATGGTTTCTCAGAATCACACAGGTGAAACAGTTTATTTTTTCATGGTCATGATTTATTTCCCTTCCAGGCTTCAAAATGTTTCCCATTTGGCTAAAACCTTCTGGTTTGCTTTTTGGTGAATGAATCCCTCTAGTTTTAGTCACCTTCACTGGACATTTTTCACCCCCTATTAATTATAAATTTAATTGGTAAACATCCTAAATATGTATTTTTAATTATCTTTCAATTCAACAAAATGATATGGGAAGTCCTTAGGGTACCTGATGTACAATTCTTAAAATGAGATACTTTTTTTGGAGTCCATGTTATATAACTTTAACTGCTGTGGAATGAAAATTTAATAATATTTTACACAATTCAACATGAATTCTCACCTCTTTTGTTTAGCAATCCTCCTAAAAAAAAAGAAATATATAAACCTGCACACAAGAACTTTAAAATACTTCTGAAAACTCGATATAAATATTGCAGAGCAAAGCTCATCTGTAGGAGATAGGTTGTGTGAACACAGAGGGAATAAATTATGTACAGTAAGACTTTGCATATGAGCAGGTAACTACTAAAACTTGCAGGAAAAGGATCATAGTGACTTATAAAGGACTGAGACGGTGATGGAGTAAAGTCAAGAAGGAGACTAAGCCTGAGGAGGTTAATCCTTCAGACACTTCAAGTAACACCTTTTACAGGTCACATACTGTGCTTTTGAGCCTTCTCCTATCACAGGTGAAGAACATTAACTTGAATGAGTTATTCATTGATTATCACAGTAGAAACAAGTTGGTCTTGATGAAAAGCAGCACTTGTGTAAGGAGAGAGACAGGTTCATCTCCTTAAGTCCTTTCTATCTTAAATCTTTTTAAGGTTTAATCTGAATGTTTTTCATTTATTTTTCAAGCTTTACAAAATCTGTTCATATTTGCAAAAAATTTCTCTTATTCCTAGTTAACTTTCACTTGCAAGTAGAACAAACTGTATATGTATAAACTGCCAGCAATATCAGCAGGACATTTGGAAACATCAGTCTGTATAGAGATCTACATTTGTGAGGAGTACAGAAAAGATAGAAAGGATATAAAGTTTTTGGTTAATTATATTTCTTTTTAGGAATGAAACTGCATTTATTATCTGGAATGACAATCTTTTTACTCAACATATGAATTAGATAACCCAGCTGCCATGAACCAACGAGTCTCTCAGAGATGATGTGGATGTCCCAACCCTGGAAATGTTCAGTGTGGGCTGTAAATGCAAAAACTTCTACAGTGGCTTCATGTTTGAAGAACGACTACTTTCTCTAAATTATATCAAAGCAGAAAATATTATGGTCCAAAACAAAGGAAAGCTTTGTTGAGAATGATAATATTTTTTCCTGCCTGGAAGATAAATGTAGGGTTTATGCTATACAGACAGAGGCAGAGATATTCTGGCTTTTCAGAGCAGGTGGAGACAGAGAAGTTCTGGGTTTTCAGAACAGTTGAAGCCCCTGTCCTGTTGCAGAAACTGTCTTGTGTTTCTGTTAATGTGGATCATACAGAAAGAAAAAGACATAATGATTTTCAGGGACTTAGACTTTCAAGTAGGACATGTTATGTTATGTTTTCCCAGAACCTGTAACATGGCCTATGATACATCTTTGTCTTTTTGTCTCTTACTACTGAAAGCACTGGTGTAGATTTTACCTCAGGCCTCTCAAAATCTCCTTTCCTCCCCCCACAAGTCTACCTGCATGTCACAGCATCCTGTGATTTACAGCAGTTATACTGTTATCTCCTTTTGTCTGCTCACCTGCTGTTGTTTATGTATAGTGTCCTTGTCTTTTGTCAACCAGCTGCACTTTGCTTATCACCTCTGCTTCTGTGAAGCTCTGTGGAAAGCCATCAATGCTTGCAGGTTTTTCATGAGAACTAACTGTGACACAGGCAGAATTTTCTCCTCTTTCATGCTCCTAATCTCCATTTCTGCTCAAGAGAGAGTGTGTTGTGTTGGAAGGAGTACAGAGCATGGTTCAAACTACATTCCCATAAAAAGGAAAAATGAAGGTTGGTGTATTTTCCTCTCCCCTAAATACTCAGTCTTTCTTTAGTTTCCTGATACAGGTGGCTACCATTTGTAGAGCTATCAATTTCTTTGCCCATTTTAAAGCAGCTATTATTTATGCCAGTCCCTGCTTATCATCCTCTTTATTCGTTTAGACAAGAACAGCTACAAAACATTTTAAACAGCTTGAGATAAAGGTTAAGCTTAAAGATCACATGTTATCATGCACAGCTTCAAAATAATGGGTTAAATCTGCTTCAACACAATGTTCCGAAATCATGCCTTTAATGTGCATTTAATTTGTGCCACTCTTTCAGATGTAAGAAATGTGAAAACATGAACCAAGCTAAAAAGCTATGGCCCATAAAGAAAATCAGCTGCAGTAGCATAAAAGGTACATGCTGGGCTTTTTTTCACTAGTCTTCATATGTACAATCATACAGAACTGAAAAACACACCCTTCTTCAAATTACTTTTTTGACTCTTTCTTTTAATAGTACAATGTATAAGTGACATATGTCTCACCAAAAAAATGTGATTGTTGGAAGTTCTGCATTTTTGCTTTAAGTAACTTTAGACGTTTTCGCATTAGAATTATTGGTAGACTCACAGCCCTAGTTACAAATAATAAATTATCACTACATGTCTTGCTATTGAAACAGATTACTTATCCATTCACCATTTGCCATGGGATGCTCTCCAGATGTGTTGCGTCTGAATATCTCTGAATTTTCACTTGAGCACTATGAAGTTAATCTGTTGTTTAGCACACCAAAAGAATTGTTAAATACCTGCTAAACATTATACCAGTTTGCAGTATTCTGGTGTAAGGATTCTTTTATTTTCTTTCTATCCTCTCTCCATTCCACTGATCTTCAACAATACTCCACTGTTGCAATGCTGTTCTTTTTCCTTCTTCAAAGTATAATTTTATGCTAATCCTTGAGCTGTTGAAGAGGGCATTAGCTTTCAGCTCATTTTCTGCTTTGTTGTTCTCAGAAAACTTTGTTACTTACAACCCGGCACAACCTGAACTATCCACAAATTGCCTATTACTTCCATGATCTCAACATTATTTTATAGTTTGATAGAGATTACATGATAAGGATGCATGGTCCTGTCTACTGTATATCTCACAATCTAATTGCTGAGAGGACTGCACTTTCATCTCTATGTTGGAATATGGCCCAGATTCTGGATTTCAAAGCAACTAAAAGGAAGACAATCATTAAGACAGTGTTCCCTCAAATCCCAGTTCAAATAATCTCAAAGTCCTCGCAAAACACAAATGTTGACCTTGCAGAACACCCCAACCTCCAGAACAGTTCACAAAGCTCTGAAAACACATGCAAACATATTTATGAAACTTCTTTTATTTTTATTGTGGGCAAAATATCCCTTGGTTGCCATTAGTTTTGTTTAAATCCGGTGGAAATATTTGGAGCTTCCCAATGTATTCAACAATTCAGAAAAGTGGCTCATCACCTCAGTTTAGCTCAGTCTGCACGATTGCTTGTTTACTTAGTCTCCACTTATTTTTTTCAGGTTCACTATCAGGCTAGACAGCTCTGTCAACTCAAAAAGACATGCTTTTTTCAATCTATTGATCTCTGTTGCTCTTCCAAATCCTTTAGTATTGGCTCTTAGGATTACTATAATGCTATAATCATTCTGTTAAGGATTCAGATTTGTGGTGGACTAAAAGATGGTAACATCAAAAGGATTGAAATGCCCTTGAAGCAATCAATTTTTGTTCATCAAATACAAATGCTGAGAGGCTGCTTTCAGCTAATAATTTATAACTGAATTAATGACACATGGCTTCCGTCAGTAATGGTCTCCTCTCTGGAATCTCTTTTTTCCCTTTCTGTGATCTGATTTCATATTCTGGGAAAGGAAATCAGAGTGCAACAGAATTTAATCAGAAATGGGAACTGTCTGAAGGTAAAAGCTTAGCATTCTTGCTTCAAATGGAGTGCTGCTGAAATCTTTATCCTTCAGTTTTGGAAAATGTGCATTTTTAAGCCAATGCTACTCATGTGGAATTACATTTCAACTTTTTTATCCTACTTACAAAGAATCATAGAATTGTGGGAAGCATCTTGCAAAAATTTTAAGTCACTTGGATGTGTAAGTTTTCAAATACTTTGGGGAATGAGAAATTTTTCATATTAATAAATGAGTGTCAAAAAAGGCTATAGGCAATTTACCTTTTCTCCCACCTGCCTCTTTCTTCTGCTTCTATGCTGGATTCTGACAACAGTTTCAGAGTACAACTGCTACTTCTGTAGTCTAAAACAAACTTAAAACAGTTGATTCTCTTTTCATATCACAGTCTTATTCTTCCTTTTCCACTTTTCTGGTGATTTGAGATAAGCAGCTTTTTTTCAGAAAAACTATACAAAACTTTGATAACTGTTTTTCTTTGCTTTCTTTTTCCTCCTGAAATTTGTGTGAAAAGTGGAATATGCCCCAGACTCATTATCTGTCAAAACATTCTAAATAAGCCTAGCTTGGAAATGTCATTTTGTTATGGTGTGGTCCCTTTTTATATCTGTCTGATATGTCACTCAGTGCTTGAAGTTGCTTTGCAGGGAAACAATTGCTTTAGTAGCAAGGAAAAAATAAAGACGATATCAGCTTTAGGAATGAAACATCCCATTAATCTAGTTATAGCCTCTTCCCATCTCTTTTGTGAAGCAGAGATAATCAGAATCAGTGAAGTAACTTCATTAGTGTTGTTTGCACTTTTCTTACATGTGTAGTGTGGTGAGATTTACAAGTAATCCTTGGGTTATAAATTATTAGCAAATATGACAGGTAGGATGCCATGTCTCCTTTAGATCTTTTAGATAACATTATAGATATGTTTGCTTTCATACATATGAAACCATCTGTTTATGTCCAGTGAATCCTTTTCTCCATTTCCTTTCTTCTTTTCCCGTGATCCCATGCCATCTCCCTCTCTCCCTCAAATTCCCTGCAGCTTATAATTGGTTTAGAATTAGATCAAGTTACTTATATTAAATAGCTGAAAGTACTTACTTAGGATAATTCTTTTATGAAATTCTGTATCCAATTAATATCAAATCTTCAGTCATAAAAAGCCTTCAGCATAGGTCTTGCCTAGGGACTTATCTGCTGGACTTCTGTATTCAAAGTGTATGTGGCATGGCTATCATCACACATCATTCTTAACATATCAGTTTTCAGAATTTAGAACCTTCATAAAGAGCTAACAGAAGATTCAGTATCTTAATTTGTTGATTCTCAATTAAAAAACAACTAAAATTCTGCAAGGTGCCTAGCACCTCATATGAACCAAAGCTAAACCTCACACAAAGCCCTGCAAAATCAGATCAATAGATTAAAAGCAAATACAACCTTAAAAAAACTAAATCAAAAATAGTCACTGAAAGTTGAAAGTAGGTACAATAAATGGGGCCTGCAAAGTACTCACACTTGATAGCACTTGAAAAAATTATGTAGTTTTAAAAAAATGTTTCAAATAAACTGAGACTTATTCCAAATTAAAGTTACAAAATAACTGAAGAAGCATAATAAAAAAGATCAATAAAAAAGCTTTTAAACAAATTGAAAACATTGTAACATTAAGCTTTATGACAATCCTGCTCTTTTCCTTACACGCAATCTCTGGCAGGCAAAATTTTGTTTAAAATCGTCTCCCACTCTGCTGTTTGATGCACTTCAAATGTCTTCACTGCTGAGAATGGAGCAGATATAAGATTTCTCTTTATAGAGATAGACCCAAAGCTCATTTATGACAAATGCCTGAACTTTCTCTAGTTTTGTCTTCCAACTCAGAAGTTTCCATCATCTTTTACTCCCTTTGTGTTCTCTTCTGTTAGTTTTTCAGTGTTTAAGCTGAGATGAAAATATGCTAGAAGTTACACCTCATATCCAGTCCTGTGGAAGGGGCTTCAAAGAGTCAACTCCTCAAAGGCCTCAAAGATATTAAGCAATGTTTGGTTCCAGAAAAAAGAGAGAAATGTCTGTTTCTTCGGTGGGGGGTTCTGTAGGCCTTGGTTCCTTTCATTTTGCAAGGCATCAAGTTATCTTTCTCTTTACTTGCATCTCAGCTCCCTACATCTCAGTGACAGTGCTGAGAACGACTACTGCAACCTCAGGGATCTCCAGGCACACAAAATCCTAGCAATTGCTACAGCAGCAAGATGAGGAGAGCAAAGAGTCCACAGCTGTCCTTTACTTGAGCTCGATTCCTAGGGAAGCTGCTGCTCCAAAGTGCAGGAGACAACCCCTATCAGAAACAATAAGTCTGGCTCCCTGGGGCTGTCCTTTTTTCACTTTTTGTTACAGGACCAGCCCTATCCTGAGCTCTCAGAGAAGCAGAAGGAAATGTCACCCATACTGCTAGAAGCTGGCTCCAATTGCCTTTAATCAAGAGGCATGAAGATGTTGAAGTACCATCATCCTACAGACACATGGGTGTGAAACTTGAAATCTGTGACCAACTTCAATGGAATGGTTCCCATGCCTGAAGGTTCAGATAGGGAGTAACTTCCTGGTGGAACACTGGTCATGAAACTTCTGAGTGCTTCAATGGCTTTGGGGGCAATGGACCACTGAGTGCTAGGGGTACATTCTGTGTGAAGGAAGAAGTGGTCAAATCAGCTTCATCAGTAAGACAATAAAAGTACTTTGATAAGCTGCTCATCCTAGTAGTTCCTTATGCTGTTAATCTGGTCACAGTCTCAGTGACTTCTGAGTCGGTGGTAATGGTAATCTTCAAAAGCAGATACCTTAGAAAACAATCACTCCAGCAGAACAGCAAGCAATATCTTCCCTGTCTTGATCAGGATTGTACACAGATGTTCATGACTCGTCAGTTAATTCAAAAAACTGAAAACAATGTTAAGAGAGATCTTTAAAATCATTCACTAACTTTGTTTGGGTGCCAGAGGTTATAGTTGATACCCAGAAGCTATAACTGGATAGAAAAGTACAAGTGGAAACACCTTTTTTTCCTTCTCAGCTGGCCTTTGAAATACAAGAGAAAAGGAAATGCTGCTCACAAGACATGTGGCCATATCCAGCAGACATTTGGAGCCTCATCTGCTATGGCAGGTCCACAACAAACATTCTTTGGGTGTAACAGGCACCCTTGGTCTGAAGAAGGAGAACAGGAAATGCTGAGAACATATATTCAGCCTTATGCTAAGGCTGAGGGCCAGTCAGCAGCACTAAAGGAACAACACTTTCCTCTTGGAACACAGTCAGCTAAGAAATCCCACAATCTCAACAATGGTGAGAATGAAATAGTCAAAATTTTTCCTCTGCTGTCCCTGACTACAAGAATCTGTGAAAGACTGTTCATTCAAAACTTGGATATACTATTTGTTTGGGAAGAAATTGGGAAAGGCCCTAGAGATCTACCAGATTGCTTACATGTTTATACTTAACATGAATAAGTTCATACTTAGGATCTGCAAAGCATTCTGTTTCACAAAAATGAATTCCAGGTTCATACAGTCAGTGCTTTTCAGGTTCCCATTTGCTAAGCAAAAAGCCCAGTGGTTATTACACTTTCCCCCATCTTTGTTGTATACAGTCTAAAAAAAAAGTGTCATTATTTTCAGAAGGATGGCCCATCTCTACAAGTTTTGCGTTATGTGTAACAAATAAATTTTCATCCAATAATGATAGCAAGGACTGTGATATCTAAGCTGGAATCATTTTTTATAGAGAAAAAATATATCTAGAAAATATATATATATAAAAATATACTCAGACATAATATAAAAATCCAATTCACAAGTTTTGGATTAAAATTATATTCATTGTTTCAAAGACTTTAATTTTTTACTGTTAGTCTTTCTTGTCATATACCCAACAATTTAGGAAAGATGATTTAGTCTCATATTTGCTTCACACAAAAAAAGAGGGTAGTATAAACTTAATATAGTGAGAACACAAAATATGGAGCAAGTCACTTCAAAAAAATTTGACACTTTTCCTCTTGAATTCTATTTCTGAATTTACATATTACATAGAGGTTGGCTGAAAGTGAAGGTGTCAGTATTAATATAGAGTCTGGTAAGGTTCCTGAACAGCCAAGGCAGCACTTTTCAGCAAAGGAAGCATAATTTATCTCAGCACTGTTGGGAAATGAGGGGCAGGGGGTGGGTGATGTCATTTTCTGTCATATGGGATGGAGTCCTTCAGGCTGACCTGAGCAGTTCCTTGTGTGCCTCTCACTTTGTCACCAGTTAACAGAAGCTGATGCACTGAGCTGCAACAGATCCACCCCTTTGTAAAGCAAGCTGTGCAGCTGAAAGCCAAGACAGTGCAGGGCTTAAATCCTCCTGGTAGCACTTTAACCATCACTCATGTGGGTCTGATTTTCCAGCTTGCTTGCATTTGCTCTGAGTTATTTTTATAAGGATCCCAACATACAGAGTTCATTCTTTGTATTTTTCTATTGATTTTTCCACAACTGATGTGAAATAGAAGTATCTTTTAGGCTCTTTGTTTAACTGCATTTCCTCATGTTTTTCCCCTTAATCTTTGTAAACTTAGGTCTTCTTGAGGTTATGGCAGTATGTTTGTTATCTCTTTGTGTCACGTGATATTTATCTAGCTGTGACTCTGATACTGCTGGTGTTTCTGAAAAGACACTGGGTTCCTCTGTTATCTTTCTGCAGGTGTTGGATTTGCCTCTCTCAGTGAAGTTTGGAATCCTCAGTAATAGCTGACAGCCTTTAAAACCAGCAATCCATTATCTTCCCTGAAAGTTTATCTCCTGATAAACTGAATTATTGTGACAGAATGAAAATATACCCAGAAAGTGAGAGGGGGGAAAATTGCTTACTAATTTTTTGCCACTTTATTAGCTAACTCAATTGCACATTTCAAATCCTGTAATGCAAAATGAGATAATCAATATAACAACATGGGACTTCACCATTTCAGTTGCTGGATATTTGTCAGTGAGTACAATTCATCTGCTTAAGATTTTGTCTTCAAATTACTGTAGAAAATATGGACAATCAGATTTCATAATTTTAAAAGCACAGTCTGACTTCTCAAAGTGAAGGGTTTATACAGGGGAAGGCATTTAAAAGCCTTTGCTTTTCATTACAAGTAGGACATCTTACAGAATAAAACCTTATGTGATTTTTTTCCTGAAGTGTACATGAAAAGTTGTAAGTTGACAGCCTCAGGAAAAAGAAAAAATTAGTTACTTACAAGAGCTGACCTTTACCTAGAGGCTGAACAAAATGTAATCTTTGACAATCTTGTTTAGCTGTGGGTGTATTCTGCTGGTTTTACAGCTGACAGAAATCTATTATCTACCCAGAACTATGGGTTTCTCTTTTTTTGATGCCTGAAAATACAGTAGCAGCAGCAGCAAAGTTTACCCACATTGCAAACTTTGGAAATAAGATGGAAGAAAGAAAACATTCAAATTGTGCTATTTTGAAATAGACTGACCTTCTTGAATAGTTTTCAAGCATCAAAGGATTGCGTATTCTGTCTGCAAGTTAGTTTTCTGAATAAATTATTATTTTGATTCATCTCTTCATCATCTATTTTTAGTCTTTTGGGAGACTTTTGAAAGAAAAAGGTTTTTTTTTTTTTCTTCATTGGTTTGAATCATATGGTTCAGAAGCTTAGAGTTGTTTCTTGCTGCCAGACAGATTCTCACGCAATTACCCTTCCAGAAAATTCACCCGTGCTGGAACTTACTTCTTAGGCATTCCTCCAGTGCCCCCTGCACTTGTGGATGTCTGTGGATTCTGCTGATCAAAGACTGTTCTTCTCCATCCACTTATCAAATGTTTTACTTTTACATAATGTGCCTGTTGACACCACAGCTGCTTTTCTGAACTGGGGAGGGGAGGACCACTGTCGAATAAAGATTACCTAAAACCAAACTGTACATCTCTTTGCACTAGCTGCAGAGCTGTTGTTGTGAGGGATAGTAGTGTTAAAAGCAAAGGTAATTTTCTGTCAGCTTCTTGAATTTCTGAAGGAGGCAAAATAGGCCCCTGTTCCTCTCAAAAGTTTTCTTGAAGGTGTGCTGTAGACCATACCAATTTTTGAATGCACCATAACTCTGCCAGGGCCCAGTCCCACAAAAATTTCTGTTTCTTTAAAATTATAGGATCAGACTTGTAACACAAAATACAAGTTGGGAATTGCTTGTGTTGCTCTGTCAGACTTCCATTAGTTACGAGGTACATAGGCATAATATAGAGTCTCAGACATTCCCTCTCAACTCTGATATTATTTGGGCTCATCTATGAACCAGAGATGTGCTGTATCATCCCCATGAAATATGAAAAACTTTACAATACTTAGAGAAATTTAGAAGAATTTACCTCACTTTATAAAAATCGGATTAACAACACTTCCTGATACAACCAGGATTTTGCATGCTAATTTATTAATTTATAATTTTAATTTTTGCATGCTGTGAATTTATAAAGCGTTTTTCCTTTTGCCTAATGTCAAGTATTATTGCCCAGTAGGAAATTCTACTTAGAGAAATGTTTTTTAGCTTTAAGGATATACAACTGGAAGAATACAATTGGTTGCTTACTGTTATAATGCACATAATAGCCCCTTTTATAGATTTTAGTGGCTGATGCCTGCATGTTATGTGCCTTGCTCTCACATTTACATACTTTGGACTCAGGGAAATACCAATCACCAAAGTGCCCAAAGTCTGTCCAAGTCCCTCAGGGGAACTATGCTCCCAGGAAGGTTTCCCCATCAACCAAACTCCTCTTTGCTTACCTGCTACAACCAGGACACAATCAGCACAGAAACCAAATGCATTTTTGAGAAAATAGACTGCAAAATAGATAAATCTTAGAAAATGTCCAGATTTTCCATTGAAATAATCAGTAAATGAAAACTTCACAAGAAAACTTATGAGACCATTAAGGTCTTTGTACTTTTTTAAGACCCCATGAGAAATGTTTCTATTCTTTGAAGGCAGTATAGATTTATATGTCCCCGACTCTTCAATGTGAAAAACAGAATGTGCTTCTACATCTTGTAACCAAAATCCTCAAGAAATTATGCATAAAAAATTAAGATTGTTGCAGCTGATTATGCAAAAGATTTTTTTTAAAGGATAGTTAAATACCAGAGGAATTATTGTCCCAAAAGTCTTGTCATAATTCTATAAACTTCAAGGCTCAAATAATCACTTATTAAAGTACTGGCATAAATGGTAAATGTCAGTACTCTGCAGAAGCACAAAGCAAAAGGAGGCAAAATAGGCCCATGTAGGAGAATGTGGTTCAGGTAGAAAATAAACAACCCTGTCTCTCATGCCATTTTACCTTATGCTGTCATGCTCATTAATATGCCTTGTGCATTTCCAAAAATCTTTCTTCTTTTATCCTGGGACTTTAGTGCCACTTGTGTCTCACCACACTGACTTCTTCAGCAAGAAATCCTTCAGGCCCTTCCCTGCTTGCAGAAGATTTCTACCAGTTCCCATGGGATGTGTGTAGGAGAGTTCACTGGTTCACATTCTCTAGGCAATCTTTCTTGAGTGAGGAATGGCAGCTGATGTCTGTCCCACTGCAGGCTGAGTGAAAAGAGAAAGGTTTCCCTGCACTTTGTCACTCGTGTGGTTGGTTTCTCTGCTGCTTCACCTCCCCGTGCTATCGCTTCTTAGTTTATTTCTGAGCTTGAAAAAGGTGTGAAAAATGGTGAGAGTAGTGCTTCCATTCAGGCCCTTCTGCCTTAGCTGGGTATCCCATTACCCTGCATGGCAGTGCAGCTGCAGTCCCACCAGCATGATGCCCAGCTGTGTAGTGTATATGAGTCAGAGTAATTTCCTTTGCTTTCTTTCATGCTCCACGTCTCCATCTTCACACTTTGTTTGGGGCTCTGCTGCTTAGGGGCACCTTGAGGTGAGGTTAGTGAGTTCCCTGCTCCAAAGCTACAGCCCCAGTCACACAGGGGGAAAAACCACAAAGTGATGAAGGAAATTACTTTATCCAGCACAGACTGGCAAATGCTCCTATGGCAGCACTCAGCAGCTCTTTGCTTCTCTGCTTTGCTGTCATTACAAAGCCCATTTGAAGTAGGAGGAATTTAATATGAAATTTTGATCTGGGGAAAGTGGCTTAATCCCTTGCCTATCTCAATTTCTTACCTGAGAAACACCAATATAACAAAAAAGAAAGTAAGAAAGTCTGCTGTCAGTATAGCTATTCTTTCAGACCTCAATAGCTTGACCTTTTGTTATTCTGGGCTGTTTATTTGGCCTTGACTGCTGGTAAAATTCAAGTTAAAAACTTGCAGCATGTATTTCAAAGCCTGCTAACAGTCTGCACTTTGGTTTTCCCTCTGACCAGATTGTTTCCTAAACTTTCCAGTGTTCATGTGTTATTTTGCTATTCAATCAATCACTTTTTCTCCCTGAAGCATGTAACCTACTCAAATAACAGTGATTATACATTCATAATTGCAAAGTCAAAATAAAAGCCTAGAGCATATGGAAGTGATCAGAATATGGTGTAATAGCAGCAATGCCATTTACTGTATATAATCAATTTAGCACACCAATAAATACATACATATATAAAGCTCTGACAAGCATACTTTCTTTTCTATAAAACTTTTCATTTATATTCTGGTGCCATTGTTTTGGAATAAATTTTCTTGTCACAAAGATATGGCTTTTTATTTGATTTCATTGTATTGCATCATTAAAATATTGTTATCTTTTATGTTTCACAAACATTTGTGGACACGCCATTAACCAACATAAAACACAATGCAGTAACAAATGCCTGTTTTATGACTGCTGTCAGACTATATATACTCTCTAATGGTCTAGCATTATCGGCAATCTAAGACTAAATTATCACAAGTTAAGTCTATGAAATACAAGACACATATATAATCTCCAGG
This sequence comes from Molothrus ater, assembly GCF_012460135.2. Classification (NCBI taxonomy): domain Eukaryota; kingdom Metazoa; phylum Chordata; class Aves; order Passeriformes; family Icteridae; genus Molothrus; species Molothrus ater. The sequence goes on along the minus strand of NC_050480.2, from coordinate 104,768,567 downwards.
AGCCAATGTATTGAAACATTAGGATTAAAGGTTCAGACAATCAATTCAGCCAAAAATGCAATTTTGTAGAGGTATTTTTCATTCAAGAAACAATGAAGGAAAAGGAAGGAAGCAGCAAGTTATTATCAAAAAGATTGCCCACACCCAAAGAAGATATAGTTTCTCTGGACATTTATGTACTGTGAGCAGGAGGAATGAAAAAAAAATATGAGCTAGACAAAGAAGAAAGGAATTTCATAAAGGTCTAGTATTTATGTCTTTATTAGTTTTAAAACTAATACATTTTGATCAATTAAATTGTTCCATTGTCTGTTTGTTAGATTGATTTGTCTTGCTCTCCAACACTTTTTACTTGGCCTGAGAATTTTACTGTGTATCTATAGGAGCAGAAGAATTTAAGACAAGAATGATAAAGTGCTAGCAACATATGGTTTGTTCCAAGCTGTGTGAAAAAAACCTGTGCTGCTGGAAAATGCAATTAATGAAAGTGTATCAGAAACACTAATTTAGAGTGATAAGGTCCATAGTGTTTTGAAGTGTACAGCAGGGTCGGCTATGGTCGGTGGTGAACACATACAACAAATGAATTTGCCTTTTGCATGATGACAATTCAAACGTTTGGGGTTTTTTTTCATCTCCTGAGTAAACCCTAGAAAAGAACATTTTCTTTTGGTTGTCTTCTCATCTAAAGGTGATGACAGGATCAATTTCATTGGCTTAGCATGACAGTATTAACCACGATGGCCTGTCAAGATATATAATGGCAATATATATTGTAGAAGCATCTTGGCAGAATGAGCTCCATAGTATGAATCTCCCTTTTATTGTTGTCTTTGACAGCAACAGTTTAAAGGGTAAAGAGAGTTCTAAAATCTTGGCACCACAGACAGACAGTGTCAAGTAAAGAGAAGCAGAGAGAAGGAAAAGCAAACAAGTTTCAAAGAATGTGTCCAGACTCTCAAATGCATTTCTAATCAAACAGCAAAGCAATCGTGATTTAGTGAGATCCTAAAGTATGCCATTTACTCTTCATCAAAAGGTTGATGGGGTTTTTTTAACTTTCCTTTCTAAACTAAAAAGGTAGAAGGGACACAAAACTCTGCTACCTAAAACGGTTTCAAAACACAAATGTTCTGTGTTCAGTTTACTTTTTGGATTAGATGTGTCAGTGCCAACAACCCCAACTAACCTATGCTCTAGCCTATCCTCTGTGCATCTTGTTCTTCTTACAGAGATTATACCTCATCTATTAGGATCTTTTTTATTTTTGTTCTCACTGCTTCCACAGACTTTCTCCAAACACTTCGTTGCTTTTGAAGATCTGCATTCTTTGTCGTTTGTTTGTTGTCCTCTAATGAAAGTATTGGAGTTGTTTGTGGAATACTAACTAAAGCCTTTCTACCCCTTTTCCTTTGGAAATTAAATGGAAACATTTCCATTGACTTAAAGAAAAATAAATGGCATGGAGCTGATTTATCTTACTCAATGAAATTTGCTAGACATCGTCTTCTCTTGCCTGCTTTCATTTTCAAGACTGCATAACAATCAACATAATATAAGAAATATTTTTCTCTATAAATTTCAATTCTCCTAATTATACATAAAGATAATACAAAAAATTGTGAAGTATTATTATGGTTTATTATTCTGTACATTCTTTTTGAACTCTTGGGCCTTTGCAATGATTTATTTAACTGTGTTATGCTTCTCTTCCTTTTCTTTCTGTGGAATACAACATTTCATGGAAGTTATAATAAGATTTATTGTGAAATGGGAATGGGAGTTTTTTCATGAGTAACATTACAGTACTGCTGGTCTCAGGAGATGTACTGGTTTTATCTGTCCTTAAAAATTTGTAGTGACATAGAACACTAATACCAGTATGATCCATCATGGCCTAATTCTCTTCCAGGTGTACTGAAAACGAAAGCACAACCATTGCCCATTTTTGTAGGGAAACTACAGACATGGCATTCAATATCCTCCTAGACTAGACACTTACAAACACTAAACACTTACTAAACACTTACACTGAATTTATGTAAACTCTCTTGAATTCATTGGTTAATACTTATTTGAGTAAGGGCTTCTTACCCAAGAAAGGATTTCCAGGCTCAAGCCCTGCTTTGATATTCTCCACTTTTACCAGGCAATTATCTCACCCTCCTGAACAGATTACAAATTATGCAAAACTATAAACGAGGTTGAAAGAGCAAGAGGAAAATAGAGGTAATGTATGAAGTATGTATCACACTATTAGAATTCCTAAAAGCAGCACGACTTACAATTTGGATACAGCATAAGCATTAATGTAAAGATGAATAAAAGATCCTTTGCTAGTTTGAATATTGCATGTGAGACTTTAAAAATGGAAATAGAAAATGAACGGGGAAAAACAGCGGCACTCTGTACTACATGTTATCCTGAATTACAGTTTTTGTAACTTAAAAAAAATGACAATACATTATACAAATACAACAGTTTATTGACAAGGAGAAAATATTATATATTTAAATTTCCACATATTCATAAACTTCTCTTTCTGCTGTGTTTTAAAGGGCTCAGATCAATTCAGGGATATGTGCAAATCATGGGAAAGCAATGATACTAACAAACAGAAATTGAAATTTTAGTATGTGGCATTACAGAAGCATTTAAAAAAATTTTTCATATTTCCCGATGAATAAAAATAGGAATATTTTTGTTGGAAACATTGCTGAAGTAAAGTGGGGTCTTTCACTAATGAATGAGCTTCTTAAGTTAGATACAAATACATTAAAAACACTCAGAAGAATTGAAATTAACATAGTACTGGCAGCTGGCCAGAGAGAAAGTTCAGTTTGTGAAAAGTTGGTGATCAGGAACTTGCCAAGGAATATGCCGCGGCAATACTCAGGTCTCATCCATCAGGCAGATATAAGTGGGGTTTTTTTCCCTTTCTTACTTTTGAAATAAAATTCTGTTCTTTCTTGAAACTGCAGCTGGACTCAGCTAAAGATAGATTTGAGGGGAAAGAATTGTCCTGTTTTTTCAATTTGTTTACCTGTTGCATTTGACATAAATAGCTTTTGATAACTCACCTTGTAATAGCAGAAACTTGCCGCAGCAATTCCAAGCATTGAAAAACTGATCTTCTTGTCCTGTTGGTCTCATACATTCTTAGTTAAAGGTGCTATTCATAAATGTTTAGAACAAAAGTTTTTTATATTTCTGCAATGCAATTGCATGCAAAGGATTTCATATGTCGATTACCTGCATAAGATCTTCTGGAACAAATTTACCTCTTGGCACTTACATCTTTTTTAAACTAGAGTTTTTGAAATAAAATCTGAGTTCTTAATGCTGTTTTTCAGGTGTAGGGAAGTCAGTTCAAAGACAATACCTTGCTAATTAATACAATGTGGGGCAATTTATCTTTTCAGTGCTAGCAATTTTCCTTGGTTATCTTTTTCAGTTTCTGGGTGAAGTAGTCTCCAATGCAACAGAGTTTAATAATAGTTTGGTGAAAGACTACTTTATTTGTACACATTTAATTGTATTCTTAATGTAAAAATTGAGTATTACTTAAGTAATTTGATGCATAGAGTTAACTAAATCACTCCATATGGTCTGTATGCATGATTCTCAGATTTTGTTCCTTGTTTTTTACAAGAACCAGCCCAAAAGACTATTGAATAGATTTCTTCTTGTTGCCTGAAATTATTTAAACAGGATTTTCCTTGAGATGTGTGCTGCTGGACAAGTGAAAACTAAAACAAAATTAAAGTGACTACTTTGAAAAAATATTCTGTAAGAGTTTTTTTGTGTTCATCACCCACCTCTAAGATTTTTAAGTACTGTGTTTTGAAAATGATTCCTGATTTCACCCCCAACCCTCTTATCTGAAACAAAATATTGAAATGGAGAAGTTATTCAGACTTACTGTTTCTGGAAGGCTTTGTAAGCAATAAAATTACTACAGTTCTGCTGCCTACAGAAGAAGGATGTGGGTAACAGTGTCTCTGTTCTGCAGATGTGTTTCATTTGGGCTTCTCCAACATTGGCTGCAAGAGTTTTTGACAGACATGGAATATTAGAACAATTAGATCATTAGCTACGACAAGGAGCTTGGTTGCTTCCCCCATCTCCTCAGTTTGATATTATCTTGTTATTTACTGTATCTTTTAGGGATTTTATTACTGAAAAGTTGAAACAGTTTTTATTGGGGTTTTTAAGGGGTTTTCAAAGTTCTTTTTTAAGTAAGAATGCCTTATTTATTCATTGCTCACTAGTAACAGATCTTTACTCCATGTGGGATCAGCATACACTGTCACAAAACATATCTCAACCCCAGCTGTCCAAACTAAACAATATATGCTCTCAGAAAGACAATTGCAAATGAAGTACTACCAGTAACTATACTTGCATCATCTATGACCCCAAAAATCTGGTTTTAGCTTAGCTATCATGTTAAATCTTATTACAATTAATTACAAAAAATGATGAGGAAATTTTTTTCAGATCGAGAGTGAATGTGATATAATATGAATTAGCATTTACAGTTAGAAAATGTGTCTTTGGCTGAATGAGGGAAGGTACTGCATTTCATAAACAGCTTGAGAAGGAGGGAGTCCAAATGCTGTACTGGCAAGTTTCCTTTTTGTGATATGTCTGTGGGGTCATTATATATGGCTTTAAAATTTCTTTTTAGAGACTCATTATGATTTACTTTAAAAAGCAGAGAAAAAATGAAAAGCAGTTCTCTTAGCAGACCTTAGCATGGTAGGTCTCTTAGACCTACCTTAGCATGGTAGGTTTTTTTAGACAGTATTTTAAAAAGTGCTCATGCACAATTATTTTGAGCTTTAATATTACGTATTATCTAATTTCACTCAAATTATGTTTTGATGGTTTCCTTTTCTTTATCCTGTTTTGAAATATATCTTGGTTGGACTGGATTTTAGAATACCAGATTTCTGGATTTTACATTGTTGTATTTATTGCACAGTTTGCTCTTTTTCTACGCATATAAAATATTTAGTTGTTTACAAGGATTGTATTTTAGACAATGAAGATAAGAAGAGCTGGGTGAAGAGAGACCAATGAGGATTTTTTCCCTTCATTTTTAGGTCTTTAATTTCTTCTGAAAGTATGATGATGCTTGAGGACTTTGAAATTTCTCTGAAAGGGTATTTTATGCATAGGTTTCTCATTCAAAACTATTGGCTTGTGTGAGATTTCATCCATGACTATCAAATTTTTTCTGTATCCCAAATATTGACTGTCAACATATCTAGACATTGTGCTTTCACAGATTTTTTTGTGAAAATTCTGTAGAAGAATGTTTTATATACCACTGCCCATCATTGCCTAGTAGAAAAAGCTGACTAACCATGAATATCACTGGGATATGGCAATCTGACATTCTGATACTACAGTTGGAGAACAGGCTTCTATTTTTTTCTATTTTCAGATGTGCATTTATATTCCCATTACCAAGAACACTCGGCTAAAAAAGAGCAAATCAATATTATATCAAAATTCCTTTTTCTTGAAGGAGAAAAGCCATTGTCCAACCTCCCCACCTAATCTTCAAAAACTCTAAAATTCTGTTCAATGCTAATGATACCCTGTAAATTTTGAACTGGAGTACTTAATTTTGTATTCATCCATGCTAACTGTATGTAAAAGGAAATTAGGTGCTACTTCAGTTCAACCATAATGTATAAGAAACTTTTTAATGTTGATTGAATTTCAAGGCTTACAAAGGGAGAGAGATTCTAACCTGATGATTATGATATCATACAATTTTTAGAAGCAATTCTCTATAAATTATGAGCAATTTTCCTATTAAACGAAGCATTAACTATTATAAAAGGAACCCTGTCTTTCTGTTAGGGAAATATTTTGCCTTGAGCTTCTGGACTTCTACAACAAGAAGGAGTAGCATGTTGCATACAATAATCTCTGTCCTTTATTATGTAATGAATTTAAATAAACTTGGTGAAATAATTTCAAACAAACCAAATTCATTTAATTACTTCTGCTATTTCTACTGTTTCTAAAATGGCTTGAATTTTTGCATTTGCATTTCTCAGCTTTATTTTTTTCCAGAGTACAAAAGATCCATATGTGAATAAATTAGCTCCTAAAAACTGGAATACTAGATTGATCCAGAAAATCTTTCAAATACTATGTGAATCTGGAATTAAATTTTGATAACTGAATGACAACAAAAACTAAAAACATTCAATGACCCATATTCTAGTAATTAGTATGCTCTCAGAGTATTATTTCCAAGACTTATTCTACTGAACTGCTTATATATTTGTTCTTGTCTGGAGGAAAATATCCAGGGATTAAAAGTCTCAGTAAAGCTCCAGGGGTCCAAGTGACTGCAACCCTTGAGAGACTTGTGAGACTGAAGCCATCAGTTGAGAGCTTCAGCCTCTAAACTTTATTAAGTGACTACAGTGACTACTTTGCTTTTTAACACAACTGATTAAGATTTTCTCTCTCTTTTCATTTTAACAGCTAATGGGCTTTAACTTTTTTTTTTCTTTCACTTGCAAATTTACAGATATTGAGAGCATGGAAATAATCTCATCTATCAAGAGAAACAGAAGTCTCACATTTCAAAAGTCTGACCAGAACTGTCCCAAGAGAATTGCTTTATTCTGGACATTTGAATTCATACTTTGAGAGACAACACCCATGGGCCACACAAGGACTATTTGTTCACAATGAATTTCACAGATTTTATAAGGCATGCTGAAGAAAAACCAACAGGAGAAAATTGAAAAAGTTCATTCATTTAGCTTCATTTCTCCTAATCAATGATTTCATGAAAAGTCCAGACATCTGCCTCTTGGGAGACTGTGCGAGTTACAAATTCAGCTTTACTGAGCCATTACCTGTAAAAAATCCTCCCTCCCCATTTTTTATACCTGAGGCCATGGATTACAACTAGTTATGTGGGAGGTTTTAAATGATTACAAAAGTTCACATAATGCATTGCTGTGCAAAGAATTGGAAGAAATGTTCTTGGAGGAATATTTTGGTGGAAAAAAAATCTCTCAGTGGAGTTAGCTGGTTGGCCTGTAGTTTCATCTGAAAAATGCTCTATGTGTAAAACTTCTCAGTAAGATAAACTGGATGTCTTCAGAGTTATGGACAGATCAGGGTTTGCAGAGAAGTGCCAGAAACAGGATGGCTGGAAAGAGCAAAGATGCTTTGGGAGGTATTACCTTAAGGAAGTCTGAGATGTAACTTTGGGTCAAGTGTTGCCTGAAAAAGCAGCTTGTATATGTGGGCAAATCAACTGTCTCCTATCTGAGCTCTTTTAGGACTTCAGTTGTGCTCTATAAGTAAACAGGATTTGATCTAAGATCACCTTAACAGAATTAGAGTTTCGTCTGATCACAGCAAGTTGGGAAGCTGTTAAATGTGGCTAGTTGTTCACATCAAAGGAAGACAGGAGTATGGCTTTAAGTGGAAGAGCATCTTAATTTAGATTGGGTTTTTTTTTTAATCTCTACATAAGATTAGAGTACATAGAATGAAATGCTTGGTCCAAAGTTCCTTTACTGTCAACCTTTTTAATTACCAGAACAAGGCATTTTCTGCTGCATTCAAACAATTTATTTTGCTCCATGTAATTTTTATCAGTGAGGAATATTATTTGTGAATGTTCAGGAAATTGTGGAGAAGTGTCCCATGTTGTCCTTAGTTTTTATTATTTCATACAAAGATGAGACAAATACACCATTCAGTGATCACTGGGCATTTAAACATTCCTGTAATACCTTCAGCTGCTTCAGCCAGCTTGCTAGGGTGGGACTTACTTTTTCCAGACAGTTTGATGGCCTGATTTTACTCTTAATGTGAATCAACAGACAAATGGCAGTGAACTAACAGTCTTGGAAAAAGTACATGTTCATCAAAGTCATTCTGGTAAACAAATTGTGGCAGCTCTATTAATCATGTCAGTTTTATGCTTCCTTCTTGCTACCTTCCCCCCACTCAGTTTAGTTGTCACATGCTTTGTTTGCCTCATGTCAGCACAAGGATATTGGAATGAAGACAGACAAACCAATACAGAGGTAATATATTATTTAAGTAATTCACCTGAACCCCACACCCTGTATGGCTCATGGTCAGTGACCACGTCAGTGAATGAAGACTGAGTCATTTTTTCCACTAATTTGATTTAAAAAGAAATTTTAAAATTACAGTTATTTTTATTTCTGAGCTGGTTTAGAAGTTCTATGCTAGGCTGTATCCTCAGTATACATGTGACTGCTGCCTGTGTGAAGTAGCAGTATTTTATTTTACACCTGCAAATTTGCATCACTAGGTAACCACATAATTTCACACGTGTAAATAGAGTTCCCATAAAATCTTACCATTTGTGCGCACGGAAACATTTGTGGGAAACTGCACGCTGATTTTACAGTCTACACTCCTTTTTTGAAATTAGCTATGTGACAGTAAGATTGTTTCCAGATCTGTAAGGTTTTCATTTTTTTAAGAATACTGTGACCAAAATCAGAAAATAAATCTGTGGCTTTTTCTGTATGCATTCACATTTTTCCATTTTGCTATGAAAACAAAACAAATAAGGCTTAAGCAGAAGTTCTGGAAGAAACCTCAAATGTATAACCATCTGTTTTCTTGCCAGCTATTTTTTCCTTGCAGTTAGGGTGGCTTCTTTAGCTTTTACCAGTTGTCAGGCTCAGGTCTTCCACCCTGAGGAATTGCACACCTTGCAGACAGATGTGGGTATGTAAGAATCAGAATGACCCTCCCTCCCTTCCCTACACATACTCATATCCCCACACACGAGTGTTTATAAGGGGAAGCCTTTTATGACTTTTTAACTTTGCCCCATTAGGAACTAGTGACTGAGCTCTTGGTGTAGCACAGCAATTTCTCCAGAGAGAGATATGGTGACCTGAGGAAAAAATCTCTCTAGCAAAGTTTAGCTGGAACTATAACTGGATTTATGCTAATGATTCTTACAGTGTGCATTTAAAAATTTTGGTATTGGGAAAAGCCTCACAGTAGAAAACAGCTACTTGAATTTGTATTTCACCCTATTTTAAGGAAACTATAGCTGTAAGAGATCAAACAAAGAAAAAGCTAAGGACCCAACTATCATTCCTGCTTAAAAATTTTCCTTCTATCATTAGCCCAGAGAAGTTGTGGCTCCCCATCCCTGGAAGTGTTCAGTGCCAGGCTGGGTGGGGATCTGAGCAGCCTGGTCTCGTGAAAGGTGTCCCTGCCCGTGGCAGGCAGCTTGGAATGAGGTGATCTTTACAGGCCCTTCCAACCCAAACCTTTCTATGATTGTATTATCAATAAGTGAGAATTAACTTGATGTGCCTCAAGCTCTGAAGAAACAAAATTGTCAGCAGTTTAGGTTAAAAATTATGTTAATTCTTCTAAGGCGGGCTCTTTTTAACAGAGTCCAGTTGTAGTATTCATATCCAAACTTCTGTGGCACTCTGTAGTTGGGGCTTGTCTCTATCAGCTGTGATATGGCTGAGTAGAAGCTAATAGAAAAATAAGAGTTTGAGAGTTAATGCAGCTGACTTGAATTAGTGTATTGATTCAAAGTTGTACAAAAGTAACCAATTAATATTACAAAAGACCCATCTGGAATAACAATTGGTGTGTGTTGCTGCCATTTGCAATATGTATAGTGAAAATCTAGCCTGCAAAATTAGTTACATATTTTTATACTTTGACAATTGATTACAGAGCATTCACCATATTACTTTATTTACACCTTCTTGTTATAAAAGCAACATATTAGTGAATTGTTTTTTGCTGGGACCAGTTTTATAATGCTTCATCTGGCATTCTTAAGAAAGGAAATATGATGCATCTACAACATATAAATTCTCTAGAGGCTAAAACCACTACTTATCCTGTGTCTTCAATAAAATAAGGAAAATAAAGAGGCTTGGTTTATGAATTGCTAGGATCGTAGACTAAACTAAAGATTAGGCAAATTTCAGCTAAATCCCAAACACAATGGAAGTACTAGGAAAATGTCATTCAAAACTTGAAAAGGTTGTTTAAAATAATATTTTAAATAAAGTAGCAAGTAATTATGATTAGTAATGAAATCCTTCAGTAGCAGCATAAACCAGCAATGCAAAACATAAGAGGGAACATTAAAAATCCAGAAATTCAGATAAATTTTTTTTTTTTCTAAAAATACCCCTTTACCACTCTGAAGATACTATATCTGGTAAAATAAGCATGGTGGTTTTTGATGAGACAGCACTATGTCTGATGACCAGAACAAACAAGTCTAGCCAATAGACCAGTATTTGAGCCAAATACATTGTTATAACTTTTGGGTGGAGAAGATTGACTTCATGGAGTATGCTTGTAGAGCCTGCAAATTTCTTGCTCTAGTTCTCAGGAATTTTAAGCAGTATGAGAAAATATTTAGTGCTCAAAATTAGAACTTAATCCAGAGAGTTACTGGCTTTTTATGTCAGTGTTCAGCAACTTGTTTTAAGGCCCTGTTCTTTCTTGCAAATTCCTCTCATTATTGGTCTCTCCCATTGAAGTCAGGAGTAGACATAACTCATAACTACCACCAAGAGGACTCTCACATGTCCTTTTATCTTTTAATTGTGTCAGAGGGCAAAGAACATCAGAGGATTCTTTTTATAATAATAAAAGAAAGGTAGAGACTTTTCCATAGGCTGAAACATAAATAAGGTACTACAACATTTGGGTGCTTCATGGAGGAGCAACTACCAGAACCAGATTATACTATCCAAATGACTTTAAAAAATATTGCAAGAGGATGTAAATTTTAAGTGCCTACTTATAACTGTGTAAAGTTGCGAAGGCCCAATTCAGCCACTGCCTGATGTGGAAGGCAGAGTAAAGGTGAGAAGAGACTGTAATTTCTGAGTTTTATAGTCTCTGTAGACCTGGGAGTATCTTAGTCTCAGCAGCACTGAGAAACTTGGAGCTTAATTCCTAGACAAACCCCTCTGTGATTTACAAGATTCATTCCTGAGGTGCTTCCTCTGCTGTCTCCATAAGGGATTAATATGCTGTGTACACTGGCTCTTAACACTCAAAAATATTGCAATGGTGATGCCTCTTGCTCTTTTTTTTCTAAATGACGTCATATTGTCTTATTAATGAGCCCCACATGGTTCCTTCAAGGGTAGGTTCCCTAGATTTCTGTTGTGTCCTTGACCCATGTTTATTGTGAGCAGGGTGCTGGGAGTCCTGCAGAGGTGGGAACCTCAGATCTGGCTTTGCAGCCTCCTATATGTGGTTTCATTTAACTCAGGAAATCCTCCTCTCCCCCCAGTTTCCTACTAGAGGAATGAGGAGTCTGGGCTTACCACTGAGCACACTCAAGGACCCATTTGAGTGTTGTCATGTCTTCCAGAAATCTCCAATGTTCAGGTCATCCCCCCACCTGAAGAGTTAATCTACATAGTTTACACCTTTCAGTTCTTTCAGCTCCTTCAGTACGATCTCCTGTACCTGGACCACATGAGCTAATCACAATTAAATGGCAATTATATGCCTTCACCACTTACTGAACACAGTCCTGGTTGCTCTTTGCCCTCTGCACACTCCCTGTATCTAGAAGAGCTGTTTTCATCAGGTCCCAGCATCTCCTATCTCCAAAGTGTGCAGTCAGGTTGTAAAACATACAAGCTTTGTTTGCTTCAATACTCTTTTTCTATTTCAGCCTTCCCATTTTCCCAGCCCATGCTCTGCAGTGAGAATGCAGGCATGTGGCAGAAGGAAAAACTACCTTGGTATAAGAGATGCCCAGGACTCATGCAGATTAGTCTGGAGATGCACTTGAACTAGTTCAGGGCAATGAGCATTGTTGTAGCAAGTCATTGATGTTTTTGGGGGATAGAAACCCAAGAAGCTCATCATTCTGCGTTTCCCCAGTGATTTACTCATTTTGGTGCCCCCTACATGCTGAATACTTGTTGCTTTTGTTTCTTTTCTCCCATTTGTGGATTTGCTCATAGCAGAACTCACTGGGGTCCAGACTGAAGAAGGATAAGGCTGTTGGGGTAGCACTGGGAAAAGAGCTTCTCAGTGAACCCCAAAGGGTGCAAAGTCCACCCTACTGGGAACACTGTACAATGCATTGTTGTATCCAGGGCAAAACTAAGGTGCTACGAATGTTTAGGGTGTAATAAGTTGGACCCAAACCATTATACAATGTATAATCTCTTTCTGAAATCAACTGCTACAAAATAGTGCTACTTTCAAAATACCCATATAATATTTAAAATGTTTTATTTATTTGGGCAATAAGAAAAAGAATTAAATAAAAGAAACTAAAATCAAATCTGAAGATTCTGTATCAGACCAAAAGATTGCTTCCTCAGAACCTATGAGGTATTTTTTCCCATTATCTCCTTTTGCACACTTCTGGGGATCTTGTGAATTTTTGTGGAATATGTGACACTGGGCACTGGAGCAGGATGCAGGACCTCCCATGCAACTCAGTCCCAATTTCTGTATTTCTGAATGAGAATTATACTCCTCGTGGCTATTGTCAAACCTTGATATATTTTGAGGAGTTTCTGCGTATGCCTGATTAGCGACTAACTTCTTATGGGGAATAACAAATATGCAGCACAGAAAATATATTTACTAACATAAATGGCCCAGACAGCAGTGGCTGCTCTCTCTCTCCCACTAATGAGGAACCAAGACCAAAAGCAGAAAAAATACTTGCTTTATGGGAGAACCCTGTAACTGAGCAGAGATCTGCATTCTCTGCTGCCCAGTCCTGAGTAGGTTTAGCCTGCTCTGCAGGGATCTCTGTAATACAATGTAATTGATTAGTAACTAATCTGGATCATTTCAGCTTTTTTTTTTTCTCTTATTCCTGGTGATTTTTAATTTTTTTTTCCACCAATAATAAGCCAAATAAAATGTTTTTCTTATCCTGTCTGACTGACCATACTTCCCTCTGGCATTAAACACCTTTTTTACAAGACATTCTTTTTGCTCCGTATCTAAACTTTTTTGGCATTTCTTTGTTAATACAAGAAGGAAATCAACCAGTGCAAGATGTCATTTTTTATAACCAAAGTTTCCATAAGAAGTACTTTCTCGTTATAGAGAACTTAGTAAGATATGAATATGCTCACTTTATAATGAATATTGCCATGAAATTCCTGAAAATAGATTTGCACAGTAGCTCACAAGTTGAATGTAATTTATGAGTTTGTTTTGGCTTATAATGTAGATGCTGGGATTTTGGGAACTGGAAACTATAACAGAAGAAAGTAAACTTTTTGTGTGTGTGAAATTTAAAAAAAAATTTGAAAAAGATGTTTTTTCATTGTTCCACATTTATGCTGACTTGTTGGCAGGCATAATGTTGTGGTGAACTGAATCACATGACAATTTTAAGAGTAAGAATTTTCCTTAGCAGTAAAAGAATAGTGTAAAAAAAATTGGTAAAAAATGTTGGCAATAAAAGTTTTCAGAGTATGCTCTGTAAGCTCCTTTGCTTTCTACCATATCTGTAATTTGGATCAGACACCAGGACAGTGTGTACTTGAATAGCAGAAAAGTGCCAGCAAGGCTCAGGGAAAAAGCTCTGCAAATTGCTGGTTCACCTCTGAGCTCTGGTGTGGATTATAGGATCAAAAGCCATTACAGTACAGGCTTTGTTTGCTTTTGTATGAGTGAAAACTAAGTTTACTGTGCAGAATGTTTGGTGGCTGGATTTTCACACAGAGAATTGAACAGGCTTGTTCATATTTCTGAGTGACATTTCCAGAGAGGCAGAATTTGTTTGGAAATATCCCCATAGCTGTGGGTTTGTAAATTTAGCTCTTCACCAATACACTAATGAACATGGGTAATTTAATCATAACTGCCTTTTCCTGAGCAAAAACCAGGCAAAAAATGCAAACATTTCCATTTCCAATGGCTGCACAAGACTTTAGAGTCTGATATATTTTATTGGAAAAATTTCTGGTTATTCTCAAAATCACTCAGCACTGCACTGACTATGCTCATCATTGAAATTAAGGTAGGAAAAATCAGACCAATATGTAATACTTCAAAAGTTTATCCTTAGAGTTCACTAGGTATTAAATTCTGGTGAGTGCTCTGGTCTTCACAAAGAATTATCTCCCTCATTCCAAATTATGCCACATGCATGACTTAATGGCACCTTCAAAGTAGTAGTTAGGGATGAAGGGAGTGAAGATATTTATAGCTATTTAAATAAAAAATGCACATGAAATAACAGAAATAAGTCCTGGGGAAAAGAAAATAAAAAGTCAGCATCAGGAAAAGAATGTAAAATAAGGTAAGCAGAAGGGCCACAAAGCGGTTTTGGGTCAACATGGAATTTTTCTAATCCTTACAGCAAAAGTAAAACCTTCCTGACTGACTCTTGATGAGAGATCAACCTGTAGAATCTCTGTAAACCGATTAGAAAAAAAAAGAGAAACCAAATGCAATCAATCTAATTATTTTAGTCCTATAAAATACCTTGATATTTCAGTATAAAAGATTTTCATGCAAAGAGCAAAGCTTTTATTGTGATGATATTTGTAAAAAGAAACCCCATACACATCTTTTTGCAAGCAATCATGTTCAAAAACATTAGGCCTCTAATCAAAACAGTTTTATTACTGCTTTTTAATCCCCAAAATAATGTGTTAGTCAAGACAGCCTTGTCTTTTCTGCTATGAAGCACATTTTGGTGAAGATAGAAATTCAGCTGATAGGGTCAAATTTTGAGGGAGATAAAAAAGTGAGTTTTTCCCATTCACATTAAGTTTTTCACCCTATTATTTACATAATTTTGATGCTTACCATTCTCTCTACAGTTAGGTGCCAAAAATGTGGAAAACCCAGTACCACCTGACATGGGGGATTCAGAACACAAAGACTAGTAACTTCTTGAGCAGATGCATAATTAATAAAGATTAACACCTCTGGGATATGATTCAGATCTTAGAGACTTTGAATAGCTTTTTGCCCTTTCTTAATTGACTCCAGAAGAAATTTAAGAGTGCTCATGCCTACTCTGAACGTATCAATTAAAATGAATCAAAACTGAGCAGGAAGAACACAGGTTCACATACATGGACTGTGAAGCCTTTGAAATCAGTGTGCTCTGTGACTGCAGGTGCTTCTTAGCTGAGACATGAAAAAATTTGTCTTTGTTTGCTGGGGTCTGCATGCTGCATGTGGAGTTTGATATTTTTTCCTGGGTGCTGGCTAGCGCTGCAAGATAACATAGCCTAAAAATTAAAATTAATCAAACAGTATCCTTTTGGATATCTGAAGGTTAAAACTCTCCATGACTCATTGGAAACAGCTTAACGTTTCTGTTTTGGAGCATCTCTGAGTAAATTATTTTGGTTTTGAGCTACTACTGCAGACTGCATTATTTGCACATAAAACAGCTCTGGGCCTCTTCCTTTAGTTCTACACCACAACTGGTTTAAATCAATGGAGTTACTTGAACAAGGACTTACTGCTGAGCCCAGAGATATAATTAGTAGAACTTGAGTTCCTAGGCCACCTAAACCTCTTCTAGGAAAGACCTCCCTTTGTCTTTAGTTATGAGAGGGAGAGAGGTAACCATCTTCTATCCGAATTATTTTTTTCTTAAGAGTCATGCCCATATAATGCACACATCAACCTTGGTCTAAGACTAGGAAGACAGATAATTTTTTCTTCATTTTGCTAGAGGAAAGAGCTACTGAAGATCTGGAATAAATAGAGTCCCAGAGAAACAAGAGAAAAATAATCAAATAAGTTGCATGTGCAAACACTGACGATAAAAACCTGTTACATAACAGGTAACATAAATTGTCAAACCAGCCCAGTTTTTCCTCACATCAGAGTCCTCCAGCACAGAAGGGAAGGATTCACTGGTTTTGTGTTGCACTATGAGGATGGATCTCTCCCTGGCTGGTAGTTCTGCAGAAAAGAAGAGCTAGAAATGAGCAAACTGAGCATTCTCAATGTTTAACTTCTGTCAAAAATATTTTTTAAAAAGTGAACACTGTATCAGGATGTATAAACATGAGTATTATATGTAAAACAGCTGCTCTGCTGAATACTGGCCTCAGCTGGAGCATTACTGCATTCAATTAGAGGCACCATATTTCCAGAAGGGCAGAGCAAAGCAGAACAAAAGGACTGATCAGAAATCTAGAATATGTGGCCTTGAAGAAAGGGTTGGAGTGGTGGGGTACAAGGAATAGAAAACCGAGGGGTCAGTGTAAGTCTTTGAATATCTAAATGGTGGCTGCTAATGTGAGATTGACAAGATGTTCTTCAGGCATTGCTTAGGATTTTGATCCATTGAACTTTAGGGCAAGAAATAGCACGTTAGAATGCAGCTAGGAAGATTTAGGTTTGACAAGAGGAAAGCTTTTCTATTAGTAAGGTAATTACACAGTGGAAGAGATTTCCAAGGGTAATTATGAAGTCTCAGTTGCTGGAAGTTTTAGGAAAAATTAGACAAACATCTGCCAGTGATGGTTTAGGTGCATTTGATTCTACCTTTAGCTAACTCTGTGATCATGACTGTTTATCCTGAGTGATTTGTAAAATACTGCTTCAAAGGTGATAAGGTCAAATGTGGTGGATATATTGATTTCCCACTCTCACTGGCTAAGCTGGGTGCTGGTTGGAGAAACGATGAGCTAAATTTAACAGCAGTCAAAGGAGACAGTAAAAAAGGGCAGAGTCTTAGATGAGTACTAGGGGTAATTTCCTTTTCCTCTCTTGACCTCCAGTTTGAACTTAGCTGATGGACTTGCCATCTGTACCTGCTTCTTAAAGGAGCGTACTTTCACCCATGTGCTGTAGGAAACAGCATTTCCAAGTTCAGAACTGATCATTTCAAGTGGGAAAACAAGTAGGGTAAGAGAGCAGTGTTAAGTAAAAATGTAGCAGGGAAATAGCTGTTATATTCAAATTTCAGTAACATAGATCAGACACAGAAAGTGGTAGCTCACTATTAAGCAATTTAAGTTACAACAACAGATTATTTGAACTTTGACGGAAGGGGGAACATGCTGAATTTGGGATCTGTAGTGAAAGAGAAGAAGCTGGCATCTCACCCGCCAAATCCTGAGAGATTGGATCATATGGTCAAACTGTATTTTTAAACTGCCCTCATTGCCCAAAAATAAGAATCCTCCAGTAATGCATTAAGTGGGGTGATTTATATCTGCCAGAGGGGTTTTTTCTTTTGATCATTCCTTTTCCTGAGGGGCATTGTATTGTTCTGGTTTAGGAGTTTTTTAAATGGTATGACTGATTAAAAAAATGTTCCCCAACACATGACTTTGATATTCATGTTTCATTCTCAGGAAATCTTTAGGATTTATCAATCCAGCCATGTGAAGCTAGTGAATTTTCACTTGGCTAGGTTTGTTATTTCATTCTGAATGTTTCTGTGACTACACAGAGTCAACCATAACTCCTAAAATCACAATTTTGGGGTCAGAAACGCAGAAATTCCTATATTAAATACTTCAAAAGCAGCAGCATGTACAAGGTAATGTAGTATCTAAATTTGGGAACAATCTAAGAAAAGTAGGAAAATTGGTTTCCATTTGTTGGGAACATTTTAAAAAAGATATAAGCTAGTGCATTATTCCCCACTGTAATGTTAAAGAAACAATGCAGATGTTCTATAGGTCATGGATTGTCTCTTTATGTGGCAGATGAACAGTTTCTGTGGGACTATGCAACCTGGCATCAGCTGAAATATGCAAATATGTGATCAAAGAAGTTCAGATTTCTGTGGCTTTCATGTCCTTTCTAGATGAAGGACTACAAAAAGCAGTTTTGAAAGTCCAAATATGGACTTTCAAAACCATGGCTTTTTACTGCCTTCACATGGCATTAATCTCTTTCCTAATAAAAACAAAAGACTTGGTTGTTTTAATTACTTTTTACAGTAACAGTTCCAGGAGGTCTTTCGTATCAGGTCTAACTAATAAGTACCAGGCCTTGGGGAAAGTAAAATTTTGGCACATTTTTATCCATGGCCACTCGATTAATAATTTCTGACATATTTTATCTCCATCTCAAAATATTTACAAACACTGTTTTTCACCAGTCATTCAAGCTTTGCATTTGTCAAAAGCAAATTGACTGAATTACCTGCCTTTGCCTTATTTCCCTTTACTTCATACACACACACACTGCACATTGTCAAAAGACCTTTTATTCTTCTGCAGTTTTTCAGAATTCGTATGCTTGGATTCTGATGCTCCTGCTGGTTTAGAGAAGAAATGCAACACTAATAAATTATAATAAATTGTCAGTCTCAACGGGTCTGTGACCTTCAGTCAGTAGGGGGTTATGTGCAACACTTCATTTCCCCTTCTTTTAGCTCTGGCTGCTTCCCTTGCTGTTAGGCAGTGTCCTTGATTTATGGGTGGGCCACCAGCAGGACATCTCACCTGCAAAAATAGTTCACACTGTGTTGTTTATTGTACTAAGTAGGCTTCATGCTGGCTGAGGGTTTTTACAAGGGAAAGGAGCTGCTGTCAGTCTTTCTATCATTTGAGAAAAACTGGCTCAAAAGTTCTCTCAAATTTCTACATGAAGTCTAGGAACAAGAAACCAGAGTGAGCTATTGCCCCTTCTTCAGTGCATCAGTCTCTCCTGGCTTTTTTGACTGGAAGTTCAACTGAAGATGAGAACAAAACGAATGAAAAGCAGGGATAAAATGTAAAAAAAAAAATTTAAAAAAATCCCATCTTAATTTAGAGCAAATATTTAATGCTGCCCCCAAGATTGTATATATCTGATTTCTTCTCATGGTAAATTATTACCTGCTGTGTGACACATTGCCATTCTTCTGATTAAAACAAAAGTTTTTTATTTGCTGAAGGAAAAAAAACCAACCATAATTGTCCCTGTGCAAATACAGGACAGAAACATTAGTTACATAAACATGAACTAGGTGTCAAGAAAAACAACCAGTAAGGCTGTAGGGTTACCCGTATGTTTTCTTTTTTCTCTCTTCATATTTATGAAACTTTCTAAGAAAATATTCCATATTTCACCAAGGAAACATGAAAGTAAGGAAAGGAAGTAGAAACACTGGAAACACCTATTAATTTTGGAAACAGCTATTAATTTTGCATATATTTACATTGTCACGCTCTGAAATAGGACTTCATATAAAGACTCCCTACTGTGTCACTCCAAAATTAGTAAAAAGTTCCAGAGATTAACCACATTTTTGGAAGGATGCTAGCTATAAATGGCAAATAGATTATAGAATCATAGAGATATTTTTGGTTGGAAAAGGCCTCTAAGATCCTGAAGTCCAGCAACCATGATCATTATCTACAGTCCAGAAATCTCACTTTTCCACTGTGATCCTCTGTAGCTGCTTTGTGCTTCTGTGGTGAGATGCCATTGGGTGGAAATTGGTTGGCCTGCTCAGTTTTGCTGCATCACCAAGGCTGGACTGTTATGTTTTCCATTATGGAAACGTTTATCAGCTGCTAACCTCTACAAAACTGAATTCTTTGTTGAACCAGTAGGAAATACATGACTCTATGTCCATTATGAGCACCAGCTCAAGTGCAGCTATGGTGTGGTGTCATGGTGGCCCTTTTTGTTGCTGTGTGCATTTTTCTTGCAAGTCCCCAGGTATTTCTAAATCTTGCTCCATTTCTGGTGCTGTGCTCTGTTCCACATAATTGAATCAAAAATAAAGGAAGATGTTTCTTTTGGTTTTACTTGTACAGATATTTTAGGGTTTTGAGAATGCAATTATGGGTCAAACAAGTGGCACCCAAAGAGACAAAAATCTTACCACCATATCAAAAAATTTCATTGGCTTTGAAGCATCCTAAGACATTGTATGTGAAATCCTGCTGCTTATCTCATTAAATGAGACTGAACTGGCATATTAGCAAACATGCAATTAGTCAGCGTTTCTGAAGCCAAAAGCACAGATTAGAACCATGAATCCTGAAGATCAGTAGGCCGTATGTTGACATATGTATTTTGTAAGTTCTCTGAAGAAAATGAATAATGATACCCCTGCTTTCCTGGGTCATACTGGTTTTGCATACCCCCACACTGTCCTTCCTTTGCTAAAATAGATGTCTTTCACCTCAAAAAATATTTTTGTGGTCTTTTGGAAAAAGACCTAGTCAAACTGAAGCAGAAAACTAACTATCTATCTATCTATCTATCTATCTATCTATCTATCTATCTATCTATCTATCTATCTATCTCTCTGTCTTCTATAATTTATAAATTTTCTGGGTACTTACCTACCATGCCATTCTGATGAGAAAAGCTCCTTTAAAACTGTCAGATTTGCTACATTAAACAAAAAAAGTATATTAACTAAAAATTTATTTTTAAAAATATCATTTAAAATCTACTTTTTTCCAGAAAAAAAAAAGACAAAGTAAAAAAGTATCACCTCCTAGTTCTTTGCCCAATTCTTTTTTGAATTATAATGCCATTTTTGTAACTCAAAAAAAAAAGAATGAAAATTCCCTAGAGTGATGAGTCCTCTGTGTTAAATGAGTACCATGCTAAATATGTGAGATTTTTATCATTTATTTTGGAAAGAATGCAGACAGAAATATGATTACAGATTAATTCAGAAGAGTGATTTCAAACATTTTTTATCTGGAAACATCTTGATAAAATGATGTCTCTGAATTCGCTTTTTTCAGTGTTAATAATGAAGCTGACTTATGTTAGTCAACCTTCTTTTAAATTTTTCTCATCTCTTATAAGTAGTCAATAGATCACCGAGATGACCAGGTCACTTTTTCAGAAATATTTACTATCCTAAGTAGAAATCATTCACTTGAAAAATTATTGAGGTACAGTTTTCTGTTCCCAAACAAGCTTAAATAATAGTAAATTATTAATAAATTCTGCTCATTTGGGTCCCTGCACTGATGCAAAGACAAATAGCAACAGTCTGTGACACAATTGTTTGGAATGTAAATTAAATGTAAAATGAAATGAATCTTTAAGACTCTGCTTTCAGGGTGAATAAAGACGTCATGTATTGCATAAATTTCAGTTCCAAGAGCTCTGACTCAAAATGAGAGCTCATTGTTTGTCAACAAGCGATGACACACGCCTGACCTGATCTTGAACACAGAGGGATTTTCCACTTCACAAAATCTCCTGCAGCTTGGCCTGCCCTGCTCAGCCTGGGAGACACTCAGCAGGCACACGGGGAGCTCTCACATTGCCTCGTGAATTTTGTCTGGCTCTGCTGTGGCATGGCTACAGACACGCTGCTCTCATTTCAGCAAGCTGTTGATTTGCATAGACACAGTCCAAATATCCAATTTGTTAGTTCTTAGAAAGAGTGGACTTGGCCTGCCAAGATTATGGCAATGAGTATTAAAACACTGACTCCTTCCAGACTAGTTGAACTCTTCAGCAGCTCTGTGAGATACATGTCTATTGGACTATGTGTATGGTTTAAAGCACAACACAGTTCCAAAGTCTGATGTATCTGCCCATGCCTGCTCATGAGTAAAAGGAGTAAACAAAAAAAAGGTCTGTCTGGCTATTCATGGAGGTGGCAAAGCCACTCTCTCTTGAATGATATTGGAGGATGGCGTGTGATTCCTTGACCACTGCCTTCTTCTGACCTGTCTTGCAGAGATGTCAATCTTTTCTTCCGCCACTTCTCCTCTCCGGTCCAAATAATCCATGCCAATCTAAACATGCAATTTTCCTTGTCCCTTCTCTTGAAGAGACCATGACTGCCTTAGAAACTTTGTAAAGGTTTCCATAGTATGCAGTCCAGCCCTTCTGTATCTTTCTTCAAAGTCACTTACCCAGCCTTGGGGTTTAATGCATCTCCTTCCAGTCTGCTTAACATTGAAGATCAATGTATCCACTTCTGTTCTTGATCACCTCCATGGCTGATCTCATGCCTCTGCTCAGACAGGTTATTCTCCTTAAAAAAACTGCAAAGTTGCTAAGCTTCTTTCATTCAAATCCCTTTCTGATCATCTCTGCTGGATGCTACAAGTAAGCAGCCAGGGATGACAGACAGGCAGAACTGCAGCTGTGGATTTTTCATTTCTTTTTGAAAACAAACACCTACTATATTCTCTTTGTCTCCTTTCTTGAACATGTAGTTTTTCCTGGCATCAAGTAAGATGGGCTCACAATGCCTATTTTCAATTTGATTTCTATGATATAACTACAACAACCAAAAATTACCTTATCCAACTCTGTAAGTAATCTTAAAGTCTGCTTTGCTTGCTGACTTCTTAAATTTCAGTTCTTATATTTGCTTTTTGCTGTTAAAAAGCAAGCTTTTTTCTTCCTAGTGATAGCTTTCTATCCTTGTCCAATGCCTAGTCACAGGGTCAATGAAAGCTAGGCATTGGCATAACTAAACTTGCCAGCCAAGGTCTCTGTGCTTGGCTTGTTCTGAACCCCTGTGAGAGCAAACGTCTGCTTGTGTAACTTCAAGAACCATGCTTGCGATACGAAGAGAAGGAACAATCTGCTTAGTAATTAACACTTCTCTTTCATCACCTCTGAAACTCAATGGTTTTAATTTTTTGGAAATTTGCCTAAAAGTGGCTTCCTTAATGTTTGTGATTTGTGCTGAATAGTCAGTTTTGTAAGAATGCTGAATGGATTATTTTTTTATTAATTGTTAGAGATACTTGTCACTTTTGAGCTATGTATTCCAAGTCTTTGAGAAAGGAAGTCAAAATCATTAGCCCTATTGAAAAACATTTTCTTTTGGCTGTCTTTCCTCCAGACCCCCTGAAGAATATTTGGCTCATAATGTTTAATATTTTACATAATATTTTACTTATTTTCCTCTTGGCACTGAAACAACAGTCAAGTAGGAAATCTGGAATATGTTCCACATTTTTCCTTTCTGCCTGTGATCAGTAAGCTGCAAAAGATGAAAGGGATTGTGATTCGAATGCTTCCTTTCTATATTTTTTTGAACCCTGAAAATAGTTCTGTATTCTTTTTCATTCACTAATTTTCCTGCTATTAGCATAAATGAAATTGATTGAAAAAATTGCATTTTTCTTCCAAAAAGAAAATTATTTAAAAAAATTTATACTGAATCAGAGGAAAAAAGCAATAAGTAATTTTTCTAGGGGTGTGATATGCATGATATTTTTTGGCAGGGTATAAATGTGAGTTACATATCCTACAAGCCATAATAGTACACCTTAGGAGAAAAATGTGCAGACTCTATTTCTTGTTGGATTTTTCTTGAATTCTTCCCTCTTCTATTCAGTTTTATATATTATTGTGGCCCATTAAGTAAATCAATGCAAAGTAGACACACTGACTGCATATATTAGTGTCTATGTTGAAGTATGATCAACCTGTCCTCTTGTAACAATCAACAAAAAAAGGCACAGACTTAAAGAATTATGATTTAAGTCTCATGTTGTATAGTTGTAGCTATGTCAAGTACCAAACTGTGATCAGACAGATGTGTGAATAAATCATATAAATGACCATATTTACAGAGACATTATTAAGTATATATATAACATATGTAATTAATTGGATGAAAGTGGTTTGGACATCAGATTTTTACTTCAAGTAAAAATACTTTCTTCAGAAACATAAAATATGCTGGAAGTCAAATATATTACATACAAAAACATGGAAATATGACCAAAGCTTGGAGATGAAACATTAAATGCACAACATATTTAGAACAAACTAAATAAATTTTATTGTGTCTTTTATCTTTCACTGTGTATGATATTGACTTTTTTTGTTTCAATTTTTCTTCTTTGTATATGAAATAAAACAGGAAACAGCAGTTCTAATAGTTTTTCCTTTGTCTTAAAGCTGAAATGGAAAGAGGTCCATCAAAAACCACCCCCCTTACTTTAGAATAAACATATCATTTCCCTAAAATTGCTCAGAGATAACAGCATGTGTATCTGCAGCCTGCCTGGCAATGTGCCATCTCCAGCACAGGGCTGTGCAAAGGTCTGCCTTGGTATTTGTCAGTCATTTCTTGGTGATTTGTAACTGAGCTGAAGTCCTTCCTCTCCCTCTCCCCCATTCCCACTACTGCAGGAATTTGTGATGAATAGGATGGAAAATCCACAGCATGCATATTAGTTAACAGGAGGCTGTGACTACAGTTTAAATCTGAAAAGAAATTGAGAGGCCTCCAAGGAATTAAAGGGGTTTTAATTCATTTAAACTGACCAGCCCTGCTTTAACTACTCTACAATTGTGAGCCTTTATCATCTAGGATATCTATTACACTCTACTAAGCATGAGAAAATATACATATTTTTCTTCTTTACAGCAAAAATGATTGGCCTCCTTATTCACCTACATGTCAGGCCCTTTTTGAGTTACAAAACCTATATTCACATAATTCAGCTGAGATTTAAAAGCAGAAAATATCTATTTAGAGACCATGAAAAGTTCTTATGAAGGTACTGTGAAATATTCTGACTCTGTCTGACAAAAAAGCCAAAGTTAAACATTATGTGCGGCAAATCCTGTCACACTTGGACTGAGTCTAGTGCCATCCTTGGAGTTTTCCCTTCAGCCAAAGATGTTTCCAGGGGAAGGCTGTCTGCACATGTCTGGAAGGAGGAGCAGGTGAATTCAGCAGTGTGGATTGCCCACTCAGTTGCTCACAGGTCCAAGAAGGTGGTGCTGTACATTGTGGCTCCCTCCCAGGGAAGAGGGTTTGATGCCCTCTCAGCAAGAGGAGAATCACTGGGAAAAGGACCAGGACATTCTCCTGATCTTCTGAGACCATATCATGATATTGAAAGAGACAAAATTTTGCTTGGTGAACCTAAAACTAGATGTATATCATTCATTATATCTTATAAAATTTAATCTAGAATCAAGATAATAAAGTCCACAACCAAACATGACTTAGAACTTGAAAGCCTCCCTAGGCATTTTATGTGTTGTGACATGGAAAGTAAAGCTTGGCAAAGACAACAGACACAAAACACAAGTGGGAAAACTAAAGACTAGCACCAACTACTCTTTCAGGCTCATTTTTTACTGCCCTGTGTGTGAATAATAGGTTGTTTGCAGTTCCTTACCTGCCTATTCTCAAATACCTCAGTGCAGAACTGAGGTAATGATTATGGGAAGTCTTTTGATGAAGTACACAAAACTCAGAAAGTATAGTCCTGCACATATTTGACTAAGTGAATTTTAAACCCTTTCCATGGTTAAAAGAAATAAATATTTGAGGGTATTTCCAGGCTTTGGCAAGCCAAATTAGGGTCTCACCTCTGGAAGATGAAGTAATTTGGTCTGCTGTCATAACTGTAGTGTCACAGAGGATGGTTTTACTGCTTTCAGGAGCAAGATCTGACTACAAATATCAAACCAAATCAATGCAGGCTGTCAGGGTTGAGGGGTTCTGCATCAGTGATGGATTACCCCTGGCTGCTGGTATTCACAAGTGTATTTTTTCTTCAGGCTTGGCTGTTTACGTTCTGTATTTTCAAATGCTATGGGGTATTTTATATCCCTTTGCAGCTTGCAGCAAGTCAAATAAATATCTTGAATTGGAGGTTGACCAAGTTCCTTGATTATCCTACAGTGTGGAAAGGACCTTTCAAGCTATCTAATTTATCTAGCTAATATATGTCTAAAGTACTTCTCACATTTAGTATTTCTCTTGAACTGGCAGTTGACCAAGTTCCATAAACATGTCTTTGTACCAAAAAAAATTAAAATAAAGGAAAATATGACTTATCTTCATTATGTCCAAGGAACTAAAATATTATTATTTTCCTAAGTATTAAAACAAGCTGAAGATCTATGAGCAGCCCAAATGCCAGAGCAGCTGCTGCTGGACATACAATAATAATGCATTTAAGTCACTTCAAAGCACCACTCTACCTCCAGATTTCATTGTTGTGCTTAACGTCACAAAGTTGTCCATGCAAACTTTGCTAACATCATACCTAAGTCTCCAGGAATATATGAAATCTCTTCTCAGTGTGAACACAGGGATACGCTGTGGCAGTGCTGTGACTGCAGTTTCTTCACTGCTGGTATTAAGCCTCCAGTGAATGCAAAGCAACACAATAATCCATGGGCCAGTGTCTCCAACCCTCTTACATCTCCAACCCACTTACATCTCCAACCCACTTACATCTCCAACCCACTTACATCTCATGCTGAAAAGCAGCTCCACTGGATGTGGGGTCCTGGTCAGTGGCAAGCTGAATATGAGCCAGCAGTGCCCTGGCAGCCAGGAAGAGCAATCCTGTCCTGGGGGGCACCAGGCACAGCACCACCAGCCAGGTGGGGAGGGGATTGTCCTGCTCTGCTCTGCACTGGGGCAGGCTCACCTCAAGTGCAGTTTTGGCCGTCACAATGTAAGAGGGATATTAAATTATTAGAAAGGGTTGCAGGAAGGCTACAAAGATGATGAAGGGCCTTGAGGGGAAGCCATTTGAGCCACTTGGTGTCTCAAATGAACACACTTGGTGTGTTCAGTCTGGAGAGGAGACTGAGGGCAGACCACACTGCAGTGTCAACTTCCTCATGAGGGGAAGTGAAGGGGCAGACACTCTTATAATCACTTCACTCTTATAATCAGTGAAAGAACCCAAGGGAATGGTCGGAAGCTGTGTCAGGGGAGGTTTAGGTTGGATTTTACAAAAAGGTTCTTCCCCTGGAGGGTGGTTGGGCACTGGAACAGGCTCCCCAGGCAAGGGGTCACAGCACCAGCCTGACAGAGTTCAACAGTTGGGACAGTGCTCTCAGGCACCTGGTGTGACCCTTGAGGTGCCGTGTGCAGGGTCAGGAGTGGACCTTCAATGATCTTTATATGCCCCTTCCAATTCAGGATATTCTATGCTTCTACAATTCTACATTTTAGCACCCATATCTATAGAAAAGATACGTAATAATTACATCCTATGTAGGTCTGCTATCACAAGTTTGCCCTATGGCTTTCCCTGTGAAAAAGCATAGTACAAAACAACCTAAACTAACAAGAATATTGTAAAAATTAGAGAATAGGAAATCTTTTAACCGCCTGATAGGAATGCAATGTCAAGAAACAGTTGTGCAGTGTCATCTGTTTGAAAAACATATTATCAGAGTTACAGCTGGATGAAAGGTATAAAAATATTTAAGAATACTAGCCTTTAAATGATTTATCTTTGTTTGTTTTGTCTTGCTGAATGCTATTGTAAATGATCCTGTCAGATCTGCAGAGAGGAATGTTTCTAAACCAGTTAACTGCTTACTCCAATCAATAAACTAAGTACTTTCTGCTGTATTTCTGAAAATGGACATCATAAGAAAACCCTAAATTACATATGGACATTCTGTTGCAAGGTAATTGTCAAATTATGTGAATCCAACTGCAACTATTTGGGCATTAGAAATGCAATAACAACTGTTTCGTAGCAAAAGTTTGAGAGGTTCAGAACATTACAGCACTTCTGTGACTAATAATCACTCTTAGCTGGAGAGAAATTCCATTAAATCAGTGGTAAAATCATTGTAATAGAAAACATACATTTTCATTTGAATCAGTGTGAACATGATTAGGAGGCTCAAGTCAGTATTAGTTTATACTTACTTGCATGTCAAATCAGAGCATTACATAATTACTTTCTTATGCTCTTTTGTGCATGTTTGCCTACACAGACAGTAAATTTTCTTTGCCTTCCCTCATAATAAATTCAACCTTGTTGTATTAAGTTCCCTGGGTAACAAAAGTAGATTAGATTTGTATCTATTCCCTCTGCAAAGCAACAGAAAAATTTCTAAAAATGCCATCATCCTGAACACCAGAAACAGAAATTTCTATCAGAATTTTTATGTGAAGTTGTTTATTTGTATTCCTATTTTTAATGAAAATTTTGGCTATTATAGCAATGTTTGTTTCTCATGGGAAAAGTAAATCACAGAATCATAGAATAACAGAAGGACTGAGGTTGGAAGGTACCTATAGGATTTCTGGTCTGAGTTCCTTGGTCAAAGTGAACTCAGTTGCAGCAGGTTGCTCTGAGCTGTGTCCTGTTGGGTTCTGAATATCTCTAAGTATGGAGACCCTACAACCCCTCTGTGCAATTTGCATCACCTCCACTGCAGAAAATCTTATTTGTGCTTACATGTAACTCCAGCTTATGCTCACAGTCTCTTCTGCTGGCACTGGGCTGCACTGGGAAGAGTCTGGCTCTCATCTCTTCTCATCTCTCATGTGCTGTCAGGTATTTGCACACACTGATCAGGTCCCCTGGAGCCTTCCATTCTCCAGGCTGAACAAGCCCATCTCTCTCAGCCTTTTCTCATAGACACATGATCCATTTCTTCATCTTTGTTGGCCTCCAGTTAAGTCATGACTGACTTGTACCAAGGAGGCCAGAACCAGGTCCCTGGATCCTCTGCAGAGCTGTTTCCTGCTTGGTTAGCGACCTGTGTTTATTAGAGCACTGTGAGGAGCAATGTTTCCTTTGACTGTTTAACAATTGCTATTCTAAGATATTTCTTTGCCCAAAGGTGTTGGCCAGAACTTACCACAGGCACAAATACACTGGTATGGGCATCCAAAAATATATTAAAGTGAAACTGAAACTAAAATAACTGCTCTATATAACCATGTCTATAAAAATTACAACTATTGGTGTTACATACCTTCTTCACATTTAATCTACAAAGTGATTCCATGATAGGTTGTCCAAAAGGTTTATAATGACAAAAAACCTTCAAAAACATTGTTGTAGCTCTACCTTTATTTTCTTTTTTAAGGTCAGAAAAATACTAATTTTTTAATAAGTTCCAACTACTAGCCAGAACTTGCATGTGACAACTATTATTGGTGCTATGCCTGACTTTCAGAAATCAAGAGTCAGATTAATTTCACCCATCTTTATGGGAGATTGGACATGCACCCCATGGCTCTCTGTACAATCAGTGGAGGGAGAGGTTGTGACTGCTTATTCCCATCTTTGATAAAATAGATAAAAATAAAAATTGAGGCATCAGTAAGTCTTTCAGTCTGTATTAGAAAATGACTAATTTTCTGGCTTAAAGGACATAATATTTTATTTCTTTGGGTGTAAGTTGATACATATGGTGATGTTCACTTTTAGATAGAGAGATGCCACTTCAAACATGGAAGGAAAATTCACACTGTTTAGTGTGGAATTGTCTTTACAGCCTTCAAAAATTGCAGATTCATAGTGACCAAAAGTGACACCTGTTTGAGGGTCAGTTGTAACTCTTGCAACAGGCCTCACTCATGCCTGTAGCTTTAAAGTACCAGTAACTAAAGAGTGTGGTAGCACCAAAAGCTCCTGTGATTTTGGGAATGCTCAGAACAGACCTTGGAAACAAACACACTCAGGTTTATTGTCACACGACCATATTTACATCAAGTCAGCCAAATGGGAATGTTTTCTTTTTAGCAAAATATCTTTCTTGTCAAAAACCTGGGTGACAGACAACAAGGTGCATTGAAAAGATGGCAGAGAAAGGAGTGAGAAGATTCACTTCAAATTTTTTATACAGATATCTAAATTCTGCCTTCACTTTATGTGTGAAGTGTATTGGGTTTGTGTGGCAATGATTTTGTAGTGGGACTATTACAGAAGTGATCTCTGTCAGAAGCTGCCAGAAGTTTCCCCCATGTCCAATATAGCCAATGCCAGCTGGCTCCTACAGGGACCCATCACTGGCCATGGCAGATCCATCAGTGATGGTGTGATATCTCTGGGATGACACAAAAGGTGTTATTGGGCAGGACCAATTTCAGAGAAGAGAGGAGTGAAAGGGGGGAGAGGAAACGAAGAAGAAAGCAGAGATGGGGGAGGAAGTGCTCCAGGTGTTGAAGCAGAGATTCCCCTGCAGCCCCTGGGGCAGCCCATGGTGTGGCAGCTGTGTCCCTGCTGCCCATGGAGGCTCAGGGAGAGCAGAGTTCCGCCTGCAGCCTGTGGAGGAGCCTGTGTCAGAGCAGCTGGATGCCCAAAGGAGACTGTGACCCTGTGGGAAGCCTGTGCTGGAGCAGGCTCCTGGCAGGACCTGTGAACCCGTGGAGAGAGGAGCCCACACTGGAGCAGGTTTGCTGGCAGGACCCGTAGCCCTGTGGGGAGAACCAGTGGAGCAGCCTGCTCCTGGAGGGCTGCACTCCGAGGAAAGGACCTGCACTCCAGTAGTTCATGAAGAACCTGTGAGAAGGATTTATACTGGAGAAGTTTATGGAGAACTGTCTCCAGTAGGAAGAGCATTGGAGCAGGGGAAGAGTGTGAGGAGTGCTCCCCCTGAGAAGGAAGGAGCAGTAGAGACAGTGTGTGATGGATGAGCTGTCCACAACCCTCACTCTCCATCCACCTGAGCCACTGGCAGGAGGAGGTAGAGACCCATTAATAAAGTAAAGTCTGTAAAGTGAGAGATAGGGGAAGGTGTTTTTTGAGATTTATGTTTACTTCTCATTATCCTACTCTGATTTGAATGCTAATAAGTTCAATCAATTTACCCAAGTCTGTCTTGTCCATGATGGTAGTTGGAGAGTGATCTCACCCTGTCTTTATTTCAATGCATTTTTATATCTTCTCTCCTCTGTCCAGCTGCAGAGGGGAGTGACAGAGTGGCTTGGTGGGTACCTGGCATCCAGCCAGTATCAATCCACCACACTTTGTTTCTCCCAATAAATTAACATTATGTTTTTTATCTTGACTGCACTCCTGCCAACTCTTGAGATGAAGACGTCACTTACTGAACAAGGACTGACTAATACAAGCAGTGATGCATAGGCTGTGCAGTCTATGCTACAGTGCTTTCTATCAGACCTTTAGCTTGATATTCTCTATGGTTTTGGTCAAAAGCACAACTGAAAGCTCAGATGTGAAGATGAAAGCATGATTTGAGAGTTTAGATATAGTAAAATCACTGGACCCATGAATCTATTCTGCTTTTTGGCAGAAAAAGAAATCGTTTTCCAAATAGTTCAAAGTAGGAACACAAGGACAACATGTTTGAGAAGCAGTAAGAATAACACATCATAAAGCAAGTAAATCCTAAACAAGAAATTGTGGAAGAAAGTATCAGTTCACAGAAGAGAGCTGTACAGAAATAAAGTACATACACTGCCACAGACAGGTGAGAAATAACTATAAAATGATTGAGGGAAAAGCTAATGAGGCCAACTTGGTTGTTAGTCTTCTTTTGACTTCAGTGAGAGTTATGAACAAAGCAGGCACAAACATCTTAAGAACCTTCATAATGAAACAAAACACGGGTGGAAGAGCAGTTCCCCAAAACCGAGGCCAACATTTTTTTGCACTGTGTGTCACCTCAGGGATGTGATATAAGGCCCTGAGGCAGGAGGCACTGGCATAAAGAAAGGGTCTTTCTCAGGTAAAAAGCTCTTGCTCATGTCTGGGCAGTCATCTGCTTGTGGAATCCTGACATATCTGGGAGCAGATGTTCCCAAAAATCTCCTGCAAAAAAGTGTTTGCCCAAATCTTACTGAGATTTTCTGTGAAAAGATTTTCTGAATGTAAC
The DNA here is from genome assembly GCF_012460135.2 of Molothrus ater. Taxonomy (NCBI): domain Eukaryota; kingdom Metazoa; phylum Chordata; class Aves; order Passeriformes; family Icteridae; genus Molothrus; species Molothrus ater. The sequence goes on along the minus strand of NC_050480.2, from coordinate 104,737,046 downwards.
TTCTTTTCCTAAAAATATCCAGTCCCTACTTAACTCATTCCAGTGTTTTCACCACCAGCAGCCATATATATATTTCTCTACAGTATCTCATGTTTCTTACAATACAGGGATCATTTTTAACCCCTTTATTTAAGAACCCATCACCCTGTCCTTATTCAAAAGCCTGCTAAAGCACTGCTTCTCTTTAAAAGCACAGAAGTGAATTTAAGAGTGAGAAAAGAAAATCTTCAAACCCAAAATTTCTAGCCTTAGCATTTTCCACTGGCTCCAATCCCCTGTGTATCTGAGAGATTAGAGGCAGGGAACACCTTTATTTGGGTATTGTCTTATGAAGGATACTGTTAGTATTAAATAACTTAGAGGCAATAATGCTAAGAGATTACTTTTACACCTGTCCATCCTCTATATTGTATAATGTTGACAGCCTTATTTCTCTTCAGCAATGGTCTCCTGCAGTTTGTATATGGCTGGGATTTTTTTTCACTGTTACAAAATGGTTATCCACTTTTTGCTTCCAGCTGAGCCTTAGTATGGTTTCTTTAATTTAAATCAAATGTGCATGCTGCTTTTTTCAACACAATTAAAGACTAGCTCCTGATAGAAAAATAGCATTAGAATGAATTAATTGTTGGTACTAGTTCGATACCAGATACAAAGAATCTGTTTTTAATTTAGTGTCCCTCTGGTGAAAGTGCTGTGTTATAAAAATGACAACTCAGCATGCATATGAATACTGCATTATAACTTCGATGTCATGTTTGCATAGTTTACTCTTTTATGAAATGTATTGCTGTGCTCTGCCCTACTGGAATTGAATTAAATTATGAAACCCAAGCTGGCAGAGAAATAATGGTCTGAGGATGTATGCAACACTAGACTCTTCTCACTCCTCCTAATAACAAAGAATTCGAACTGTCATCTGGTTTGATTTTTAGGAGGAAGTGGGAGACAGTTTAGAGAAGTCAGGAGGGGTGCTCTTATACACTTTAATACTCACATTGCACAATGATGTCAAATTCTGAAATAACTTTTGCCTGGCTGGAGGAACATTCAGAGAAAGTGCTTCAAACATAACAAACAAGATCTCTCTTACGAATATTTTTTTGGAAAAAATTATACTGTAGCACTGTCAGTGCAGCTGTGACAGTATAATTCAGGACAGAAAACAGTGGAAATGTGTTTCTCCTTCAAAACTGAGACTGAGCTCTTAAGATCAGTAAAGCTCCAAGAGACTTTTTACAGCTGCAAGTCTTTAAGTTGGGGTGTCCCAGCTATTTCAAGTGAGGAGGGTTTTCTGCTTACCTGCTGTCTTCCCTCATTCTTCTAGCTTGCATGTTCTGCTTTTCTTTTCACCTGCTTCTGCACATGAAATGGTTCTTGAACTTCTCTATCCAGTTTTTCAGATTCTTGATCTGATTTAGGCAAGGAAAGAAGACTTAGTTGAAAAATGATTGTTTCATGCGTGACGATGTGATGCTTAATGGTCATTTCTGAGGTATTTACTGGTGAGTGAAGTGTTCCACTTACTCAACTAGGCTTTTGGAACCTCAGTGTTTTGAAGTTACTGCAAAATAATAAAATAAGAGTGCTTAATATGCATGAAGGGTTTTTTTCTATTTTGTCTCAGAAAAAGTAGTTACAACTTCCCTGGAAGGCTTTAGGCTATATTTTAAGTGAGTAAAGGATAACCAAGGGTGCATGTCAATTTTAATTGCCTAGAAAAGCTGTATGAATTGCCAGAAATTGTGTTGCTGCTAAAAAAGCATTTCTCTAAATCACTGATCATTTTGTGGTTGACTAAATTGAATTTAACTTACCAGTCATCTGTATCAGAAATTTATTAAAACATGTGAAAGATAAAACTGTCACAGAGATTTTTTTTTCCTTTTTTCCCTTTTTCCAGTTAAATGAAGCATGTTTGATGAAATTGACTCCTTTCTTTCTTGGGGGAAAAAAACTCTGAAAGAATCTCAGGGATAAGAAATGTCTGTGGCATTTCTTTACAAGGCTGTTTTTTCATCATCAGAATGAATGCCTACCTTGGTAAGCAACCTACGAATTGCAGCTCAGCCATCCCAGGAAAAGCTGTCTGTCTTCTGTTTCAGGTGAAAGCCTGTGTCTCTAGTCCACACTCCATCCCATCAACACCTGGAAGAGTATTAGTAAAAAGAGAGAGTATCTAAAATGTTCCAGCTGACTTACAGGACAAAAACATATTTGCAACATTCACAATCTAATCTGCCACACTGAAATCATGCACGGAGAAAGTTAAAATCAGAAAAAGGATAAAGGAAACCAACAGTAATAAGAATGAGTTTCTTAGTCCCTGTTTTTGTCCTTAAGTTGTGGAGGTTGCTATGAGGTGTTACATGACCCTATCAGAGGCTGATATATAAAGTGCACATTATAAATAACCTTGGTCAACTTACTTACTTTCCGTTGACCATAAAGAAAGTTGAGATAACAGCCTCAGACAAAATACCTAACATTTCTATGGTGAGACAAATTACTCAGTATGATGAGCAAAATTTGAAAGGAAGAGAGATATTGACACAATAAAAAAAAAGGATAGGAGGGGGAAAGAAGGTAGTGTGAGGGAAGGTGCTCAGAAATCAAACAAACATAAACAAATGAACACAAGCCAGGAGGAAGAAGTACAAGAGGTTAACAAAGGATGAAGACCATATGAAAAAATGTAATAATTAGCCATATGAAAAACAAGAGGAAAAAAGCCTAGCTGATATCTCTGCCTATTAAGTGCAGATGTTTACAGTTTCAGGTTCTGAAAAGGCCCAGCTGCATTCTCTGATACCTGATGTTTCTATTCTATTTCTCAGGAAACGGTCTATGGAGAAGCAACTTTAATGTGAGTCATTAAGCACATTACTGCCTAAGACTGGGTGAAGAACAGTGGAAACATTCATTGATATTAGGAACAAGGTAGAACTCATTTGCACTACAGAATAATTGTTTGGATGCTTCCAAACTACAGCAGCACCTTATATGCTACCATTATATCTTATGATAATTTATGCAATGACATTGAAAAATCTCCTTGAAGCATTTAAAATTTGAAACAGCATTTATGCATGACTAGAAGTTTGGCGAGAACCAGAAGAGGAGTGCATGCAATAAAAATATCATAGAAGTTTTAATACTAATGTGTGACACAACATACACACATTATGTGTGATACACAACGTGCACGGATCAGGCTGCTACTTGGATAAATAAGTAAAACAGTTTTGTTAACAGCTTAAATGACTACAGCAAGTAAAGCACCTGATGGGAGCAATAAACTGAATCATAGCAATAAACTTCCTCAGGTATTTTTCCTATTGTAGGAAAGGTTCTGTTTCTATATAAATGTAAACAACAACAGTTTTCACTCAAGAGACAATACTAAAGAAATGTTTTAAAATGCCTCACATTTGATCCAAATGGACAATAATTTGCAAATACCCACATCAAAGTTGAAGATAACTTAATTTGGACTACTCATGAAATATACTATTACTGTTCTTTCATGTTTTTTCATTAAATTGGTTTGACTTCCTATTTTTGGGTCTTTTATCATTGCAAATATCTATAAATAGGATTGATAATAGAACCATAAAATGAACAAAATAGGCTCAGAATATGATACTTTGAAGTTATCCAGAGCCTGTTCATGTTCTACATATTTTCTTTCTGGAGATTCTACTGCTTTTAGGATATTAGTTTCTCCTGGATGTCATTCTTCATTTTATTTTTTTTATATGATTAGCAGGTTGGCTCCTGAAAAAAAGAATTGCTAAACCATAAATGAGCAAAGACTTCCTTATGTTTTAAATTCTGCTTGGTCACAATAGCTGTTGCTAATGTTAAATGTTATTCAGAGAAGCATGTCAACATATCCTCACATATGGAAAAGGGTAATCAATGAAAAAGAAATTGATAGTGGAGAACCAGGTATGTATTAATGCCTTACAGTTACTGGAGCAAAACTGTAAAGGTAAAATCTTTCAGGGTCAACGTAGCAGCCTTGATGTTGTCTCATGCAGCTATAGCAGCAGATTTTCTGGCTTGGTTGTAAATTAGGCAGATTTACAGACTGGGTGAAGATTCATCTTCTCTAATTTAGATGTTAAAAGTTGTTTAAATTCACGTTAGACTCTCTAGGGGCCATATCTAGTCAAAGAGAGAAACAAGCAATTTGCTTAATCTTAAAGTGGTTGTATTAAGATAGGCCACATGAATTGTTTTCTGAAGTTATGTGTTTTCTTCTTAAAAAAGATCTTAAGGAGACCACAGTGACTTGGACTACTAAAAAGAGGAACCTTACATTGTGGAAGATGAATCCCAATCTGGGTGTATTGCTACAAATCAATTGGTATTTGTGTCTGTCAACTTTATTTGAAAAAAAAGAGACTTGCAAATAATAGTATTATTTTCATATTGCATTTTTAGAATTTTTGTGTGTAACTTCAGTAGCAGAATATTTTTATTCAAGATATCTCTTATACTGTGGTAACTAACAAAAGGTAGCAGAGATAAGAAATGCAAAAAAACTTTCAAAACTAGATTGAAGCTTGTCATTATTTATCATTCTCTGGATGATAAAATTAAGCCCAGTCTGTTCAGTTAAAGATTGCTAAACAGCACCACCAGAAAGAAGGGTACAAAACACCAATGCCTGCTAGTTAAACAACAAGTCATCTTCTAGGAATTCTTGAATCCACCTAATGATTGGCAATGGTTTTTTAGTCTCAAAAATATGTTTTTATATTCAGACACAATTGCTGGTACAGTGGTATTATCTGTTCTTGTTATGGTGTTATCTTGTAATGTTTGACTCCTCTTTAAAAGCTTCATCTTGAGAATACCAGTGATGCTATTCTCCTTACTTTCAGTTGCAGGAAACTTCCTTTTGATAGCCAGATATAAAGTCACAGATTATTGATAAGCAATGCTAATACATTTATATATTCTGTTTTCATTTTCTTTCTGTTTCTTAAGAAAATGTGGCTTGCAGAAAAATCCTTGACTTCCCTAAAAAAATGCAGATAAGTATAGTATGTGACATTTCCACAGGTGTGAAAAATTTGATTTCTCTATACAAAAACATTTAGCATACAAATGAGCATGAACACTTAAAAGCATCGACACTCATTGCTTTTATATCTGTGAAATCATTTAAAGACAATAAGCTTGGAGGAATTTTAACAGATTTAAAGAAGAAAGGTATGTTTTTAATAAATTCATGGTCTCATCTTTCACAGCAGTGAGTAGAAGAAGGCGAAAATACTTTCACTTAAACAAAGCCTGACAAAAAAGCTTCCATATATGCTTTTAATGAAACTAGTTCTTACTTTCAAAATGTAGCAAGGAGTTTCATACAACTTTCCACACTATTTACTTTCTCTTTCCCCAGAATACCTGGGATATAGGAAGGAAACACAACCTTTCGTTATTATTAGACCATCCTTCAAGTGGTAGGACAACCACCTGCTCAAGGAGGCTGTAGTCTTCTCCCAGAGTTCTGCAATCTCCCTGCTGGTATTTGAAACCAGAGTTCTGCTTGATGCTGACAGCATGCTACATACCTATTCACCAGCATAGCTGAAAAAGCTTTCACAGGCTGCTGATAGCTTGCAGATTTGCAGAATAATTGTGTCTGGGTGTGATCATCATCCAGTCCTTTCCACAGCCAATGTGTGTTATATTCTGATATTCGCTGGCAGTAAAGTTTTGTAAGATATAGTGAACAAGATTAAAAAAAAAAAAAAAGAGATTGCGGAACTGGAAAAGTAACAGAAAGACAATTGAACCAGATGTCAGTGGCTCAGCAAACAGTTTATGTAAGGCCATACTCTGAGATATGTGGTCAAGATGATAGGTGAGTATGCAGAAACTGTGAGAGGAAAAAAGAAACTCACATTTCATATGTTTAATAACTGGGTGAGGCATTAATTTAGTTGCAACAACACTAGTGTGAGCAAACACATAGGCAGTCAATTTCAGACATATATTTAATGATTACTTATTTCCTTATGCTACAGTAGAATATCAGTTTAGGCACTTGTTTTTGCTGAACTTGTCTTAGCAGCAAGGCAAAAATACTAACAAATATGAAATGTGATGGTCAAGTGTACTGATGGATACAATGAATAAACACTCTGTTACTTTAAAAAGATTGAGCTTTTTATATTTTTTATTATCTTGATATACTAAAACTTTTCTTACCTATATATCCATGTTCTGTACCTTTCACCACCTTCCTCAGAAATTGCTGACACAGAAGGATCATTTAACAATATCTGGCAACAGGTAAATAAACACTGCATAAATAATAGAATAAAATTACATTTTGTTTCCAACATTAAACAAATGTGATGCTTGCATTTTTCTTATAATTTCTGGTGACAGTAGCAGCAAGTGATTTCACTGTAGTTTCCTGGGGAACTAGTCATAGGCAATGTTGGTGTTGATCTGGACAATGTACAGAGAACAGAAATACAATTCCCATCTCAGAGCTCACTCTCTAATTGTAAGAAAAGAGTGAGCAGATGGATAGAATCATATGAGAACAATGAGGCAGAAGTGATACAATCTGCAGTCTAAACAATGTCAAGTTTACTGTTCAGTTTCCTGTATGTATTATGGCAAAAGAGAGTTCCTAAGCATAACTTAAAATATGATTGCATGTGCAGCTATTTACTTCAGAAACACTTCTTAAAATTATTTGATTTCAGCTGCCTGCTGCTTAGGCTGCAACAGATGCAGAATGACACAAAGCAAATCAGACTTTAGAAATATGTAGGAATGAATTACTGGTAAATAGCAAAATAAACCCTCCAGAAAAAAATATTTTTGTAATAAACACCTGAACAGATAATCATATATTGTATTAAAAAAAATAAATAAACCAAAGAAAAAAAATGCTTGTAATGAAACATAAAATCTGTCACTCTGACTCTTATGGGAAGCCAGAAGTTTAGATTATGCACCTAAAAATTAACAGCCTATATAGTGAAGGGTTACAAACTATTTGATTATACTAGAGCTCATCTGCATGTGATTTGCCACACTAGTTGAACCGTATTGTTCACTCAAATTTCTTACTTCCCTTTCTGGGATTCTTTCAGAAAGTGACAGAGAGAAGAGTAAAATGGCTTTGAAAAAAACAAGGGAAGTTGCCCTCATAGCAAAGGCAGTGGGTGGTTAATTACTATCAGCTATTGCTGATTTTGGCTTTAAGGCTGGCTTAGAGCTTGGGTTTATATCTGTCTCATCATTAAGCAATCTTTGAACATTTTTTCAGATACATTGAATTGTTCCCAGAAAAACAACCCACTTTTTTACACTAAGAGAATGTTGGCTGTAATAATGGAGGAATAAACAAAACTGTTGACTTGGAAGCATCAGTGGGAAGCAATTACTCTTTTCAAAAGCAGTATGCCTTATTAAAAATACTAAAGGTTTTCTATCAAGAGAATAAAGTATACCGGGGGTTTATTTGTTAATTTGCTGAAACTAAACCCACTGTATCTCCTTTGTGTCATTTCATCATGGGGTTAACATGAAATTATAGACAGTATTCCACCATCAAGACTATTCGTTCACACCAGCGTGAGTTGGTGTAGTCTCTTTGACTCCTGAAATATCATTCTGCTGAAGTAGCCACGCTCCATTCACGCCAGTCCAAGCCGGATTGCCCCAGCCCGGGTGACGCGGGCAGTGATGGGGACAGCGGAGAGCTCAGCGCCACTGGGTGTCCGCTCCCCGCCCCGCAGCTCCACCGCACCGCCCAGGTGCCGGCAAGCGCATCCCCGCTCCCGCTCTCCTGCCCCGGTGACTCCTCCTATGCCTTGTCAGGAGAGCTGCCTATCTGATTTTGGAGCTCTGGCAAAAAGCCTGAGCTCATTGATTACAGATCACTGTTAATAAAGAGCATTTGTAATGCAGCAGTGGTGATACAATCTCCACACACCAGTTCATGATGGCCCTTCAGTCCCCACAATTAAGTCGTCCAGCAGGCATGCCCCCTGGTACAGCTGCTCTGTCAATCTCATTTTGTACTACAAATGATCTTAGACCCAGTGTTTGACATGGGGTTTTAACACCAAAGAAGGCAATTCTGCAACTTCAAATGAGCCTAATTGGTTGTGCGCTCAGGCGTTCACTCAAGCTGCTTCAGTCCATCAGAGAGAGATTTCCAACTAATTGAACAGCTCAGAAGGAAAAGAACCAGGGAAATCACAATGCACTGGGCTGCTTGAGACGTTTTTTCATGATAAAAAGCCTTCAAAATAAGATTTTTTTTTTTTTGTTAAAGCAGCCACCTGTCAATCTAGAAAGAGGTTTCATTGGTACAGAAGCTCTTAATGAGGTATTACCTAAAAATCAGTGGCTATTAATAGCACAATCTACAGATAAAGGTAATTTTTTAATTTTTATTTTTATTCTTAAAAATGTTTATTTCAGATTGTGATAATATTTTCTTTAGACTGTAAAGCTTTTCTCACAGTGTGGAACAATTACATGGTGATGGACAGATACAATACATTTCTTACCTGAGCAATGCCATTCAAGAAACTCTTGTTGCTAAAGTGTGTAAAGTTATTCATGTGTACAAGTGTGGGGACTGGGCTGGGTGAGATTCTGATCACGTAAATATTTGCCCTTTTTTTAGCACAGCTGAATTTAAATGTACATGTTTGTTCTAGGAAATTATGAATCACATTTCTCTTCTGAATTGCACCCTTTTTACCTCTTGTTTTCACTCTACTTATTTAAATAACTTTCTTTCAAAGGTCAATTCAGAGACTTTTGCCCTACTGTTTACATTCTGCATGTCTAATAATTTCATATCTATTCCACGAGTGACTCAAAAATATAATTTATGTAATATTTGTATTCAACATTGAAGGTAGTAGTTTACATCTGAACTGATGGCAACTGAGTATCTAATTTTTTACAAAAAAAAAAGATAGAACAGACTAAATAACATATATTTATTTCCTTTCTGTTAAAAATTGGAAGAAAGTGAAGAGTTCTGCTTCAGTGAATGTGAGCACAGAACTTTTTTATTGAAATGATGGTGTATTCTGGTGAGGAGCTGATTAACCTGCTCTAATAAAGGTCTTCAGAAGCTGTTTAATTCTAAGTATAGAAGTCCTCTGGTTTCAAATACCAAGTTGCCTTTATTGCTATTTGGATTGTGGTAGTATGAAGGGGCTGAGCCCACCCTTAAGTCCCTGTTGAATGTTGGGTACACTTTGGTCAGTGCTTATCCCCATGAGTATACAAATCTGAAAGTAAAAGAAACAGGTGTGTGCATCTACATGTACACACACACACACAGAGAGATATAAAATATAAACTAATTGTTCCAGCTTGTGGAAAATTCCAGAGGGTCTAAGCTTACACCTGGACTTGATTGTTTTTCAGCAGTGTTTACACAATGGGATTCTAAAATAATTATATGTCTCAGTAAAATAAGACCTCATTTGACCTCAGGGAATGCCAAACTCCAAGAAGTCAGTAAGAGTGGTTTTTGTTCCAACACTAAGTAGTTATGCAGCACTTATATATTGCTGTTGCCTTTAAAGCCCAGTAACAGTGAAAGAAAACCCAAAGCAGTAAACAATTTCAGCTGCAGTCTCATTAACACATATATCCTAACATTTTACAGACCTCTATCCAACAGTGATGCTGTTATTTGACTTCAGTGAGAGCAAAATCAAATAGTCCAGTTTCATGATCGAAGACTAAATTCTTCCAGTTTAAATGAACAGTGAAGAATAATATCTGCATGTTCAGAATGTACTTTTCCCAATCACCTGAAGTGCGTTATTGCTCTGGTGTTGAATCATCACTCAGAATTCTAAAGTTCAAACAAATATAGGAGGATATAAACATAGCATGGTTACTTAAGTGAAAAATATCCTTTAATATCAGGACTAGTCACTAAATTAAATTAAAACATCATGATGCTTATCTCTCTGTGGATATGTTTCATTCTGAACTATACCCCAAAAATATTTATGTGTAAAATCTAAAGGACCATACTATACATATGATATCAAATGCACTTGTAATACTATAGTAAAGACAGTATTTGTTAAGTGCCTTCTAAGTCCCCTAACAGTGGGATGGAGCTGTAGCTACGGGGATCCTTAGTGCAGAGCTCAGCAGACAAGCTGCCCCTGTGATTCCAGATGTTTCTCTTTTTTTTTTTTTTTTTTTTTGGGGGGGTGGCCAGGGGACCTCCCAGGATCAGAATGCCAGGATGTCTGAGCTAGAGAATCCATCCTGTGACACTGGAAACTCAATAGTCCTAACCCTACAGCTCTGCAAGAAATTCAGTTGGATCCTCAGGGGCAGATGGGCTAAACAGATCCATGTTGTCAACTTCCCTAGACAATTGCATCTGCCAAAAATCATGTTTAATTTGTATGCACATACACACATATACACACACATACACACAAAATATATTTTTAAACCAAGAGGAGGGGAAAAAAAGCCCCCCCAGAAAAGCTGAAAATTTCAGGCAGAAAAACAGCTGCTCTCATTTGAGCTGTGAACTGGCTGAGTCAGCCCTTAAACTGAGCCCTAATTAATTTGTGCACACGGGGTAACCAGCAAAGAATTGCAACAGCCAGAAGAATGGACTGTGTTGAGGGGGATTAGTCTCCAGCAGAAAGGGTGGCTAGAGAGAGCCTGATGATAGCTAATTGTTGCCACGAGGACAAAAATAATGGGCAGTGTGTAAGAGAAAGAGAAAAGAAAGGACTGGTGGAAGTAGTCATCAGGTGTTTAGAGTGATGGAGTTCATTGCCCCAGCTGTTTATTCTGGTGTTGAGCCTTAGTGCCCATTTGGAATGGGCACAGCAAGAAACCTTGTTAAAATAATAAGATTTGAGTGTGTAATGTATTGATGGAGTCAGAAGTCCATGCAAATATGTTTCACAGGAGTCTTTTGGACTGACTGGCATGTAGGGTTCAATCACTGAGCCTTGGAAAAAGATGGACAGCCTGATATTTTCACACAACTGCTCTGGCAGACACTTGTTTATGCTTAATACAGCTTGCCTTTGTGGCAACCGTTTAAGTGGGTGATGTCTGAAGAGATTTTTGTCCTTTAAGATGTGCCCATTCTGTTAGGATCTGTTTTTTCATCTAGGAACCATGGTCCCTGTGTTACTAAACCACTAGTAACCTGGACATAACTCCACACTATTGTTAGCCTGCCTTGCTAGAAGTGGAGACATCTAAACATATTTCTGTGGTTCCATTCCTTATAATCCAAACAATTAACGTTTAATATTTGATAAACATGCAACATATTAGGCTGCCCTTGTGAATATCTTACTAGCTCTTGGAATCACTGTAAATTTGCCAGCAAGAAGTACCACTGAAAATCGAGGCCCTGATCTTGTGAATTAGGCACTGAAAACTGATGGGCTGCAAAATCCTGATTCTCTGCACTTGTGTTTTCATTGTTTTGCTTTATATATCCATTATGTCAGGACTGGTTTAAACTTGTTAACTGGGAACTGTTGACCAGTGCTTTCTGGAGAAATTAATTGCGATTCTGAAACAAACCGAAATATTTTCTGTGACAAGAAAGTCATCCCATTTCGGAAAAGATATGGGAATGTCGTGCATCAAGTATATGTAGACATAGAAAGACATAGAAACGTGTTTATGCATATAAGGATATATAAATGCTTTATCCACAATAAATGTCACCAGTGACTGATAACAGGCAAGGGAAACTATCAGATATTTAAGAATTAATGCTTATAAAATAACAGAAAAAAAAAGAAAATCCTGCTGTTCATATAGTTCAGAAAGAGACAAGGGTAGAAGAGCTATCAAATACAATGCAAAAACTACTATCAATTCACAAGAATGTTAACCAAAATCTACTGTAAAAAGGCAATTTGAATCAGCACAAAACTGAAAAAGCCCACATCTACCATAAATCAAAGTTAACTCATTAATTTCTCGGTCACAATTTTTGTTGTAAGAAACATACACAGTCCTGATATGAAAAGAGATAGGGTACTTTGAGTATTCAAGCTGACTGCTATTCTGATCAAAGCCACGGAAAAGCTCATATCATGCATAGTCAAACAACAAATTAAAGTAAATTTACATAACCAATGTCTGATAATGTAGTTAAATGTATTATCATATACAATGTAAAGGCTCACTACAACATCATGTTATGGTTAAAAATAATTTAATTAAAAATATCATAGAGTTCATATGAAAGAAATTGAACTAGTCTGCATCCAAATGGGGCAAAAATTCTATTTAGGTCCTGACAGGTTGTATTAATGATTGACATATGCTCACTTTCTATCATGATCTAGTAGAAAATCTAAAATGCAAGATTATGGCTTAGGAAATGATGATAAAAAGATTGAGTAACAATAAAACTATGAGGAAAAATTGCCTAACAATGAACTTCTTTTGCATGGAATGTGGATTAAACTAAGATCTGAGAATCTGCTTGAAGAACTTATACTATGAACTTATACATCCTGCAATAAAAAAAACCAAAAAATGCCTAAAAACTGATTTATTTAATTACATTTACTTTAATTTAATATCTAATTTTAATACAAGCTGTTTTTTTAATCCCCCAAAAACCCAAAAAACAATTCTCTTTTTCTCAAGCTGCAATTTTCATCATTGCCTCTAACATCTCTCTTCCAGAATGTAATTACAGGAAAATCCTTATTATGACAGAAGTGCATATTCAGAAGGAACATCAGCCATCATTTTTCTCCAATTAATTTTGCTAATATAAGACCCCAAAGTAGGCTTTGCATACCAGAAGAGAGACATTGATCTGGACTTAGGTGACATGAAAAAGAGCCCAGAACCACAGTAAGGAATCAGCACAAGAATGAAAGAGAAATATCACCTGAGGGTTAGAAGAAAGCACAACAGGCGGCTTTACTGAAAGTTGTATAATCCACTGTACAAAAAGAAAACTTAAGAGCCACTGAAATTTTAGAACAGTCACCAAAATTATTGGTTCAGCCATTTGTTAACTTTCCCTTGGATAAATAAAACATATTAAGTTTCCAGAGGAAAACTTTCTGAGCTTGGATTGATATTCAATCTAACACAACCTTTTTTCAATATCTCACACTCTCCCAAACACAGCAAAGCTGAAAATACATTCAAATTACTTGAATTGTTGCTTTGAAATAGTGACATACAACTTCACTTGGAGTTCAGACATGGCCAGAACTAATTCCTGGCTCCAACAGAAAATTGCACAGGACAGTTACATCCATAACTCCAACCTCATCTATACCAGCCTGCCCAGAAATCCTTGTGAAGCCTATTGGGTGCAGATCACAGCCTGTGCCCCTTCCTGAATGTGCCAGTGGACTGCTCGCACCAATGGGGCCCTGGCAAAGCTGTGCCAATGAGTGCAGTCAAAATGAAACATGGAATATTCTGACCCTAAGTCTACTGGGACAAAGATAGACAATACAGTCACATAAAATTAGCTCTTTTTTTTTCGCTTTCCACTTTTGAATGCCCTATATTTTGAATCCACTTGTCCTCTTGTCTGACTGACACCACCAGGAAAAGGGTTAAGAACAGTGTTCTGCTCTGAGGTTTGACATTAACCTGGTGGGTGGCTTTGGGCAACCAAATTAAGCTGTTTTCTGGGGCCAGAATCTCCCCACCTGGCCTGGATGTGAAGTGTGCCAAGTCTCTCCAGGATGATCCATTTCCTCTAGGGGCTATACTGGAGTCCGGGGTGAGGATCCTCACTGAAGAACAGGAACTGAGTAAGACAGATCCAGACCTCTGTTCCTTGGGTTGTTTATTTGTAAAAAAGTTTTTACACCAAGCAAAGGTTCTTAAACAACATAGTTTCCTTTTCCAGGAATATGTCATATTCACTCTATTTCTATGGAATTTCTGTCTTGGCAAGTGATCTTCATCACCAGCCATGTTAGTATCATCTGCCCCACTCACAGGTACATCTCAGAGCTCTCTCTGCCTGACAAACCCCTAATCCAAAGTTTAAGCACAACCAAATGCAGCCTCAGATGTTTTCTTCCTCAAAGGAAGAAATTATTTTATATTTGTCCCTCAGCTGCCTTGGCTCAGCTTGATTCCCCTGGCATATATTAAGCTAGTGGGCTTGGGCAGTGAACTTCTTCCCTCCTGCCAGATTGAGGCAGCATCCAACAGTTTGCCCAGCTCTGACTGTGGGATGGTCTTTTTTATGCGGATGTAATGGATGAGGACTCAGGGGCAAACTGTTGACCATTTCATAACACAGAACCTGTGATATGCAAAGGTTTCATGAAATAAGGACTTATGTTTGATTTCAACTCTGCACTTTCTGTCTGTTCTAATATTCCTTCAAATTGTGTGACAGGTTTGAGAGACACGGCGAGAGGAAAGCACGTTAAGAGGTGTACAATAGTTCTCTTTTTTTCCAGGAGCAGCACTAACAAGAAAAGACCATGTTCCTGGCACAGTCCCACAGCAGACATTAGTCTCAGCCCTAGAGATGATAAGGGAATGAGGCACTTGAAGTCTCATTGCCTTTTCTGAGAATTGTTTTTAATAGCCCAACTAAAATGACAAAACTGACCAAATCACGGAAGAGTGCAAGCCAGAAGTGTCCTATTTAAATTATTTCTTCAGATTTTTCTTTCTCTATTAGAAAAAAAAAAGTTTTAAATCTTCTTTCAGTTTAATCATCCTTGCTTGTTTTCCTATAGTGCCTGTGCAAACATTTATGAAACACTTGGTATTCTTTTTCCTAATATGACCTAAAGGCAAGAGCTTATTAACATTTCTCAAGAGACTTTAAAGTGGCAAAGCTTTCAATGGACATGCAAGCAATAATTTCTGTATGTTAGGGTTTTTTTTCTCCATAGACCTGAAAGCAATGTGATGGTAAAAGATTTATTTGTGATAGCTAGAGAAACAAGCTGCAATTGAATAGAGGGTAAATGTTTTGTGGTTTTGCTATGTTCCTCAAGTCACTTTTCTTTGTCCTGAAGACACTGATATTGGTGTTGGTTTTGGTTACTTGGCACAGTTCAAAACTTGATTTATCATATTTTTCCATTCTCTTGGCTTCTGCCTACTCAGTGCATCTCTTTTGGTGATTAATGCTGTGGACTCCTATAATAAAAACAAAACAAAAAACTCAAAAAACCAAAAACAAAAACAAAAACAACCAACTCAGCCAGGCTGTAGCTGGAATGAAAAGCTCAAGGTTCTGCCACTCAGCCTTGATCAGAACCAGAAAATGAAAAAAGAGGATTTTCTGTTTCTGGTGTGTACCAGTTTTTCTGTATATATTTATTGCAGTCATTTCTAGAAGGAAAAAATCACGTTGTGTTATTACTGGATGGGTACACAACAGAAATTAATTTAGAGGACAGTGGCTATGGAGAAATAGAAAACCCATATGTTTGCAGAATAGACCCCAGGGATTCTGTACACACTCGGAATGATATATAATCACCTGTCATATGCATCCTTCTTTTTAGAATTATTAGATTTCTAAGTGTATTCAATACCACTGGTTTTAAAATCTCAGTTTGGTTATTTACTTGGTTATCCAAAATGGAAGAGTCTTGAACTTCATTCATTAAGTGCAAATATTCAAATCAATGTAAACTGTGACATGAACTGAATGAAGTCAACCTGTTATGCAGGTGATCATCAGTGCACACATACTTCAGGCAGGTAACTACTTGAAAGTACTTTCTGGCACACAAAAAAGCTGGTTTAAATATTAAAATGTTATTTCTACTCCAAGCAAAGAAAATATGAGATATTATTGTTACCTATTAGTATTATGGAAGGTTTTGTGGAGCCAAATACTATTTTTATATATTGAAATAACTTGATGTTATTTCATTTTTTAACTGATATATAAAGGGTTTTTGTTTGATGCTGATTTTTATTATTAAATGTTATGACACCTGACGGGACTTACATAAAAATGATATGTGAGTATATTATATTGTTACTAGGAATCTTGTCAATCAGTGATATGATTGAAAGATAAAACCAACAAATTATATTAAGCTGTTGGAGAAATCCTTGGGGTTTTTACCCTTCCACTATTTTAGTTTTGGTTTTATCATATTTCTTTTGTTTGCATGGCTTGCTAACTATGTAGTTTCTATAGCAACCTCCATTGACCATTGAAATAATGAAAGCCACAGCAACTCTCCTGCAGTGAAATCCCCCATGCTGACAACGCAACTCCTATTTTCTTTTTCAAGTGTTGCCTTTTACTTACATGACTGACTCATTTGTCAAAATACTTGAGCTGTTTGCTAATTACTTCTAAATTTGATAATTGCAGACAAGAGACCTAAATTTCAGTGTACCTGCAGATTCTCATTGGAACAGAGGTAAAACAGCAATATTTTTTGTACCAGAAATTTAATTTTATAACTGTACAAGGATTTGAAAAATGTATTTGTGATATTGAGAAGAAAGAACTACAAGAATGTTAGGAAAAAAAAAACCCAGTAAAACAACAAACCAAATCAAATAAATTTCAGTTTCTTTTACTTAATTCTAAGGCTTTTTAACCTCAGGACCAATGTGGTTTTTGACTCCTGAATTTGATTCCAAATTAGCAGCAAACAGGATCCATGCCTGGATGCTAGGCCCAAGGGAAGGATTCAGGAAGTGGTTCTGGTAACTCAGTAGGCAGCACTTAAGCTTTTTTTATCTCCATTTTTTATCTTTTTTTTAAATCTCATTGAATCAATGGTTTATCATGAAGTTAGTGAGTAATTTACTGATGGAGATCACATGTTCCAGCTGAAGTAAAGAACTAACCACTGATGGTAATTACAGAGCCTCTACCACTTCATGCAAATCTGAAAAAATAATTCATGTTGGTTTGGTATGAATTGTATTTTTTCCAAATAAAATTCTCAAAATGGTTACACCATAGGAAACAGGGCTGAACTTTTCATGGTTTTTCATCAGATGTGTCTGTTGCTCTGTTGAAGTGGAGCTTCCAAACTTCATGCTACCTGTAGATGGAGACCACATACTCTAGGCTCTGGTTATGTGAGTAAAAAAGCCTGTGGAGGCTTTTGTTCTGCTTCTCCACAACCCAACTCCCTGCAGACAGAGAAACAGTGAAATCTTTGGAAAGCAGCTGTGGTCTTTTGCCTCTGGACTACTTTCCAAACTTTTTCCATAGCTCTCTGATCTGGGTGGCAGCTGGCAGCATGAGTGCATTGGTGGGAGACCAGGAGGAGTGACGATTGTTTCTGATCAAGTGTATTGATGCCCTGCTTAGCTTTTTCTCTTAGAGTCAAATGCTTTCTTGCTGTGAACTTTCATTTACTATATGTATTTTTGAGCTAGACTTAGGTAAGTAGCACTTACCTAATTTTATAAAATTTGTTGTTGATAAAATGCTGGAAAAATTGTGGAGTAGCACTTACCTAATTTTATAAAATTTGTTGTTGATAAAATGCTGGAAAAATTGTGGAGTAGCAATCAAAATCAAATAATGAGTCCTGATAAATTGCAAAGGCTCTTGACAGTTTTCAGGGACTTTGCCCTTTTATAAAGATTGGTTTGAAACCCATCCAGACACCACAAAAATTCTTTATTGTGTGCTTTTATATTTGCTTCAACATTGCAAAATGTGGCTTTTGGGCATTTTATTTGGTTGCTGCCATGATTTAACCCTTTTAAAAGTAGCAAAGCAAACAAAATAAAGGGACGGGAGTAAAACCCAAGAGAGTCAAAATAAATTAAGAATTTATAGATGCATAAAATGCTTTGAAAGAGCACAGTTTCTGACGTTATTTTTCAGAATAGGAATGCAAAAAGCAATGCAGATGAGCAGTACTGTCAGCCTGATCAGCACAAAGCAGTGCTATTGAGAAGGGAAAATAGAGTGAGTGCAATCGAAAGGCTACTCCAAGGGATGAGATTAAGTTCTGCAGAAGGTTAATTGATAATACTCTGAACAATAATATGGGGTTTTTTTGTTTTTTCCCCCGGTCATATGAATTTCCCCTGTTTATGGAAAGGATAAAATAAAGCAGCAAAGGTGTGGTGATATGTGAAAAGGCAATATTTTATTTGGTCATAGCTGGTTAACTAATTAACTTTGGTTCATCTTCCAGCTGAGTTCATGAAACACATTAACTGACTTGGCTTTTTTCAATATGGAATAGTTTTAACTGCACCTGGCCAGCTTTGAACTCCAGAGCTCTTCAGCTCAGCAATGGATAAAAGTGGGGAAAAAAGGCAACTGGACCTACAAGAAAAATGGACATATAGGGAAAACAGAAAATTCTCTAATGGGGCAGCTCCTGCCTTGCATGGGATATCCCAGGTCTTAGAGGAACTCAGCAGAAACTGAGGTCATTTATGAGTCTGGAAATAGCTGACATTATTCTTATGAATAAAGATTAGCAATCACTGGCAGACAGTGCCTTGGACATATTGTAGCCAGGGGTGTCCTACAAGGTTGCCTAGCTCCCATGAATTTTGGGACCTTGTTCTTATGCTACCCTCTAGCACTAAGCACTGGGTACTGCCAGCTTTGAACTGACCTCTTGTGATACATGTGGGCTTAGATAAGGTTAAATACCCAAAGTGCCTGGGGGATACTGGTTGCTTACTGGATTTCAAAACAAAAATTCTGACCAGCTAAATTTGAAAACGGAAAACACAGGTACTTTAAGCATGTGGTGTTTTAGGAAGTGGCTATTTGCTGGCTTTAATCATCTCACTGCTATTTAGAAATAGACTTGAATCCCTAAAGTTTTGTGTAGGTCCTCAACTTCATGTGTTTAATCTAATAGCAGATAAATCAGAAAAGTATGCTTGAATGCATAGAGGTCATATAACACCTACAGAGAAGAGGAAAACATCAAAATCTGCTGTTATGCACTTGACTGAAAGTAAAAAAGTTCTTCTTTGGAGGTGCTCTGTACTTACTTGTGTGTGTCCAAACGTAGCATTTTATGCATTGTCTGCAAGGTGAGACATTTAAAATTTTTCCTGCTTGAATATTGTCAACTTCTCTTTTAGCTTTAACAAATATAAAGATTTTTCTGTTTCCACAGATGCCAAAAAATGCATTATCTTGCATATTGGATAAAATAGCTGGGATCTGAAGTTCTTTATCTGCATTCATGGAAAATAATTTGTTGTCACCTCCTAAAACAATTTCAGATAAGCCTTTCACAAGGGCAAATCAGGTTCTTCAATGAGCTGCTCAGTATTGCTTTAATGCAGTTGGTATTTGTGCTAGAGTGTGGCAAGGTCTTAGGAATTTAAAACCCATAAGGCACTTAACATAAAAATGTTCAACACACAGCTTTGTACCATCTGAAACAAGCCAACAGCAGTAAGTAGGATTGCACAGGTGCAATTCACCAAAGATTATGAAACCACCAGCTTTCTTCTCCTACTGCATCAAACACTCTCCTGAAGGCAAGTCACTCAGTCTCCAGTTTCGTGGTGGAAACTGACTAAAATTCTTATGGAGAGCAGGTTCTTCTCAAAGTTTGTGCCATAGCAGCCAAAATCAGCTAGTTTCTTGAAATTATTAATGTATTTGATCAGATGATTGTTCACTTGAGTATTTTGAAATGGAGTGAGCTACTGTGCAGAATCTATTTCAAGCCAATATCTTGGCTTGGATTCTCTGTCCTTAATAATGGGTATCAACTGCATGGAAAGTTTCCACTGCTGTACAGTTCTTGCCAGGGTGGTATGCTGTTTTCTGTAATCATCTTTCAAGAGCAGGTTGATGCTCATTTTTATATTTAAATTCATTCATAGCCAGATGACTGTTTGCTAGGGCATGAAAGTTAATAGTTTCACTTGATTTTTTCTGATGAGTTCGCCAAATCTGATTATTGCATAGTATAATTTTATTGGGAAAAATACCTAGATTTACAAATTGTCTACATTCATAGACCTCTGAGCTCTCCCTCTAAAATTCAGTTAATGTTTTGGGTAGTGAGTTTTGAGGGATATTGTCTGGTAAATCTTTTACTACAGGAAAACACCAACACCACAACATACTCTTTAGTGTAGCACTTTTACATCACTTTTATGTTCAGTTTCAAAATAAGTACTAATCATTAGGAAACTTTCATAAGAAAAATAAAGGGGAACTTTCTTAAGTGCATGTCCCTCCTTTTCATAGGTTAATGTCATCTATTGAATAGAATATTACCCATTGAATATTGAAAGTTGCATTTTCACTGAAACAAAATTGCATTGAATCTACAGCAGTTCTGATGCATCAGAAAGCATTCATAAAGATGTAGAATATTACACTAATACAGCTGACTGCTTCAAACTTGTTCAAACTCTATTCTTACATGATTTTTTGTTGTTCTCAACACATAAATATATTTGTGTTTCTTTCTAGATATATTTATCTTACAGGGAAAAGAGCTGCCAGAAGACACTGAGCACAGAGGCAGACCAGGAGTTCATACAGGCTGGGCACAAGTTCCTCATGGATGAACCTAAAAGATACAAACAATAAGCTACACACCAAATAAAAGTACTTGCGGTTTAAAAAAGAAGGAAGGTAAATGTAGTTTTGTTTTCTTCTTCCAGACAGGGGGAATGTTTTTATAGCACTTCAGACCAAGGGTGGCAGGAAAAACATCGACAGGCTGTTTTCTTAGCAAAGCCCATAGCCTGAAACTATGCTCTGTGCTCCACTCCTGGTTTTACCTCAAACTGAAGTCAAGTCACATCATTTCTCAAGCATCTCTGCTTTCCTTCCCTTTCCATAAAATGTGGGTAGCAATGCTATCCTGCAGTAAACCACAGAAATGCAAGAGTGCATTAAGATTCCTGTGTGACAGTTCTCATGCAAGTGCTAAATATTCTGTTATGTAATATAGATGTTCTTGCTTGTGGTTGTCTTTTGATGTTAAGCAAAGATTGAACGAGTTTAAATACAGCACAGAATTAAGGATGGATGGTACAGAGACAAATGGTGAGACAGCCCATCTGCTGCCCTCAGTGAAAACACTTTTTGTTTCTGGGAGTTTATATATTTTTATACGGATTGTTTCCTCACAGTATAAGGTTTTCTGCAATTCTCTAAGATAAACTGGATCCAAAATCAAATGGCCTACACTTCCATCCATAAAATGGATTATTTCTAGTTTATGAAAAGACAAGCAGTTCAATGACATTGGGAAAAGACAAAGAGACTCTTGAGAGATCTCAGTAGTCCATTCACTAGTAGGTTTCTGGCCCATACCCAGCTATTAACTGGCTTCCCTCTTGTCAGATTTTTTATGACAACCAATTAAATCAATATGACTGTTGATACATATGGCAACAATAACTCTCTGAGTTGCTGCCCATTACCACTCCAGCAGGAAACCAAGAACATGCAGTATTTGTTATTGCTTATTTCAGGGATCCACTAAAGAATATCTCCTTGAATAAAAGATTCACTGTGACTGTGTCTAAGGTGGATGTTATCTGTGGAGCTGCTAACACATCAGTGAGCAGAAAAAGTTCTGCTTTTCTGCCGTCTGGAACTACATTCAGAAAATGTTGTTGGAATCTTAATGCACATATGTTCTTGCCAAAACATATTTGAAAATATTAGATATTAATCTTCCTACAGAGAACTCTGTGAGACAAGCCTACTCTCATGTGCCATTCTGGAGTTTCTGCTCCATGGATGACTATACATTCAGGTGTTGCAGAATGTGGTGAGAATTCACTAAACAGAACTTCTTTCACTGAGCATTTTAGAGCAGTGATTTGTAGCCTTTATCATTCATGAATTTACTCTGGAAAATATGCATTTTTCTCTGTATATTTCCATGTCCTGACAGATTTTTCTTCAGGTGATATGTTGGTGGATCTTGGCAGGGAATAATGCAAGGCAGTTTCAGTTGAAGGCTTGACTCTGGAATTTCTATTCAGTGCATAAAATGGACATGGTCCAAGGTGTCTAGGGTTTCTGATTAGTCATTTGTAAACAGGGCTAATGACCAAAGAGACTGACTGGGGATTCCCCCTGCATTCTATTTTTTTTTTTTTTTTGACAGGAATTATTGTTTTCTTGCTATGCTGTGGGAAGAAAGGTCTATTTTTCACTGTAACTGTGATTAATTTGATATATTGCATATGCTCCCAAGGCAGAGCAATTGTGGACACATAAAAAGAAGAAAACCCATGGGATTGCCCTGTATATGACCACAGAGCTGAGACATGGGAAATGCAGCACCTGACCCATTGAAGTGATTTAGAGAGATTATGCCCAGAATTATACAGCTGCACGGGTACCTACTGCTTCCTAGATATCTTGCTGGTAGTCTCGAAAGTTCGCTAGGTATCTTATCTTATACATATGCATGAATGCTTTGACTTGAACAATTGGGTGACCAGATTCTCCTCAACTTCATCCACCTGGAAAGCAGAAAATCATGAGTATATTTCCTCTGAGAACTGCTAAACTCTGCACTATTAATGCTGAGCCTAGCAGAGAGAGAATAAACCCCATTGGTTGGAAAAGACTGACAGCAAAGGGAACACAGCTAAAAAGGAAAAGAAGAGTGTTAGAGTGTGACTTTGTTTTTATACAATGACCTAGTGATTTTAGTAACTGCCTAGGAAGGCAGAAAATGAGTAACAATTTCTTTCATAGCCTGACAATAAAAAAAATTTTCTACATCCTCCACTTGACAAACATTCAACCCAGATAGTAGTTCAAGGGAGATCTTCTCATCTGACTGACACTGGCCACCATGGAATACAAGTCATAGTGGCAGAAAAACAAAAAAGGAGGGACAAGAGTTATAGCTCTTGGTGGTGTGATATCTTGGACATCTTAGTCCTGGCTTGTGCTCTGAGTACTGTTTCTGTGGGGAGCAATTAAACAAAATATAAATTTCAGTTAAGCTCAAATTAGTTCCATATAGCAAATAAAGGTCTAAATTTGAAAGCAGAGTATTTCTGCATAGGTCCAGAAGCAAAGGTGAAGGTAGGCACATCAGAGATCCTTTAAGATGTCTTGTGTGTCACAACTATTACATTGGTGGTGAAATTGCTTTGTATAATACCTTCAGGCTTTCTTCAGCTGTTTTCCTTGGAGTAGACAACACAGTAGCAGCCAACTCAGCCTAGCAAGTCTAAATCCTGTCTTTTTCAATGTCCTAAAATATAAATTCAGTGTCTAGTGTAGAAACTTTGGATTATTTTGTGACATTTAGTTAGACTGTTTTCTGAAGGTATCCCATTCATTCTTTGCATTCAACCTCCATTAATTAGAGTTCTAATTAATTAGTGTGTTTGAATAAGAGTTTAAAAGAGTGTTCTATTCTGTAAATTTGCTGCTATTTGTAATTACAAGAGAAATTCAAAATATATTTTAAAGGCCATAAATGCTTTTAAAATATAGTGGATAAGAAGCACAGTAGACACTAATTTTACATGTTTTACTGATTTTTTCATAATATTAGTGAAAGGATAGGGATTTTTGTAGCTATTTAAATTTGTAGCTATTTAAATTTCAGCTGTTAGCACACAGAATATTATTAGCACACAGAATAATTTTAGAATATTTTTAGTTCTTTCTCACACAAAATTTTTTCAAATATGTACTTCAAAAGCAGCACGTGTAAAACATATTTGCTTCTTTAATTTTTGCCACTGTCAGATCACATGAAGGGAAGGCTTTGTGTTTGAAATCATTGTTTCTCTGAAACTCCTTGATATTCTACAGACATCAGCCTTCCCTGGAGTACAATTCTGATTGTCTAATGTCTTTGTTTCACAAGGGAACCAAACTGTCTTTGTAATTTTTTTTTTGCTTGAAACACTATAAAGAAATAGATAATGATCACATGCAGTGTTCTATAACAAATGTTGGTGGTTACTCAAATCAAAACCAAGAATTTCTTTCTTATCCACTGCTTTGGAAAAATACTCATCTAAGTGATTTGTGGAAAAAGGGCATTTTCACAGCATCTTCCTACACATGCACACCTTTCTGTATTGACCAAGCTTAACACTGTTGTCAGTTTTCATAGGTGAATGAGGAAAAATAAATATTTCCACTTATGCTTATGCTTCTAACAAAATATTTATATTATGTAATTAAATTTGTCCTTCCAGTTTCATTGCCTGTGCCATTCCACCATGAAAATGCCAATATACTGATTTTCTGCATTTTTTCACTACTTTCAACACTTTGCCTTGCAATGTGTAACCAATAAGCCTTTGGGTTCCTAGAGATAAGCTACTTACGGCCACTATAGAACTTCAGAATAGCCTGCATCGATGCTGAAGAAATAACTGAGAGCAATGCCAATTCAAATAATGTTAAAATATATAACTGCATATATATTATGCTTAAATCTTGTTAAATCAGCTGTCTTGGGATGGCTGTCATTTTCACCAGAAAGCTTTCACTACTTTAAAGACAGACATTAAAGATGTTAAAGAATGAATGAATACATATGAAAAGCACCATCTTTAGATGTTGCATTTTTAATTTTGTCAATTCAGCCTCTTTCTTGGAAATTGTTATGGTAGAAGGCACATCTAATACTTGTTTTTCATCTCTAATTTAAAATGCTTAATTATATATAGTATTTAGCCTAGTGAGGCACACCTGAAAGTACAGACCTTGCTAGAGAGAAAAAACAGTTGTTCCCTACAGATCAAAAGAAGACAAAATCACACTTATATGTCTTTCCCTGGTTACAGGAAAATGACTATCATTTGTTATACATGCTTTAATAAAAAGAGATAAAGAGATGCAGTATGAAAAGTGTGTATCTAAAAATTTCTTTCCTCAAGAGGCACAGAAGTGCTCAAGAGAGCATAAAAGGCAATCCAAACAAAGCTGGAATTACAAATATGGAGTTACAAAACATAATTTGAAAAAGGAAAAAAGAACAATGACACTTCTCTTTCCCAGTGTCTTAGTAATGATTTCATCAGACTAGTTCCAATAACTCTTTAGAACATGGCAGTCTGAGTAGAGAGAAAAAGATAGAGTGCTGCTGCTGCCATAAATACACTTATGATTAATTCACAGTATTTTGGCCAGATGCCTGCAAGGGCTTCAGGTTCAAAGTGGAAAATATTAATGGTCACTTCCCACTTTTTAATCATTGTTTCAGAGAGCTGTAAAGCAGGAAAAAGTGCTTTATAAAAAGTGTAGGAAATTGGTTAGCTGATGATAAAGATATTCTAGTGATCAATTGATCAATGACGAACGTTTGGGGGGGGGGGGGAAGGAAGAAGTCAGAAGTCTTTCTTTATAGATTTTGATAAAGACATGGAATTAGGACTTAGAAACTTTCTCTCTCTCCAGACTATGAAATTCCTTCCATTTTCCTCTACCCTGGTTTCCTCCAGGGCAGGGTTCCCTTTTTACAGAGGCGGCATGGCTAAAGCTCCAGTGTTATTCTCTACCAGCTCCCTCCATTCCTGGCAGCAAGGAAAAGGGCATCCCTCTCTTCCAATGAGGAGAAGGGGTTCCTCTAGGTCGAGAAAATGTGGTTTGCTGTTGGGGGCTTTCTCTGTAAATATTTTCTTTGTCTTACACCTTTTGTTATTAATACTGTTGATGTTACTTGTTGATTTCTTATCTCATTGCTGTTTCCACTAAATTGTTCTTATCTCAGCCAGCGATCTTTGCCTTTTGTGCCTCCAGTTGGGAGCAGGAGGAGGTGAGAAGTGACATGGTTTTAATGGGAGTGCTACCTTGCAGAACACCGTCGTTCCTAAACCATGAGAGCCCCTACCATGTAGACAATGTTCTGCATTTTAAGCAATAAATAATATAAGTTCAAGGGAAATGCAATCTCTTTTTGCAGGCCAAAAGGCCTGATTACACCAGCAGAGTTATCTAAAGCATAAATATGTAGCTCTGAAAATCTAAATGTTTACAGACCTGAGAGTACAAAAATGCAAGGACATGATATCATACAGTATTTGGGCACTGACTTCTTTCTTGGAGATGAGTCTAAAGATTAAAAAAAAAAAAAGTGAAAGTATGCATTTCCAAAAAATATTGAAATAATGTTTAAACAGCAAACCAAGCTGAGTAGTCCAGCTGTACATCAGAGGCCATTTTTTCAATTACATTTTGAATAGAATAGAACAGAATAGAATAGAATAGAATAGGACTGTTTCAATTGAAAGGGACCTACAGCAATCATCCAGTCCAACTGTCTGAGGACTGAACAAGCCAAAGGGTGTTTTTAAAGGTCATTGTCCAAATGCTTCTAAAATAATGACAGGCTTGGAACATTGATCACCTCTCTAGGGAGCCTGTTCAAGTGTTTTACCACCCTCATGGTAAAGAAATGCTTCCTAATGTCCAATCTAAACCTTCCCTGGCAAAACTTTAAACTGTTCCTAGACATCCTATCACTGAATTCCAGGGAGAAGAGCTCAGCACCGTCCCTCTCCGCTTCCTCTCCCTAGGAAGCTGTAGAATGCAAAGTGGTGGCCCTCAGCCTCCTTTTCTCCAAACCAGACAAGCCTGAAGTCCTCAGCTGCTTTTCACACGCATCTTTTGGCTCTTTGAAGCCCTCCTCTGGATTCATTTGAGTATGTTAATGTGTGCTCACATTTTGTGTCATACCTTTCTAACTTTGACAGCTACCTTTAGCTGCTTGCAAAATCTCAGTATTTATATAAACACAATCCCTGACACAGACAGCTGATCCTGAAGAGATTTAGCTGAAAGAAGAGTTGCAACACTAGATTACTGTTCATTCACAAATGCGGTATTTTCAGGAACTTTGTCATGAAGACTTAAACTCTGAATTTTGCAAGCTCCTGACTTGACTCAATTAATCCAAATAGTTCTTACTCATTTGGGCTGAGTTCAAAAAGCATTTACACTGCTCTAAATCAATTGGCTTACATGGTTTAAGGTTGCATAAGAAAGGTGCAAATCATTTGGATAGCACTGCTATCGCTCTGCTCTGCTCTGAGGGAGGAGTCCCTTGCCTCCAAACCAAGAGGTGCAAAATCACTCCTAACTGTGCTCAGCTACTCTTTTCTTGAGTAGAATGGATAACATACTAAGCACATGGCCTACTCTGTCCCATAGGCCTGCTGTAGTCCTCCCATGGTTATTCTGGAGAAGTGTGTTTCTTTAACAAAAATACCTTATAAAAGACCAGTGGGAGTTTTTGCAGCATAAAGTTGCAGGTACATGTCTGAGGAGGTAAACCCTGTCCAGGCTAAATGTGGATGCTGCCTATGTTCTCAGTCTTTTTAGGAATGATGTCAGGGTTGAATCATCCCTGGAACCATATGCAGCTTGATCCTGGGGGGAATTACCTGGGTCACTCCAAAAGAAAGCTTGAGAATAAGTTTAGACAGTGACACAAGAAGAGGGTGAGAAATAGAAGCAAACCACAGAGGTAAAGTATTTTTCAGTGGAGACTGACCACATAAGAGTTACTAACAGCATGAGCAAGGTCTCAACACATAAAGGAAAATCCTCTTACCTAAGGTCCAGCCTCATCAGTGGTGGTTTGTACAGCTGGTTATTAAGAGGATTGCATGGGAAAAAATAATGGAAACTTGCAAAATACAGAGTCACGAGATGCACTCCTTTTCATTTGACATCAAAGAGGTCTGCCAAACAAATATTTTTGGAATGCATAATTATGAGTAATTTCAAGGAAAAATTCTGAAAAGATATCATCACCAATGTTTCTAACTGACCTGTTTTTTCCCCCAGGCAAGTAATCAGATTTTGGTAATGGCTTTAAATTGCATGCTTACATGTTACAAATGCTTTTAAATATTTTAAATCTGTACCTGGTTTATATTCAGATTGTGCCTCTCTGTAATTTAAATCTGGTACAGTAATGAGGAAAATATTAAGCCAAATAATGAAAACAAGATCATGGAATAAAAGTGATTAAAGTGAAAATGCAACCTAGCTATATAAAATAGTGCTAATAGTAATAGTTGAAGCAAGGATATTTAAGATCTAAGGATCTTGCATTCTTTTTTTATGATCTAATAGAATCTACTATTACAGCACTATTGTTTTGCTATAAGGCCTCTGAGTAAATGGAAAATGTTCTTTCCAAAGAACTTTCCTCAGAGACTTAATAAGCTGTTTTAGCTGAAAAGACATCTGATAAAAGTTACAGAATTCTTACAATAAGTCAAAGTTACCTCTTCCAAAAAAATCTCTCTCCTCCATTCTCTCTCACTCTTTTCTTTCCTGAGTAACTGTAAATCCATTACAGTCACATTTGTGTACTGCATGGTAAGAAATTGGGAACTGTTATAAGTTAAAGAACTAGTATTTGGCATTTATGCATGTAACTGAAATACTGTTTTCTCGTGCATAATTTGGGTGTGCTTTTCATCAGCAAGAATCTGTGTTTGTAGTGTGAAATTCCATTAGTTGATACTGGAATCGCCTAATGCAATAGCAGCAGCATGAAAAGGCTCACATCTAATTCATTGCAGCACCCCCAAGCCTCCCCCCTCCCTAATGTATGGAGGCATGATGCTCCTGTTAAAGAATGCTGGGTAGGCCTTCCACCAAAGCACAACTCTCTGGGATGAAATATGGGAAAAGTACATTTTTTTGTAGCCTTCAGGTACCCCTAACCTCTTGATCTTTTGTATGTCTCTATTTTTTTGGCTTGACAGACCGCATGCCAATGTGCAGCCCAGAATTCCTCACCCACGTGATTTATTGTTTACAGCTGTTCGAGTATTTCAGACATGGCAGCTGCTTTTCAGATGTCCTCAAATTAGAATGAAAGTCTCAGATAGAGGTCTTAATGCAAACCTGAATGCTCACAGAAAGAAAGGGGGAAAGCTGATGAAAAAATCATCTGAATTCTGCTCTAAAAGCTCTCAATTGATCCTAGCCTTGAGGGCAAAGGAAAATGTTTGGTTTATTTCGTAAGCTCATTAGGTGTGGGAGAGCCTATTTGGCATTTGCTATTGACCGGGCCTGAGCGAAAAGTGATCACTGGCAGGATGGTCAATAAGAGATCAATAAAAAGCGTGTGATTGGATTAGCTACTTGATCAATGCTTTGTGCTAATATATTAACAAGCAAATTACCAGGCAGCCCATAAGAGCAGAGTGCTGACTATAATTGCATTACAAACTATCGTGATCTAATGACCCTTGAAGTGCAAAAGGTTATTTATACAGTAAAAGGCTTAAAAGGTGTTTGAGTGATGCTGCATTATTTCAGAAAGCAAACCTTTCCCTTCATTAGCTAGCACCCAATAGTGCTTAAAGGAGGCCCAAGTATTTTGCACTGTTCCAAAATTTTCAGACCAGTTTTATCCCAACCTCTGAGATGGAAGCAGGAGAATGAGTGACAGTATTTCATGGGCAATTTAGAGTGGCAACATTTTCACAAGAGCTGGGAAATAACTGGAGAGGAGAGTGGGGAAAGATGCGGCTCCTTGGGGGGCAGGAGAGCATTACCAAGCTGTGCCCTGCTGCTGAAGGAATTGCTTCAAGGCATCTAAGCTGCAGATAGCACTGTGCAAATACTTATATCTGAAAATTGTGCATTGAATTTAGAAATAATACAGAAGGTATTATGAAAACAGAGCTCTTACACCTTTTGAAGAGTCTATGTTGATTTCATTTATCTTCCATGAGACTGGAAAAAAGCATCTGTTTCTTGAAGTTCCAATACCTAGGTTTTTAGCACACCAGCTGTACCTTTTAGATTTCTGTCAAGAGAAGATAAGCACATTTAAAAGTAAGATCGCTGTGGGTCTTGAAAAAAGGAGACCAGCTTATTTTCTGAATTTGGTGCTCACAGTTAAATGGAAAATTAGGAAAAACAATTATAACCCTCCTACAAATGTTTCTATTGAGTTTTTAGTTTGTTCTCCTCTTTCCATTTTATATTGCAAAATGCCAAGGGGTTTAATATCTGTTCTTTATAGGCATTATCCTGATGTACAGCAGGCGTAAGCCAGGTAAGCACAAGCATTGAACAAGTATTCAAAGAAATAGGCAGGGATGGAGCTCTAGACTTCATCTTTGTCTGGACAAGCATTTTAGCTGCAAATTGAGATATCCAAGGCTTTGCTGTTGCCCTCCCTCTCTCCTCTGCCTTTCATGCCTTCTGAGGTTATTGTGGGGTGTCGAGGGCTCTGACAGGGTTCAGGGGCTGAGGGACACCCCGGCCGTGTCCCTGGCCCCGGCCCAGGCTCCCCGCGGGGTGCAGGGTCCCTGCCCGGGCTGACAGCAGCCAGCCACAGCTGACAAAACAAGCTGCACCCCCAGAGCCCTGCCTGTGGGGAGAGGAAGCACTGTCAATCAATGCACATGCACTGTACAGAGGGAAACTTGATCACCCATGGAGCAGCACAGGCGTTTGATGGGTGCTTGTCAATGGTTTCTGACTTCTGGGCTCGTGGAAGGGCCAGGCCAGTTACCTGCAGCATCAGCCTGGGCTGGTTCTCTTTGTGTGCATGCAGATAAAATGAGGGTATCTGTCTATTGTGCTTCACTCTGTGTCTTTACTATTATTATTATTATTATTATTATTATTTTACAGACGGAGCTTTCCACAGATGCCAGGTGATGAAACTGGGTCTCTCTGACCTGCACCAACACGTGCAATCCATTTCAATTCTTTCTTTTCTCTCCCACTTTAAAATTCCAAAGTTAGCATCTGAAAGTGAATGTTCTCACAGCAACCAACGACTTTGCAAACAACTTCAAAGTAATCCCTTTCTTCTTCAAAGACACATGTTAGGGCTTGCAAAAAATATCTGCAGTCATTATTTTAAAGCTTGTGCAGAGGAATTAAAAATTAGATATCTTCTATTTTCAGCTACACCTCTAACTTATATACCTCAAAAATATATAGGCCCAAGAGAATTCAGTAAAATTGTCTGTGACATAGCAGCTCAGTTAATGGGTCTTTGAGTCATCTTTTATATTGTTTCTCCATGAACAAATTATTCAAAGGAATATTTTGTCACCCACATTCCTAACCAAATACGTCCAAAACCTCAGTTTACAATTTTGGACCTCAGTTTGAAGCTGAGGGTAACAAAGAAGTTAAAGTATGGCCACAATTTCCAAACATAGTTGAGAGAGTGAACAAGCTGTCACTTTAACATTAATTGTTTATTACTCCTTAGTTTGAAAAAGATAGGCACATTCCTATCACCTGCAGTATTGGGAAAGGAAAATGCTTACATCTAGCTGGTAGTTTAGGTAACCCTTCTCTATCCTCTCACCCACACTTGGGGTTTTAAACTCCTTTGAGATATATATACACATGCACATATATATTTCTTTTTTTTGCTTGGGGGGGGATTTGAACTACTTGTGTTTGTGTGTGTGTGTGTGCACGTGTATTTTCTCACAGTCATTCGAATTGCTACACTTGATAAAATCATTTACTTCTCATATTCTGGGTTTTCCACAGGTTATTACAAAGAATTCTGATATTTGTTTGCTTTATGCAGCTGGAAACATATTCTAGCATCTTAAAGAAATATTAACCTTTTTTCCCTCTAGAAAATTCTGTCTCCCAGTTTTCACAAACAGGTTCTCTTCCAATAATAAGAGTGAAAATGAAGATTTTAGCTCCTGAGATAAACTTTGTCAAGAGCGAATCAAAAGCACTTTTAACAGCAACATATAAATCATTGCCAACTGTAGACCCAAACAATTATGTCACAAACTGCAATATAAAACAAAGCCATAAAGTGAAGTTAATCATTATGTCTTCAGTAAAGAAAAAATGTTTCTTTACTAAACAGTCAAATCCCACTTAATTCTTAAGCTTCCATAACTCATCCACAGGTTTATTAAATGCTTAAAATGAGCCGTTAAAGAAAATTCTACATCTTATCAAAGTTCCATAAAGCTATTAGATCCTCCTGTGAAGCTGTAAGTTAATACTGCTAGGAAAAACTGCTGGAGAGGCTTCTTCCTGGAAGAACCCTGACTTCTCTAGAGAGGGTGTCATCTGGTGAAATCTTCAGTGAAAAAGCATTGCTCCCTATTTCATGCCTTGCAGTGGCTGGTGGTTGGTGAGTCTGGGCTGGGAGAGAGAAGAGTGAGTAATGGGACAAAGAGAGGCAGAGAGAAAATAAATAGCTTGGCAATTTCTGAACTATAGGCCAGACTGAGAGTAATGGATGAGAGGCTGGGAAGATTAGCGATATGCTGCTAGGCCATTTCAGCAATGCCACTAAGATAAAAGAGAAATTGCATTGAAACCTTCTGACTGGTTTATACATTTAATTACACAGTGACAGCCTTTGAAACACAAAGTATTGTGCTTCAGACAATTAGATAGATAAAAGAGTAGTTACAAGCATATACTTTTCAAACCCATAACTCCACTCTAGCATCATGGCTTTGGTGTGTATCTAGAGTAATAATAAATGTGTGTCTCAAGATTGGCATATATTCTTCCTTCTAAAAGCAGAAACAGCCATTGTGCCCTGGGAAACTGTAGAAGTAGTTCTGTCCTCTTCTGATGGGAAAGAAAAGATTGATGTTCACCTCAACACGTTAGATGAGAATGTTCAGAGCCTTCTTTTCTCCACCTGACACCATGTCATTCCTCACTGCAAGGGTATTACTTTCTGGGATACAGAAGAAAGCAGTCTTGAGAGTAAAATCCTACTAAGCTGCAGAACATAGCTTGCCTCTCATAGAATTTCTTTCTAGCATTGCTTCAAAACCCAGATAGTCATCGCTGAGTTGGTTATAGATGGCTCAAATTTCAACTCTTCCTTAAAAACTGCAGGGAGTGAAAAGATGAAATTTCTTTTGAAATGAAAACTGAGATTGAGATATAACCATATGAAGTCAGGAATTTAGTTTGTAGGCTAGGCATAAAGTACCTATGCTTTAATCAGGCCTATCCCTAAGCCTTGTTTTATGACCATTTTATCTAGTGTTTTGATGAGACCATTTCAGTGTTTCATTCACATTAAGTGTTGATTTATATTTAGAAAAGTTAACTGTTGGCACTGAGAATCAGTAATGCTGAGACTGAACAAGAATGTATAGTACATTTACACATTTGTATCTTACTTGTGCAGTTGATAGGTTTGCTTCCTGTAAAGGGGACGGGAGAGAGTCCACTTTTCCGACGCCCTTTTCTTCCCACATGAAAGCAACACAGGTTTCTCTGCAGACAAGGCAGATTGATGATCTGGCAGTATGGTAATTCTGCTGCTTTGATGATCTGGCAGTATGGTAATTCTGCTGCTTTGAGACCCTTGGTTACCAAACAGCAGAGTTCAAACAAGCAGGTTTAGAGGAACATCTTCACCACCAGTATCCAATTTTCCCTAACCAACTACCTCAGGAGGAGAGACGCTTCTGCTTCTTGGCTCCTTCCCCACAGAGGACCCCCCCAGAGAAAAGGAAATTCCTTTAAAAAGAGAAGGTTAACTTCTAACCTAGCTTCTGGCTAAGGGATTTGTATGGGCAACTGGGATTTGATTTCTCCATGTGCTTTGTTTGTTTGTTTATTTTAGCAACAAATCCAAATGGGTTTTGTCAACAAACCCAAATACCTTTCTTATGTGATTGACCATCTTGTGAGTCCTTTGAGCTACTAAGAAAATCTTTTATTGTATTGCCTTTCCTGTAGCTCTGGTTGGAGCCTTTGCTCAGGAATTTCTAGCTTGCCAGTGATCCAGCTCACAGGAATGAAGTCTCCCACATCCCAGATGAGTACTCAGGGGGCTATTGTTGTCAAGATATATTCTGTTTTCTTTCATTCTGAATAAAAACATGATTTCATCACAGCAGGATCTGGCATATTGTTCTTCTCAGTCCCAGCTTACAGCATAGGTCCTCCTAATATTTTTTAGTGTCTCCAAGTGAATTGATTTCCAATATTTTCCTGTACACTATGGCATCTTTTTGGATCAGAACCTTGAGCTGTAAAGTGATGAAGATAATATTCTGTGGTTGTTATATTGTCCACATAATTAGTTACAGGTAAACAATGTTAAAAGTACTTCTAGAAAAATATTTTGCACATATTGTGGGTAGGAAAAGGGGGAGAATAAATAGCTGTTAGCATAGAATGTGTTTTATTCTTTATTGTCTGTAGGATTATGTATGCAACTTCAAAAATACTTGGAAAACTGACTATACACATACTAAAAGTTAGAGAAACAAGTATTCTGTGTGTCTTTCTTTTCTCCCTTGCTCATCACAAAACAGTTCAGTGAAAGTATCTGTACCCAGCCAGCATGGGTTTATTATGAAGTAGGTTCTGCTTGACTGACCTGATCTCCTTCCATTCCAAGGTGACCTGCTCAGTGGATGAGGGAATGCTTTGGGTATTGCCTACCTGGACTTTAGTAAAACCTTCAACACTGTTTCCTGCAGCAATCTTACAGAGAAACTGGCTGTTTGGATGAGTGCACTGCTCACTGGGTGAAAAACTGGCTGGCTGGACGGATGATTCCAAAGAAATGGAGTTACATCCAGTTGGCAGCTGGTCACAAGTGGGCTTGGTACTGGGGCTGCTTCTATTTAATATCTTTATGAATGATTGTGACGAGGAGGTCAAGTGCTCCCTCAGTCAATGTACAGAGGAGACCAAGTCGGGTGGGAGTTGATCAGCTGGTGGGAAAAAAGGCATTGCAGAAGGATCTGGACAGTCTGGATCAATGGGCCAATGTCAATGGTTTGAGGCTCAAATAGTCAAAATGCCAGGTCCTGCCCTTGGGTAACAACCTCATGCAGCACTACAGGGCTGGGGCAGCATGGCTGGAAATCTGCTCGGAATAAAAGTGCCTGGTGTGTTGGTTGACAGCCAGCTGAACATGAGCCACCAGTGTGCCCAGGTGGCCAAGAAGGCCAAAGGCATCCTACTTTTGAAAGAAATAGCATGTCCGACATGATCAAGGAAGTGATTGTCACTCCATACTTGGCTGCATAAGGCTGCACCTTAAATCCTCCCTTCAGTTTTAGGCCCCCCACTTTAGTTGAGCTACTGGAGTTTGCCCAGAGAAGGGCAACAGGGCTAGTGAAGGGCCTTCTAAAGGAACACAAGTTGTATGAGGAGCAGTTTAGGGTTTAGCCCAGAAAAGCAGAGTCCAGGGAACCTACCACTCCACAAATACACTAAAAGAGGTTGTAGTGCAGTGGTGGTTGGTCTCTTCTTCCAAGTAGCAAGCAATAGGATGAGAGGAAATGGCCTTGAGTTGTACCAGGGGAGGTTTAGATTAAATATCAGAAAGCATTTCTTCACTGAAAGTGTGTGCAGGCATTGGAACAGACTGCCCAGGGAAGTGCAGGAAGCACCATTCCCAGAAATGTTCAAAAGATGTGTAGGTGGGGCACTTAGAGGCATGGTTTACTGTGAACATGGCAGTTCTGGATTAACAGACTTACTGATGTTAAGTCTTTTCTGATCTAAATGATTCTATGATTCTATATACATAGTTTAAGGGTGTACATCTGCAAAAGTACAAGTACAGTAGCATGGGTATTTCTGAGAGTCAGTGGTATTTCTTACTCTTATTAGGACTTCATTAAAGATAAATTTAATGGAATTAGTAAACATCAAAGTGTACAGAATATCCTTGCGCATATATCAACATACCAAACAGCTTTCCAATGTTGTTAACTGCAGAAAAAAAATTGCAGAGATTTACCAACTCTATACACTTCAAAACAGCTCACTTAAACTCCTGAGTCCCTTTGATCAAATACCTGGAAAATATGCCTTAATGCATTGACAGCCTGGAATAAGCATGCTTTGGTCATTCTGATGCACAGTTAATGTTCAAAATCACATACAGATTTTTGAGATAAAACAACTTCCCTCTGTTTTTTTCTGTTGGCATTGTATTTTGCTAAGGCAAAAGTTTGATAGCTTTGCAAATTTGTAGAAAGTGTTTTCCTACTTAACATTCAGAAATTATTTTGCTGGTGTTATGAGTACCCTCCATTTTGGTCAGCATTACATCAAGGTTTTCTTGATGAACCTAGATGTGCAACTGCACATGCCTTTCATTCACACCACTATTTCTTCCTTTCTTTCTTTCTACATGGAGTATCCTACAAAAACTAGTTAGATTGTAAAAGATGTAGTTATTTAATAATGGAAAGTCCTACAGTCCTTGCACACCCCAAACTGTCCTTACTTCATGGGAAGATCACAACGTCACAGGAAAATTACAATTCTATAATTGCAATAAAACTTCATTTTTTACTCTACCTTACAATCACTACTTAATGTAATCTCACTGCATATCTATATATCAGCAATTATCATTATCAGCTCTATTTCTTATGCAGGAAAACAGACATTGAACATCTGTGCAATTTGTTCAGACTTACCTCAGCTAAATGGAAAAGCAATGAACAACATCTACATCTATCCTAAAACACATGATAATCCTGCCAGACCTGAAAAAGACATACGGAATTCTACTTAATTACTTGGAGCATGATAAAACACTTGCCATTAAACTTTGATGAAACAGACACTTTTAAAGTATTAATGATTG
This sequence comes from Molothrus ater, assembly GCF_012460135.2. Taxonomy (NCBI): domain Eukaryota; kingdom Metazoa; phylum Chordata; class Aves; order Passeriformes; family Icteridae; genus Molothrus; species Molothrus ater. Next base: position 104,700,519 of record NC_050480.2, on the reverse strand, counting down.
GCCACTACCATTCCTTTGTAAGTAACTAATTATGTTATAAAGATGGAATTGTCTCTCCCATCTACTATATGGATTTCTCTATGTATCATTCCTAAATTTCTTTGCTAAAGCAATTTTGCGTGAGAGTTACTTCCAAAGAATTTGATATTCTGAATACTAAACAACTAGTTGCTATATTTCAGACATTTCGTTCATGTTAACTTCTTTGTTTTCAAAGATTGGATGCCATTATATATTGGCTTAATGCTTACGGTAAATCATCAAACTATTCTCATTATTCCCAGTAGATGAATTGATTAAGTAATTTGTTCTGAGCCTGTTAGTCATTCTGCAAACTTTCCAGTGGTCCTTGATGGAGCCTGCATTTGTATGAACAAAAGTTTTACACACTAATCATTTTTATGGGTCTTTCAGCACCCTGTCACTTCCTGAAAAATCAATAGAATGTGCACACATTCAAACTCATTTGGATGTCAAAAGAGCGTTCATACCCATGATTAGAGGCCATTTTGGAAAATATAGGGGTTTTCTTCTTTCTCAATTCAAACTTGGCTTCTGAGACATGTAGTCAGGACTGTGAAGTACCTCCAAAATATTCCCATTATTCCATGTTACTCTTTTTACAATTTATGTCACTATTTATTTGTTTGTTTTTACAATGCCTTTAAATGTATGCAAATATGTGTGTCAATTTGGTACTGTTTGTAGTCTTTTAAAATGTTCTTTTATTTTCTGAAAACTTTAACTCGTTCTTTGTATTGTACAATGTACTGCCATTTTGCTACCTCCCTTATTTATGCATAAGCATGTCAGTGAACAAGCTGTAGAGATTGTAGAGGGTCTGTGTATTTGTGAATACAACAATGAAGTAATTTTTCATTTCTAATCTGTATTTGTCGTACATTACCCCAGGGCACAAGATTATTCACAGTATTATGAATTTTGAGAATGGGCTTCTTGCCTACTGAATGAACTATACATCTGTGCTTCAGTAAGGTTGTTTTTTCCTTGAACAGGAAATGCTACTGATACTTGGAGAATTGTAGCATATAATGGAATTTCCCCCATGGAAATATTTCCATATTTCTCCATAGAAACGTTTATAATCCCACGTAAAAGCAGTTAGAGTGCAAAGATTGGAAAGTGGAGAATTTAAAATTTGAAAAGACCAAACTACAAGTATTGAATAAAATGTTAACTTTATCCTCTGTACAGAAATATTATGGTAAAGCCTTTGAAGCTGTGATGATGTATCAGCCTCTGTTCAGGTCCTTGGTTTTGTCCAGCTCTGCAATTCAGGGGAAATTATGAAAGAGTGTTGTAGCTCAGAGATCCTTTATTTCCCTTCATCAGGGGCTGGTCATGTGCAGGGGAAAAAATATGAGATTTCTTGAATGGAACAATGAAAAATTTAGTGATACAATACTGTTTCATCCCTCTTCTCCTTAGAGAATGTGAGGGCATGAGAGAAGAATCATGTACACAGTTTTATGTAAATAATCTGTCTTTTTCAGTTAAACACCATGACCCTACAATGGAGTTATACCACTATAAAACTGAAATTATAACCTGGATGAAGGCTGGCTGATAACACACATATATATAGAGACCAGAGCTGGATCCATTAAAGTGCCACTTTTGTTTCTGAACCTGTCTGCATTCTTCTTTGAAAGCCACACTATTATTTCAGTCTAGTTTTTATAGAATCTTATGCTGACATGCATACATAGAGATAACTTTCCCTGACATACTTTCAGTGCCTCTTGCAGTAATGAAGACTAGAAATGAACAGCAAATAAGCAGTTTGAGAGCACTGTATTTTGTTTAGCTTTGTAGATGTTTCTGAGTCTTAAAATAATTTGTACTAAGATCAATCAATATCTTTGGAGTGCATTTGCAAAGCAATTTATAAAACAGTATGCACTGATACTCCTTAAAAATAGGAAGAAATGGGGTTCATATGACCCTGCAGATTGACTGCTATATTCCATGTCCCATTTATTTCACATAAGTAGCTCTTTAAGAAAAAACAGCAAAAAAAACCATAATCAGTGACAACAATTAGGGATGTGGCATAAGTAGAGACAGTGTTCCACTGAGATGCTGTTTTAGAATAGTAAGCAGTAAACCTGATATACACTCTTCCACATGCAACATTGTTTTTAACCAATTAATGAATAATATTTAAGTAGATTAAAATAAAGGAGCAGATTATAATTTCGTTTTATGGACAACTAGTAAGAGGGTTAACCAGTTTTGCTCCATTTGACATCACAGAGTAGTAAATTCATATCTTGTTGAATATTAATTTTTAAATGCTAGAAGAAAATACAGTTCTACTCATAGAACTACCACTCAGCCTTTTTATTTAAGTTCATCAGCCACTAGCCTTTTAGCTTTTACTTACTTATTTGGTTGTTTTAGAAAATTTCTTCACTGCATTAACCACATTAAAATCCTTCTTTAGAATAAGATCAACACCCAAGGCTAAATTTAAATCTCAGGAAAGGTAAAAGAATCTTTAATTTATGAAACTGAACAAGTAGACTTATCTAAACATCTCTAGGGCTTTAATGGGGGATATCTATAATTCTCTGAATTGTATTCCTTTCACAGTGATATTTTGTAATTCCATTCTATTACCCTTGCTTAACATTAATGAGATAAAAAGATCACATTATGGCGATTGATGTTCTTCAAATTAAATGCACGTTTCCATGTACAAAGCTGTCTGCTAATTTAAAAAACATAGCATGTAACATAGAATCATGACCATGGTCATCACTCAGCTGGGATCAGATAGCATTTTTTATCTATTCATTGGATTTAACAAGGCATGAGATGGAAGCAGAATACAAAGTGTGGGTAGATTATCCCATATTCCCCCTTTTGGCCACTTCTTGGCAATCTCAGCAAGGAAACTGAGGCTTCATGTTGCCATGGAAATAAACCTCAAGGTCAAAGGGGCATATGGAAGGTCAGGCAATGACAAAGGAACATCTGAGAGGCCATCTGGATGAGTGACCTGACATAATTAGTCATTAATCCCACTCTTGGGAACAATAGAGTTAGCCGAGAATGTGTTTGGACTTTGATCGTGGTCAGGGTGATCTCATGGGGAAAAGGGAAGAAAGCTCCACTTGGTAACTAAGCAGATTACCCTGGCATGCTGTTAACTAAAGAAGAGTAGTCAGAAGAGGCCAGTGGGATATGCATTTTACATATGCTATGTTTTCCCTTCGGTTACTACAGGCCGCTCTTGAGCCATGTGGCTCTAGGATTAGCTTTTGGGTAGTGATTTTTTTTTTTTTTTACAGTTTTCAATGCAAAGAGAGCAAGTGTCCCAAAATACTTCACTTAAAATTCCCAGGCAACAGATGGGAAGAGAGTTGAAGAGCCAAAGGCATCAGCCAGCTTGGTTTACAGGTGTCAATATTTACTAAGTAGAGCTGGGCAGGATGCCCTCTGGGAAAAAAAGGAGAGAATGGCTAATCAGTAAAACAATAGCAATCATCCCTGTTGTCTGTTTTGTACCAAATAGTTAGAATTATAATATGACAGAGTGTGTGGCAAAAGCTCCTCATCAGCATCTGTCTTTTCATTCCCACTGCTTTCCCGGTCATGTCATGTATTATTACTATTATTGAGACGAGTGCCTTGATGAGAAGATATCCATCACATGTATCTAAGATTCTACTAGTTGAAGAGTTGATGATATTTGGTGATTGATTATTTACAGTGTTGTGGGGTGTGAATTTGATAATGGACTACAGTAAATGCATACAACTCAGAAAATGCAGAAATTAATTTTTCCTTTGGATAAAAAATATGCTCTTTGCTGTGCTATAAAAAAAATTAATTAAATAGACTAAGAAGGTGGTAGAGTAAGAACAGAGGAAGAGCTCTTTCTTTCTTTAACTAAAATGAAATGCAGCATATTGTGCCCTCTTTTTCAGCAAGGGTATATTTGTTTAAAATTTTCCTCTAAACTAAAATAATTCCATTATATTGTACAATCTCTGCCTAAATCTATTGTCTTTATCTGTTACAAATGCATTATCTTAGACTAAGAGCAAAATATAAGCCACTGATTCTTCACTATAAGTACAAGTAAGCATCCAGGAATGTCCATAGAGAAGGTCAGATACAACACCAGCAGCTGCAATCCCTTGCTGTCTGGTAATGAAAATAACTTTTGCAAATAATTTCTGCCATCTACAGGTTTCACATTTTAAATTAAGTCTTTAATAATTGACCAAACCAGGAAGAATACGTGCTGCTTCACTGTAACTTGTACTTAATTTAATAGTTCTTAGAGGAAACCCAACATTGTTCCTCTTGTTATTGAGATTTTGACACCAAAGGCTGCTACTATTTCCTAAACCATATCATTAGTCTGCTTTATTAATAAACAGTGGTTGCACTCCAGGAGAATGTCAGGTGAAATCACAAAATCCTGGGAAACTGTAGATGTATCATTCTCTACATTGCTTTTAAAATTGCCAAGAGAAAGACTCACAAAAATGTATTGGTTTGTTCTTTTAAAGAGCTATATGGTGGTTACATTATGAAGATGCAAATCCTTCATCCAATGAGATAGATTATTTGGCTGTTGTAGTTTTTATAATCTCAGGAAAAGTTGTTATTCCTTGAAGAATCAGTATCACTAATGGACTGGAACTTGATGAGTAGACTCTGTATGAATAAAGACAAACCAAATCTTGTCACCTTCATAAGAATATGAAAAAAATTTTGGCAAAATTTCAGCCTTACTCTTAGGAATGATCCATCTGATATGATCAGTAGTGTTCATACAATGGAAAAACTCAAAACTATAGAGGATGCGGAAGAGATTAATTTGGAAAAATCTATGACCAACAAATGGCCTCTCTACTTTTTGTGAAATCATCTTGTTTTCATTTGAGAGAGTCGTGTTATACCCAATTTATTACGGGAAAAACATTTCCACATTGTCCTATTATACTTTTTAATTATTTTTAAAGAATAAAAGTGGAGAAGAGGGGGATTATGTAACATGCTGGGTATTGTGCATGACTTTAGTGCACAATTATATTCTCCCTTCAATATACTCAAACACAAGCACTTGACTCCAGTAACAGTATTTTAGTCCTCACAGCTAATAGGTGCTAGCATAGAACCACTTGAGAGAATCACAGTATTCCCAGAGATGACCTTATAAATGTATGCATTCTTCTACTTCCTATTATTTTATTATTTTAGTAAAAATATAATGTTTTCATAGGACTCTATCCAAATTTCATGTACCATGCTACCCATGAGTAAGTCAGAACAGAATGACTGAATGGGGATATAAACAGGCCATTGTTTTATAGCATTGTTGGATTGCTTAAGGTTTGACTTGAAGTTGTTAAGATATTGTGTTTCAGAATGACTCATCCCAGGGACTGTGGTAAGAAGCTGCATTTGGTTTCATTTATTAGTACTACTAAATAAAATACATCTTCCATGACCCCATTGCTGCCTAGTACCTAGACAATATTCAAAAGGACAAGCCCTTTCCTTCTGTGGAGTTTAACAATGCTATATCATACAGGGTTGTGGTTTTTTCATACTTTTCAGTTTACATCTTGGTTGTGTATGGTTTTGAAGATAAGACCTTCATCTCCTGGTTTTAATTAACACTTGGGGAAATTTGGAAAGTGTTTAATTGTTGATCTTTTTTTGCCATTTCCTCAGACAGAATCATGTTGCCCTACTGTTGCATCAATGTAAAATTCCTGCCCTTGATGTAGCAAGTAAGAATGACACTAAGATCTAGTCCTGACATTGCACAGGTTTCTTATGTCCCCCTTCAGAATTACTAAAGCTTTGCCTGCAATAAATATGGTCCCTGCATGTGCCAGTGCCTGATTGGTATCCTCCTGGTTAATCAAGGTGACCCTGAGCCTGGGTTTCTGGTGGCCTTCTGCAGTTGTGTTCAAGCAGTTCATCTCATGAAGCACTAAAGAGAACAGAAACTAACTGCTGAAAACAGCTCAGCATTCTTTATTTCAGCTTGCCCTCTTCTGTCCTGAGAGCATCTGGCTGAGAGCTCCTTGCTTAGCCCAGTGCTCCCCCTTTCCCTCATGTCAATGAAAGTGATAGGGAAATTAAAAAACCCAACCCTTTCTTTCAGCATTTAGCCTCCACTTTCCAACCTGGTTTCTGTATGGCTCAGTGTTGTTCTGGCTCACCAAAGAAAGCCCAGGCCATCCAGAGGTGCTGGCTGGTACCGTGTTTGGTATCACTGAGCTACAGCCCAGAGCCAGGGATTGCTCTGGTCAGGCTGTGCTTTGTTTTGGGCACTGCTTTAACTGGTGTGTGATTTCACACAGCAAAGTTGCAGGACTGGAGTGTTCATTTCCACCTACCTCCCACAATATTCCATAATCCCTGAGCTACTTTATTTATTTTCACAATACTTGATTGAAAAATGGCTTAGAAATACTGAGAAAATTCTGGCGATAATTGAAATATCGATCGAGTACTGCTATTGATATTCTACCTTGGAAGATTCATATCACTCTGAGGTTATTTCCAATCCTGTTATTTGTTTTCACAAAATGGAAGCCAGAGGTTATGAGCTGATTTCTTATGACCTAGAAACACTCCAGATACAGACAAAGAAGTTTATTCCTTCTTCTGAATTTGTCAATGCATGTGAATGAGAAAGAAAAACTCTGAACTCAATTTTTATTGCTTAGCTTTGAAGACTGACACATTTGTAGAAATGTTTGTAAAGAGAATTTTGAAACAAGGTTTTTTAATATTAAAATTTTATTTAAAATTCAAAAAAAAGAAGAATTCAAATATTATGGATTTACTGTGATAAAGCTTTTCAGCCTGAATGTCCTGAGCTGAGATTCACAATCTTAAAAAGGAAAGGAGGGATTGGTCTTCAGTCTTTTTCCTGAGCCCCTATTCAGGAGCTATCTCATCTGCATGTGTAGGAAAACTGCCTCTTCCTTTTTCATTATTTATAGTGACAATTTTGAGACTCAAAGCCAAGAAGATTTCATTCCGAAACAGCTAAAAATTATTTGACACTCTCAAATGTTCCTTTTGATTAAAACTGTTTTTAAGCCATGCCTTAAATTCCCAAGTTTGGATTTCTTAAGAGTACTTCTTCATTTGAATGTGGAAAAATGCCCAACAAATATCAATTCATTCACGCTGAAACTCAGTGTATTTCCACAGAGGTAGTATTTGGCAAAATTAAATTAATGCTTATAAGACTGTAACATAATTTTATGTATGAGACTATAATCAAGACACCAAGAATGAATGGTACTTTTAATTAATGTTTATACTGCTTATAGCAGCATCTAAGTATAACTACCTTCCTAATTTTAACCAAACTATTTAATAGCATATGTGAGTCTGGTTGAAGGAGGAATTCTGTAGAACCAACCAGTAGGAGACCTTTCAATATACAAGGAAGATGAGTAGTTTGCTCTACCAGAACATTTGTGTCAAGAAGTACTGACAGAAACATTAACTGAGTGTAAAATGCTCAAGTGTAAAATGCTAAGTAAGCTGAAAAGCTATTAAGCTTGGTATAATGCATTTCAAAACAAAAAAAAAAAAATTAAGTTCCTATGGGAAGTGTAGATAAATAGAATAGTGTACCTAGCTCCTAAGAAATCATATTAGAGAAAAAAAAAACTATAGCTGAGTTTTCTTTTTTCATAACAAGAGTAGGGAAAATTTACTTGCTTATAATAGAACTTATGTCTTGAAGCTGATATTTCAGATCAAAGCCAGTTTGGAATAAGTTTTACTGTATAAATCTTTTTAGGAATTCACATAGCACTTCAGAAAAAAGAAATCTTTGGAGAAAATAATTAAGCTTGAAGAAAGTTTAGTGTGTTAGGACTCATATTAATTCAGTGTTAAGATTCACACAAGAAGCCTTAAATTTGCTAGTGAGTAGATAAAATCTTGTACTCATGCTGTTGTACTGTCGTTACAAAAATCAGAAACAGGCCTGAAAATCCTTTTGTTGACTGGTTTAGACCAATAATTAAACATTAATATGCACTCTTGATATATGTCTGCAGTGTTCTATGCATGCAGCTTCTACCACAAAAGAAAGAAATAAAAATTTGTTATATTACAGTTTGCTTGAAGGTATACCTGGGCTGTAATTGAAATGTTCTGTGACAGATGATTTGTCCTAAAATCTTTAGTAAAATAAATATGAATTTTTGGTCTTATGGTTTGGGAATGTTTGAACAAAGTACTACACACATTCATTCTCATAGGAGAAATTGTTTTCTAATATGGTTGAAAATAGAAGAGAGCATGATATATTAAAATTGTCATAAATATGTAACTATCAAGACCAATCAATATGGAGCCTAAAAATTCTTGCTCAAATTCACAAATATTTTGCAAGACTAAAACTCACAGTCTCTGATTTACAGCATACTTAAAAGAAAAAGCTAAACAGCAGTACCAAGCATGTCAAATATCATTCAGAAAAATTAAATATTCTGAAAAGCCAGCTGAGTGATTTCTGCCCAGCTTTCAAGAGCCAATCAGTTGCCATTATAACAGCTTTTGCTATTAGGGGTGGGTTACACAAGGCTCTAGTTAAGTGCCTTCTATTCTTATGAATTAGAAAAATTAGAAAAGGTAGAGCTGAAGGATGAGTACTACAACAGGGAATGTGCTCAGAAACAAAACCACCTACACTGAGAATCCCTAGAAGTAGTCTTGAAGAAAAGGCATCTGGCAGTCTGTTCTGTCTAACTGACCACATCAGTAAATCAACAAGCTTATTCTATTAGCTCACCATCTTTGCCACACAAAAAAAAAAAATATTCAGGGATGGAGGGCAGAGGAGAATCTGGAGAAAAAATACAAGTGCTCAAGCTCTGAAACTGGACTTGAGAATTTTTACTGAAGAGCGCGGCTGGAGGGAACTTCTGTGCCATTTTTCAGAGTAACATATAACAGGTTGGTCTTTATTACTTCTTAGGTTTACATTATTGGTTTCTGAAAAATCTATTCTGCTCTGTTTCAGAGCAAAGTTAAAGATGCAACTTTAAATCACTGGAAGGCATTTAATTTAGTCTTCACCTGTTTGATTTTTGCTTTCAAAGGGAATTCATGCATCCTTACAGTCAGTTATGAGGTCTTAGCTGGGAGCCAGGATCAAACAGCTGAGAGATGATAGAAAACAGGTCCATAAACCCCTTCTCACTTATTCTCAAACATATGAGCACTTCCAACCTGCTTGTTTGATTCTGGCACAAGGCAAGTTCAACTTCAGTTTTAGTCTTATGTTGTCATTCTGACTCTGCCTTGAAAAGGAAATGCTCCTAGAGGTATTGCTGGGAAGCAGTTGAGGAAGCTGCTCCTTGTTGCCTCTCAGCTGTACACTAATGGCTTCCAGCTGAACTAACTGCATCCGTGCTCCTCCCCCAACCTGCCCCCCTGCAAGCTGCTGCAGGTGATGGACACAAGCCCAATCTGTCTCAGGTGTCAGGGCCAGGAGCCACTGTTTTTAACAGTGACATTCCTGCTTTCCTGCAAATCTCCAAGTGAGTCCTTGTCTCCAGCTCTGCTCCTTTAGTGGTCTTTGGCAAGATGGGGTTAGCTCTCCCCTCGGCAGTGTCTGTGTTTCAGCTGGGAGTCATTAACTGACAGCTTGTGAAATGGCAAGGAACAATTTCCTAATTGCCTGTCAGCTGTAGCAGCCTGAGGAAATCTTCCAGCATGTGTCACAGCAAAGTCAAGCAGGTTATTCTGGTTATTTCAAACAACCCCCAGCAGTGATTTAGACTACTCTGGTTTCATTCTTCGTGATGGGATTGTCCAAACAAATGATCACTCACAAAGTCCAGTGATGGAGGAAGCCATACATCCTTAAAAAACTCTCCACTTTCATTTACTTGCTCTTACCCAGACCCTGCTATCCATAATCACACAAGCACATTCCATGCACATGAGGCACAGATTGAGAAAGCCCCCTGTGACTGCACTGGGGATGGAGACTCTACACACAAAACCATGAAGGTTTGGCAGCAGCTCAGGGTACACCCTGGACAGAAGCACAAGCATTGCAGACCTGTGTATAACTTGATTGCTGTTTTATTGGGAAGGCAGTGGAAAATGTAGTTTGCATGGCATCTTCCTGACAGAAGGATCTGTGCACCTGGGGAGACATCTCCACCTGTGTTAACCACCCCAGCCTCAGCCCAAATGGCTTTAAAGCCACATCTCACATGAGAGTGCTTCACCTACCGAGGTAAAAGGGAAATCTGCACTGGCAGATGCTTCACTATTACACTTCAAGATGAACATCGGCACAGCCAAGAGCGCTAGGATCTTCAAGCCCGAAGAGGAGCAAACAAACAATCCCCATGCCTCTGTAGCCTATTTGCTAGAGCTAGAGGTGTCAGACTGCATTTATGTTCCTTTTTCCTGAAGCATCTGTGTATTTTATCTTAGGCACTTTTATATGATGTTGCCCCAGGAGCTGAACAAGTGGGAGTTAAATTGCATTTTGTTTTAGGTTTCTGTTGTAGAAGTTCCACAATCAGGGATCTTCTGGTTACAGCAGTCTGAACACAAAGGAAGAGAATGATCATTCAAAATACATCAGACTTATCTCACTCAGGGCAGTACATGAAGGAACAGGGATTCAGAGCTATAATTTTACAAGTTATGAACTCAAAAAAAAAAGAAACACTTCTTCTATACCAAGACCCAAAAGTGCCTTGATGGTTCTGAATAAAGAGAATGGGTTATAAGTCTGGAGGTAAAAGAGCAGAATTTCTAGCAATAGATCTTCATCCAAGAACTGTGCATAATATCTACATGTTAAAGCTTAAAAGCAGCCTTTCTAACTCTTGTCAGCCTGTAAAAGCCTGATTTTTTCCCCTTTGTTTGCTGAAATTGCTTTTGCTACTTTTGGGTAGAGATTAAGCAAACTGGCAGACTACAGAGAATCAGGCCCTTGCTTAAGAGTCCTAGAGGTTTCTGGTCTGGCACCCAAGTAGACAAGTAGCCAGACAAAGCTAGTTTTGAGAGGTAACTGTTGAGTTTCATACATTAATTTAGCTGATAGCTTAAAAACTTGGTTCCATAGATAGCTAGGTTTCCACCTCACTAAGAAGTACCGCTCACTAGCAATCTTAAAACAGTCTGAGAGCTGAACCTCACAATCCCGTGCATATATGTTACACTGCCAACTAGAAATTCAAACCCCAGACAGTTTTGTGCTTCATACTACAAAAAGACCTCTCTGATTCATTGGCATATGTTGGGCTTCAGTGACGAAATCAGCAAATGAAACCAGCTGCATTAAATCCTGAAAATGTGTCTCATTCAGAGAGTAAGACATCCATGGCCCACCAGAGTTCCAGAGCTGCAGTGTTCTGCTGTAAAAAAAAATCTTGACTATTGGGGAAGATGCAGAGTTCTTAAATTCTTATCTCAAGGAAAAGGACTTTTTTTTTTAAAGATGTGTTTAAGCCAGAGCTAGTTCTCCTGGAAAAGGTAGGAGGTTAAGGCTGGTCACATGAGTGCTCAAATTGCCATAAACTAATAAACTGTGCCATGGTTTACTTGGCTTGTTCACACTCACTTGTAGGTGGGTCTTCCAAACATTCCTCTTTCAGTATGGTTTTTGAGGGTAAACAATATTGGCCAATATGTCATACTTAACTTTCATACTGTCTTGTAAATAAATGCCTTGAAAACATTTGTGGACTGAACTTCCTGCTGCCGGTTTCGTCCCAGGCAAAAATTTATGATTTGTGTAGTAAAACTCTAGCTATTCTAAATTTCCAAAGTTGATGATAAGCCAGTGTCTAACTCATGTCTAACTCATTATAGCTACATATAAGTCAAATATCCTTTGAGAAACTGCTAAGAACATAGCTTGTGTCATATGACTAGTGAATAATGGCAGCTAATTTTGATTAGCCAACTGACTAATTAAACACCTTAAATTAGATATGATGAAAAAATCCTTATACATTTTGAGTTATTTGAAATTAATTTGGTTTTGTCTGGAAAAAAAAGGCATGTAGGGCATTGTAATGAGTTTTCTTTTTCAATAAAAGTTTCAAATTATGCAGATGGTTGAAAGAAGAACAGATCCAATGTATGGCTGCTCAGAACTGCCATCCAGACTGACACATTTTTTTTTCCGTTGTTTGACATGAAAATCACAGAAAACTTAGCAAGGTGCACTTCTGTAGAAATTTGGACTGGATGACATCTTGTGGGCCCCTTGTAACCTGAATTAGTTTATGGTTCAGAAGGTAATAAGTAAAGACAGATGATATAAAATCAGAATAATAGCTTTCTACACCAGCTTTCCTCGGTACTTTGTAAGAAACTGCAAAGCTATTGTAAATTTCAAGTTATCTTTGACTGTGGGCAAGTCACAGCTACATTACTGGAACTGTATTTACTTTTAGGAGAAGCTACTCCTGGAAGTTAATCTGAAAGTCCTGAGCAGGGTCTAACTCCTTTCTTCTGAATGGATGGATGTCTTATCAAGTCTTTTTTGGTTTATAGGAGCAGCACTAGGAAGAAGGGACCAGGTCAGTGAGTGTTTGAAAAAGTCTATGATCTGACTGGAGTGGAAATTTGGATGAATAGGCTAAAGTAGGATGAAATGCACTGCTGCTGTCACCTGCATTGTGACTACCCTGGAGTAAGCACATAGGAACAGAAAATTTTGTGCAAAATGGCTGTGATAAGGATGAGTCCTGACATGGAACAAGGAATAATGCTGAAACTCTAATTAGCTGACCCACATGCTGCTGAGATCCTAATCCAAGGGTTTGCACAAGCTATTTTACCCTGTATCTTATTTAACAATAATTATGACATTGTAACTGGGGCCTGTCAAGCAAAGATATACCCCTAGTCTCTTATTGAGACTGTCAGGAACAAAAAAGGAAGAAAAGCTTAATAGGATGACATTTTTCATTGTTCTCAAACTGCACCCAGATACAGTGGAATCATTCCACTGCTGGAGCATGTGTTCAGTGGTTACACTCATGGGCAACAGTAGAAAAGCCTGTGACAAATAGATGGTGATTACTTTTGAAAATCTCAGCCTTGTTTTTAGCTGAACATTTCTATAAGGAGGTTCCTTTATGCTCTGCATGCAGTATTCAGTGCAGGAATGTAATAGTAATGCATGTATAACATTTATATGTCATTATCATCATCATTATTATCATGATGTGTTATCTATCTGGCAATCTGCTTGCAATATGAATGACAATTCTTCATATTGGTCATGTTTTTCCATGAAGCGTCTAATTATTGCTGGCAGAGAAAGGCAGCTTGGATTTAAGAAGGCACCAGATGTTGGTAAAACTGCTTTTAAATTCCTCTTTGTTGCTTCCTGGAGCTTGCAGCATACAGGGAAATTGCAATTTGGTAGCCTAATCTCTTCAGATATTTCTGTTATGTTTTAGCACCAATGTCTGTGTCATGGATATCCAAGGAAGACAGCAAATTTCATCCAGGTCTTCCCTGTGGTTCACTGGTATCAATTAAAAATATTCATGGCAACCAGTATCTACCTTATTAAGAACGACCTAGAGTGGGACCAATACCAAAGGATACCTCAGCTTGAGGTAAGGAGCTGGACAATTTGAAAACCAAATGTCTTTTCTTTTAGAAAAATATTTTGCATTGAGTTTTAGCAGCATAGGGTCAGAGGTTTCACTGCGTGTCCATTTCAATGTCATCTTTTCAAGAATATACATCTTTGAAACCAAATATGAGCTTCAGTTTCCCACTTAAGAGACTACTGCCACTTGTCCAAGGCTTGTATTTTCCATGGATTTAACCCAAGGTCCACATCATGTAGAGGCAACTAATTCCACAAATGCTCCTGAGAAGAGAGGCCTTCAAACATAATTTTCTTACAGGTTTAACACAACAGAGTTGGAAAGGGAGATAAGGAAGAAAATCAGCTGGACTGAACCTTTGTGTGAGTGTATGGTCTATGGCAACAGCCAATATCAACACCCAGTATTACACAAACAATAATTGATGGATTTAAAGATGTACACATTATCAATTATTGTTTCTTGATTAATGATACTTTATTTTTTATCTTTTCTCTTTCCTCTTTTCTCTTTTCTTTTCTTTTCTTTTTCTTTTCTTTTCTTTTCTTTTCTTTTCTTTTCTTTTCTTTTCTTTTCTTTTCTTTTCTTTTCTTTTCTTTTCTTTTCTTTTCTTCTCTTTTCTTCTCTTTTCTTCTCTTTTTTCTCTTCTCTTCTCTTTCTCTTCTCTTCTCTTCTCTTCTCTTCTCTTCTCTTCTCTTCTCTTCTCTTCTCTTCTCTTCTCTTCTCTTCTCTTCTCTTCTCCTCTTTCTTTCTTTTTGTCAGCTTTCTAACTCCCAAAAAATGAATGACATCACTTATCTTCTTTGGAAAAAAAGCAGTCCTTTAACAGTTAGATAAAGGACTTTTTGTTAAGTTTTTAAGAGAATTACAAATGTCTTAATGTCAGAGTAAGTTTCTTTTAAAGATCCCTTGGGTCTGATTCTGTCTTTACAGACACTAAATTACACAAGTGTGATTACTTTTGTGATATTTCACTGGAGGTACTCCCAGTCCTTCAGCTGTAAGGCAACAAAGAACCAAGTATGTAAATTCTCTGGACTATGCTGGTATATAATGTAAAATCAGCAAGGAGAGAGTCATTCTAAAAATAAGCAATTCCATTTTAACCTCATCAAAGAACAAACAAAGTTCTTCAAAGAAACCATATCATCAAGCAATAATTTGCATTGATAAAATATGTGGCTATCCAACTGACATAATGATTTCTATAACATTTATAGATAGTCATTTATGGCTGAGACACATTATTGAGCCAAATTCTCAGCCAAGTCAGGCCAAATTACCTTCATCTTCTGTATCATTATCTATCAACTGAACCTCTTGCCATCTGTCAGTGGAGAAAAGTTTAGTGGAAAGAAAAGTTGGACTGTTAAAAGCATTAACATTTCATTATTTTTCTTAATAAAAATGTCACATAAAATGTCTTATACCTAGATGCCACGATCTCGTTTTCTAAAATGCTTTGTCTAAAAGACAAAGCTAAAGGTTAAAATTAAATGCAATTATATTCCCCAGGAAAAAAATGGATATACATTAAAAGTATAGAAAGGTTGTAAATTCATTTAAGTTTTTAAAAATTACAAAGGAATATATAAAATGCAAATTAAAGGAGAAAATCTTATTTATCTCCCCTGTTTGTATGGTAATTGGCTCCTTTTAATGAATTAATCTCATGCACAGACTCCTGCTAAATTAGACTACCTATAATGTACTGTCTTCAAGTAACTTCACATTCTCATTATGGCCTCCCTAATTTCTAAAGTAAAATTAATATAATTAGGGAGCAAATCAATACATATTGATCTTGAGTTACTTCAATGGAACAAAAGAATAACAGATTAAAAAGAGATTATTTTTGTTAGCATTGATTTTGTTAGCATGCTGGAACAACAGTGCTGAAGAATTAAGTCTTAAAATATTTTCCTTCCCTGAATGATATCCTCTGGTAATTTTATATTCTCTATGAAGCAAACATGGCTGTGTTTGAAAGAAATGGAAAAATAATTTTTTCACTCTCCACATTTTGGTGACTGTTTATGACATAGTTTTCCTATGGCAAAAGACATTGAGTGTATTTTATTTTCTTGGAGATCAATTGTGGGCTGCAATTTATTTCACCAACTGATGTTTCCTTTTCCAAGTAAATTAAAGGTGGATACATGTTGACAAAAACTACCCGAATAAATAACTGGTAGTATATTGGGGTATAATCAAGCATATACAGTGAGGAACTTGAGGACCATAATGAGAAATAATGGATGATTCACAGAAATTACAGAAGCAAGGCTTTCTACATACCCACTGACGTATTTCATGTGAAAGAAAATGACACTTCCTAGCAGAAGAAGTTCTTTTTATTGTATTCCAGCAGACTTATTGCTATCTAATGGCTTTAGACTGACATTTATTAGTAAGGTGTGAAGGAAAAATAATAATGTGCTACCTCAGAAGCTGAAGTTCATATTCTCAAAGTTGCTGCTGAGGATGGAGAAGTCTCAGGCGGTTCTAGACAAATACTTGTGCTGCTCCATGTTTCTCCAGAGCCTCCACACGGCACCAGGCTGCTGCGGAAGGGAGGCTTTGCCCAAACTCATAAGAGTGCGCTGATTGAAGTCAGGGGCAGCTAATTTGCTTTTCACATCCTAAAGTCTCTACAGAGCATAAAGCTTTTTTCTTAACTCATATTTTGTTTCACTATTTCACAGCAGCTTTATAATATGTGAACAAATTCCCTTGCTGGGTGTGATAAATCTAAATTGCTTTGCTTAAAAAGGTAATTAATTTAGAGTTTTCCTTTCAATTTTCACACCATATGAACATGAATAAAGCTTTTCATGGTGTATAAATTTATTTACAGTGATTACCCAAATGAATGGCAGAAACAGCTGCACCTTAAATCTTTACACTGAATATTCTGATTTACTTGAAGCTAAATTGCAGATTCTGGTTGCATTTCACACATTCGTTTAAAAATAGTTTTAGGGAAATTGTAGTAGGACATATTAAGATGCTATAAATATTAGAAGAAGAAGAGGTTTTATGTGTTATTTGCAAATATACAAAAGGATTTTCACTATATAATTTTACTAAAATGGGGCTTTAATGGAAGTATAGTTATTTGATTATTTCACATAATTCCATAATAAGTTATATATGGATAAAATTGTAATTCAATTATGTGTGTAATAATACAGAAGTAAAACATGCCTGGCCTTTTACATATGGGTGAGAAAGCTATTGTTTGATATTAAATTTTGTCATTGAAAAAATGAGAATATTTTAACACAAAATCTTAGTGAAAACAATGTAGATGTAATGTAGAGGCTGCCATCATTAAAAGATAATGATTTTTTTCTTACATTAAATACAGTCCCAATCTAAGTTGTCAAAGCAGATGATAATGCCATTCTAAATATTTTTTTAATTCTTAATTTCAGAAAAATAATCTTTGTTACTATATACAAAACCGCTACAGTTACACAACAGTATGAATTTACAAGGAAAATTGAAAGGCTTCCTCTTTTCTTCTCATGGAGCAGTATTTACGTTAGATCTTGAGCCTTATTTGAACAAATACAGTCTTGACGGTAGCCTATTTTGACTTGAGGCAACGTCTGGGTGTCTGTGCTGGAACCAAAATATTCTTGCCCAGTCTTGCTGGAGGACATTTATCTTTATTTCAGTTTCCATATGGAGCCCCCTGAAAAAGCTTCAGGGAAAAAGATGCCATTGTCAGGAGCAGACTGAACTCTGAGCCCAACAAATAAATGGCACTTATTGTACCTTGAGACAGAAATCGAATTTGAGGAATATCCCCTGAATAGCAATATTGGAGTCCCAGGATACCCAATTACTACCTGAGATCCTATTTCAGTCTCAGGTTTGTGTTCTCTTAAGCTGAAGTGAAGGACATGGAGAAATATTTTCCCTGAGTTCACTGACAAGTAAGCAGAATTACAAGGAAATAAAGATTTTTTTATCGGAGTTCTTTTAAGAAAGATTTTTTTAGGATCTCAATGGCAAGTGATTTTTCACTTTTCTTTCCACCCTCTCTCTTTTCTCCCACACCCTTTTTGCCTTCTTTTCTCCCTTCATTTTACCTTCTCTATCCTCCTTTATTCCATTTTCCTTCTTTTTTCCTGTTTGTTCCCTTCTCTTTTCCTCTTTTTTCTAGTTTTCTTTGCCACATCATCAGTAACATTTTCTGACAGAGTGCTCCTTTTCATGTTACATGAATATTCCCATGCTGAAAGCAAAAAACAAGTCTTCTCTTCTTCCTAGAAGTGGAGAACTGTCCTTTGTGGACAGAGCATGCCCAATGTGTCATGAAATTGCCTAAAAAGTAAAAGAGGTGGAAAGAGATGAGAAAGTGTGGGCTCATCCAAAGACAAACAAACAAAAAAAAAAAGCAAAGAAGCAGCAGAATTTATTCCAGAACCATAAACTGAGGGAGAGCTGCTGGCTCCAGGAGTTTATCCATGTTTGTGCTAAGTTAGGGCAAGGTCTAGTCATTGATGGTAAGTTCACTCTCATGTCCTAGAGATGATCTCCTGATTCAAAGGAGCCCAATTCACATTTGGCTAAGGTGATTATAATAGTATCCTGGAAATGGGGAAAAATGTTTCTTTTTGTTGTCTCTTTGGTTCCTGATTTTTAAGCCATAACATATTACTTGGCTGGAGAAAGAGGCAAAATAGTCAATGGCCAAGACCCTGAGAATAAATGATAATTCCCTCTCAGATCACATAAAGCTACAAGATGGAAAACTTAATGGAAAAAAAGCTAAAAAAGAGATTATCATCCTCATTTCCATATCAACACCTGCATATATTTCCATTCCAGAGAACTGTTGTGAAGGATATTTATCAAGTTAATTTTATTTAAATATTGAGTAAAACACTGTGCTGGGCTTAAGTCTGCTTTTAGACTTCTGTAGTTTTTTAGCTTGCTTATAACATCTCTCACAGGATACAATGAGAGATTTTTTAAATGTTTTTGTGAGCCTTGCTAGTTCATTGGAAAAAGCTTTATAACAGCCACTACTTCATGGAGTGGTAGAGAAAAGATACATTTAAAATGTTGAATGAGAAAAGAGGAAAGAGAATATATCTGGACATGGTGAGAATTAAATTAAGGAATCTAAAATGAATCACAGACATGGAGAATTATGGAAGATGGATTGAGTTCAGTGGATTTGGTAAAGCGTATTACTGCTACTCATACACAGATCATACTATTTTAAACACAGAATTTCAGAAAAAATGGGTTTAGAATTTTTCTTCTACTTTAGGTGAGAAATAAATCAAATCCCTCAAAATTCATCTTTCCTGGGAAACACCAATATTTTTTAAAAATACCTTATTTATTGCAAAAATGATAAAAATGTAACAGGAAAGGGTGTCTGGAGGCAAAGACCTCCTGAACTATAACAGCAAGACATGTCAGGGACATTTTATGTTTAAATGTTGGCAGGATTCTCAGAATAAGAGTTCTCTGATGTATCCCAACATAGCCTGCATATAATATTAGCCATTACCTTACTCACATAATACTTTTGGAGTACCACCGGCCATACACTTATTTAGGCAATGTTGCTAACATAACTTTAATACTTAATAAATATGAGGATACTCAATAAGTTCACAGGGCCAAAGTCATCAGAGAGAAGTAGGGTACACCATAAAAAATTCACAATTCACTTGAGAAGGGATAGCTTCCTTTTGAAATTAAAGTATTCTGTAAATAGAAGTTACTCTTACAAGTAAGAGATGGGTTAATAGCCAAGATTTCATAAGAGCAGCCCTTTATTCCTCATATGCAGAGTTCCTCAGACAAACCTGTGCAGCCTGTCCAGCATTCCTCATTATTCCCCAGAAGGCAACAAGAGGCCCTGGTTATTTATTGGCTCAAAATATTCATTCATCCCCTCAGTTGTACATGGCTAGGTTACCCTTGCAAGCCATAATAGGACACAAGTATGGCCCTAAGGTATCTGGTTAAGAAATTAAATATTATTTCTTCTGTAATGCTTGAATGCCCAAATTATGAGGATTGGTAATATCTCACATATTGAGTGTAAAGACAAAGTGAAATGTTTAAATTGCTGTTTGAATATCACTATAATGCACAAATTTAAAGCTTAAAATAAAAACAAAATTTTAATAAAAAATCAGAATTCCCCTACAAAAATATTTGCTCTTTGCTAAAATGGTGATATTTATAGAAAAACTATTCTTTGTTCTACCAGTTTTAGTGTATTGTTTTGAAAACACAACTTATCATTGCATTTTCAATCATTTGGGAGAGTCTCTCCAAAGTTTCATCTGGATTTTGTGACAGCAAAAATTTTAAATCATCATTTGAAATTCTTTCACCAAAACAGATTTACAGTCACTATGGGCAAAATACAAATGACCTATTGCTATTTTTATTTTGTAACCACTTAAGTTATTCTGATAGGGCAAAAAGAGTGAATGACCATAAAGTTTGCTTTGCCTCTTTCATCTGTCTTTTTTTCTGATGGCACAGGAAGTTAAAAATTTTATTTGACAAGAGAAAAAACAAGCAAAAAAGAATCAAAGAATTTTAAAAACAAAGAAACAAAAAAAAAAAAATTCCCCAAACACTGCAAGTAGCCTGTTCTCAAAAAATTCTTCAAAAGTGAAATAAACTTGAGAGCAGAACATCAGGTTTATACAACCAAAGTCAAGAAAAGTCAAGAAATCAACTAAGTTTTCAAAAATTTCCAATCATAAATACTCCATTCCTAATCCTGTTTCCTTGTTAAATGTGGAGCCTAATAGATTATTGATTTTGCTGTAAAACCTAGACCATAAAATATACAAGATATGCGCAGAGGTGGCATCAAGGTTGGTCTCATAGCATTAACTTTTATGTTTCCTGACTCTCTGGATTTTAACTATAGCCCAAAATATTACAGTTTTGTACTAACAGTTCATGTAGCTCCCACTAAAATAAATTGCAGCTTACCTTTAGTATTTATCAGCAGACTAGAAAAGTAAGACAATGGTCTTTTTATTCCAAATTTGTTGTGACAGTCATGACAAACATATGGATAAAAACAGTCTTACAAGCAGGATGCTTATCTGTTTTACTAGTTCAGAAAGGTCTGATTGATGTGAAAGACCAAGGTCTCTCTAAAGATAATTTAGCCATTTCCATACAGTTTACGCTTGTGTTAGCTGTATCCTGCAAGGGGGCTCCCAGGGGGATTTTCTCTGACCTTCCCTCTAAAAGGTAACATATAAGAGATTCCTAAAGGAACCATCATCTAACAAGACTAATGATAGCTTCCATGCCTATTATCATTCAGTGAGAGTGAAAGAGACTTTAAAAATGCAGTACCACATTCCTCCCTTGATGTTTCTCATGATCTATTAAGGTATTAGATGCCAGATAAATTAATCATTAAAAACTTACAGTTAAGTCTTTACAAATAATAACCAGGTGTACTTTGATTATTTTTTTATCTCACTATATAGATTTATATATTTCTGTCACTAAGCACAAGTGATAAAGGACAATTTGTTTATTAATGACTAATGGCTGGCTACAGTTCAGAGAAAGACCTATATTCTTCAGCTTCACAGTGCATTAGAAAGTTGGGAGGATTATGGAAAACAATCCATTCTTCATTTCTGAAGTAGCTCATGGTTTGTCATTAAACTGTGCTTTCAAGCAATTTTAGGGAGTGTGAGCTATTGTGCTGACTGTTTATTAGTGCATATAACCTACCAGTTGATTTATTTTTTCCTGATCAGTAGTACTTTGCTTAAAAGTTTTTCCAATTCAGTTACTACACAGAATTTTTTGGGAACTAGTTTTTATTGAAACAGTCTTCCCTAGCTTAGCTTTTTCTTTAGTATAAAAGAGATTATCTACATTTACTTTTAAACTATTGTCACCATAATATGATTATTGACATTTTTTTCCCTGATAGCCAATGTATTTTTAAATAAAATAAAAGCTCTTTCAGAGCAGTGATGACTTGTTGAATTTCACTGTTGTCATAAAGATCTATTTATTTTCTTCAAGGTTTGTATTCATTTAGTCCCATGGGGACCATGTGCCTGCATTTCCCAAGTGACCATGTTGCTTTCTAGAGATTTAAAACTTTTACTTTAAAATAGGAAATTATTGACCTGTATGATTGGAGCTTGTTTCCTGATGTGAACTACTTCAGCTCTACTTCTAGATCCCTAGGTAAGCATGCATTTGCACTGACTATGGATAATTCTTGCTGTTTCTCCACTGGAATATAAAAAATACAGATGCATTCAACAGAGTAACTTTAAATACATTTTTGAATGTTGAAAATGTATTCTGAAACTGTTGTATGTATTGTATTTTATTTCATAAGCCAGTATGTTAGTACTTTTCAATATGATGCCTTAATATCTGCCTAGTTTTATTTTACTAAAATCTTGATTTCTATCATGGATATTTGGAAATGTTGCACCAGAACCTAGACTATTCATGTAATCAGTGGCACAAGATCTCTCAGCTATAACAGATTCTTGATATATAATAATATTAATAATAAAAGTATCTGTGATCTCCTGGATATTTCTAGTGGATTTATGCCTGCCACATACTTAACAACATTTATGACAATCCCTGCTAAACAATAAGATGGATTGGCAGTAAAGGCAGTAAAGGTGGTAAAACACAGCTTATTTTGGAAAGGGTTGCTCAGCATGGAAGTTAGGCAGAGAAGTGGGCTCATGTGGAAAATGTCTTTTACCACAAAAGTAATTTTTCCCCTAATCCACTGACGTGAAACATACAGGAACATGCTTCATATGTGAGGAGCATCCTGGAGAATATTCAGGAAGAAAAGATACCCTTCCTTGATCTCCTTCATCCATAGTCAGACAGCATGACAGATGTTCTGCTGTGCAAGTCTGTATCAGCCAAAAGACCCCGTGTGCTTGGTGCTCGCCCCTGTGGCTGTGCCAAAGCTCTCCTCTGCTTTCCTTAGAACTGTCCTAATGGCTCTGGCAGAGACAGTGCTAAATACACACCTACAGCCCAGCTACCTACATCTGTGATGTTAAATGACACCCAACTGTAGCTCCCCTTTCTCAAGGCTGCAAAACTTAAACAGAAAAATGGGAGGAATACAATAGAATAGAATAGAATAGAATATTCCATTTCAATATGGAATGGAGATCAGTGAATGATGATTAGTGCATTAATTAGTAATTAATTTAAATAACTGTAGTTCCCTGTTCCCCTCCCCCGCCCCCTATTTTTTGAACAAGAACTTTACTTTCACATCTTCTTTGGCGAGATTATTCATTAGTTCTGGGCATAATCCATAACCTGCTGAATAAACAGAATTAATACACCCAAAAACCAAAAGGGTTTTTTTTTTTTTTGATGGAAATTTATAGTGATGAGCAAACCTATGAGGATCAAGTTCTGATCTGTATGCTTGTTAACATAACTTTAGATTTTTACTTTTCTTGTTTATTTGAAATATTTTGCTGTTTGTTTCGAGGGTTCACATCTTCCACTCCCCAGTAGGGCTCCAGTGCCAGTAGGAGATTCTTGGTGTTACAGTAGCACAACAAAGAGCTTAAAAAAGAAAAAAAAAAACAAACAAACAAACACCAAATTATTTTCTGGGGGATATTCCTGGTATTACACTTAATTTGTTGCTATATTCACAGAAAATATGAGAAATTAATGAGAAACATTGGCACGTCCTTTAGTTGGTAAATCTCAAGGAGTCAATGGAGGAATATTCTGCCCCAAGTGGCATGAGGTGTTTAACTTAGAACATATCTGAAAGTTAACTACAATCAATTTATATGTTTTAAGTCAGTTCTCATGCTAGGTGTAGGCTTTCTAAGAATTCTAAGATTCTACCAGAATAGCAATGTAAATACCTGAAAATACTTTTGCCTGATATTTTATGAGCCACTTACCCACCTCTATCACTGGCACTTGAACAAAGAAAAAGTGATGTGAAATACCTTCACAAAACAGCTGTCCTCAAGACTATATTTAGTGGAAGAGATAAGACTCCAACAATTGTTACACTGCTTCACAGACATTCCTCTCCTTTCTTCTAATCCATTCATTTAGACAATAAGCTGAAGTGCCTTTTGTGGCAGTGAAAATGTGCGATACACAAGATGAATCACCAATAATATTTACACATACATCAGGGGGCTTCATGTACTGCATGACATGCCTTCCCTGAGGGTGAGATATTGTCAAATATTGGTCAGTAAAAGGAATAAAGTATAGTATATTTTTCATACTTTTGAAAAGAAATACTGAAAACTAGGAGTTGTATAAGCTTTAAACCAAAAAGTCCTTACCTAGGAAATCTGTGATACAAGAAAAACAAGGTGAAAGATAAAATTACACCTAGAATTTTGAGAGTCCCTACAATAAATTAATATAAAAAAATCATAATATTAATCTAAATGGAAACCATTAGTGATATCACCTTTTGTTTGCTCTTTTGGACTCTTCCAAGCTGGAAACCATCTTCATCCCATGCCTCTCAGGATATATGCCTGATTAGGATTCTGATCTGAGGCTACCATCAAGTACAGATCAGATCTCAGGGAAGCTGAATTGCTTTTGAAGATGCCTTTCCCTCTCTCTAGTAGGGAATACCCCTAAATACAGAAGCCTTAATTTTGGCATTTATTGTCACAAAGGAAATGGAATAAATGGAAATGAACAATCATAGAGTATCAATCTGTTAATCTCCTTCAAAGTGGATTCAGGTGCAATGGTCAGCTCTAGGATGCCTTGCTTCTTATTTGGAGAGATGAAAGAAAAATTTGGCTATTTTTCCTTCAGAGGGAAGGATGAAATGTTGTTCTAAACATCTCAGGGATTATTACTAAAATTATTACACACTGTCTATTTGAGCTGGATACAGCAGCGAGGAGGCTCAAGAGGCAGTAATGCAGAGTGGTAAGAAAGGCAAGAAGAAAGAAAAGAAACCACATTTAATGCTGAATGTTTTTCTCTAAAAAGAAGGAGTTGGATGTTGAAGATAGCACTGCATAACCAACATTTTCTCTCTCATCTCTGTGCAAGTATTCTGTGCATTGATTAATTAGTTATTGGTAACCATGGTAGCCCTTTCTAACATTTCTCATTTGGTTTCCTAAGTACCCTGTTGGAGGCTTATGTTCAATCCTATAAACAGAGAAATTAATAATTGCCTATAGTGTTAATGAGTAATAAAACCTCTGGCATAACATTTATAAAAGGCACATGAGAATTGAAAAGTGTAGTATGGAGGAGATATGGAATTGTGAGTGTGGAAATGATAGAGATACAGAGCACTGTCATAGGAAAATAATGTTATATGAACAAAGGGCAGCGAGGAAGTGATAGAAAAAGCACATCAGAGAACCATTCTCTTCCTCTGTGGCCTGGCTCTTTCTCAGCATAATAAAAAGAAGAGATACGAGGGTGATAAAATTCATGCTAGACACATCTCTAAAGAGAGAACTGACCGAAGAATAAAAAAAAGCACTTTCCTCCTAAGTCTTAAATTTGCCAGAGTGTATTCACCTCCAGCAGCAAGGTACAAAGGTACCACTGGTCCCTAGCTAATTTAAGGTATAGACAGCTCTGTAGAAGGGCAATGTATGCACGGAGGAAAAACTTTAGGGCCATTCTGAGGAACAATTTTTTCTGCTCTGCTCCTTTCACAAATGTCTGTATTTTCACTAAACACTGTGATCAGTTTAGAAAGAGATTAATTTGGGATGTCTAGAAAATGTGTTTCAGAACTTGTGGATGTCATCCTTAGTGTCAACAAAGGATTTTGATCAGTTGATTGTACCTTGAGTTCTTCACTTTGTAATAAAGTTTAACCTCATGTGTCTGTTAATGTAGCATTATGCTTTAACTTCAGCTTCAGCATTACAAAACACCCATGGAGTGACAAGTGTTCAATTTGCTATTAATAGTAAATAAGGATTTTTTTCCCCTGTACTCTACATTTGTCATCTCTGCATCATATCTTGAAGCTTGAAATTTTTTGAAAGTGTTGCCTCCTAGGTAAAGCTGTAGAGACTTTTACTTACAATGAAAAGTATGAATGTGGAGAAACTAGTTTTCACTATGTCCCCTTTTGAAGAGCTCAATCACTTGTGTGTAAACACAGGCATGTGGAAAGTGTTCTGCAGCATCTCTCCAGCAGACAACTGATCCATCAGCCTTAGGTCACAGCCATGCCTTGACCCACACCTCCTGCCTATTGCTTAGTTTCAAGGACTGCAGAGAATGTATGGGGATAGCAAGAAAATTATCATAGAGATTTAAAAAGACTTACAAGTGTCTTAATCACATCCTGGAACCAGCCCCACTAACTCTGAATAGGTAGACTCCTGTTTTTATAATAATTGAAGCCAAAGCCAGTGCTCCAATCAAAATGCAGCTATTACAATGAGGAGTGTAAATTTACACAAGCTGTCTTGAATCTTCATATCGAGAATAGCAAAAGGGAATAAAACAGACATGCACACTCAGATGCACGTGCACACCCTCTATTGGAGGTATAAAGATTTTATTCAAGGTAAACTTTTTAAGGATAAAAGTCAGAAAACTCAGAGGATGTACATTTCTGTCCTGAATTGCACACCACTGACATGAACTTACCTGCTGTGGAGTTGAAGAGACCTTAAGAGTTTTCAGGGATTTAAAATAACATATTTCCAAAGGAGTTAGATGCCTGAATACTTTTGAGATTTTAGTTGAAGTGCTTCCAACTGTTCTGTGGCATCTTACTGTTGAACTTTAAGGTGCTAGAGGGGAGAATTACCAAGAAAAGAACTTTTAAGTGTATATTCTAACAACACTTGTTTGTATAGTTTCACTGAGGAACTGGAAGCATTCACATAAAAAGTCCTTCCTTCCTTCCTTCCTTCCACCACTTCCTTCCGCCACTTCCTTCCTTCCGCCACTTCCTTCCTTCCTTCCGCCACTTCCTTCCTTCCGCCACTTCCGCCACTTCCTTCCGCCACTTCCTTCCGCCACTTCCTTCTGCCACTTCCTTCTGCCACTTCCTTCCTTCCTTCCGCCACTTCCTTCCTTCCGCCACTTCCTTCCTTCTGCCACTTCCTTCCGCCACTTCCTTCCACCACTTCCTTCCACCATTTCCTTCCTTCCTTCCGCCACTTCCTTCCGCCACTTCCTTCCTTCCGCCACTTCCTTCCTTCCTTCCGCCACTTCCTTCCTTCTGCCACTTCCTTCCTTCCACCACTTCCTTCCGCCATTTCCTTCCTTCCTTCCGCCACTTCCTTCCACCACTTCCTTACGCCACTTCCTTCCTCACTTTTCCATGGAGCTACACGTACTTTACAGGAGACAGTCAAGTCCTGTTCACATTGAAGTCAGTGGCAGAAAAATTATTTTAATTCTAGGGAAATAAGATGTTGATTTGGAAATATCTGTAGGAATTTAATTATTAAAAAATTATTTAGAAAATCTTTACTCAAATAAAAAATTATTCAGGGTGCTTTACTATCTGGAGGACTTGAGGTGACTAACATGTAGTTATTAATCTAAAAATATTAGTCAAAAGTTGAAAAACTCAAATTAAATGGTTCTGTAGAGGCTGGTAACTCAAAAACTTTTCCAGCTTTAGAAGAAATATTTCTCTTTGCCCTTGGTGTAAATATAACAGTTTTGAAAACAACAACAAATACTTTCAAAACCAAGAATTGGTGCTAAAATTCCTGTGTGGCCAACATGAAACTTATTAATGTCTAAGGTGGCCATGATTTTTATGGAACAATATGCACCCACCATGCAGTAGACCTCAAAGTATTACCATTTAGGCACATGAAAACAGACACAGTCAAAAATCATAAGTTCACCAGGAAAACATTGATTAAAGAGGATTTTGAGTCTAAGTTAACAGAATTGTCCATAACTGTAACTCTTAACATCTTTAATTAGGTGAAAGACATCGAGTTCTGTTACTGAATACACAGTGTAAAAACAGGGGCTAGTAACCCACAGCAAATCCTCCAGTGATTCAGGCCTGTGTCATTTGATCCACAGGCTGGGAACTGATTGCACTGAAACAGATGTGCCTGTACATGTGAGACAGAAGCAGGAGAAATAATGTGGAAGAACTAAGAGCAGTGGAGACACAGTTACAAACACAGAGCAGTGAATGCTATGCCCTGCCTTGAAAGGAGCCTGCAATTGCAAATAGAAAACTCATTTCTGTTGCTTGATTCTTGCTGTCTTGAGGAAATAGGTCTGGGATCCTTTGGAAATAAACAGGATGTCTTCTGGGACACTGCTGATGCATTTTTTCCTTCCAATATACAGCCCACAGAGTCCTGACTATTGGCTAAATGCTTAGCTGAAACTATTTAAACTAATTAATATTCACATTTTTTGATGATAAATGTCCCACTCAGCTTTCTATTTACATATATTAGATGTCTTCCCCAATGTGCAATTAAACATTTCTCTCTTAAAATATTTATTTTTTTAATCTTTCTATTGCTTTTTTTAGTATGTCAATAGCTACTCATAAGATGCTTTGATAATTCTGGTGCATGGTTCAAGATGAAAAGGATGAAATATTAGCCCATATATCTTCAGACACCATGTTTTTGTCACATTTAGAACAGTAGATAGCAGTGGTGTCACAGCATGTGTTAACAATTAGCAGATGATTCATTTTAGTAGCAGCTTTGCTGTAAAGGCTTCAATATTTCTCAGCACAAGGACTGTGTCCTTTGACTAATCTGCTTATTTTACTGTCCAAACCAATGCTTGCCCATTTTGAATTTCATGTTTACATTCAGAATCCTTTTGACTGCAGGTTTGGGAAGTACCAAATGCTTCTCCATCTGGGAAGGTCATTTTAATCCCCAAGATGGACTTGCTGACATGAAAACAACATATTTGGAATCGCTGCCAACTCTGGGCTGGTCCTTTGCAAATGGCACTTCAGGCACAGGGCATGGGAAATAGACTTTTATTACCCACACATCTTATTTATAGAAATGAAAATAATTAGTAAAGCATACTATTCACTTGTTTTGTTTATTTATAAGTGTTATTTTCCTCTTGTTTCTCACAAAGTAACTTTGCACTGTGAAGCAGGATCCTTGAGTAGCTGTCTGCCATCAGAGCCGCCGGTGCTGAGCTACGCAGGGAGAGGCTGAGCCCAGCCTCTGCCGAAGGGAGTGATATATGGGCTCATATCTGACAACAACAGAAAATAAAAACAGGGCTGTATAACCACACAGAGCAGGAGGTTGCCTTGGGCAGCAAAATATAATGGGCTGCAAAATGTTAAGAGACTGTTTACGCACTGGCAGCCTACTGTGCTGCTCCAACACAAGTAATTTCATGCCGATAAAATTGCACAGAAGTATGTAAACATATCTGTGTGCAGATTTAGGGAGTCGGTGAGGTGTCCTATAGCTGTATCCTCTGCTTTTCTTATCACTATTTTTTGTCTCTACAGCTTCACCAAGGAGGCAACACTTTCAAAATTGTCTTGGGTAGAGGTATCCACATATTTTTTCCAGCTGGGGAATGTGCTGGGTTTTTGCTGCAAACCGGAAGACCACATATAGACTGTTTAGGGTGGAGCAAATTACAGCTGCTCCCAACTAATATGAGAACTCGTGTTTTAAAGCCACAGCTCCCACCTCAGTTTGATCCAAGCAACTCTGCTAGAATCAATACAGCATATGGAATGCCGGGATCTTGTCAGAGTGGTCTTATGCACCATTAATCCCTTGGCTATACTCGGCACTCATGGCTAGGACAGCTGTAGAACCCAGAGAATGTCCAGTGTTTGTTTGACAGGGCTGCTGATAAGAATGTACAGTGTGAAGTCTGAGATCAAATGATTGGTTGAAGCTCACCATGTAGAAGGAACTGCTGTTTGAATGAGAACTGTCTTAATCTAAAGTCGCAATAAAGTTGTGTTCATTTTATTTGAAGATACTCGTCCACATCTTCAACATCTATACACCTTTTTTATCTATATATTTGCACCAATATCTCCATCAATTTATCTCATAAAGTTGTAGGGGGATTTGGGCATTGCA
Source organism: Molothrus ater (assembly GCF_012460135.2). NCBI lineage: Eukaryota > Metazoa > Chordata > Aves > Passeriformes > Icteridae > Molothrus > Molothrus ater. The sequence continues at coordinate 104,670,797 of NC_050480.2, read as the reverse complement.
GTCAATTCTTAATTTAGGGAGCAGTAACCATACAAAATTGCCTATAGCTTCTTGGTTCAAAGTTTTCATTTTAGAGTTTAAAAATACATGAAAATCTGCAGCAATTTGATTAATAAGCCCAGGGTAAGATTTTAATTTTTCCTCCTTTATTTTTTTAACCATACTTTTTCCTGTAGGAAACCTTTAATTTGAAGTTAGTACAGCCTTCATACACAGATATGTTTTATCTCACAGGGTGAAAAGGTGAAAGCTAAAGGTATGTTTGAAAAGGGCTGGTTATCAGCTACACAGTCAAATTTTTAATTTCCAGCAGACAGAAGCCTGAATAAAATGAAAAGGCATTTCTCGAAAATAAAAATAAGGAGAGCTTGACAAACAAGAAAACTTTTCCATTAATATTTGGTTTAAAATTTATTTTATATGACAATGAATATGCTTTGTGTGTGCGCTGATTTACTGCAAACATTGGAAAAATTGAATTTGAATGTCACAAATGGAAAACCAATTTCAGAAAGATATGCATAATTCCAGACAGAAACAATCCTTTAAATCCACATGCAGAAGTAGTTTGTGCTGGAACCTCTAGGGGGCTCATCCAAACATTGGGAAAAATCTGTACTATTCTAACTTAAGTTTTGAACACATGCATGCAGATGTATGAACATTGGAAGAACCCGCCAGTGTAAATTTCCCTACGCACTCTACACAAACCTACAATTTATAGGACAAAACACAAGTCATCTTTAATGTTTATTCTGTGGCTGAGAAAATAATTCATCAGTTATTTAGGAGCCTCAATTCTTTCAGCATCAAACTGACACAGGAAAGGTAAGATGTGAAGGAAAGAGGAACCTACAAAGCAGCTCCTATCGAACAATCCTGAGGCAAAATAGATGTAAAAAAGTCTCTTCTAGGTTCAAATAATCAGCTTGCTGCAGTGTTTAGCTCCAAACAGATGTTTACTTTTTCACTAATTCTAAAGGTCTAGGGCTATACAACTACATCCTTCATTTTGTATTAGCGATCCCATAATTTTTGTTATTTTCTATTTTTTTTTTTTTACCATTATTAAAACCCCTCAAGGCTCTTCCGGTATTCTGAAGTTTCAGGAAATCTTTGAAATCCTCTGGGGCCTGTGCTCTCTGACAAGGTATCATGGAGGCATCAAATGAAGGAAGGATAAGTAAAAATAAAGTGAAAAAACAGGACTGAGAAAAAAAAGTACATCAGCTTTCCTTTTTACAACAGGATAGAATTTTTCAGTCTTGAAACTATGTCAGTCATAGTGTAGTAGGATATAATATAAAAGGTGTGATTTCTCTTCATCTATGCCAAAGTGTACAGTTTCAAGTAATATTTTATCATCTGTAGGTATTAAATAAATTAATAGTTTCCTCACTTGGAAAACATTTTTCAAATGCTTACAAGATTTGGGATAGGACCGCATTTAAAACAGTGAGTGATCAAAATTTAAATTAGGAAATTGTATTCAGCCTATGATTATTTGATATACTAAATTAGTATATATAGATTTATGCCTTTGTGTGTGTGTGTGTGGGTATATTGATTCTTTGAACAAGGAACACTGGAAAAATGAATTAAATATTAGGTTTATTCAAAGCTTACTGAGAAGCAGGGGATGAGATGTCTGCTGAAATAAGTCTAGGTTCAAAAACTTCCATTGAGCAAAATATATAGTAATTTAACAGAAGAATTAGGGCCAAATGCAGAGTTATATTGGCAAAGGTGGAACAAAATAGCATTTAAAATTTTTTTAAGGTTTAAATTTTTACAGCTCAGGTAACATAGTGTAACATCCTTGCTCCTAGTAAAAGTAAAGATGTGTTATCAACATTCACAGTCATTGGCCCATAATTTTAATGTATTTTAAAAAAATAAAATTATCTAACTGGAGAGCATTTTGAAAACTTTTTTGTCACTACTGTAAGAATAACTGAGTGTACCATCCTCTTCTAAGTCACCTCAGCAAAGGCTCTCCTTCCCCACAGACATCATCAAATGATTCCTCCTGTCTTCATTATTGTAGTAATAGTAACAAATGCTACTGGGACAAGTCAGCATTCATTGACATCATTGATCTGACATGTTGAATTATAACAGTAAATATTAAGTTGAAGTTTAAATTCCCTACATGGTCAAATGGAAATCCCATCACAGCTAAGTTTTACTGAGCAGAATGAAAACAATAGGTAACAGACACATATAAACTTCCCTGACACCTCTCAGTTCTTAAACCTGAAGTTAAAATGGGATCTTGGCTTCTACTCCGTTCTTCTGTCTGAGCTAGACTATTCTCCTTATTCTTCTCTGTTGTCAGACAATGTTGATAATTCTATATGTAGTTTTTCCTCAAGAGTCTTGAACAAATTTTATGAGGGCTTTTTCTTCCCCTTTTCAAACAGACTTCTCCCCTGAGACTGGAAGTATAATTTCACTCTTCATCTGCTGTCATGTTCCATTAGAAGTTGCAGCTGAGTATTTTCTGCATTGTTTCACAGCACAGGAAAATCATGGTTTTGCACAACCTTTTACATTTAACAAGAAACGGAACGCCTTGGAACAAATGGAACAAATTTTACTTGACTTTGGGCCTAGCTTTTACTTGACTTTGGCCCTAGCTCAGTGGAAATGCTGAATGTTGTGTGTTGGCCTTCCAGAGCGAGAGTAGACCTGGTCAGAGATGGGTTTGAGAACGGCTACTCAAAATTCACTGTACTTTCTAAAAATGTGAATGCAAAGGCTTCAGGTGACTCCTGAGAAAATGCCCAAGCTGTGTTGGAACTATTTCTTCAGTAGTTCCTCATTTTCAAGCTCGCAAAGAAAAAGGTTAGTGAGAAAAACTGAGTATCTAGGAAGGCAATGAAACTGCCCAAGGGCAGCAGAGCTTTACTTTTACTTTTGTTTTTCAAAATGGAAGTTCCCTGAACTCTTCAAAGGTTCATGTTTAGTGTCTAGATTTCCATTTCATGTGTCTTCCTGAATTCTGCTTAGTTTAGCAACTCATATAACCAAGCCCATGTCCTTATAAATATAAACAAAGTCACATGCAACGATGAGTGCCTTTACATTTTGCTTTTAGATGACTCTGGTCCTCTGTTTTCATAGAGAATTTCCCCTCAGACCTAGCTTTGAGATAAATAAACAGTGTTAAAGATGTTCATTTTACTCATTCCAGTATAATAAAAATAATAACACCTCATTATTTTCATTGGAGGTTGATAACTGGATCCAGATCATATGCATTCTGAGTCTTTCCCTTTGGGAACTTACTTTTTTTTACTTATGCTAGCTTTTGGTTTTAATCTCCTTCCATTTGTTTCATGTTTTCTTCTGCTCCCTTTACTCTTGCCTACCATTTGCAATGGAAAAAGAGCACAAGTCAGCTGAGCCATTCAGGTAATAAACTTTTTCAAATTCTTTCCAGCAAAGCCTCTCAACTTTTTGCTCTCAATAGAATTTCAAAACTGAGTTCTTCCCTGAGATCAAATTTTAAAATGTCTAAATTGAGCCCAGATTATTTTTTAAATTCAACTACTCATTTATAATGGAAAACATTCATCAAAATTTAATTTTGTTGTTAATTAAAGACATAGAATATATTGAGTACCTAAATATTAAGTAGCTAAATACCAAATAAACAATTCCCAATTTTGCAGTTTTTGAAAAGGAAGCAAAAATGTTTTCATTATTACAATGAGTACAGATTACATTTAAATCTTACGTTTAAATCAAATATAGCTAGCTCTTTTTTAAAAAATAATAAACTGATACTCCTAAACCTTGTCATTTTCAGCTCCTGATAGAGGCAATAAGAGAAATTAAATCTTGGCTGTACAAAAATATGTTGCATATCTGTAGTTTTGCACAAGTCAAAAGGCCACTTGTGTGTGAGGGAAGTGGGGGCAAGCCAATGGCGATCAAAAGTCTTGAAAACTGGAATAAATGGTGCAGTCAATGTTGTAGTGGGAGGCAATTGAAAATTATACTGACCTCAATGTTTAAAAATACATCTGTGTAGCAATCTACTTTTACAGGTAGTAAAGAAAAGGGAATTTGAAAATAAACCCTTAAAACTGGCATAGTAAAAAATACATTTCAGGCAAACTAACTCAGAAGCGGAGAATAATGGTATTTCATTTGTGTGAAATGAAATCTAAATAAGCAGCAGCATTACTGAGCTTTGAAACACAATATAAAATTATTTCTACTATAAATGGAGAAGAAAGAAAAATCAACTCAATACCAAAAATAACCAATGCTCATTCCTCTGTGTGCTACCTTACAAACAGAACAATTTCAGTTTAAAGACATCCAGTCGGAAAAAAACAATCCATCATCCTTGTAGACTTAGACATTCAAAGAGCACAAGAGGAAATCCTGGTTAACCTCCATATAATATTTGTATACAAATGAAAAAGTATACTATTAAGGCAGAAAGAGTCAATGAAAGGCCATATGTAAATTCAGAAGCTCAAGACTGCAATTTAAACCCCTGGAGATATCTCCACAACAGATCCTGCAGGGAAGATAAAGGGATAGCCCTAAACTATATCAGCATATTGTTTGTTAATTGTCTGCCATGTGTGGCAAAATCTTTTTATTTTAATCTCATAGCAGATGCTGGTGAATATTCAGTATAAAGTAGAGAAGAGTTCATGTTAGCATTCCTAGAGCTGTGATTATAGCCCATTGAATCATGGTTGTAAATGGCCTCTTGGGAACATCTGTGTATAAAAGAAGGACTCCAGATTGAGAAAATAAATCATTATCAAATATTATATAATTTACACCATTTGCTAACTAAGACAGAACATTAGGTCATTAGTCCATGTAAATAGAAGAACAAATTAACAAAAATGGTATCATGGGACATTTGAGCATTCAGCTTAATTTTGTATTTGATGTGATCAATAATAGGCAAAAGATCCATCTTGACTTTTGCCTCTGAGTCCTTTTACCTAGTACGGCAGTATGAAGGAAAGAGGCAGTACTCCATTTCTAACAGTGATTTGTGTACTGTGTCAGCTATGCTAGACAAGCTACAAAGCTGTGCCCCTACCTCTGCTCCAGCAAGCTGAGCAGATGCCATTCTCACAGCCAGCAAAAATAGCTACTGCTGCAGCAGGCAACAAAAGCAGTGCTGTGGCACCTGCCGCCTTGGCCAGCTGAGGCCACGGTCGGCTATCAGTCAAGGCAGTGGCAATGGGGCCACATAAACCCAACACATGCCCTGCTGTTGTCCTGTCTAGCCACAGCCATGTGCCCAAAAGACAGCTTTCCACTCTTGGGAAGCATCCTTTGAATATCTTCCTCCTGAGAAGGAGAAAGGAATAGCAAGGTGGTCTGGCCATGTGGCAGAGAGCACCTCCCAGGACTTCAGAGGCATGCCATCAATTTTTGCCACTGAGCATTTTGTTCTTATGGAATACCATGAAGTAATGAAGTAAAGACCCTGATGGGCTTTTCAGGCCCTGACATAACATTTAAACCTACACGGGTTATTGTCTATTACCCAGTTCAATGTCTTTCATAATTATTTCTTATGGAAGCAGGGGGATAGGACTACAGCGTCCTACATCGTGTCCTCACTTTCTCAGGATCAGAGGGATGTTTAGCACAAGCTTCTGCAGGGTAACAGCTTCTGTTCTGCTTCCAAATCTTAGTCTTAGTAATTCTAAAACCTTCTGAATATAACTAAATTCTTCCTGTTCTTGCTGTTGTGTGGAAATAACACCAGCTGAGCCTGAAGTCCAGCCAGCTTACCTGATGCGTTAGTTGAGACATTTGGGATTTTTGTCTCTGTGTCAAAAAGCTGAGTGTTTGGGTACCCAAGCATCCTAGTTCACACCCTGTGAAGCCAATTCCTCTTTGTCCTAGGAGGGCTGAAAACTATAACTGAGAATGCATTTTCAGAACAAAGTATTTTGATTATGTAAATGTTAGGCATGTCTGGATTTTTCTCTCCATGGAAAATTACCAGAGAGTTTCCATATCCAAATTTAGGGGGATCAGTATTACTTTTTGCCTTTAATTTTCTACTGAATATGATGTCTGATCTCTGATCAGGCCCTGCAAAACTGGTTCCAAGACATGAACAGAAGAATTCCAAGCTGTTGAGATGGTTGTTACATTCTGAAAGATGGCTTTGAGGAAGAAAAACTGTTGTTTTTCCAGTCCCTAAATTTTAACTTAGTCTTTATGATACAGCTGACTGACTTTGTGATACATTTTCCACCATGTGACTGCTTTCTTCTAATATTCAAGACTGCAAAACTCAGTGGAGACATTTTGACATGTGCTAAATATACATATTCAAAATAGGGTAAAGTTGCTTTGGTTTCTCTCCTTGACACTTTCTTCCTCACTTAAGCCCACTTATAATCTGAATTATTTCTGCAGGGACCTAACCTGCTTCACAGAGGAAGTCACTATGCTACCTTGCACTGTGGAGCAATTTTTATAGGGTGATATTCATGTGGCACTTGTGCTATTTTTGCAGCTAAATTCACATTGTATTTTTGCTCTCTATGCATAGCTTGATTTTCCTTTCATACTCAGTTCCTCCCCACATATTTATCCATATTTAATTCTATGTTTCAGTTCTTTTTTATAAATACATGGTGAACATACTAGATTAAAAAGCAAAAATTTACCATTACTTGGTATAAATACAGTCCTGTGGCACACATTCATTCTAAATTTAGCAAATACTGTGGTAAAAGCAATGCCACAGAAGAGTATTTGTTTACCTTTCAGAGGCGCCCTGGTTATTTAAGTAAAATTAAGTTAGATTCTTCTTTATAAGCTTTTGTCCATCACTGGAAAGTAGTACTGGCACTAGCAAAATTAACAAAGCCCACACATTTTCCACTATGCTTTTGGAAGAAGTTTTCACCCACATTAAGAAACATGACACATTCTTTGATGGTGTTTCACTTTGCATGGATTGTTTTCACAGCTATGAAAAGGGAAATTGTTAGAAATATGGGTAATATGTCTAGGCTAAAATGAAAATAATTTGATGCATGATCAATTTATTACTAATATTTATTCTTGTGGGAAAGTATCTTTTGGACTTTTAATTCAATATACACTTTGTGAACACTCTTTGCTCAAAACATTCCAAGGGTGTCATTAACTGGTGAAACAAAGCTAGTTGAATTATTTGCTTAGCAACATTTGGCTAGCAAATAATTTCCATACCAGCCATGCTCTCTGGAAAAAATCTTCATCTAGTATTTGCCAAAATAATTTCCCTTGATAAGTTTGGAAATTTTTTCAAATTTGTTCTCCATAGTGCTAAAGTCCTTTCAAGTCTTATATATGACTGATCACTTCAGATAGATGAAATTGTTTCTGACGTATAATTTTAACTGCATTTTTCTATTAATATCTGTTTATTGAGGGAGTTTAAAAGTAACACATATTCCAATCTATTTCTTTTCTCAGTTTTTAGCTGAGCAATACATTGGGATAAAATATGAGCTTTATGATTTGCAGCATTCTAGCCCAGCAATGAACAGACAGAAAAGAACCACACAGCATTGGCTCAGAAATTACAGTAGTCCAATTAATTCAGAACAGAAACATACTACCAATAATTTTTTTCTTGAGTTTATAAGCACAACCTCATTTTCAATGAACATGGTCAGGTGAATGAGATTCTTATTTCTGTGATTTCTCTCATATTTTAACTTGAAAACTTTGATTATATTGGGGAGTGAGAGAAAGAAATACCAGAATAGTTACTGATATTTCAATTTTGAATGCATAAAAATATCAGGTGGTTTTCTGTTTTTACTCATTTTTATTTGCTTTAAAAAAGCAATAAAATAGGATAAAAATATTGCAATTTTTCCAACTAAGTTTAAAGTGCAAAATATTATGTTTTTAAGTCAGCAATGCATTCTTTGTTTCCAGCAAAATCTGTAATAGAACTTGTAAAAATTTTCCTTTATTACATGGGTGACAAAACTATAACCTGTTTCTTCTTAAAGCAATTTATAGAAGACACTGAAATACCCAAAATACACATGCCTTAGCTTGGAGATACTCCTGCCTGAATTCCTTCTCTACCTGACATACAGCCTGGTCTGAAGAAGGTTTCCTGTATCACAGGGGATCGAGTGAGGTATTGGACTTGTAAATATTTCACTGTCTCTCTACTTGCAAAACTCTGCTGTTTCAAGTCAAGCATTTATTACAGTATAGAAGAACATAGGAATAAACTTGATGGGTAAGAGCAGAAATCCAAGCAGCTTTGTGACCAGCAAGGCACACACCAGAGAATGACAGAAGTAGAAAACAACCTTTCCCTGATAGTCTCTCCCAGTTCCCAACCTGGAAGATATCTGCAACCATAATTGTATCAGACTCATGTATTTTAATAGCCCTCAACAGAGCTTTATTCTTCGATCGTGTCTGTCTTTTTGATCTCACTTATACTTTTTGCCTGTGATTTTTACTTAGTAACAAGAACTTCCTTTGGTTTTTTTTATACGTGCTATCTTATAATTTCATTTGGTGTCTTCCACATCCTGAGCTATGTGAAACATGGAATAATTGTTTTCCGTTCATCTTCTCTCTGGCCTTCAGGATGTTACATTCTTCTTTTGTATCTATTGCCTGTTCAGTTGACTCATTTCCAGACTGGTCTGTTCTGCTCTATTTAATTTCTTTTTATCTCCTTGTCATCCCTTTCATCCTCCTCTGTACTGTTTTTACAGTATCCTGTTTGATATGGTGCTGCCTCAACTCCAAGAAGCATTAAGTACTTTTTTTGCTTAGTTGACTATTCTGTCTTCATAACATTAAGTCTTAGTACCCTACTTTCTCTTTGGCCAGTGATGAATACTGAGGTGATAAAGTCAGAAAACTATAGTGACTATGAGGTCCCTTTCACAAGTGAAAGCATCTGATTTATAGTCCATTGTCTCATCTCTGGCTCATTACTTACAGTTAGTTTACCATTACTGCATTATTTTGTGTTGAACTGACACTGAATTTAATCTGCCATTTCATCCCCTGCTCATTCAGTATCTTCCATCACAGCCCTCTTAGCTCTCACTGCTGCTCATCTCTCTCTGGATATTGATGAGTTAAGACTTCACAGAATTTGCTGTACAGATAGGCCAGAAGTCTTTTCAAAAACAGTGCCTTGACAGGAGCATTGACAGTTCCCAACTGCCATGACCGCATGACCTTACAATGGTAAGTGTAGTTTTGGTTTTTACACATATTCAAGGATAAATATAATCAAAATATTGTTAAATAATATTTTAAAAATTCTTATGGAAACATGGCTTTTAGATTAGGGGACTGGAATGGGACTGAGAATGGAGGAATGGGCTGGTGGCTGAATTTCAGTTCTAGAACTCCATATCCAGTGATATGGATAGGCCGAGACAGCTCACATGGGAGAAATTTCTTCCAATTACCCCAGGCAGGGAAATGTTTAACTTGTTATTTGCATGGCTTAGATACTAAAGTCAGTGACAAGACAGAAAGGCACAGGAAAGCAGGCACTAACTCTGGTGGTCACGATGCTATTTGTCAAAGTGATATTGTTAAATTACTTAGTGTTTGCCTAATACATTGGAATGTGGAAGTCATATGTGAAGGTTGCATACATTGTTATAATAGTCATGAGTTTCTGAGTATTCTAATGACAGAAAAAATTTGATGATGATGAGGGAGGGGTGTTGTCTTATAAATACCTAAACGTAGGAGTTTAATAACCTAGAAATTTTGATTTCCCATCTCTTTTTTTCAGAGCAAAAATAGAAACCAACTGCAAAAGTGCCTTCACCTTATCTGGGCTGACTGTGAAAGGATTTATAACATATTGTTGTCAGAGCATTGTGACCAGCATTGAAATAAGTGTGCCTGCTTGAGCCTCGTGTGTGTGTCTGTAATCTTGATGCTAAGATTGAACAGCTGCTGTGTACCTGTCAGTAGTTTGTGTTTGCCAGGGTAAAGCAATCCTTCTTCTCCTGCACTTTCCTCTGCTGGAATGAAACCAATCAAATTCTGTAGAAAGAAATGTGAAGAAATTAAAATATGTAAATCAGCATCTTGTGAGAGGGTTTATTATGTGAGTAAGCTACTGACATCCTTCTCTAACACTGTTCTCTCTCTGAATTGCTAAAAAATGGGCACTGAGCAGTGGAAGCTTTTATTCTTGCAGCAGGAAATCCACATTGCCATGATTAAGCTCGTGGTGACAACCAGTGGCTCAGTATTCAGAAAGCAGGTTAAAGACCTTGAGAAACAGATCCCAAGTCCTGTAAAAATATTTCAGATGCTGGTAGGGAACAAGTAAGATTCTTATAATTTCAAATTAGGAAAGGAGAAGCTCAAGGAAAGAGAAAAACTCAACTTCACTGCAGATGACAAGGTAACGTAAAACAGCACTGTTCAAGTTTACTGTCTACCCATTATGAAGGCACAGCCAGCACAAGTCTGAAAAGAGGAAAATAGTATGTATTCCATGCTCCAAAGTGCATGCTTCCTCTGTGTAAAATTTTTGAACCTAAAGAAAAAGGTATTATTGTTTCTATCTTTGGAAGAGACAACTTCAAGCAAAAAAATATATACACAATGGAGAAGACCAGGGAGTAGCTAACTGAAGCAGTTCCGAACTCCAACATGAGTTGAAAAATGCTTTATAATAAGAAATAAACAACTTACACAAGCATATAAGGCTGGAATGTACCTTGCAATTCTCTGCAGTTAGGGCACATGAGAGGGAGGTCAGACACTGCCATTCAAATGCCTCTGAGGGAGATCTGGAGTTCTGTTGTCTTCAGCCAGCTGAGGGCTGTAACCACTACAGGCTGCATGGTATTCTGAGGTTGCTCCCTTGTTGGAGATTTAATTCAAAATGCTAAACAGCATGATGATGCTTGGCATCATGATGTGAATTCTAACCTCTTCAGGCAAAAGGAAAGTGAAATGTTCAGAGTGCTTACAGCTGGGGCACAGTTCAATGAATGAAGTCTCTCCCTTCCTTCTTTTTTGGTACTCATATTTTGACTTAATTTATATTCTTCATTCTCACTAAATTATTCAATAAATTTGACTTTTATTTGTAGACAACTAAGAGATAAAATGAAAAATTTTAACACATTGACTTTTTCTAAAAATTGTTTTCTTTGGCTCTAGTTATCAGGATAGTAAGAGTGAGCCACAAAATCAGCAGTGTAAATCAGGGTAACCACATAATGTTATCTACTGGAATGTAAATATGGACAGCAACTGCAGGACTGGAGGAGGTTATGCTGTCATCCACTACAGATGACATTACACACTGATACCAAAGGCTAAGAATCTTACTGTCACTAAGAACTGCAAGGTTAAAAGATGACTGTGGGAATTTTTGAAGAGTTATGAGAAAGAAATCGAGAAACCAATGATTTGCATGAGTGCAATTAAAAGATGACTGTGGGAATTTTTGAAGAGTTATGAGAAAGAAATCGAGAAACCAATGATTTGCATGAGTGCAAAGACAGGAAAAAAACAGACAGTTATGAGCATCAATTGTGATGGCAATAAAGGACCACAGAACCACAGTCCAGGGTAATAGTAGGTGAAGTAAAGAGTGTGGATTGTATCTGATCACAATGATAGTTAATCACACTGGAATATTATCAGAAGCAGCCATGAGAGCATCAGACTAACCATTAAAACAAGGCTAACACAGTCATGAGTCTAACTCAGCATGTGGTGAACAAATTGAGCACAAGTTGGAAAAGAGAATAAAATGAAGAAGCTTTGTAATGACTGGTATTACTCCTAGACATCTGAAGAATGAATGGTCTGACAGATGAAAGGAATTTTGATGCAATTGCCATTTTCTGAAACCTAACTGGACAATTCACATACCTGAATAGTTAAAAGTCCTGGTCATAATCTGTTCAGGAAGTTTAGCATGCATAAAAAAGGTGCTGAGCTGGCCTTTTATTGTGAGAATGCTGTCTCACATTTCATGTGTTCCTGTGGTTTCATGTATTTACTAATGTCATTCAAGATGGGGCTTGGTGGAGGACACAGAATCAAGTCAGAGAAAAGGATCATTTATTCCTTCAGCACCTGTCTGCACTACCTAGAAATATCTGTCTGGGGGATGTCAGTTTGAGCTGGTATTTTCCTAATGTAACAAGACAGATAACTACATCTAAAGTAACTCTACTCTGGATTTCATTACATAGATATCACAGGTTCATTTACTAGATATCTGCGGTTGCTTGAAGGACCAGTAATCTTGAAATCATTATACTGAGGCAAAAAAAAAGAAAATTACCTTATAGAAACTAAGAATAAGATACAAGAAGGCATGAAATGTCATTTCATGCAAAAGATACCTTTCCATTGGAAAGTGTCTCAAAGAGAAGAGAAAGTGCCTCAAGGACAAAGGTTCCCAGTCTATCAGCTGGGAAGAATTGTTAAACAAAAGTTTGGAAAGTTGGGATGGTATGCAGAAAACTGCCTCTATCAGG